>NC_137858.1:12834375-13477375 GCF_948465745.1 Chenopodium album | reverse complement strand
TAAATTTATCTTTACTTGTTACACCGGAAGCAAGTGAAAGTAAAGTGAACTGAACAAACCTTAAACAAATAAAGCAATGATATGTGTTGATTATTAGTGTAATTTTTCCCAAAGTGTTTTTCCATCATCTCTAAAAACTATGCATGGCCAAAAAAAAAACATATTTCAAAGCTTGTGTAAAGATTCAAGAAATAAATTGATTAAACATGTGAGTAAATACCTAATTTCAAAGATTAGGGAAATAATTGAGATATACTTCGTACACAAACTTTTAAATAAAACGGATGTTCAGTAAATTACTGAACATCCGTTATAAAGTGACAATAAAATACATAAAAGTTACACTAAAACGCATAAAAGTTGCCCTGATATATATGAGTTATGTATGCTTCATTAATAAATTTGACAAACTGACACTAAATCTGACAAAAGTGTACTCGATGTACATTAAATTACTGAAAACCGGGTGTATACAAAAGTTTTCCTACTTCGTATATATATATATTTGTGAGCATGGTAAAGTATATTTTTTTTTTTTTTGAAGAAAGTGTCACACTGTAAAAAAAACAATTTGGAGTACTATAAATAGAATTAGCTATAACTCCTAAAACTGTGATATGTAATCAGAGTAGTGGATAGCCATAATTTTTAAAATGTTGTATGTTGTTCTCCTTTTTTTTTTTTTTTTTTTTTTTTCTGTTCCGGTCCATAATCTATTGAGTTCTAAGACACTAGTTATTTGAATGTCCTTAAACTATTTTCAAAATAACCATTTAGGTTTGTTAATAAGAATTTTTCATGCAAGTATACTTGAATTAATTACTATTTCATATTAATGTTTTTTTTTTAAAAACTTTACAATCATTTTTTTTTTATCATATCTCCAAGTTAATGGAAGAGGAAATCTTAGGGTCTGTTCACATTTACTGAACTGAGCTGAACTGAACTAAATTGAACTGATTGGAGCTGAATTGAACTGAACTGAACTGAATTGAGCTGAAATGAATATTTTATGAGGAGAGAAATTAAGAGCTGAACTGAACTGAACTGATTGGAGCTGAAATGAATATTTTAAAAAACAACTGAACTGAACTGAACTGAAATTAAGTAAATGTGAACAGGTCCTTAGTCAAATAAAATATCGTAATAAATACTTGATTTATTTTCAAGACAAGTATATAAAACTCCATCAATAAAATTACTATATATATATATATGTGTGTGTGTGTGTACACACACACTTAACCTATATTTATTTCTCAATTACTATTTCAATAATTGAAATGATACGTGATTTATAAAAAGTAAACAATAAATTTTCAATCAAATAGTGCATATAATAATTGTACTCGTACTATTTTATGTTGAATAATGGAAACCTTGAGTTAAATTAATTAAATAATCTACTTCCTATGTACTTCTTTACCTATTATATCAAAACACAAATTATTTTCAAATTGAAATCCATGTATGTCTTAAATTACCGACCGAAAACCTTAAATTATTGGATTAAATGTTCAAATAGTTTTGCTCAGCTCGATGTCATAGACTAGAAGTGATCAATATTGATCTGGCCCGCTAACCCGACCCGAAAATAAGGCGGATTTGGGCAAGCCTAAAAGTGTTTTTCTTAGTATAAACCCGAACCCGGCCAACCTGAAAAAACCCGAAAGCCCGCTACTTTTTACTGGTTTGGGCACGAGATACTATGTTAAAGCCCGACCTGACACGAAATTATGATCACCTCTATCGTAGACTCTACATAACTATGTTTTTCTTTGCAAATGATACGTGAAAAATGGAAACAAGACATTACATGATGATGTTTTCCTTAAAAATAAATCACAAAAATAAGTCAAAGTAACGTCAATAGTACACAAAGTCAAAAACATATCAATTAAAAAGAAAAGGAAAAAAAAAGACCTTAGAAACCGTCATTTATTAGTATGAAATTTCAGGTAGATGTGGTATGCAAATAGATTTAGTCGTATTCAATTTGCTTTTAATTACTACTTGAAATTTGAAGCGAGGACTTTTTTTTTTTTTTTTTTTAAAGAGAGGACTTTTAACTATTCGACTAATCAAAAGATAAATGGTCGACTGGGAAAAAAAAAAAATTGTGCCGTATGACACAGTACAATAGGTGCCTCCTACAAAATGATAAATAATAAATATAAAATAAAAAGTTGCTAAGTTGTAAATGGATTAGTTGGTACGTTGCTGTCCTAATAGTGTATGCACCCTTAGACTTTATATATATTTCTTAATCTTATTACCATCTACTCAAGGAGAGTTTGTTGTAGACCTCGATAAGTTCAAACGAGTATGTTTAGGGTTATAAATGTTATTCCCTTTGTCTCACGATCGTCTTAAATTATTATATACGAAGTAAATAAGTATATTTGCGAGTATAACATATAATTCGTAGTAGATATAGATTTTGGAAAAAAGTTGTTTTAAAACCAATTGTTTATTCTATTAAAAAAAGTAAATGTTGTTGAAAATCATAATGTGAGAGAGTTTTTACAGTGAGAAAAAAATGTATTATCGGTTCATAATAATGAGGTATTTTTTGATATAGAATTGTATAAACTAATTTGAGATAGATAAACTCATAAAAAAAAGTATACAAACTATTTTGCATGTGATTGTGACAAAGTGAGTATGTAGAATAACTGAATAAGTGAGTATCTATTCAAAGTTACAAAGATATGTAAATGCCAATTAATGGTATATTAAAGGGGTACGGTGGGTCGTGTGGCATATGGATAATCAAAACTTGGGGTCTAGTCTAATACGAAGTATGAATTATAGTCTTCCTATACACCAAGAAAAATTATCAGTTCAAGTTTTATCTTCAGTCAATGTTGACATTCTTCAATCTAGTGTTCAGTGATATATATACGTACGGGAGAGTGTCTCACATAGATATAGGGAAAAAAAAATTTTGCCTTTACAAGAATAAAAGGTTATTTTTTATTATTATATATAATAATTTATGATTATAACTTATAAGACGAAGCCTCATCGATTGGTATTATGAAATGAATTAATTTCTTTCCTAGTGGATGTAATTCATATCCATAATGGATATTCAAATTTCGTATATTAATTCTTTGCTAGTTGCTACTCCATCATTGTAGCTATTGGACAAAGCAAGAAATTTTTAATTAATGATTCATTCTCATCAACGCAACAACTGAGATACAATTATCACAATTTCTTAATTACATCATATTAAGAAACATAATTAAGGGTCTGTTCTCTTACGTTGAAATTCAGTTCAGTTCAGTTCAATTCAGTTCAACTCAGCTCAGTTCAGTTCAGCTCAATTCAGTTCAGTTCAGTTCAGTTTAGTTCAGTTCAGCTCCTAATTTCCTTCTCTTATAAAATATTCATTTCAGTTCAGCTCAGCTCAGCTCAGCTGAGTTCAGTTCAGCTGAGTTCAGTTCAATTCAGTTCAGTTCAGTCAATGAGAATATGCCCTTCACAAAATTGATCAACAACTACATAAAACAAGACAATAGTGTAAGGCAAGGGCTGAAGACAAAAAAGTTGTACCAATTTTTGACCTACCTCTTATAAGCACTCAAGAGGTATGCAATAAGTAGCATGGGTTGAATTATAATTTAATAAGTTGACTTTTTGATTTAATTTTTATTTTTGTATTTAATAGCTATAATAGAGAAAATATAAGTACTAGTATATAGGCCGGATAATCTAAGATGATCAAATATTTTTTGTGATTGTTATGCCATGAACATGATTCATCCTTTCTTTTTAATCTTCACGTGCGGTTGATGGTGTAAAGCATGCCACATTGCCACTTCATAGCTTCTTAGATTCTTCTCATCATTTATTTTTTATTACTTGCTTTCACATTTCTTTACTTCACCTAGAAGCTTCCATGATTTTCTCTTCTTCTCATATTGGATTGATTGGTTTTCATAGATTATGGTGTATTTATATTCTTGAAAATTCAATATATATGATTGATTAACTTGTTAATATTGAATGCTTATTACTTGGTGATGATGTTTAACAAATATTTATAAATTATGGTGTATTGAACAATTCTTCTATTATATGAGTTGTAACAATAAAAATTGTAAAATGAAACATGTTATGTCATGCTACAATTAAAAGATAATGAAGGAAGTTTATTACTAACTAATTGACATAATAATTTACTTTGTCAATCTAGAATTGTTGCATAAATTATCTTAATGGATATGATTATATGAATCATCTCCTATTTCATCTAAAAGTTAAATATTTTGAATTATATTTTAATGGTTAGATTTGCACGATGAGTTAATGGGGAATTACATGGTTAGGTTTTGCAATATGGACATTTGGGCTACAAAATAGGAATTGTCATAGATCAAGATATTTCTATTATTCTTGTTTTAGCTCTTCATATTTGATATAGGTTTTGCAATGTGGACATTTGGGCTACAAAATAGGTATTGTCATAGATCGAGATATTTTTATTATTCTTATTTTAGCTCTTCATATTTGATGTGTTACATTGACATATTTTGTGAACGATGAACGAATTATCATGACTGCTCGACGAGAGCTGATACACATACAACCATTATTGCATGTTGTCCCTACATACAACATTTTTAGAAACTTGACACATCATCAAAGAAGGGAGAAAATTAAAAGTCAAACATAAATTGAATTTAATAAAATTTGGGCCCATTATTCTAGCCAATAAAAACATACAAATTAAAGTTGTATATAGAGACCACATACAACAATTGTATGTGTAGCCTTTACCCCGTTGAGCTTGAATAATAGGTGCATTAATTGACGCTAATTTAAAGATAAAAATAATTACGATTACACCATTATTTAACAGTTTCATTAAAACATCATATCATTTGGACAGGTTATATACTTATATATCTCAACCTCTAATTGATATAAATAGAGTTATTTCTTTTTGTATGTAGTTTGTTTGCTTATTGATTGAATTGAACCAAGTAGTTTAACCCTAATCCCTCTTTATTCTTTTCTTAAAACTTCAAAACTAGTAATGGTTGAGACAATTCTCTTCCCAAGCGAGCCAATAATTCAGCAAATTAAAGCTAGTGCAATTGAAGATATATCATAGTCATATAATGATATAAAGATAATGGAATTATACAGGCTCATATGTTAAATTACTATTTTTGGGATTTAATGATGTGTGATTGCCCGATCGGGCGCGCCTCCAGGCCGTCCCCCCCTTATTTTCCTTTCCTCTTCTTTCTTTCCTCACTTTCTCCTTATTTCATCTTCTTCTTCTTACTTTCTCTCTCTAAAACCTCCATTTTCAAACCTTCAACTCTTACTTCAATCTTAGATCTTCTCAAATTCCTCCATCAAAACTCAAAAATTCTTACATTTTCCAACTCCTCTCATCTTCCCCTACAATCTACACTAAATTTTCAACACTTTCTCTCAATTTTCACTCAAACCCTAAGAGAGAGAAAGCTTCAATTCCTACCAATCATCAAAGAAAATGGCATCAAAGAGGTCTAGAATGCAAAGGGGTGAAAGCTCAAGGCAACAAGCACCAAGTGTTGACCCGGAGCTTCAAATTCCGGGGTGGGAGAGGGTGGTCATCACCACCCAAGAGCAAAGGCTACGGATGCTCAACCTCATCGCGAGGCAGGTAATTCCTACCCGTTTCATTCACCACCCTACATTATCTAGACTAGGAATTGATAAATATGTTGAAAAATTGTTTAAAGGAATAGGCATGAGTGGTTTGTTCAAATTACATTATGATACATATGATTATTTGACCTTAGAATTTATTTCTAGTTTCAATGTCATTAAATCAGATGCTTTAATCTCTCATGTTCAATTTCGTTTGTTCAATAATGATATTAGATTGTCTTTGAAAGAATTTGGAAAATTGTTTGATTTTAAATCGGATAGACCAATTGAACCACCCCAAGATAACATCACCTTTGTTTATCATGCTTTAACGGGGAACCCTAATCTAAACCTCCAACATGCCAAGGGCACTTGGATTCAACATCCCGTGCCAAAACTTTGGCAACGGTTTGTTGGCCTCACCATTTTTGGGAGGCATGAACCCGCGAATGTTAGGAGAGATGAACTAGAATTGTTAGGGTCTTATATGATCCCTAGGAGTGACAAGTTGAACATAGTTCATAGGATGGCCCAACATTTCCAACGGGTGGCCAATGCGGCCGAGTCGGGTAGGTCTAGGGTCCCGATTTACTTTGGAGGGTTAGTAACCCACATAGCGGTCAAACACCTAGGTTGGACCCCTAGCGGCGATGGTAAGGTGGCCGGCTCAACCCTTATGGACGGACCTTATTTAGGAGGGCTTAACTGGATAAATGTGATAGGGGGTGAGACTTGGTGGGTTATTCATAGGGCGTCGGGTAGACGGGAGAATGCCTTCACTTTGCCTAACCCGGCCATAACTAAATTTGAGAAGGGTCTTCCCTCCTACACCTTCGAATTAGGAGACCTAGGAGAAGCCCAACCTCACCACCAAGCAACTCCCTCACCACCACAACATTTCCACCAACCATCACCCCAACACTACACACATAACATTCCCACTTCCTCAACCAACTACAACATCGACCCTAACGCCCCGTATGACTTCTCGGCTTTTAGAAGCCAATTAGACCGGATAGAGAGTGGGCAAGGGAGGATAGAGGGTATGGTTAGGAACTTGGACACTAGGGTAGGATCCCTAGATTCTAGAGTTGGGGTGGTGGAGAGGAACCTAGGGCGGGGTTTATACCCCATGTATGATGATTATGCCCGTCGGGGGGCTATTCCCCCCGAATCACTAGTTCCCGATTGGTTCCAACCTCCCCAAGGGGGGTACATGGACCCAAGTGCCTATGGTACCTATGTGGACTATTCATCGGTCCATGGATATGGGACCGATGCTCCTTTTGGTGGGCTTGGGGGGAATATGGACCCTAACTATTTTGCAGGTGGTTCGGGTTATGGTGGTCGTTCGAGCTATGGAGGGGCCAGTCCTAGCCATGGTGGGAGCGGCTATTAGAGGATGGATGAGGATGAGGAGTAGATTACACTCCCAAGTCAATGAGGGCATTGCTTGATTTGGCTTGGGGGGGTAATCCTTCGCTTGGTAACTCTTTTTCCTTTCTCTCTTTTTACCTGTTTTTTTTAGTGTAGTTTTATTTGCTTTCTAGATTAGTTTTATTGCTTTCCTCATATGAAAAATACAAAAAAATTGAAAAAAACAAAAAAATAAAAAAAATACGAACCAATGAACTGTAAATCATGCTTCCCTGTGCCCCATACTTGAGAAAATTGTTTTGATTCTTGGTATTTGATTTTGAGCATTGTGAATTTGTTGATCATGATTTGAAGTTTAATTACTTGGATTCCTAAACTTGCGTCAATTTTGTCCAACTACATGTGAATATAGTGCTTGACTAGTTGATTTGGTTAGGAATGTGTGATTAGTTCCTGGTATGTCAATGAATTTGAGTATTGGTTTGCAACTATGAGTAGTGTTTCATAACTCATTATTATGCACATGTGGAGGACAAAGGCATTTGTTCTTTAGGTAGCCTTCAGATGATTTTAGATACATTTGTTCCCTTCTTGCTACCCACGTTGCTGCCTTGACTTTTTATTGTTTATTAGCCATATTACAAGCCTTATTTGCCCCATTGGTTACTAGTCCCAAGCTTGGCTTGGGGGAGCTATTAGTGAGTGAGGTGAGGGAGTTTGTAGTGTGCACATTATTTGCACAATTTGGGCGGATTTTGAGAAGTAATTTGTTCTTGATCATATTTTTGTTTTGATGAGTTTAAAAGTTGTATATATTTGAGAAAAATAAAAGTGTGATGAAAGAGAAAAAAAAGAAGTTCAAAAAAATAAAAGTGAAAAAAAAGAAAGTGAACTTCTAAAAAAAAAAAATACAAAAATCAGGGCTTATACCCTTGAGATCATCAATACTGTACCCTATTGCCCTTTTGTGGGTTCTTAGAACCTCTAGAAGTTGGGAAGTTTGTGGGTCATCCAGTGCAGTACTAATGATCACAGGGTACAATTCCTGCTCATCAAGGAAAACATATTTTAAATGAGAAGGGAGAGGTTTTAGTTCAGGTTTCTTCACCTCTGCAGGTTTTGATTCCTGAGCCAAATTTACTACCTCCACACAATCATTAGGATCAAATTCCTCGGTGGCAAGAGCTCTTTCTATGTCATCCACCTCCTTGCTCCATACGCTCATGTCACCTGCAGACAAATTTCCACAAAGAATTTCTTCCAAGGGGTCCCTTGCAAGAACCTATGGTAAGCTCTCCTCACAAATATCATCCATTACATCAAGCACATCAATTAAATAACAATTTTCTTCAAGCATTGGACCTTTCAAAACTTTCCCTAAATTAAAAGTGATATTATCATCACCAACAGAAAGGGTTAGTTTACCATTTTTTACATCAATAATGGCTCCTGCAGTATGGAGAAAAGGTCTACTTAATATAATGGGAATTTGTGTGTCCTCAGCCATGTCTAAAACAACAAAATCAACAGGGATAAAAAATTTACCAACTCTAACAGGTACATCCTCTAAAATACCTAAGGGGTATTTAACAGAACGGTCTGCCATTTGCAATGTTATATTAGTAACTTTTAAATCACCCATATTTAATTTAGCACAAACAGACGATGGCATCACACTAACAGAAGCACCTAGATCACATAATGCCTTATCAATGAAAACACTTCCAATATGACAGGGGATAGAAAAACTACCGGGATCCTTTAATTTAGGAGGGGATTTATTTTGTAAAAGTGCACTACATTCCTTAGTGAATGCTACAGTTTCTACTTCATTAAAGGCCCTTTTCCTAGTCAATACACTACTAAAAATTAAGGTTTTTGCGACCGCCACAAACGGTCGCAAAAACATCAAAAACGGTCGCAAAAAACTATTGCGACCGTCAACGGTCGCAAAGCGGTGGTTGCAATTTCGATGGTCGCAAAAAAACAAAATTGCGACCGGTTGACGGTCGCAAAATTATTGCGACCGTTTATTCTATTTTCAACGACAAGTACTAAGACGGTCGCAAATATGAAAAATTGCGACCGGTAAAGCAGCGGTCGCAAAAATCGATATTTGCGACGGCTTAAGGCGGTCGCTAATTAATTATAAAAAAAATAAAAAAAAAAGAACAGAAACAAATGCAACCCAGCCTGCATTCACACCATACCCACGCACCACCACTGCCAACCTCCCAAAACCACCTCTACCCACGCACCACCACCGCCAATCTTAACCCAAACAACCTGAAACTAAACCAAAATACAAAATTTAAATTAAAATTAACAATAAAAACCCCACTAAATTACCCAGCAAAAATAAACCACAAAATCAAACCAAAATCAAACCACAAAATCAAAATTAGCAAAACATACCTCAAACCCAAAATCAAAACGAAAATAAAACTGAAATTAACAAAAATAAAACCCAAAAATTAACAAAAAATCAAAACGAACATAAATTAAAAAAAAATTATCAAACATTCTACCATAATTATCAAACATTCGAACATGAAAATTCAAAAAAAAAAAATCAAACCAAATTCGGAAAAATCAAACAAGAAAAAAAAATATATAAAAACGAAAACATACCACAAACCCCGAATGGATTTGAATTTCACCTCGAATTTGGTTTATAAGTCCAAATTCGACCATGAAAAGTCTAGATCTAGCCTTTTCATGGTCGAATTTGACCCTAAAAACCATTAACTTGTTTAAGCATGAGCTTGTGACGGTGGAGATCGTGGCGGTGCAGTGGGCTCGTGCTTGTGATGGTGGTGGTAATGGAGGTGACGGTTGAAGGTTGATGTCGGTGACAGAATTCGCAAAGCATTCTCATTTGCAGCAAGTAAAGTCAGAGAATAAATGAAGGAGAGAAGGAAAAATGGAAGAGATAAAGAAAAAATGGAGAAGAGGAAGATGATGGAGGGATGCGTAGAGAGGAGAGAGAAAGGAGAAAGAAAGAGAAGAGAGGGAAATGAAAATGAAAGAAAACGGCTGAGTGAACTATTATTAGGGTTAGGGGTGAGTGGGATCCTTTTTTATACCACTTTTTTTTTTAAAAAAAAAAAACAAAAAATTAATTACGACCGCCTCAAAAACGGTCGCAAATGTTCGCAAATTGCGACCGTTTCTATGACAGTCGCAATGGTCGCAATTTGCGACCGTTTTTGGCGGTCGCAATAGAATTGTTTTTATTTAGAATTATTTTTAACATGTATATTAATTTTTTAAAAAAATTTAAATACCTTTGCGACTGTTAAATAGCCTAAAAACGGTCGCAAATCTGCGACCGCCTTAAAAACGGTCGCAAATATTATATTTTGCGACCGTTTTAATGACGGTCGTAAAAAAACGGTCGCAATTTGACCGAATTTTAGTAGTGATATGTCTTTCATGAATTTAGCATATGCAGGAACCTGAGTAATAAGTTCGGTGAAAGGAACTATTACCTGCAAATTTTTTACTACCTCCAAAAACTTACCAAACTGCTTATCCAACTTAGTCTTCAAGTGACGGTTGGGGAAAGGTAGCTTGATAACTGGTGGTGCTTCCCTACTCTTCTCCTGGGGTGCATCCTTCCCTAAGGTTGTACCCTGCAATGAAACATCAGAAATATTAGTATCAGGAATTTTACCCTGCAGCCCTGCAGGGGAAATTGGTACAACGGAATCAGGATTAGCAATATTAATTAAATCAGGTTCATCCTCTTTGGGCATTTGGGGCCCATCGTAGTGTGAACCACTCCTTAGGGTGATTGCATTAGCATGATCCGTAGGTTGAATTCCCTGTGCTGGTAAAGCTCCCTGCTGATGAGATTGAAGGATAGAGGACAATTGGGCAATTTGGGTGTCCATGACTTTATTATGGGCTATAATAGAGTCAATCTGTTGATCTCTACTCTCCATTTGTTTTTGCATACTGGTCAGCATTGCCCTAATTTCTGATAAAGCAGGGTCAGAAGATGTAGTAGGGGATTGTGATGGGGGTTTCTGGTTAGCATGAGGGTGATAATATTTCTGCTGTGGAGGGGGTGCTTGTTGTGGTTGTTGTGGAGGTGGAGGATTTTGAACATTAGTGCTACGATAAGATAGGTAGGGATGGTTCCGGTAGCCAGGATTGTAGGAATTGGAGTATGGGTTATTTTGCTTGTAGGTTTGAAAAGCATTAACTTGCTCCACTGAACTCCTGCAATCTTGTTCATAATGACCTACACTTCCACAATTTTCACAAAAAGCATCATTAACATTATTAGAAACAGCAGAAACATTAGCAACAGAATTAGGATTGTTAGTAGTAAGGTTATCTAGTTTCTGGCAAATAGAAGTAAGCTGGGGTTGCAATAGGGTTACTAAATCAACGTGATGCTTGCCCTTGTTAGCATAACCTCTAGCATTCCCATATTGGGAATTATGGATTGCCATATCTTCAATAACCTGACCTGCATCATCAACATTTAAATTCATAAATCTACCGCTAGCTGCGGAGTCTAAAATTGTCCTAGATGCATTTCCTAATCCATTGTAAAAAGCTTGAATTAGCTGCCACTTTGCCAAGTTGTGGTGGGGACACTCCCTCTGCAGATCCTTGAATCTTTCCCAAGCTTCATATAATGCTTCATCTGTCTCCTGGGCAAAATTCTGGATGGCACTTCTCAATAAAGCTGTTTTCTCTGCAGGGTAATATTTATTATAAAAATTCAAAGCAAGAGTCTCCCAGTTAGTAATACCAAGTGCAGCTCTATTCAAACCATTAAACCACAATTTAGCTTTTCCACATAAAGAAAAGGGAAAAAGAATCTCCCTGATTTGGTCCTGCGTTACCCCATTCTGCCTAATAGTATTGCAGTATTGACAGAAATATGCAATGTGAAGATTAGGATCTTCACCCTTAGCTCCACTGAACTGCTTTCTTTCTATCATCGTTATGAACTGGGGCTTGATCTCGAACTGGACTCCCTCGAGATCGGGTGTAGGAGAAAGATATGGAAAATCCGTCAGAGATGGCTGCGAATAATCGCTAAGCTTGCGAGGTGGAGGTGGTGGTGGTGTACCCATCTCTAGTTCTGAATCAGAAGAGTGCTCCGAATCACTAGAAGTAGGCAATGGATTTCTAGGAATATTATTACTCCCAGAACCTGCTAGGATCTGCCTATAAAAATTCTTCTGTCTATGAAACGAGCGTTCGATCTCAGGATTGAATGGAATGTAACCTGATCTGGAACACCTGGGCATAAACAAAGAACTAAAAAGACAGATATTAGAACTACCTCAAAGAACTAATGTCCTTTGAGGCAAAAGGAAAATAATCTAAACTACGAAAACAATTAGAAATAAAAATAAAACCGTTTCCCCGGCAACGGCGCCAAATTTTGACAGGGTAAAATCGTATCACCTAATCAAAAGTATTACCTAAATCCTCTAACTAAAGTAGATAGGGAAGTAGGGTCGAATCCACAGGGAAACTGGTCTTTCTACTCCTAATTAATTAATATAGTCTAAATTATTAAAGTAACCAATTTGTTGTATATAATGTGAAACTATTCTACGGAGATCAAGTTCAGGGAGAAAATCAATAATAAGAAGGCCTAGGGTCATAGGTTCACCAATAATTAATATTCCGGGATAAAACATAACAATCAATCAATCAACATTACATAAATAACATGATTAACAGGCTCTCGCAATTTATTAACCAACATAGATCTAACAGGCTCTCGCAATTTACTAGATCTAAGTTCCTATTGAAAATAGCCTTTAATATCAAATTAACATCTGCACGATTCATCAATTTAATATTGCTAGACATTCACAATCAAATTACATCTACTTGATTCATAATCCAATTGCAAAGAATTAAAACAATTCAATAAGAAATTATCATGCAATATCAATAATCAACAATAACAAATTATCCCTTCATATTAATTACGGATCCCCCTAAACCCTAGAATTAAACTACTCAGACATAATTAAAACTAAAACATGCATAATAATTAAACAAGACATGAAGGAATAGAATGAATAAAATACTGAGATTAATTAAGAGAGAAATCGTACCAAGACGGCGGAATTACAATAGAGTCGAGATGAGAAGTAAAGTAGAGAGAAAAGTCTAAAGAGAGAAAAATTGAGTAGAGAGAGAAAGTGAAAAGGAAAGAGTATCCAAAAATAATTATCCTAAAACGTACTTAAACGAAATTCTAAACAACTCCTTATTAGAAACTAAGTGCCTCGACAAACAAGCACTTCCAGAAACACGCGCCCGATCAGGCTAAGGGTCGCCCGATCGGGCGCGCCTTTTTCTCGCAATGCCTTGTAAACCGCTGCGCCCGATCGAGCTAACATTACACCCGATCGGGCGCGCCTATAGCTTGCACCAGCCCCTTTGTTGCACGCCTTGCCCGATCGAGCCCTTGTGGCTCCTCGAGGCTTGGACTTCCGATTGGGCTCGACTCCTCGGCCCAATCCAAATCTCCTCTTCGGGTCTTGAATGCTTGGTCCAAACCTCGGTATTCCAAATACCGAGCCCTTAATCACCGGCTCGATGGCTCTAGCCGGCCTTGGGCTTCAACGACGGTCATACTCCTCCAATGCTCGTAGTAGCTTCATAAAATCCCGGGAAAGTGCTCCAAAGGTGCAATTTCCTACAAAACTCAACTAACACTACGAAAACACTAGAAAATGCATATTAGTAACAAAAGTGGCTCACTACTAATTATGACCAAGGGACGGGGGTAAAATACTATATAAAATGGACATATCAGTGATGCACTTCAATACGATCTTCTTTGCTTTCTTTCGTAGTTTACAAATTTTTCAATCTAACATGGCCCCCTACATCCTATTAAAGAAATCATATGAGCAAACCTTATTATTTCGGCTTAATAAGTAATTTCTCCTATCTTTGCATACAGAATAAATTTACAGCAAGAATTTTATATGAGTTTGACTTATCATATTTTTCTACGTAGCTTTAAAAACTCAAGCTACATTAAGTAAGAGTTACCCTTAGATTTGAAATATTACCTTGATATATACAAGAACATTTATTCCTGCAACAAATTAAAAGTCTCTTTAGGATTAGGCATGTAGATTAAGGTCAAGTTTGCACTAATAAATATTTATTAGTGCAAACTTGACCTTAATCTTCATGCCTAATCCTAGGAGAAATTAACAATTTTACAAAACTGCAAACTAATAAATAAAAATTGGACAACTACAAAAGTAGCAAGTTAGTAACATAGGGCAATGTCCGGACTGCTCACTAGTTCTAGTATCATTAAAACAAGCATATATAATTAGTTTAGGAGATTATATATACATATACATATACATATACATATACATATATATATATAATCAATTTTTATTTTTTTTATTTTTTATTTATTTTTTTTTTTTTTTTTTTGCAATGCCACACCTTTGGCCGGAAAAGAGGATTTGACCATGTTTTCTAGCATTGACTCGAGCATGTGCGAGGTACGTGATCACTTAAGACCACTATCCAACTATGCCACCCACCCAAACGCCACCAGAGAGAGTGGTGTCAATGGTGGTGGGGTAGGTAAGGCGATTTCGGTGGGGAGGTAAAGAGGTTTCGTTGGCGTTATTGTGGTTGGCGTAGTTGGAGAGTGGTTTTAAGAGGACACGTACCTCGCATGTGGTTTTTTACGCCGAAAAACAGGGTCAAACCCTTTTTTCTGGCCAAAGGAGTGTCATTGCCCCCCCCCCACCCCCCCAAAAAGAAAAAAAATTAAGCCATGTAAGAGCCTGTTCACTTCAGCTTAATTTCAGTTTAGTTCAGTTCATCAGTTCCTAATTTCTTCTCTCATAAAATATTCATTTCAGTTCTATTCAGTTCTGTTCTATTCAGCTCCAATCAGTTCAGTTCGGTTCAGTTCAACTCTAATCAATTCAGTTTTAGTTCAGTTCAGTTCAGCTCAATTCGGTAAATGTGAACAGTCCCTAAGTCTTTCATTTGTGTTGTTTTTTATTTTGCTTTGTTATTTTGAAAATTTTGGCAAATGTTGTTGTTTGTGATTATTAGTTGATTATCTTCTATTATTGACTTTATTAAAGCGTAATTGGCTTAATTGTGGTGCTATTTTGGTTGTCATTGGTTTCATTGTGATACTATTTTGGTTGTTGTTGGTTTCATTGTGACGCCACCGAACATATTTCACCCAAACAATGTGATAAGTAGATATTATACTGTTATTTTTGGGCTATTTGGAATGTTTTTACTATGGAATCTCAACATATAGTTTGTGTTTCTGTATGTTTTATCCAAGTTGGACTCGATTTCTTCTATTCTGGCTGTTTGGTTGCTATGTTGTGATTTCAGGATGAAATGGAGCATTTGGAGTGATGATGAGCATGCCACGACATTTTGAGGTGGATTGGAGAGCTTCATAACGAGATTTGCAAGTCATGAGAAGTGTATTGGAGTGTTAGATGATGATTGATGATTATGCTACATGGCCGTGTACCATAAGCTACATGGTCGTGTGATTCTTCCATCCACGCTTACATGCTACATGGCCGTATACCCTTAACTACACGGTCATGCGATAGTTCCAAGTTCGAGTGTTTGCTACACGGTCGTGTATCACGAGCTACACGGTCGTGTGATTCCATCTCCGTATGATTGTATGAAGTCTGCCTACACGCTCATGTACCTCTCAGCTACACGACCGTGTACGTACATGATGAAATCTGAAGATCAAGTATGGTCAGCTACACGGTCGTGTACCCATCAGCACACGGCCGTGTACGTGTGCGCAGGAGTTTATTTTCTTTATTATTTTATGTTTATTTTTAGGAAAGTATAAATAGGGGTTTTAACCCTATTTTAAAACATCTAATTTTTATTATAGCTTTTTCCATTCTACGTTGTTTTGTGAGAGAACACATAGAATTCCATTGAAGCATTCATCTTAATTCAGTTTCAAGTATTTTTCTTTCATCTTTAATCTCTTTAATTTTCTAATGTTATTATGTTTTCTTTAATTATTTGTCTTGTTATTTCTATCATCACGTGTGAGTAGTTTCATAATCTAGGGTTAGGTTGAACCCTAATATGGATTGATGTATTATTTGATTCCCAATTCCCAATTTAATTAATTTATAATTCCTCTTTGTTAGGGTTGGTTTTATTATCAATGATTAACTAGAAATAGTATTATTGAATGTGATTAGGCTTACAACGAAAGTTGATTCTTAATTGATTTTAGAACCCTAATTAAAAATAAGAGCTTTTATGCATGAAAATAGCTAATTGTTCTTGCTAGGACTTATAGGATGCCGTTCTCAATGTCTTTAATATGTACGATTCCATGAAAATAGGTATGATTGCATGTTAGGGAAGCTATTAGTTGATCGAAAGAAACTCTTAGTATATATTGTTTTAGGGAGCATCTGTCCTGTGGAATGTTATTGATTTAATTGAGGAAAAGGGATTGTTCTATTGCATTGATTCATATTAGTGGGGATATTTAATCTTAGATGTTTTTAGTTCTTGATTAATTCCATAGTATTATTATTCATTGCTTATTAGTTAATATTGCTCTAGTATAGATTCCTCAATTTTGTTTGGTTACTTGCTTAGTAGTTACTTGAGTCTAATTAATTAGTTGAACTATAGTCTCTTGGGATCCGACCCTTACTTGCCCGTCTACATAGTAGTGGTCTTGTTAGGTTATTTTTGTTAGGTACGCGACACGCCTATCACAATGTTGTCCAATGGTGATAGCTCGCACTGAAGAAGAAGATTGAGAGTTAGCCATGGAAGTATTAAGAGAAGTTGAAAAGAAGAATTGGGAATACAAATAGAATTGGGGGTTTAGGGTTCATCATATAAAGGGGTAATTGATTAATGCCTTGTTTAGTTCGCCTTATTTTTACTTATTTCAGAAAAAATAAGTTCAGATAAGATTAGATCAGAAAAAATAAGTTCAGATCAGATCAGAAAAAATAAGTTCAGATCAAATCAGATTAGAAAAAATAAGTTCAGATTAGATCAGATCAGAAAAAATAAGTTCAAACCAGATCATTGTTTTATGTGTAGTTTTTTATCGCTAAATATTTTTAATTTCGTAATGAAAAAAATTCTGAAAATGACATATTAATAAAATACATATTATTACAAATCTAACAAGACCCCACTTGATACATTTTTTCGTATAGATTATCGTATATTTAAGGTTAAAGTTTGGTCAAATCTAAATCAGATCAGACCAGACGAAACCAGATCAGATAAGTTCAAATAAGCAAATATATGGCGAACTAAACAGGCCTAAGGAGTGAGGGAAAACAACATATTATATTGGAGGGAAGTGATTTTATAATAGGGTAAGTTTGTAATTGTGTTATTCGTAAACTATGGTTTGTAATAATTAGGTAAACCTTTCATTAATGTTACCAATAATTAATATTACTTATTGGTAATTAGAAAAAACAAAAATTGGGTATTACCCATGAGAATATCTATTAAAAATTGATCTCACAACCTAGTGGTTATAAAATACGCAGTACAATCATTATCATCACTAGATCAGATACTACTTAATACTTTGTCTAATAATGAAGTACGACTACCGACTATTAATTTAAATAATTTACACTTTCTACTGTTTAACCAAGAAAATATAGAAAATGCATAATATATCCAAATAATTCAAGGGCACATGGTATTAAAAGTTTCTGAAATCTTAATGAAGTCAATCTTCTCCAATAAAGGGTATCTTTCCAAATAAATGTCGAAAAAATAGTGGTGAAAATAAGTTAATACGAAGTAAGTGTCAATAAGGAGTGAAGGACGCAATGAAGGATGGCCTTTTTCGTTCTGCGGTCCAAATGTGCAGCCACTATACAATATAAATTGTACGGACTACCCTTTTGAGTCAACAATAAAAATGTCAAACTTGAATTATATTATAAATGTCAGTTTCTTTACATACAATTAGGAAAAAAAATATATAAACACCGAGTACTATAAGAAATTACTTAATTTGTTTTAAAATATAGAGTAGTAGTCATATAAACCAAAAAAAAAAAAAGAGTAGTTGATGGCTACAACATGAACTTTTAAATTTGTAATGTGGCGATAAGAGTTATCCCTGAAAACATAAACAAATTGTTTTATTCTTGTCAAAGTATGGACTATTATGATACTTATGACACCTTATTTTCACTCAATTTTGAGAAACTAAAATTTTTAAAAGTTTAGGAAAATTATTACAGACAAGTTTCAATCAATAAGGCCTAATAAGGGTTATCCAAATTTAGTTTATACGAAGTATGTAGCTAAACTAACTTCTGGTGGAGGGCTAAAGACAAATAAGTTCAAATTAAGTGAAATACATGAAATCAAGTGAATATGATACATCCAATATTGTAATTTAAGAGTTTATTTGTGTCACATAGTACCTACAATTTTAACACCGATTATAAGCACTAAATTATGGTACAATATTAGTTTTGGAATTTATGTCATCATAATATCACAGTGATTAGTAAATTAGTGCTTGGTTAATAATTTGATACAGTACTTTGTATAATAACACATGCATTATTTTACAAGGAGTACAAAGTGTAACTTTTGGTGAAAAATATCAATATATCATTTTGCACTCAATAAAGTATTGGACATGCTACGTTGTAAAGAAACTATTTAGTTAGGTAGTAATTACGAACCTAGCTACAAACTAAGGCATATTGAATAAAATGCAATTGTTAAGGTCACCGCATAATGGGGCCTTTAATTTGAGTAAAGATTTAATTGATGGATCTTATAATTTTGAACAATTTTCTAAATTAAAGTTGATAAACTTCATTGGAGGCCCCTTGGCCTTTATTAGCTTAGAAAGACATAACTATATCCGATTTTTTTTAGTTGCAACTTTGAAATACGTAATATTTTATATCTCTCAAATAATACCCAAAAGTTGCAACTAAAAAAATCCGAAGGTAGTATAATTATAGCTTTGATCTTGATATGTTCTTGAATCTTGATGAAGAAATTTGATCATGGAATACTCACTGATTAAGGAGTTTTACAATTTTACCAATCTAATTATGTAAGCTAATCCATGTAAATTCTAGATGATACACTCTTCATCCTAACCTAGAAAATGAAAAAAAAATAAAATAAAATTGTGTAATTTATAAAAAAAAAATTTCTGAGAATGTTGTGCATATGTACATACTTCGTAACTATGTCAAGTTGTCAATGGAGCTAAGGCAAGATCGAGTGGATAAAACTCGACAATTAATAGACAGCGAAATCAAAAGGGTTAGTTCATTGAGATTTGAGAGTTTGCAGCCTATAAGAATGGAATGAACTGAATGAAGAGGACATCAATGTGAGGTTTAAGGCTCTTTAACATTCTTAGGGAGACTTAAATTTTAACTTGACTTATACGTATCATTTTTGACCCTATATAAACATGTGCGAATTCTTGAAATCCATCGTTTGAAACTTTGAATTGTATTGCCTAGAAGGCTAGAATATATGGAGAGAAAATAATTGACTTATAGGTCATAGTTTAGAAAAAAAAAGTCTTAAAAGATACCAGATTTGTTCATTGGAGGTTTTTAATTTGCTTCTATCTCCCGTTACTTAAATCATCACAAGTTCAATTTCTCAACCATGTTATTCATAGTCAACGATCATTGCATCTTTGTTGGAAATTTTGGTGCTCGAATATTGTTAGCTTTAACAATTAAAGTAAAATTTATTTTAATCAAACCTAATGAGAAAATCAAATACATATAAGAAATCATAAGGGTATATATCATGCGATCTCTAAAACACGAGGATAATAGCTCACTATAATTTTCTTAAATATATAATACTGTAGTCCGTAGTAATACAAAGAATTGAAGATTCAACCATGCATGTTGTGCATATAATTAAAATTGAGTAGTCTTTCTTGATAAACTAATTACGGACATGAAGCCCTAAACCAAAAAACTAAAAAGGCAATGTCTCATATACTAGTACATCGTATGTTGGTTACTGTGTAATATTCTATACTAACGCATGATTCTCCAACATTAAACGACAGACCAAATTAACGATAGATTATGCTATTTATGCACAGTATATACTATATAGTATCTAATTCTACAGAAAAATGTTGGAAAATTGGAATAAAGTCAGATTATTAATCATGAAAATCTTCTTTTCTTGTGTAATTTTTTAAGCTGCCCTTGTTTAGTGGGGCGTGTGCTCATCTTCGCCAATTGGAAACCAAGCATGTGTTCCTAATTGCACTACCTAGTAGTAGCTACCTATCTAATTAGATAACATCTAAGGCACTATGAATAACACTACTCTCACAATTTATTAGTATTATTTTTATAAAATTTTCAAAAAAAAAAAGAATGTTCTTAACAAGAATTTTTTTGTGCTATTATTATTTCAATTAGTATTATATACTCCTGGAGTACTATGGATCATGGTACTCCTTACATAATATATTTGAGTTATTTTACGCACACTTTATGTTATTTTGTTTAAATGTTGTGTTATTTTGTTACAACAATATGTTATTTACTTATTTATTACTTCAACCTCAACTCATGCTATTTTCAAATTACATTAAATAGCATGTACTTATTTAAAAATAACATATATATAAATTGAAATAATAATAAATTCACATCAAAATAACATTAGTATTGTTGAGTTTTAAGGAATCATGAAGAGAATCATGCAAACACTTGAGAAGATACTAAATTTCTGGACATAAACACATTTCAACCTTAAATTACCTTCAAAATCAATTGATTTCTAAGAACCCTAGAAAATTAGAAGAAGAAAAGAGGAGAGAGAAAGTGTGTTTGATTTAGAGTTGGATTAGTGAGAGGAAGAGAGAGAGAGAGAGAGAGAGAGTGAGAGTGAGAGTGAGAGTGAGGTTAATTCCTCAAAAACCCAGAAAAATTAAAAAAAAAAAGGAGAGAGAAAGTGTATGCTTTTGTTGGAGTAGCTGAGAGGAAGAGAAAGTGAGTGCGGGAGGAAGATGAATGTGAAAAGGGCGAAATAACATACGTGTATTTACAAATAACACATATATAATTTGAAGTAACAAAGAGTTAACATCAAAATAATATAAGTGTTATAAAACCTGGAGTACCGTGTACATGGTACTCCAGGAGCATGATAGAAATTGCGTATTATTTTGGGAGAAAAAGAAGCCTCAAGACGTCAAGAGCCAAGACCTTAAATTTTATCAGGGGAAAAAATTGAACGATATACGAGCAATCAACTCAAACTGTAGTCCAGTAATTAATTGGAAAAAAAAATAAATCAACTACAAGTTGATCACTTGATTTTCATGATATACAATTGTTTATCTACTGACAACATTGTAAATTAGTGCATATGTTTTATTTACAGTTTATGGTGTATTGGTGTACATTAAAATCGCTACTAGATAACGTAAATCGTTTATCAAAATATCAATGGAATCTCCTTCTCTTTTAAGTATGAGAAACCTTTCTTGTTTAGGGTTTAGTCATGATGACTAATAATAGGTTATGACGTATTGGATTAATAATGACAGTTCTAACTATAAACTTTGTTTGGTTATATAGTAGTAATTTCAATGTATTAATGTGACCATTCTTATTCTGATTGACTGAATTGAATTGAACTGAATGTTTTATAAGAGGAGGATATTATGAACTGAACTTAACTTAACTTAAGTTGAAGAGAATAGACCCTTAGTGAAGATCCTCACGTGTGGGCTGATGTGGCCATGTTGTATCCTTTTCGTTGATTCATGGATTGAACAAGTACAAATGGTATACTTATATTGGGTTTAGCCCAATTTAGTGATTGAAATTGGACCATTATTAGGCATGCTGATATTGGGGCTTAATCCTCTACCATGATTCAGACATTGGATAAGATCCACAAATTAAAAAACCTCAATGATATACAAACCTTAGGCTTGGGTTGTGCACTTGTTTTAAAGTTTAGAGGCAGGATCTTCCTAATAACTATAAATCAATCAAGAAAAATGTAATAAGGCCCAACACAGCCATGGTTTTATTATTTATTTATTTATTTATTTTAATCATGTATAATTAGCAAATGATGGTCAAAATGAAATGGAAGAAGTGTGAAAAAAAAAACATGGAACTACTAAAATATTAGAGAAATTACGTGCATTGGTCAGTTGGTCTCCCTCAATTCCAAATATTGAAAAGCAAAACCCAAAGAAAACGAATGGATTTAGAGCTTGTTTGACATCGTTTTTTATTTACAGTTTTCTGTTATTTTATTTTTGAACAAAAAACCAAAAACAGGAAATAAGACAAAGGTGTTTTCATATTTTGGTTGTCAGTTTTTAAATTAATCATTATTTTAATAAATTTGACTAATCTTTTTTATTCATTATATGACATATTTCATACTATGATTTTGAAAAAAAAAAAAAAACCAAAAAATAGAAAAACCACAGTTATACCAAGTGAACCCTTAAATTTTAATTTATTAAAGTCTTTATCGGGCCTTGCAATTCTAGCTTATTTTGGGCATGATAGTTCCACCGAACGGACCGGGCATACTTGGTTGTGCAATAGAGTGCCATCTCAAGCTCATAGATAAGCAAGTCAACTAGGATGGCCAAGATGCTTGTGAAAGGCCTTCTAAATGCTTGCTAGTAACTTTGTTAACTTCCCACATACACCTACTTGATAATCCTCTTGACAATCCTAAGTAGAGGCGCATGAACTCTTGCTAATGTTTTCGGTATCGAATTTGCCACTGATTTGTCAAGTTCGATAGCTAGCTGTGCAGGATATAATGGACCTTTTGGAGGAACCTTTCGTAGCGAAAATTCAAACCCTCTTTTCATCTAAAAAGATATTGCAATCCTAACAGATTAGTGTATAGTACATAAAATACAAGATATTGCAAATTTGCAATCAACAAAATTCATAAATTTGGAATCTTTAACACAACATCAGTTTCTGAAGTTGATCTAGAAAGCATTTGCTTCTTAGAAAATATCTTCTTTGACAACGCTGACAAAACAAAACAGGAACATCATTATAAAACGGAGGGAGTATTGCATTAGATGGCATGTCATTATCAACTTTCAACTATTACATTATTCCCTCTGTCCCCTTTTTTTTTGCATCATGTGAATCATAAAGCTCTCATATAAAGTGTTCCGTCAAAAAAAAAGCTCTCATATAAAGTGGGCAAATGGTGCAATAAAAGGGGGATAGAGAGAGTATCTCACAACTTTTAACATTGTTTGCAAAAGGTAGTGGACAAATATATGTAACTTGAGACTCAGAGGTGAGCTTGAGAAGCAAACTAGATCAATCCACGATGGAGCATCACATTCACAAACAAAGTGCACAAGTTACCCACTAATTAAGTCAGAATGGATGATCTAATTAAATTTAGACTACTGCAATTTGAGCACGCAAAATCTAAATGATAAGAAACTGAAAATTTAATTGCACTATTACTCACCATATATAGCTTATGTCCTAATTATATATATTACTTTGTATGTATCAAAAGATTGACTATAATACTACCATGTAAATATGTACTTGTAATATTTACCAAGGGCAATTTTAATTTATCCCTCAAATTCAAATTCAAATTCAAATTCCTTCATAGTAAGACTAATGCAACTAAGTTTATTGAATAAAACAATTTTCCTATCGATGGGTAGTTGTTAGTCAAATGTGTAGATTGCAGTATGGCAAAGAGAAACACATACACTTATCCAAAGTTCAAACCCCTGTCCTCGAAGCAGTAATAGGGTCTTTTGGATCGAGTTTGGTTTGGATTACGGCTCAGATGAGTAAAATTAGAGTTTTACCGATATGTATAAACTCCATAATATATCAAATAAGTCACATATTCCCTCTTTTATTTATTTACCCATTTATCTTAAACTATTACACCTACTGTTCCCTTTTTTGTTTGCACAATTGGGATAGAGTTATTTTTTTAAAATTTTGGTTAAGTGAAATAGTTAAGACAAAAATGGTGGAACCAAATGAGTTTATGTGAGAATATAGTTGAGATCCCTATGACTAATTTTAGAATGGGAATCTTTTAAAAAATCCGAAATACTACCTCAGGTTCTTATTATTCGCAACAAAAGAATATTTTATGTTTCACAAATAATACCCCTTTTGTTACGAGTAATAAGAACCGGAGGTAGTATGAAAATGAGGCAAACAAAAAGGGATTGGAGGAGCATTTCTAAGAGGGGTGAGTGGGTGTACCAAATGACAAAAGAGGGAGAAATTTGTCAAGCATTTTTGTATGATATGCCATATTTCCAATCATGATTTTCACTCATATAAAGGGTTTTACTAGCTAAATCCAACCGAACTATTTAGGGCAACCAAATAGTAGCAAGGAATATATCAAAGAACGAGGTTGTCTAGGACACTAATGTATAGAGTTCACCAGAACTTTAATGACACGGTGTTGGTATTAAAATTGTGTTCAGATGGTTAATCTAAATACCAGCCAGGAACTATATTGATATCAACAAAATATTTTTACATTTGTTGATACTATTGAATACTTCCTCCATTTCTATTTAGTTGACGCGTTTGATTTAGACACATATATTAAGGAGATGAGAGAGAGTGATAGAGAATGAAAAATCAAGTGGGATAGTTTGTAAATACAAGGTGAAAAATTTACTCAAAAAGGAAACGTGTCAACTAAAAAGAAACTTCCTAAAAAGGAATACGTGTCAACTAAAAAGAAACGGAGGTAGTAAGTATATTCACTTTTATATACACCCGGTTTTCAGTAAATTACTGTACGTCGAGTTCACTTTTGTCAAATTTAGTGTCACTTTTGTCAAATTTATCAATAAAGCATAAATAACTCTTATATATGTCAGAGTAACTTTTTGTGCGTTTTAATGTAACTTTTGCGCCTTTTATTGTCACTTTATAACGGATGTTCAGTAATTATTTAAAAGTTTGTGATAAATGATATCATCTAAACACAATTTAATACCAAAATTGTGTTATTAGAGTCCTAGTGAACTCTATACATTAAAGGCGGATACTTTCCCATCAAAGAACATCAAATATCAACAACTGATTGGAAGTAGGTACTCACATGTCATCGCTCACACCCCAAGGTCCCGCATATGTATTGTCACGTGACGCCTCATGCTTCAACATTTTCTTCAAAACAAGAAGAATGTAAAATAAAATGTAATATACAATTACATATATAAATAGTCAAAGTGTTCTTGTAAAAAAAAAAAAAATAGTCAAAGTGCAAATTTGTATGTCAAACTATTACATTTATATATATATAAAAAAAAAATAAGTATAATAAAACCAAAGGTGGCGTATACTTTATCTGTTATTTTTAGTTGATATCTTTCTATTATCACGCTTGCTAACACATATTTTTAACGATTAATTTCTCTAATTATCTTAACATTGTAAAATTATAAAAAAAGAGATATTAATAAAATATACATTGAAACGATTTAAACAAGATCCCACATAAATATGTTTTATCGTATTTATAAACCACAATAGTGAGTCAAAGCATGTTATATGAATAGTGTAAAAGTCAAATGGTGTCAACTCAAAAAAACGGAGGAAGTATTAAAAAGTTGTACCTGATGCCTTAAAATTCCGATGACATTGAATGCATTAACAAAATTCTTCTGAGTGGCCTCATCCATGTCAAGCTCTGATGGTGGTGCCAACTCCGTCATTAAAAACTGCACGATTGGGGTGTTCTCTAGATCAGGAGACGGAAGCAGCAGCCTATCCCAAGAAACAAATAGTAAGGCGCCTAGCTCGAAGATATAGCCCATCTCAATATAGTGTAGGCAAAGACTACATATGTTCAGTTGTTCAACATATGAAGCCAGCAATTTGATCATGTTAAGGGGTTCTTTCTGTCAAAACAATTAACATAAATCAGTTTTCAACAGCCATAAAAATGTACACTAGTTAGTATTAATAATGATTCAGGGAAAATAATCATCACCAATTTCGGCGATTCAAATAATTCAATCAAGTTGGTGTATGATTGTTGAGCACCGATCCGACATCTAACATAGTAATGAGATCTGGTGTTAGTGAAAGAAAAAAGAGTTTATCACAAACTAAAACAATTTTTCAAAATAAATACTACCTCCCTTTCTTATCAGTTTGAAACAAATGATTTTTTTATGACTCACAGATTATACTCGGCATTGTTGCAAATTAATGTGAGGATGACAAATGACTCTCTCTCATTTGCTTGTCTTATATATAGAATATATTTGTACTTTTTTTTTTTTTTTTTTTTTTTTTTTATATATACATACTACCTCCATTAAATATTAGTTGCAATTTTAGGGCATTGTATTTAAGAAATTCAAGAAAAAACTAATGTTTTGATTGAAAAAAATGTGGTATACTAGATATAAAAAAATTATGTGCAATAATATTATGTTGTTCTATATATAATGTTGTTAATTAGAATATTTAGTTTCTAATCTACATATATTATAATAAAAGAATATACACTACCTGCATGAATGAGATATGTAATTTTTTTAAAAAAAATTTATACACAAACATTATACAATAAAAAAATTTATACACAAACATTATACAATAAATTAAAAAAAAATTACTTGTAAGTGTAAAAAAGTACATGCATATAACATATTATACTTCTTCTGTTTTTATTTAGTTGCAATAAGGAAGATATTAGACTAGGTAAACAGATGTCATCTATAAGAAGAAAAGGATAAATTGCTACGGTTTAAATTTTATAGCTTAATTCATTCGTTTACCTAGTTTAATCACCTTGTTGAAAAACGGGAGAAAAAGATGTGTCGCAAGATAAAAAAAAAATAGGAAGTATAAATTAAAGCAACATAATACACATATGATGGAAATAAGCTTATTCTATCTTACACAAAACTACAAAGTCTAAAGGTGTAAATTTTTGTTGGTATGAAAAATATAACCTATTAAATATATAACAGTTAAATTATTTAATAACTAATATCCGACCTCTAATATTTTGAAACATATACAAAAATGTATAACATTGATAACATAGCACATATGAATCATTATATAAATAAAGGGGTGAATCACATTTAAAACGAGTATTAGGTGGGTGGGTGAATGCATACATCTTTATTATACAAGTTTATCAAAAAAATTGTTTAATAAAAAATCAAATGCTTATCTATCCCATAGTAAAACATTTAGAGCCATTAATTAGAAAAATATATAAACTGCATTTAAAGTTAGCTAGTAGTATAGTAGTACTTGAAAAATGTAGTGTGGAAAGGATGCTTATAAAATAAACTTCACTTTGTTAATTAAGTGTATTCGTTGGTATTCTTATTGAAAGATACTAGTATAACAAATTTGCATGCGTTAAATTTAACTTTAATTGATAACTGATACAGAAACAAATTTCTAATTTATACTTCCTTTGTTTTTTAGTTGACACCTTCTATTATTACGCTAGCCAATGCATGTTTTTATCGATTAATATCAACATTGTAAAATTATAAGAAGTACTTCCTCCATTTTCTTTTACTTGTAACATTTCCCTAAAAAGGAAATGTCACAATACTTGCAACACATTATAAAAGGAAGTTACTTTAGGGAAAAACTATAATATATCCCTCATTTAAAACACATGGCCCACTAAATTACACTCCTAACAACCACTCATCCTATTTAAAGTTTATTATATCATGTAAACCCCACCTTTCTCATTACCGCGCTAAAGGGTGTGTATGTTGCATCTAAAAGAAAACGGAGGAAGTAGATATTACTGTAATAACCAATTCAAATAAGGTATCACATGACTATATTTATCATATCTATAAATCACAAAAGTCAATTCAAATTATTCTAAAGTGCAATGTGTAAATAGCGTAAAAGTCAAACGATGTCACCTAAAAGTCCACAGTGCTTCCTCCAGCACTCGGTCGTTGGGAAAAGCTCCGCGGCATAAAAGAAGGTGAGTAAGGCTATAAGACAACCCACGAGCAGCGAGTTCCAATGGGCGGCCTATAGTCATAGCTTCATATCTTTCATTTAAATTAACATAAATGCGGAGTTGCGAATCAAGAAAGGCAGCAACACAAGCAGTAGCCCAATCTTCGCAAAGGCGCTTCAACACTTGGGATGCAGGATAAGCCTTAAGTTTGTAACAATTTAGAGCGATGAAAGATGTAAATTCATCCTTGTCATTGATTTCAATTTGTCTGGCAATTTGTTTCTCGAGAGTGTCGTATTCGGCAAGGTAAGCCGTCTCCTCTGATTCAAATGCTTCACGAAGACAGTTAGCATTTCTAGCGGACTAGCGTACACTAAAGCAAGACATGGAACCTTGTGATGACCGTGTTCCTTTAAGTATAATAGAGTTTCAGCCTTGTATTCTTCATCTTCTTCTTCATCATCCATCTGTAACACACAAACAAACACCATTCCATTAATGATCGAAATATATAATCCGTCTATTATTATTCGATCAGATTTAATTTCGATGCCAAAATTCCGAAATTTGTTGATTCAAACAATCAACACAACATAAAATTATGTATATATATATATGTAGGTCTGGACACATACCGCCTCCGAGTAAATATCGTCTTCAGCCATAAATAACAAGTTGTCTTTGCAATTCTCAAAATTATCAAAACTTAGGAGATATGTCAACCTTTAATTAAGTTGCAAGAGAAATGAGAACAAGTTTTTACGAAGTATGAGATTAAAGAGATAGAAAGAAACTACTATAAAAGAGGGTTGGAGTTGTGGCGTGAGAATGAAAGGTTAGAGGCTAAGAGTTTTAGGGTTGAGAGTTTTATAAGCGAATAATGCAATTTAAACGCATCACGGAGTATTATTTTACCATTTGGGCTTATTGTTTTACTAGATTACATAGGGAAGTACCACATTTAATTTACAATTCCATTTGCATGTACCCGGTGTACAGTATTTTTACTGTACATCGGGTTTTTCTCACGTGCAACTTATTTATTGTTTTTTTTTTTTTTAAATCGCGGAATTTTTAACCTAAAAATCAAAAAAACGCAGAACAACAATGGAGGAGAGAGAAAGTGAGAAAACGCAGCTCTCGATCATCCATTGAGGAGAGAGAAAGTGAGAAATCGCAAAAATTGCATAAAACGATCATCAATCGAGGAGAAAAAAGGTTAGAAAACACAAAAATTGCAGAAATCGATCATCAATCGAGGAGAAAAAAGGTGAGAAAACGCACAAATAGAAGAATTCGATCATCAATCGAGGAGAAAAAAGGTGAGAAAACTTACAAATTGCAGAAATCGATCATCAATGGAGAATTCAACTTTCGATACAACAAATTGCAGCAATCTCATTCACGAATTGCTACAAAAACAGAGGCAAATTGAGACTGAATTTGAAATCGATTTAAATCGATCGATTATAGAAGAAGAAGAAACTTATTGTTTTGGAGATGAATTCGTACCAATATTCAACCATCCAGACAATGCAGATGAAGCAATTGATAATGCAAATGAAGCAATTGAGAATGCAGAAGACGCAATTCACAATGCTGAAAATCAAGTGGTTCCTGATAAATCAATTGATTCAAATTCAGAACAAACAACCAAAACAAATGCAACTGAAGGTAATTTCTATAAATTTTTGAGATTGTATGCAAAAAAGAACCCTTTGAATACATAATTGTTACCCTTTTTATGCATAAACGTGACCATACTTATGCCTAAATGTTACCCTCAGATTGAATGCAGAACTTTTGAGATTGCATGCAAAAAGTAACCCTTTGAATGCCTAAATGTTACCCTTTTCATGCTTAAAAGTGACCCTATTTATGCACAAATGTTACACTCAGATTGTATGCTGAAAATTCAGATTGTATGCAAAAAGTAACCCTTTGAATGCCTAAATGTTACCTTTTTCATGCATAAAAGTTACCCTATTTTCACACGAATGTTACCCTTTTTTTATGCTGCCTGTGGTTATTATCTGATTTGTTTGTATTAAATAACAGATACAAATCCAATTGATGCTTCTGGTTTAGATCTTAGAGGATCATTTGTTGGTGTGGTAAGAGAAACTTTTGAAGAAATTTTGGAATTGTATGAAAAACATGCTGCTATACTGGGGTTTTCAATAAGAAAACATACAACTAGATTCAAACAACACACAAAAATAGTAACTGAGAAAAACTATGTGTGTTCTGCTGAGGGAAAGAGACATTCAGGTCAGAAGAAAACAAAGTTAGTTGAAATGGTTGATGAAGAGGATGTAAATGTAAAAGCAAGAAAGCCAAGACAAGTAGCCATTACAAGATCAAATTGCAAGGCATGCATAAGAGAAAAAGTGAACAAAGAAGGACAGTTTGAGGTGGTGTCTCATGTTATTCAGCATAACCACGAGCTAACAAAGCCACAATGGCATTATTTGCATCGTTATGAAAGACAAATGACAGAGGAAAAAGCTGAAGCAATCAAAACAATGAAATCTTCAGGTCTAACTACAATGGACACTTACTATTACATGGCTACAGAGGCTGGAGGAGAACAACATGTAGGCCATAGTGTTGTAGATCACCTGAATTTCTGCTCAAGGTTAAGAATGAAACAAATTGAGGCTGGAGATGCTCAAACTTTAGTGAACATTTTAAGTCAAGAACAATCAGAGGATCCAAACTTCTTTTTTAGAGTGAAGTTTGACAAAGAAGGAAGAATTTGCAATATCTTTTGGAGAGATTCAATGATGCTAGAAGACTATAGGATATATGGAGATGTTCTTGTCTTTGATACAACATACAGAACCAACAGATATAATCTTATATGTGCTCCATTTGTTGGCATAAATAACCACTGGCATAATTGTATGTTTGCATCTGCTTTTATTGGGGATGAAAAGACAGATTCATTTGTGTGGTTATTACAAACCTTCTTCAAAGCTATGGAGGATAGAAAACCAACTTCAATATTCACTGACCAGGACCAAGCAATGGCAAATGCAATTCTGGAGGTAAAAGATTTATATTGACATCTTACAGATTTGAGATCTGACAATAAAGTTTTTCTTTTCACATAAAAGTTACCCTTTTAGCCGCATAAAGTTACCCTTTTTGGTGCATAAAGTAACCCTTTTAACAGCATAAAGTGACCCCTTTATTTTCAATGCAGGTGATTCCTAATACAAGGCATAGACTTTGTATATGGCATTTGGAGCAAAATGCCATAACCAGATTTGGAGCTCTTAAAAAAGACAAAGAATTCAAATTTGCATTCAACCAGTGCTTAAAGATGTGTGTGACAGAACAAGAATTCGAAGAAAAGTGGCAGGTAATGTTGCAGAAATATGAGTTGACAGAACATTCTTGGTACAAAAGAGTGTATGAGTTGAAAGACAAATGGTGTCCTGCCCTTAGTAGAGATTTCTTTTCAGCAGGAATCTTATCGTCACAAAGGAGTGAAAGCACTAATCATGCTATAGGATTCAGAGCAAATAAAGCAACTACTTTGACAGAATTTTATACCATATTTAAGAAGATAACCAATCGTTGGAGAAGCACGGAGAAATATGATGAGTTTACCTGTAGCAAGTCAATAGCATTCACTTCATTGCCTCTGTCTGGAATGCTAAAGCATGCTGCACAGGTAAAAAGTTAACTGACAACTACATAAATTACACCTAATATATGGCAATTTAAATGAACCTACATGATTTTGATGTACAGGTTTTCACTTTATCACTCTTTAGAGATTTTGAAGAGGAGTTTGGATACTCTATGGCAACAACTGTTCAAATGTTAGGCAGTAATGAAGAATGCCTACTTTATCAAGTAACACTAAAAGACAAGCCATGGTCTGCACATCAAGTAAACTATATACACGAGAGCCAGACTGTATGGTGCACTTGCAAAAATTTTGAAGCATCTGGATGGTTATGTTATCATTGCATCAGAATTCTACATTTGCATTCAGTAACAAGAATACCAGATAAGTATGTTTCAAAAAGATGGACTAAGTTTGCAAAAACAGAGGCATGGGATAGGTTGAAGAATCAGGATCCTAAACAGCAATATATTCCATGGAGGCAAACAATGATGAGGAAATTCTACAATCTAATCTTAAAAAGTCAAGAAAATGAAGAGACAAGAGCATTTATGGAAGAAAGCTTCAGAAACAGTCTTAAAATGGTGGAAGACTTACTTGCTAGTGCTGCTCAGAAAGAAAGTGCAGAAGCTGCTTCTAACATTCCTGATGTGGCAGACAACACTCAAAGTAATACTGACGTTTCTTCAGCATCGAGTACAAGCACAAGTGTACCACAAATACTTGATCCTAAAAGGGCTGTAACAAAAGGAAGAAGCAAGAGAGCAAAAGGAGGACTTGAAAAAAGCAAGAGAAAAAGAAAACCAGCACTGCCACCTCCAAATTCAGAATTTGGATCAAAGACACCTAACTTACGACTCTTTTAAGATCTTTTTTAGAAAAAAAAATTTTCGAAATTAATATACCTTGTATTGTTAAACTATTTTTCTTTTGTTTTTTTTACTCTATGACAAGTTTATTGAAAATGTGATTGACACTTTTATTAGCAGATGTTTAATTATTGGAAACATCAACTTATGTTACCCTTTTAACGTATAAAAGTAACCCTTTTCATCAATAAAAGTGACCCTTTTCATGCATAAAAGTTATCCTTTCTATCCACTAAAAGTTACCCCTTTTGTCAATAAAAGTTACCCTTTTCATGCATAAAAGTTACCCAATCTACCCAAAAAAGTATACCTTATCCTTACTATCCACTAAATCAACCTTTTCTTTGTTAATAGTTACCCTTTCTGGTAATAAAAGTTACCCCTTTTGTCAATAAAAGTTACCCTTTTTGTGCATAAAAGTTACCCTATCTACCCAAAAAAGTATACCTTATCAAGTATAAAAAGTAACCCTTTTTATGCTACAAAGTAACCCTTTTTATGCACAAAAGTGACCACAAAAAAACATACACAAGAACCTTTTAAATTACTTAATGTATGCACATACATCAGTATTCCAAAAGAACCAAAAACTATCCACTAAGTTTAATTACATCATTTAACTTGATGTATATGCACAAACGTTAAGTTTTTTCATTGTTCAAAAAATACTCCTAGACCTAATCAACCTTTGCTTCTAACAGTCATTTCACCCTTTAGAAGGAGTGTACTTGTCTGTCTTCTTTTTTGCCCTTTTTCCTTTGGGATTCTCTTCGTCTGCCTCTGCCTTTGCTTCTGCTTCAGCTGCCATTTTTCTTTCTTCATTTTCTTTCTTCTTCTTTGCAGCAATTGCATCCTTTCTTCTCATTTCAATTCCCTGGCAATAAGCAGGATCTTTCTTCTTCTCATTGAACTTCTCTAATTCTGACAACACATCATTCCTAGATTCATTCAAATCACACAGCACCAGTGTCGTACAGATCTCACCTCGCAGAAATTTTCTCCCAATAATCTCACAACAGAAAAAAAAAAAAAAACTTATCAATATGTAATTAATAAAAGCATTAGAAAGGGAAAAACTACATACAAAATAGATGAATAATTACTGTTTTCAGTTCATTTAATTTGAACGATTCGCCAACAAAATGGAGCATGTGATACATGACAAACACCCCACAGTCCAAATTGTCAACTTTTTCTTTTCTCCATTCCAACTCAACAATTTGAAACCTATAAGAAGGTAGCTGGGAACTCTTTGGATGATTTCTTTTTCCAAGAAAAACACCCATTTGATCACACTGACATAAAATATAAAAGTTTAGAATAAAATAAAAACAAGAAAAAAGAAAAAAAAAAATTTAAATGGAAACAATAAGTAAACAGAAACATAAAAATGAATCAACATAAACATACCAAGTGTGAAGACAATTCTTTGGTATATTCAAGAGCATCATCACGCCAGATAATATTGTCAAGATAATATACCACCTCTTTTGTATGATCAATAACAAACAAAAATGTAGTGATTCTCAATAAGAACAGGAAAATAGATCTGAAACAAAAAAAATTAAAACACTGATTTAGACAGATTAACACAAAACAGAACTTTTTTAAAGTTTTGATAGTAATTTATCATGAAATATACCAGTTCAGCATCCATAATATCACATTCAGCATAAAGTGACCCTTTTCACAGCATAAAATAACCTTTGTCATGCATATAAATAACATATGTATATATTACTCACACACAATGCACAATGCACATATTACTGGTACTCAAACACATATACACAAACACAATGCAGATATGCATACTATTCTCATAATCTAACTAAAACCTAACATCAAAATTTGAAGAATAATGAATAAAACTTCTGAAAACAAACATGCAAAATTTGTTTAACATATAACAACACCACAACACATATATATCAAATTTTGAACCAATTATCACAATGAACAATAAAATAAAGCAAAATTAAACATAATAACTTCAAAATTGAAATTCAATTATCATAATATGCATAATAAATCAACAGAAAACTATAAAAAATAACATGCACTACTAATTCGACATATATAAGCGAAAATTCAATTGAAAATTCGAAAAAATAATGAAAAATTTAAATAAACACACCTTCTTCAGCATCTACAGCCTTCTTTGTAATCTTCTTCTTCACCATTGCTGAAACAAACACTACAAAAAACGAAAACAAAATCAAAATCAAAAAACCTAAAAATCGAAGAACCAAAACAATTTAAACTAACAAAAATCTCAAAAAAATAAGTAAACTAACCAGAATTAAGCGATAAACAACTTCACAAGTGAAAGAAAAGAGAGAAAAAGCTCAAAAAGCAACAATGGAGGAGAGAAAACGATCGCAATCGCAAGTTAACTGGTTTTTAGAGAGAGAAAAACGAGGAGAGAGAAAGCAATAGTGTTTGAATGAAAGAGAAAATCGAGGAGAGAGAAAGTTTTATTTCTTTATTCAATTTTAGCAATCATTACACCGCACGTGCATCCCCACTAAATTGCTTGTCCAAAAATTTCGCCATTCATTAAATTAATGAACACCGGCTTTATTTAAAAATTTGTGTTTAATTTAACAATTATATACGGAGTACTATAAAGCTTCATCCCCATTTGATTGTCACTTTTGTTATTTTGGGTGTCCCTAAATATTTGTTACATTTCAAATTTTCATAATAATAATAATAATAATAATAATAATAATTATTTATTTTTGAAAGGAATGTTCTGTGAGCAAGGATTAGAATTGATCAACCGAAATCAACATTTGCCAAGGCAACGAGGCCTTGTGGAAACGAAGAAACAAACACTTGTTCAACATCATTAACCCCGTCAAAAAAAAGAAAAAAACATCATTAACAGGCCTAATCCTAGCAGCCATATGTGCAACACAATTCCCTCCCCTTCTAATATGATTACAAGAAAAACCAGGGAAAAACTCACGCATAAAAGCAATATTATCAAAGATTAAATCCTCATGAGGACGACCACCTCTATGTATGCTTGTTAATGGCAGCCACCACAGAACTCGAATCACACTCAAGATCCACCTGCTGCACACCTAAACTCGCCAAACACACTCCCATTCTAGCAGCCAACGCTTCTGCCATCTTCACACTAACCATAGTCGTCATTCTGCGCACCATAACAGCAACAATTTTTCCTTGGTCGTCTCTAATTACAGCTCCTAACCCCACACCCCAACCATCACGCACAGCAGCATCAACATTGATGCGCATTCACCCAGCATCAGGGGGGCTCCACCTACTCCTAGAACCAACAGCAACACGCCTCACAGAGTAAGTCACAACACCCATATACTTCGAGTAATCACCAACAAGCTTAACAAAACCCAACACCCCAATATCTCTATTGTTCCATGGCTCCCCAAAAACAACAGAATTTCTATAAGCCTAGGCAGCCCAAACCAGAGAAACAAAAAGCATAAACTCGTCTTTACTAACCTTAGAAAGGACCCAAAGCAATCGATCCATGAAAGAAGAGGAAGGAGCATCCACCAATAGGCCAGAAAAGGGGACATGTCCCACATGCTCTTAACATTCGAGCAGAGGAAAAGGGCATGTAAAATACTCTCCTCCCCACCACCACAACTACTACAAAGCCCATTCTCTCTAATGTGTCTTTGATGAAGTCTCCCAAAGGTAGCCAAAGACCAGTGGCGGATCCAGGATTTCCGACTTGGTGAGTCACTATCAATTACTGATTACTTGTGAAAGTACAAATAATTTTTCCAAATCTTGTTCATAATTAATTTCAATCCTTCCTCAAAAAAAAAAAAAAAAAAGAAATTCAATCCAAAAATTATATATATAAAAAAAAAAATTATATTTCACCAAATTGATTTCAATCTAAAATAGTACACAAAAATCCATAATACAACCAAATACTCCGTACTAATTAAAAATTTAATCTTACAAGTTGAAAATATTACAAATAACATGTTACAAACAAATAATACTATAAAACTATTATATTAACTTTATGATTTTTTACTTAAATTTGTGGGAAAATATTAAAATTGGTTGCACAGATATAGGATATAAAATTATAAATAGAAGCAAAGATTATAATTAAAAAAATGAGATAACTTAAGAAACCTGTTATTAAGTATAACCAGTCTCTTTAATGAAGAAAGAAAGCAGCACCAAAATGTGAAATGCAATAGCAGCATCAAAGAGACCACTTACCTTAATAGTTGGTCTCTTTGATATTTTTATAAAAGGAAACCTGCGTCAGCTCTGTTAGCAGCATCAAAGAGACCGCCTCTCTACAATAAGCGGTCTCTTTGATATTTTTATTTTTAAAAAAAAAATCAATTTTTTTTGGTGCTGCTGAGTCACTGACTCAGTGTGCACCAACACAGATCCGCCACTGCCAAAGACCCCGTGCAAGCACGCCAAAGAAATACATTAAAAGACTTTTATACTCTCATTTTATTTGTCCTTTGCCATAAAAATTGTGTCAACTTTTAACTAATTTAATGTTTTACTCTTAAATCTATCAATTTATCTTTTCCATGTACTTTAATTATTTTTTTAATTGAAAATGTCTCTTTTCCATGTACTTTATTACTTTATTAATTGAAAATTTTACTTTCTCATATACTCCATGATGTTAATAGATATTCAAATTAACATCATGGAGTATATTGAATTGGATCGAAAACAAAACTCAAAGTATACAATTTAATTTCCTTTGATATTACTATATACTACCTCCGTTAATGATTATCAGCAACTTTGGAATATTTTATATCTCACAAATAATACCCCAAAGTTGCAGATAATTATTAACGGAGGTAGTAGCTTTTTTTAGGATTGATTTATTTCATATAATAGCATATTCAAGAATTGTAGGCCTTGTTGACATGAGCCGTATAACCAAACTTGATATACAATCCAACTTATACCAACAAGCATGTCAGTGGGTTTCGGTAGCGTTCAGGCCATTATTATTGATGAGAAAGTCCATTTGATCAAGTAAGTTAAATTGTATTTCCTTCGTTTTTAAATACTTGTTTAATTTCTTTATGCACAGAGTTTTAAGAAAAATTGGAGAAATTAATAAAATATAGAGGTAGTTGGGTTAGTGGAAGGTAAATTGAAGGATAGAAGATCTAAAAGTAATAAAATTAGATCCATTAGTTGAGAAAAATGAATTAATTAAATATTATAAGAGCTATCCAAATAAGAAAATGGAGCAAGCATTTAAAAACAATCGTAAAAGGAAAGTGGAACAAGTACTTAAAAACGGAGGGAGTACATCCTCCGTTTTTTTTTTTTTTTTTTTTTTTTTTGGTTATGTACACATTGGGTGTACGTTCACCATACACCCAAGATATATGACCACTATATTTAGGGCCTGTTCTAATTGACTGAACTGAACTGAGGGTCTGTTCACATTAACTGAGTTGAACTGATTGGAGCTGAACTGAACTGAACTGAGCTGAAATGAATATTTTATGAGAGAAGGAAATTAGGAGCTAAATTGAACTGAACTGATTGGAGCTGAACTGAAATAAACTGATTGGAGCTGACCTGAACTGAACTGAACTAATTGGAGCTGAACTGAACTAAACTGATTGGAGTTGAACTGAAATTAAGTAAATGTGAACAGACCCTGAATTTGAATATAATATTTTATGAGGGAAGGAAATTAAGAGCTGAACTGAATTGATTGGAGCCGAGCTCAACTGAAAATAATCTGAAAAGAACAGGCCTTTAGTCAAACCCTTGTTTTAAATTGTTTTGATAATTAAATGAGAAAACAATCATCAAAATAAGAACAAAATACTCGTGGGTGTACGGTGCATCCGGGTGTATATAACAATCTCTCCCATTTTTTCGGTTGACACCATTTAAATTTTGATCTATTCACAAACTATACACGTGAGATCTGTTTGAAGCGTTTCAATATAAATTTTATTAATATCCACTTTCTATAATTTTATAATATTGATAATTAGAAATACTAGAAAAAAATAGAGTGATTAATTTATAATGATTAAAAGAGGAATCAAGCAAAGCAAAGTGTATTGGAATCAAGGTCGAGCCAAGCTTCAATATTGGAATAATCAAGGTCGAGCAAACAGACAGGTTAAAGCTTAACAAACTGACTTGAACTGAGCCTTACCCAAATTCGAGTCGAGTCAAATCAGGTTCAATCTGAGTTCACCTCATCATCTACTTAACAAGAAAGAGCAGGATGATCGAATTACGGCCAATGATAACCCATAATATATACTTCGTAATACATACTACATATTTAATGAATCCTACAGAAATCAAAAGAAACAACAAAGGAAAGTTGATATATAAGCAAGTCAACTAGCATGGCTGTAAAAGGCCGCCTTTCGTTAACTTCTCACACCTACTTGATAATCCTCTTGGCAATCCTAAATAGGGGCAATAATGACCTCATCGATGTGGTTTTCGATATCTGATTTGCAACTGACTTGTCAAGTTTGATAGCTAGCTGTTGAGGAGATGGATGTTTCGGAGGAACAATTTGTTGCGAAAAGTCAGTCTGCACCTAAAAAGATATTGCAACCCCAACAGATTAGTGAGTAGTACATAAACCTTCCATTTGAGGTGAAGTTATATAATGAGCCAATTTGGAATCTTTACCCCAACATTAGAGTGTGATGAAGTAGGTCTAGAAAGCATTTGCTTATTAGAAAATATCTTCCTCGACAATGCTGACAAAATAGAAGCTATTGCATTAGAAGGCATGTCACTCTTATCAACTACTACGTAATACATTTGTTCATTTGTTTATGAATTTTGTTTCATATCTCACAACTTATCTCATACCTTGAGACTCAGACGTGAGCTTGAGAAGCAAACTTGATCAATCCAAATTGGAGCGTCATATTCACAAACAAAGTGCACAAGTTTCCAATCATGATTTTCACTAAAATAAACAACCAAACTATTTAGTAGCAAGGAATATATCAAAACTCAACAACAACAATAATAATCAGAATCTCTCTTTACCATTCTGTAATTTCATTGCTCACACCCCAAGGTCCAGCATATGTAATGCCACGTGGCGCATCATGCTTTAACATTTTCTTTAGAACAGGGAAATAAAACGAGTAATACACAATTGCGGATATTAATAGTCAAAGTGCATATATGTCATTTAAACTGTTGCAATTATATAAATAAAATAAATAAATAAATAAAAACTGAGGGCGTATATTAAGAAGTTGTACCTGAAGCCTTAAAATTCTGATGACATTGAATGCATTGACAAAATTCTCTTCATCCATGTAAAGCTCTGTTTGTGATTCCAACTCCGTCATTATAAACTGCACGATTGGGGTGTTCTCTAGATCAGGAGACGGAACCAACAACCGATCCCAACAAACAAAGAGTAAGGCGCCTAGCTCGATGATGTTTCCAATCTCAATACACTCTAGGCAAAGATTACATATCTTCAGTTGTTCAGCATATGAAGCCAGCAATTTGATAACGTTAAGGGGTTCTTCCTGTCATAACAATTAACATAAATCACTTTTCAAAAGCCATAAAAACGTACCTAGCTAAGCTTGGTCTAGCGGTAAGGATTGCACCTTCCAACCTTGAGATGGGAGGTTCAATCCCCGCTAGACTACTAGAGAAACTTTGAGGGAGGGGATCTGATCCCTTACCCTTCCCCCTCACTCTCAAACTAAACCAAAAAAACCTTAAGGGTTAGGTACGATCAGGTTTAAAATGTACAGTAGTGAGTATTATTGATTCAAGGAAAATAATCATTACCAATTCCGGCGATCCAAATAATTCAGTCAACTTGAAGTATGATTGTTTGCGATTGCGATTGCGATCAATCCAACGTACAACATAGTCGTGAAATCTGATGACAGTGAAAGAAAAAAGAGTTGATCACAAGCTAGCTACAGCAATTTTTCATAATAAGTACTACATCCCTTTCTTATTAGTTGCAACAAATAATACTTCGTAATTTTTTTATGACTCATTAATAATACTCCTTTGTGATGCAACTACTAATAAGAAACAGAGGTTGTATATGGGTATCTATCCATCTATCTATGTATTACTATATGACAAACAAATCAATGTAAAAATTACAAATGACATTTGCTTGTCTTATATTTAGAATATTCATATATTTTTTATTTGCATATTTTTTTAATCTTCATGTTCAAGCATAGTTATTAATTATTATAATTAAACTTTGAACTTAAATATATATCAATAACAAGCAAGCTTATATACATACAATAGATGATCTTCATATTTCCTACCAAAAGTGTTTTATTTTTAATTAAAAATATAATATGTTGTAATTCTCAAAGGTTACAGTGTAACTGTGTTACAAACTAACAATACTCAAATTTTACAAATAACTTTAGGAAAATTTGTTAAAAAAAACCTTTTAAAAACACTATTTTACAAAAAACAACCTTTTAAAAGTTTTTTTGCAAAAGAAAACCTCATTGTAAATTTTTTTTGCTGAAGACAACCTAGTATATCTAATTCACTTAATTAACCTCTAAAATCTTCTAAAAATCACTTAACTATATAATAATTGAATTAATTTCTAGATTAAAAAATAAAACCACCAGTCCACCACCAAGGCACCAATTCGCAAGTCGCAAGCCTCCCCCAGCTACCCACCACCGAGTCAACCCCTTACTTTTTCCGGTTTAACCTTTACCCATTACTAACCCCTTTCCCATTACTAATCAGCTAGCGTAGCTTCAATGTTCTCATAAAATTCTAGTTTTAGGGGTCACATAAGGAACATCAAGGTAAGTTGGAAAACTAGTTTACCCTTGCTCCCACGCTGTATGCTCTCTGGGTATTGCGATTTCGATATATTAAAGGGTAATTGAGATTATATATAACACCCATGTCGCAAAAAAATGTTCTTCTTTAATTCAAAGGGGGTGGTGGACTGGTGGTATTATTAAATGGATAAGTGAGATAATTACAAAACATTAGAAGTTAATTGAGTGAATTAGTAATAGTAGGTTGTATTCAACAAAAAAAATTAACAATAAGGTTTTCTTTTGCAAAAAAACTTTTAAAAGATTGTTTTTTTGTAAAATAGTGTTTTTAAAAGGTCTTTTTTGACAAATTTTTCATAACTTTAATTGGCCTTTCATAATCTATAGAATGTCTCTTACAATGATCTTTTCTTTTTTATATATAAAAAATAAATTATTAGATTGAAGCTAAAACCATCTAAACGGGAAGAATAAATGTTAAATTAGACTTTAGACGGGAAAAGATAAGATTATCATGTATTAAAACTGCTACTCGTGTTTATAGCTCTGTAATATTCAATCACATTGACAATGCCATTATATTTAAGAAATTTGAGAAAAATCTAATATTTTGATGGACTTTTTGTGAAAAACTACCTTATATACGTCAAATTTTGTGAAAAACTACCTTATAAAAAAATTATTGTAAGAAACTACCTTATATATAAACTAAATGTTGTAAGTTGCTACCATGTGCTTAATTTAAGCATGAAAGAGTTTGTCCAAAAAAAAAAAAATGAAAGAGAAGGGTGGTTAGGGTTATAAGGGGGCTATAGAGAAATTGGGAGGGAAAAGGAGAAAAAAAAGATTGAAAATGGGCCATTAAACATCCCTTATTCAATGCAATAATCCGGTAAAACATAGCTTTTTACAAGTTTACAACATTTATTGTTTTATGAGGTAGTTTCTTACGACATCTATTGTTTATAAGATAGTTTCTTACAACATTTTTTTTATAAGGAAGTTTTTCACAAAAAGTCCTATTTTGATTATAAAATGTGGTATACTAGACATTAAAAAATTATGTCAATATTTGTGATTTTTGTATCTTTTGAAAAATACATTAAATATTGGGATAAAACATGGGATGCTTATAAAATGTACTTTACTTTGTTAATTAACTATATTGGTTGGTATTTTATTGAATTATATAAAAATTTGCATGTGTTAAATTAAACTTTAATTGATATTTGATATTCAAACAAATTTCTGATTTATATAAGTTAAATAAGATTCATACTCCCTTTAATTTATAATAATGACAACTATAACATATGTATTTGTAATTATATACTATTGAGTCTGTTCATATTTACTGAACTGAGCTGAACTGATTGAAGCTAAACTAAACTGAACTGAACTAAGGTGAAATAAATATTTTATGTGAGAGGGAAATTAAGAGCTGAACTGAACTGAAATTAAGTAAATGTGAACAGGCCCTTAATAAAAATATAAACTTATAAATAGCGTAAAAGTCAAAGTCTTGCGATTATTACGAAAGAGAAGGAGTAATCATAACTTTTAGGAGTATACTTGATGCTAGATTTACCTAAAACCGATCAGTGCTTCCTTGAGCCCTTTGTCGTCGGGGAAAGCTCCGCGGCATAGAAGAAGGTGAGTAAGGCTATAAGATAACCCACGAGCAGCGTGTTCCAATGGCAGGCATGCCGGGTTCATAGCATCATGAATGTCATTTAAATCAACATAAATGCGGAGTTGAGAATCAAGAAATGCATCAACACAAGCAGTAGCACAATCTTGGCAAAGGCGCGCCAACACTTCCGATGCAGAGAAAACCTTAAGTTTGTAATAATTCTGATCGATGAAAGATGCAAATTTATCCTTGTCATTGATTTCAATTTGCTTGGCAATTTCTTTCTCGAGAGTGTCGTATTCGGCAAGGTAAGCCGTCTCCTCTGGTTCAAATAATTCAGAAAGACAGTTATCAGATCTACCCATCTTTAAAGCAATACATGGATCGATGACATGAGATTCTCTCTTTAAGGTTTTTAAAGTATCAGCCTTGTACTCATCAGAATTCATCTGTAACACACGAACAAACACCATACCATACCATTAATGATCGAAATAATCCGTACATTTTTATTCGATTAGATTTAATCTCGATGCCAAAATTCCGCTAATTGTTATATATGCGAGTATGGAACATACCTTCTCCGAGTAATAATCGCCTTCAGCCATAAATTACAACTTGTCTTGAATTATGGTGCACAAAATAATTGAATAATCTCTTAAATTATCGAAACTAAGCTAGAGAATCAAGAGGTAGGAGAGTTGAGGATGGGTAGCGTAAGAATGAAAGGTTAGAGGAGACTAAGAGTTTTAGGGTTTTGTTAGGGGTTCTAGAGTTTTACAAGCAATTACCTTTTAAATAAAAGAAAGATTATTGTTTCACCATTTGGGCTTATTATTAATTATGCTCTAATCATAAACAAAAAAGTAGTATTAAAAACATACAAACTGTCAAATGCTTTTAAAAATTGGCAAAAGGATTCTTTAAAAAAAATAATAAAAAAAATAAATTGGCAAAAGCTAACGAGCGCCTCCGGACATTAGATAAGAGAATTAAATATGGAAATATTATAGTGAATTAACATTATTTACACCGATAGACGTGTGATTTTGTCATGCATTTCAAACAAGCATAATTAGTTTTAGGAGATTATATATTGTACGAGTAGCTACCTATCTAGCTAATTAGATAGCATCCAAGGAACTATGAATAACATTACTCTCATAAATTTTATTTGAAAATTAGAATAAATTTCACAAGAATAATCCAACCTTTCAATTAACCTTGAATAATCCTAAGTTTACTAATATATTTTCTTCTACCGATCCTATTTGTCTGGTTACCTGAACTTCAGGTAATTTTTTTCTCCCCTTAATTTTTCCCTCCCTTCTTCCTTCTCCCCTCTTCACCTCCATTTCAAGCTTTCAGCCTTTAACAATGGCTCCCACACCTTCCTGAACCTTCCCGCCACCACCTCACCTCACAATCAACCTACCCCGTCAAGGCGTCAACTAGCCCGCCCTACTACCCTCTCCTCTCTCCATCAAACAACCCACCACGTGCTACTCCCTTTGCAGCCACCACCACCACCACCACCACCGCCACCACTTACCCCACCACAACCAAACCCAGACCCGAAACCTTTCCTCCACTCCTACCCATACTCGAACCACCAACCTCACCTAGCTGAAACCATAAAACCCTGTCCCACCCAAAACCCGAAACCCCAACCTCACCTACCCAGAAACCGAAACCCCAACCCACGCCATTGTCCTTCTCTTCTCTCTCTTTCTCAATTTAATTTGGGGTTGGTTGTGGTCGTACATTGTTGATTTTGTGGGTGGTCGTGGGGATGTTGTGGGTGTTGTTTGCGGTTGAATTGTGGGTTGGTAGTGGATGGATGTTGTGTTGAGTGGTGATGTTGGTGGTGTTGAGGTGGTTGTAGGTGGTGGTACAGTAGATGGTGGTGAGTGGTTTAGGTGGTGATGATGGAGGAACGGAGAGGAGAGAGAAACGGGTAGGATGGGGAAAGGAGAAAGAATTTTTGTTTTTTTTTTTTAATTTTCAATTAAAAATATTTTTTCAAATTAAAAAAAAAAGAAAATTTGTCAAAAATAACACCACCTTTCACTGGTCTTCCAAGAATACAACGACCTTTAGATTATTCCAAAATAAAACAACCTTTGATACACATTTGCCAAAAATGAAACAAAAAACCTGTAACCTGTTTTATAGGTTACATATGACACGTGTCACATGTGTGATTGGTTCATATAATTTAATTTTATTTTTAAGATTTTTCTTTAATAATAATGATTTTAAAATAAAACTTTAATAAAAAACACTTTTTAAAAATAATTAAAACCAAAGAAAAAACTGATATTTAAAAAATAAAATTAAAATAAAAAAACTCCCCTGCCTGACCTCCACCATCTAGTCCTCCCATAATCTCTGGCAGCTGGAACCCCCCACCCGGCGTCGGCAACACCCCTCCTGGCCCCGACGACCGAGCCACCGTCAAAAGAAATGGGATGAATTTTAACAATTCTCTCCCACCATAGCTTAAACAAGTTAGAAATGTCGGATTGCAGGTCATAATCGGACTCGAAAAGGATCAAATTATCGTCCAATTCTCGAACATCAGGAAAAAAAATCCGATCTTCAAATTATCGTGCAAATTATCGTGCAATTGATTAATCAATTATGGGGTTTGATAGGGGGTGATGATTCGGGAAACAAAAACCACCACAAGAATTAAGGGAAGGGGGTTAAAACGGTCGTCGGGGTTTGGGTTAGGAGGGGTTGTTGGAAGTTCTTGATGTTAAACAAAGAAAGTCACATTAATGATTAATTGTGTGTGGCTGTTGAGATTGCTCTTAATAGCCGGTAATTATGCTCCCTTGAATTACCCTTTTATTAGCTCTTTTAATGGCTAGTTAATGTTGATTAAGTATGGCATTTATGCCTTTAATGGCTGATGGTTTTACCCATTGTTGCTGGCTTCCGTTTCACACCTTCCCATGCTTTATAAGCTATGCTCCAACCTCTTAAAACATACATACATATATTCATGTTTCTTTGCTTCCATAAGACACACAAAAATCAGCTATCTTTTACCCTCTCTAAATTTATCCCTTCGGTTTTTGGGCAAGTATTCTGGTTCCAGTCGGGTTTGTGAGTGCACACAAATTCCGGCGCTGTGCTTATCCTGGAGGGCGACCGCTTGATGTCTACTGCACCCGGGTAGCGCGGAATCGTCTTTTAGGTCAGTGGTTTACCACGACGCGGCAATTGTCAATTGGTCTACACAACATTGAGATAAGTTTTTCCGTTTAATTTGCTTATATACTAACAATCTAAAAGACGATTTATTTATTCCAATTGTATGATCGCTTATGTGTCGAAATTGCAAATTCTTTATTCTAAGAATTATGAGCTTTCACATGTTAGTTAGGATGCGGTTTTATTTGGATCAATTTTGTGTTGTGTACTTGTGTACTAATTCTATGATGAATAATTTCATGGAATAGAATTTATTAAATTGATGGTTGTCAGTTACTGTGAGAAGGGCTATAATGTGAATAATGTATAATGGAAAGTTTGGTCTTGATTTTGCAGTTGACTAATCTGAAAGAAATTTTCCGTTATTCCTTATTTGTTGAATCATTTAAATTATCATATAAGGTTTTGGTTTTACTTGGACCATATTTTGCTCATTTGTTGCGTATGTGACGAGATGAGTTGCATTGAAAAAATAACCATCTTCTTGTTATTAGTTATCATGTGTTTATAGAGTATTTGTTCTATACTTCGGTTTATAATTTTCTCTGATTTGGTTGATCTTCCTCCAATTTCTAATTAGTGGGTAATGCTAAAGCTTGTAGAGTATATTGCTTTATGTCAATGTGATATTATGAATGTTAATTTTATTTGCAATGAGTAATATAATGGCAAATGTGTTGGTCATTGACTTATTAGTTATTATATATGTCCACTTGGTTACTCATGAGCATGTGAGAGTATACTACGAAGTATATGATAATACCTTATGTTATTTAATTGGACCTTTATATTTTGTTATCAGTTCTCCACTTTTCTTAATGGAAATTTTGTTTGGTTTATTATTATCGTTATTCAATTTTGTAGTTATACTGTATACTATCCTTTGTGAAGATGCATTTTGCAAATAATAGTTTATTGAGGATTGTGAATTTATTGAATGAGAAAATTTTGTAGTTGTACTGTTCTTAGTGTTTTAACACTTGTGATTATTTCGAGTATTTTAGTTTTTACTCATTTGTGAAAATATGACCTTACGAATATAGTAATATGGGTTATTTTAATTTTTTGATTGGCTAATATTATGTTGTTGTATATATGCATAACTTGTTGCATTCTTATATGATAACATGAGGGAGTATTATGATGTTTCCTAAATCTCATTGTTTTGTGGAGTTTTGGTTGAAATTTTCTAATGCTTTTGATTTATATTTTTGAGTTTTAGGACTTGTTCGATATCCGCGGATTTTCGAGAGCAGTCCCAAAGATGACCCCCGATCAAAGGCCGTCCTTGGTCGGTTTGGGTTGAATTTTGGGAGTGAGCTTGGGGCACATGAGGCTTATTTTTCAACGGTTGGATTCTCATTAGCTGCTCAGATTAGTGAGTTATGATGACATCTTGAGGCCCTTATTTACAACAAGGATGGTTGGACATCTCATAGAGGTCTCACACATGTCACTTGATTTAATTCAAGGGAGGTTCATTCTAAACCAAGTCTCATGTTATTATGTTTATCATTTGGTTTAATCCCTAGTAATCATCTTAACAGATATATGCTTTTGTGAGTATTGACAAAGAATGTTCAATTTGTCAACTAAATATTTGTTGAATGATTAGTAGAAAGTAAAAGTTATAATTTCGATATTTATGAGTATGACATTATATTGCATATAATCAGTTACCTCTAATTTGTTGGTTCTACTTTTTGTGGATTGAATTTGGTCTTTAGAGATAACTTTACTGGTTTAAATATTTATTTGGTGGAACGATTTGAGCAATGTAGTTTAACATGTTATTGAGGTGCATGTATGTACTCCAAGTACTACTTTTATCATGATTCATGTATGTGTTGAGCATGGAGTTGAGATGTATTATGTCAATTTCTTAAATTCATGATATGAAATACTCGTATTGAGAAGCTTTGTTCATAACTCATTTGATTCATTACCTTATTTTCGGTATTTCATTAACATGTGTAAAATATATAATTCTCAAACTAGTTGAGTTTTGTAAAGGGAAATTATGTGATAATCTTTCTGCAAGGATATTATATGACTTTCTCTTTGGAGAATTTTCAAGTGAAGTTTTTTTGGGAATTAGACTACATTTTTTCAATTTTTATGATGACACATGTTACCGCCTATGACTCTTTATTGTGTTATAGTTCTTTATGAATATTGCATGAGTAATTTGTAATGGCTTGAATTTCATATATGGTGGCATGAGAATTAATATATTGAAGTGTTATTGAATTATTATTATTTTTTTAATTAATTCAATGTTTCAAATAAAGTTTTCTTCTCTTGTCCACTTTATATGGTATTAGTTTATTACACCATGACACACTTATGAATTTTCTTCCCAACCATGTATTTGACTATGCTTTATTTTGAGATTTGGACCTTATGTTTTCATGTGGGGGTTATAAGTTTTTGAACTTATAAAATTTCTATATAAGGAGTTTATGTCATTACAGACCCCATATGAATTTTGGAGGGTGTTTCATTCATTGAGAAACGTGGGTTTTAGGCGTGTTGCTAAGGGCTTTGAATAGGACTTTGTCGTCCAATGTGGGGGGAGTAATAAAGTATTAGTGTTGGACTCAAAGTCTTGGCTCTATTTTTGCTTGATATTTGCATTTCGTTCATGACTTTGTAGGCGAGTCTTGGAGTAATTTTGTCTTGAGTCTTTCTTAATTATTGATTCTTTATTGAATAAATTGTCTTTGAGCATATATGTGTATTATTACTCATGACTTTAGAATTTTCAATTGTTTAATGCAAAGCCTTAAAGTGATTAATTGTGCTAAAGACGGTTTTTGATGGTGTTTGCCTTACAAGTTTGTTTTGGTATCTTTATGTCTTTAGAGTATCAACTTTAAACTAGTGAAATGTCATGAGTGATTGTTTCCGTGGAAGAAGTCGTTGACTATGAGTTAGGTTATGTCTAACTATGTGTAGAATTCTACAATCTTTTTCTTGGGATTGTAATGCATGATATTTCTTCTATGGATTTTTGTTGCTATTTCATTGAGTTTTGTTGAAAGTTTGTATGGCTAAACTTGGGATGGATGAGTCATTGCTACAATATAAAGATTTTGAATTTTCTTGATCATATGTGAGCATTTAATTTGTGTCTATTTGGTATTGCTATGTTTCTTGGGAGCTATTCTTAGTTTGACATTGCTTATTATGTAAGTAGATTAAGAAAGTATACTCTTAACTCGAGCAATGATCTTTATATCGTTTTGAGGAGGTTGCATAGGTACTTGAAAAGTACACAAGATTAGAGTTTGCACTATTGCAAGTTTCCATGAGTGATTGGAGTTCGACGATGAGTTCAAACTCAAGCGGTTATGTCTGCACCACTAAGTGGTGGAGCTATGTTTTGAATTTGTGCTAAGCAACCTTGTTTTGCTATGTTTGTTTTGGAATAATCTAAATTTATTGCTCTTGAATTGACAGGTTATTATGAGGCAAGATGGTCAAGAGTATATGGCTCTTATGAGCAAATGTGCTTGCAAATATCCCATTGTAGGGGAATTCGTTGTCATTTGCAAGTTGAAGTTACTTTTGATTGAACCATGCCTATAATGGTTGATGTTAGAGATAAATTGTCGAATAGGGTGATATCACTAGACTAGAAAAAGTCTAAAAGGAATGTTACGGATCCGTTAACTAATAAAGGCCTTGTACAAAACTAGTTTTGGTAACATCGGAAGGGATGGGACTAAAGCCCAAAGTATGAATTACAAGTAATCAACTCCTACTCATCATGAGTTCAAAGGGGAACATTATGGAATAATTCGGAAGCACAAAATTTTATTTTGTCCATCCCTAGATGTTTGATGTGTGCTTGCTACAAATGGAAAGAGGTTGAGCACATGGCTCTTAATGAACCCATATCCATATTTTTGGTGGTGTGATGTAGCTCACACTTGATGGGATTCACCTACTTAGGTGTGGAAGTGTGGCCGCTTCCTATGAGTATTGGGTGGGCTAATACTCTAGAGCACCTATGAGCATCCAGGCTGGACGTATGGCCAGTATAATGCGTCACTTTTATTCGCGGAATTTCAGAATATTATACATGTTCAATTGTGTGGCTCAATGTGACGGATCCCTAACTCCCTATTAAGTTCAAGACGAAGGTCACTTGGTAGGTGAGGGATCATAGCTTGATGTCCACTATGTGTTAATTCAAGTCGCGAGACATTGACACTTATGCAATTGTTTTGTTTTGCCCAAAACCAATTTTCTTTCTTTCTTTTCACATCTTCGAACCTGTGGGGGATTGTTGGAAGTTCTTGATGTTAAACAAAGAAAGTCACATTAATGATTAATTGTGTGTGGCTGTTGAGATTGCTCTTAATAGCCGGTAATTATGCTCCCTTGAATTACCCTTTTATTAGCTCTTTTAATGGCTAGTTAATGTTGATTAAGTATGGCATTTATGCCTTTAATGGCTGATGGTTTTACCCATTGTTGATGGCTTCCGTTTCACACCTTCCCATGCTTTATAAGCTATGCTCCAACCTCTTAAAACATACATACATATATTCATGTTTCTTTGCTTCCATAAGACACACAAAAATCAGCTATCTTTTACCCTCTCTAAATTTATCCCTTCGGTTTTTGGGCAAGTATTCTGGTTCCAGTCGGGTTTGTGAGTGCACACAAATTCCGGCGCTGTGCTTATCCTGGAGGGCGACCGCTTGATGTCTACTGCACCCGGGTAGCGCGGAATCGTCTTTTAGGTCAGTGGTTTACCACGACGCGGCAATTGTCAATTGGTCTACACAACATTGAGATAAGTTTTTCCGTTTAATTTGCTTATATACTAACAGGGGTGTCACCGATGCCGGGGTCGAGGGTCGGGGCTCTGGTTGCCGGCGGTTATGAGGAGGCCAACGGTGGGGGTGGCTACCAGGGATGGAGGATTTTTTTTTTGTTTTAGTTTCTTTTTTTTAAAAAAAAATTTTAAGTATTGTTTTTATTTTTTAAAAAAAAATCTTAAAAAAAATTGACTAATGATATTGTGACACGTGTCACTAATAACCTTTTTAGAAGGTTACCAACAGATTACGTTTCATTTTTGACAGATGTGTATCAAAGGTCGTTTTATTTTGAAATAATCTAAAGATCGTTCTATTCTTGGAAGACCGGTGAAAGGTGGTGTTATTTTTGACAAATTTTCCAAAAAAAAATTGACCAATTAAGAAGTGTCACGTGGACGGTAACCAGCTATAAAGGGTAAGGTGACCTGCTAGGGTTGCTGGAAGAAAATTATTGTAAATTTAGGATTATTCAAGATTAATCAAAAGGTTGGATTATTTTGAAAGAATGAGTGATAGGTTGGATTATTGGTGTAAAATTTTCTTATTTTTAACAAGATTTTTTTGGTGCTATAATTATTTTGGGAGATAAGCCTCAAGAGGCAAGACCTTAAATTTTATCAAACAAAGATCAATAGGTTTGCATGTAGCTAGCAATTACAATTTTCATGTAGTAGAAAGCTTCTTGCTTGTCAACTCAAACTGTAGTTGAGTAATCAACTAGCTTAAGGTCCGTGCCATGCACGGTAATTAAGTCTAATTTTTTAAGAAAATTAATTATATCTAACAAATAAAATTTGATAAAATATACAAATCAAAATTATAGAATTTATAATTTATTAATCTATATTAATAGGCAAAGCACCAAATTATCTAAAAAATGGATTTTTTAGACTGCCCAAACTCGAGAATTTTTCAGGTAGGGCCTAATTTGATCAGGCCTAGTGGTTATATTAGTGAATTCTTATTTATAAATGTATTTTTAATAAACATCAAAAAGCAATCAAACAACAAACTAAAATCTCCACAAAAACTATTAGTAAAAGTGCAATCATACACAAAATTACAAATAATATATCACCGTTATATCTAAAAATCATTTATCAAACACAACATTTATATACAGCTATACTACACCCTATAAATCCTTAATTTGATAATATGTACTTATATTTAGGGTTGTTCATCGGTCCAAGACCGGACGGACTGAAAATTAGAACTTTAAGAACCGAAGACCGGTCGGTTAAGCTAGGACTGAGTTCGGACTACTGGACCGAAAGAATTGGTCCAAAACCCAGACCAGACCTCTTTGGACCGATTTAAGAATTTTTTTAAAAATTATTCTAATTAAATTTTTAATAATTTTATGGAAAACTCGAAAAAAAGTAAAGGACAAACTATAATTTAAAGTCTTTTTTTTTTATGTCGAGTACAAAAAAGCTCATAACATTAAAGTTTTCTAAGCTTATTAAGGATAATCTTAACCAAAATTTAAGGTTTCACGTGTATTTTGAATCAAAAAATCAGTCTGGTCCAAGACCTTTTTATAGGGTTTTGGACCGGACCAAAGACCGGATAATAAATTTCCGAACCCGAAAATTGAACCGAATAACTCGGTACGGTCCAAGGTCGGTCCGAGGTGGTCTGGTCCATTTTTCCGGTCCAGACCAAGTTATGAACACTCCTACGTATAGTGGTAAAATTTCATAAACAAAATTATAATTAACTTGAATGTATAATTACATTGAATTGAAATATAATATTAGCAACAGGTAATTAAAAAAAAAATTAAGTGATGTTTTACAATAATTTCTTTAATATCTATTACATGAATCAGTTTATTATAACTTTTTTGGCAAAATCTAATAATACTCCATTTAAAAGATAGTTAAAAAGGAGTTGAAATAATTATTTAAGTAAATGTATATAGAATAATTATGAACATCAAATAAAAAGGAATACATATTTGTCATAAAGATAATATAAAAGATTTGGAATTATTTTATTATAAAATCAAATATTAACAAAAAAAGGGTTAAAAAGGGAAGGGGGTTTCCCAAAGTCTGTTTTAGTATTAAGTTATTGATTATAAAACTTTTGTAAAAAGAGAAAGTGTGTTTTTGGAGGGAAAAAACTATACCATGATGGGATACGTGTTATCCCGATGTATGTTTTAGTATTATGTTATTGATTGATTGGAAAAAAAAAATACAATTACACGAGCAATTAAATTATATGCCGCCTTATATGGGAAAAATACAAGTTGATCACTTGATTTTCATGATAAACAATTGTTTATGTAGTGATATTAGTATAAATAAGTGCATTTATTTATTTATTTATTTTTTTTTAATGATTTACACCAAAATCGCTACTTAAACCATAAAAAAGAATCAATAGAGTTTCCCTCTTTTATATGAGAAACCTTTCTTGTTTATGGTTTAGTGATGATGACTAATAGGGTATGACAGATTGGATTAAGGCCCCGTTCTCTTCAGTCTTCACCTTATTTTTGCTGAATTGAAATTATTTTTACCTGAACTGAAATTATTTTTGCTGAACTTAAATTTTGCATCTCCTCCCTCGTAGGGTCAACTCTGCTTTTTTACTGAACTGAAATTATTTTTACTGAATTTCTATTATATTTCTTCTTTTAAGTTACTGATTTTATTGAACTGAAATTAATTTAACTGAACTGAAATTATTTTTACTGGATTGAAATTAAGTTTACTGAACTGAACTTATTTTTATTGAATTGAAGTTATTTTTATTGAATATTACTTTTTAAAGGTGAAGAGAACAAAGCCTAATTTTGGCTGTTTTAAATTTAGAATTTGTTTGGCTATGAGAGTGAAGGACAGCTCAAGTGGTTAGAGCTCCTTTTCCGATTAGAGCTCCTTTTCCGATTCCAACAGATATTAAGATTAATTGTCACTCCCGCCCTTGTGGCTCTCTATAGAGAATTAAAAAAAATTAAAAAAAAATAAAATTGTTTGGTTCTACTTTCAAAGGATTGATGTGACTATTCTTAGTGAAGATCCTTTTCGTTGATAAATGGACTGAACAAGCACAAATGCACAATGGTATACTTTTATTGGGCTTTACCCAATTCTATGATTGAAATTGGCCTCTACGAATCTACGATGATTCAGACATTGGCCTGGACTGGGTCCACAAATAAAAAACCTCAGGTATACAAACATTGGGCTTGAGTTGTGCATCGCCTTGTTTTAAATTTAGATCTAAGTTCTTCTTTATACTGTACTGTAATTTTATTTTTTTTAAAAGACCTTTACCGATAATTTGGTAAAAAAAACTAACCTTAAATGATAATTTGATTAAAAAAAAAATGTCAGGCGACAATTAACCCAAAAAACGTAAAAATTTCCGACAAACTACTTGCAAATGCTTAAGTTAGTTCAATTTTCATGAGTTTTTTTAAGAAAAATAAAAAATTACATACCTAATTTTCCAATCCCTTTTAAGGACATTATCAATTGGAAGTATTTAAAAAAAATAATAATTATATACTAATTTTCCTACCCCTAATCAACGAAACTCTTTTTAAAAAAGAGGTTGGAGATAAATTTGATATTGGAGATTAGCAAAATAGAAAGGAATGACATAATAATTCAAATTTTTTAATGGGAAAAATAAATTTAAAAACACAATAACGAGTTAAATTAGGATTTCGAAGAGTTTGTCGAAAAAAATAGATTTTTTGGTCTAAATGTCGACTGAGATTATTGTTTTTACTAAATTGTCGCTTAAAGCTAGCTTTTTTTACCAGATTATCATCGGAGTTATTTTTTTTACCAAATTGTCGCTATAAGTCTTTTTTATTTACCAATCTGGTCTATTAGCCAGGAATGACACAGCAAACCACTTATTAATCCTTAACTCACATAACAAAAGGACGGAAGAGTTATGAGATTGATTTTATTCTCAAATTTTAATTACAAGGTCATGTTCAATTCACCTTATATTCATTCCCTTTTCAGGTCTAATAAATTCAAATTGTTCAGATTGGATAATTTAGAAAAATTGAATTTTAATTATAACTAAAAAAATTTTGATGACATCTTGTAACTTTAAATAAGTTCAAAGTAAGATAATTTAAGTTTAGATAAAATCAAGTGAATTGAATACACCTTAAACTGATATGAAGTATCAATTTATCTTGACCTTATTAGAATTAATTTTAGTATTGTACTAGACTTGAATAACACACGTTTATATTTTTTTTTTTTTTAACTTTTCTTATATGAACTTAGGCTCTGTTCACTTTGCCTTAAAAAAAAAATTCAGTAAAAAGTAAATTCACTTCAGTTAAAAAAAAAAATTCCAGTTCAGTAAAAATTAGTTAAACTTAAAGAAAAAATTTAATTGGAAAATCAAGAAAAATAATTTCAATTTAGCAAAAAGTAATTTCAGTGCAATATAGAATCAATTCCAGTTCCATAAAAATAATTTCAGTTCGGCAAAAAGAAGGTGAAGTGAACATAAACTTTTTAACAATTAACTTTGAAGGAGGGGGGCTGGGGGGTAAATAAAGATAAGTTGTAATGATATGGCCATAATGGTAAATAATTCAAGTTCTTTCTCTATATATATTCAAAAACATGTTACTTCGTATCTTCGATTTATTACAAAGTGTGAATATGTTGGATCGAAAATAAAATTCGAAGAATAGAATTTAAATGACTTTTTTTTTCTTTGACAAGTAGATTACTTTGATGATATTTTCTAGGATTGATTACTTTCATATAATAGCATATTCATGAGTTTTAGCTCTTGTTGACATACAATCCAACAAGCATGTCAGTGGGCTTCGGTAGCTTTCAGCCCATCAATATTGATAAGAAAGTCTGTCTGATGAAGTGGGTCAAGTTATACCAAGTATTTGACACTTCCGACCTGAACATTTTCTTATAGGATTGGTCATAAACTATTAAATTTCAAAATAATATGAAATGAGCTGGGCAACCCGAATAAGGAGGTGGAGAATTCGGTCCACAATCAAGGTTTAGGAGTTTCCATACGAAAACCAATTGGCAATAATAGGACTTATTCCACTACCTTATATTATAAAGTGAAACCATCTCTCCCCTTTCTCCAATGTGGAACATTCACAAGTGGACAACAATAGGTTTCAACATTCCCCCTCACTTATGAGTGTCCTTAGAATTAGAGTACATCAGAAGGTACAATATGAATCCTCTTTGGGAATGAACATCCAATAGAGGTCCCTTAACCAGTGGCTTGACAAATACCCAGTTATGAACGGCCCAAAAAACCTAGACTTTGATACCATGTTTTATTTCGAAACAATATGAAATGGGCCTCGGCAACTCAAATAAAGAGGAGGAGAGTTTACTCCATAACCAAGGCTTAGGAGCTTCCATACTGAAATCAACTAGCAATATTAGGAGGTACTCCTCTACATTATAAAGTGAAACCATCTCTTTCTTTTCTACGATTTGGGACAGTCACGAGTGGACAACAATGGGTTTCAACATAAACTCATACGAGTAGGTATCTTTGTTTAAGTTTTTTGTTTTTTTTTGGTTAAATGTTTATCTTTTTTTTTAAAAAAGAAATGTTTAAATGTTTGTTATGTGTAATATTCTCCCTTTTTTTTATTTTTAGGAAATGTGTAATACTCTTCCTCATTCCATTTTAAGTTGCAATAATTGGAAAAAAAAATAGTTATTTAAGGAAAGTATTGCATCTTAAAGACTTAAAATATGAAGGAAGTAAACTTAATAGCTTAGACATTAATGATCAAAGAAGCACAATGAATTTATGAAAATGCAAATATTACAACTAATTAATTTAAAATGGATGAGATTATCTCTATAGATATACACTATAAACTTTGCTATATACTTCCTCTGTCTTTATACATGTGACTTATAGTCTTTGGCACAATATTCTAGAGAGGAGAGAGTAATTATAGTTGGCGCATAGTTCACTATAATATAGAGAATTTATCTACTAAAAGCTTACCAGATACTTCTTTTTTTTTTTTTTTTTCACTTTACCAGTTTCATTTTTTACGTTTGTTAATGCATAAATTTAATTGTCAATATGTTTAATTCTTATTATGTAAAAATTATGAAAAGTAGCTATCACGGTAGCATTTTTTTTAGAAGTACGATTTAAACAAGATCTTACGTGCTACATATTATCTTATGTATAAATCACTAAAGACGGTTAAAGTGCGTCTGTACAAATCAAACTAGGTTAAAAAAAAAGGAAGTATGGTATAGATCGAGTAATACTCATGACATTTCTATTTTAGAAATGTTAGTTAGGTAAATAGATATTGAGGAAGTATTACTTTCAGACCATACCTTTACATGCACTCGTCACCCTCATATACTGATATACATATCCGATTGTATTATAGATATCCATCTATGTAGACTATGTTTATACTTTATTTGGCAACTCTTGCAATAAAACATACACTTTTGTAGTTATAGCTAACAAGTTGCAAAAGGTTGAAGAGAATAATGGCAATAAGAGAAATTGTAACAAGACTAAAAATAGAGGCAGCCAACTTGAATGGATTGAGGCAGGCTCAATGATTAGAGCTCAACAATGATTGTTAATGCAACTTTTTCCCTTGAGAATAATTCGGGAAAGCCGCTGTAAATTTAGTGGGAAAATTAAATAATCATAGAATATATATATAGTCAGATTTATCTAAAAACCATAATTTTACCTTTCTTTACACGTAATATTTGAGGCAATAAATAACATTAGATAAACGTTATATTATTATATACAGTACTATACTGCTTCTTCAGAGTTCAGATGACGCATAAGTGCAGCAATTATAGAATTTTATAATATCAGAAAATTGAGGGACTATGTCATCTCTAGATAAGGACTACTAAGCTAGTAGAAGTATTGATGGTGTTGATTGTACAAATATCATTTTCTTAGAATAAAAAAAATATTATGTAATTCCGTGCCTAAATTTTTGTTCAATTATTAATTGAGCAAGAGTTTGGCACCAACTTTTTAATCTTATATTTGGAAAAAAATACGATCAATTCGTGTTTAAATTGGATGGATGAGTAGAGACGGGTTATATTTGGGTAATCAGGTTGGAATATGTTTTAAAAATTGACCAATTTATGTGAATAGATCATCTCATCCGTGAGTTTTGTTGGGTTATGTAACTTTATGGGTTCATGTGGATTAATTAACTTGAAGGTATTTCATTTTGCAGGTTGAAGGGCTGATTCAGTTCAGATCGAGAATAGGTTTGAACTTGACTATATTGAGTTTGGATACAGTTAAATTTGAAATAGTCATTATTGATCAGATTTTGGTCAGGTCGTTATATTGGGTCAACATCAAACATGAATGAATTGAACACAAATTGATTCATCATCAACTTAGTTACAGTTCATGTTGGTACATTTTGTTTAATTTACATGAATCATTATGAGTTCGAGTTGATTTATGTGTTGCTTGAGTTAGGCCCTGTTCTTTTGAGCTTCTGGGCAAAGCAAAGCAAAGCAGTGTGCAGAGTGTAGCGGAGAGAGCATATTTCAGTAGATTAGAGTAGAGCAGAGCAACTAGAGCAAATTTCAGCAGAGCAGAGCAGAGCTTCCACATACTACAGAGCAGAGCAGCAGGGTAGGGCAGGGTAGAGCAAAGCATAGTAGCTCAAAGAATAAGGCCTTAGGGTAGATTGACTTACAATGCTCGAGTTTGGTATCAAATTGTTACTTATAAAACTAAAAAACTATCTTCCAAAAACCAATAAAATAATTTCTTATGCACATATTTTTACATTGGAAAAATCTCTAAGAGATTCTGCTCTCAATCAACCACAATTTACTGCGAAATATCATATGAGTAATTTATAATCTCCTTAAAAAAAACTTACTGCGTTGATACGAGATTTACATCAATTTCTAAGAGAATGGATTATATACATTAATAACAAAATTATTATTGCTTGAACCAACAATCATTTTGTACAAGTATCTAAATAATTTAATTTGTGTTAGAATTAAATTGTTTCTTTTGCTTAAATATTGCATAGTCTATTCACCCTAAGCTATATTCTTGATGATGAATTGGTGATGAGCCCAAGAAACATCAAGTAGAAGCTCATAAAGACAAAGAAGAAGAGTGAGATGTACATAGAAATATTAATGGAAATTAAAATAGAATATTACAAAACGATGAAATAATAAGGCAGAGTCTCAGAGACTTCAGTGTACGTGTGCATGATACCTAACACAAACTTCAATACTGTTACATTATTATCACTATTAACTTCACACCAGAATTTCTATTTTTACCGTTGATTTGATCGTGACCGTTCATCTTGTTGACCTCTTTGCTAGCTTTATACAAGTACTTCACAAATACTTCATACTTTAGTTTGTACAAAGTATTCCTTCAATTCAAAACTTCTATTTTTGCCCTATTTACATATTTTGCTTAGTAATTTATATTTCGTATTTGGAAACTCTATTAAGTTATATATGATCGAATAAGTTATATGTATTTTGATGCATATTTAAAAAGATATTAATATCTAATATATCTTAATTATAATTAAAGATATCAATTGTTAAACTTATATGTGGACAACATGATACTAGACAAGTTGCAACTAAATTAAAATGGAGGTAGTTTGTTAACACAAGTTAAACAACAACTTAATAGAAATATTGCAACTAAACTCCATCTATTCAATCAATATAATTTAACTACTCAACTTAAGTTTTTCATGATACTAATATTTTTGTTTGTTAAGAATATTGAAGCATTATAACTCAACTTATCTAAACAGTAAACATATATCAGTTATAAATTGATTAACTATCCTCAAGACCTCAATAATTTATTATTCAAACGAAAATGAAATTATTTTTTAAAGAGTTTATTATAATAAAACTTTTACAGTATTGCGTATGAACTTATTTTCTTAATTTATAAAATAAGCTAAGGTGAACAAAATAAGGTCATACAAAACTTATTTTAGCTATAAACTGAACTTTGTTATCTTTTCTAGCCCTTACATAGAGTTTTTTTTTTCTTTTTTTTTCCCCCTTAAGCTCGTCTTATTTGAACTTATATATCCTTAAAAAGTGAAAACAATAAGATCAAAGTAGCTTGATTTCCTCTGCCTTTTAGTTTGTAGTCTTATGGGCAACTGCTATAGGAAGAGAGAATATTTATTTTTAGTAGCAAAGAAAGGAGAATATGATCAAATTAGTAGGAAAAAATTGAAAAATAAATACTAAAGGAACTTAAAAGTAACAAGTCAAACATTTACCACAAACGATCATATCAAGCTTTTTTGTAGTACTATGCAATTTTATGCTTGCAAGCATATTTTACTTTTGTCTTTTGATAAGCTCATAAAGCCCTTTCATTAGGCCAATACGTTGTACGTACTAAAGGGTTTTCATTCATTGTCTTAGAACTTTGATCAATCAAATCCTATAAATATGTGAGGCAACATTTAGAAGACTAAAGGGTATATTCTTTTTGCTTCAAACCAAAAAAAAAAATAAAAATAAAAAATAAAAAAAATTATGTGGTTATTAATGATTCCTAAATTTTTGAAATAGTAATAATTTTATGTATCTAGTCTTCAACTTTTCCTTTTAAAACATGTCTTTTAAAAATCATATCTATTAATAACTATACAATTTGCCAATGGTATAAGATGTTTGGTTCGATGTTTGATCTAAAATCAAACTTTACAAATTTTTTTGTACAACATTACATGATATGAAGATGAGGTTTGCAAATCTAAAATATCAAGAGGTTGTAGGAATATGGACATTTTATGATGAATTTGGGACGGACATTAGCATAAAAGTAAGAATATTTAAAGATTGCTTTTAAGTGTACAAATAGGAAATTATAGAATAGAATTGCATATATGTTATTTTAAAAAGAAATCATTCAAATGATACTCCGATTTGTATTAGTTAATATGTTTTTTCTAGTCAAGAAGTACCCAAGACCGGAGTCGAACCATCTATGTGTTGGATATAAGGCCAACACATCCAATAACCCTCTTTCTCTTAACGAGAATCCTATACTTCTATGAGAATCGATCGATCCTCTTTGATTATAAGAACAAGAATGAAAGGCAGTTATTTAATTACAGTTTCTATATTATCAATTTAAGAAATTAAGGACTTGTTCACATTTACTGAACTGAGTTGAACTGAACTGAATTGAATTGATTGGAGCTGAACTGAACTGAACTAAACTGAATGGAGCTGAACTGAACTGAACTGAATATATTATGAGAGAAGGAAATTAGGAGCTGAACTAAACTGAATTGATTGGAGCTGAACTAAACTGAAATGAAATTAAGCTGAAGTGAACAGGCCCTAAATGTATGTAATGTGATAGATGTATTAAACATATTCTTGTGCATCAACTGTCAACTTAAACTTTTGGTTGAGTTGGTTCTTTAACATGGTATAGGAGCTAACGTGATACAAAGGTCATGGATTCAATTCAATTCTCATCCACCCCCCATTTTCAATTGGAATATTAAGCGCTGAGTATGAAGATGACACATGTTGTATCTATACTTCAAGCCTAACATGTTTTGATATGAGTGGTGTGATAAAAGTATAAAACATATTCCAGTTAGTTGGTCCTCTAACATAATGATTAATTGTGGATGGCTTATTATGTTGTTGAATCTCGTCATATATAATGAGAGGAAAATCGATCGAGCAGCAGATTATGTTGCTTACCCAGGCCATGTCATTTTATATAAATTTTCTCTAGGATATAGATCCTTTTATAGATAGCAAATTTTTTAATTATTTATTCTAATTGTATCGATGTTTTAAGAGAATACTGTTTTAACTTCTGTTGTACATTTTAACTTCCATCTCAAAACAAATAATAAAAATGAATGGAGAAGGTAATAAGGTTATGTACTATGAATGTAGGAAAGGGAGACAAAAGAATCCAAAGGGAAAAATCCTCAAGTGTACAAAATAAGGATTAAGAATCATAATAATACAAATACACATGTCAAGGAATATTTAGAGAGGAAAATAGTTATAAACTCAATAGGGTACACTATATAATTATTTATTATTACCACTAACACTGTAAAAAAAATTAAATTAATGATAATTATACATATTTGATTAATTAAGCCTGGGATCAATCAACACATTGGGTCCAGAAAGTCAACACGTGGGGTGGCATTTAAACCTTGATTTTCATAGAAGTACGTAACACTCCTATAAGTCTACAAACTCTTAATTATATAGGAGTTGATACTAACATAACATTATTTATACTTAATTGTTTAATGTCATTGTACTATTTATGTTTGGTTTACTTGTTTATGTTCCTATTTTTATTTTCCTTTTTTGGGTTACATAATTTGTTTATATAAATTTATAGATTTATGTTATATAAATTAATTAAAGAACGGCTCTGAAGGAATAAGAATTTTGACCTCAAACGTAATGTGTATTATAATACAATAGTACAACATATATATCAAATCTTTAAGCTAAAGCTTTATTTAATTGGAAAAATTGCTTCCATTAATCTGAACTTTGCCTCGTCCGCCGAAAATAATCCCAACTTTCGTTTATTATCTATTGCACCCAACTTTGGGGGGTATTAATTTTCGTTGCACCCAACAGGTCATCTAACCTGATGTAGCAGGTTACCAAGCCACGTGTCAGCGTATGATTGGCTTAAATTTTTTTTTTTAAAAAAAAAAAACAAAAAACAAAAAAAAACCCCACAAACCACCCATACCTAGTGGCTGCCACCACACCCCCACCCCCACCCTACCGGGAAATCACCCCCACCCCCGAAAAACCCCTCCCCTGCTGCTGGAAACCACCGCCCACCCCCGGAAACCCATCCCCCACCCTCGAAACCCACCCCTTCCCTTCCCCCACCCCCGAAAACCCCTCCCCCACTCACGAAAACCCTAGAAAATCACCCACCCCGAAAATTAATTTCCACCGCCCACCCTCGGAAACCCATCCCCCACCCTCGAAAACCCTAATCGGACCTCCCTAGGGGTTCAGTCAGGGTTTTTCTAGGGTGGGGGATGGGTTTTAGGTGGGTTTTGCGGGATGGGTTCATTCAGGGATGGGTTTTGCGGGAGAGTGGTTGCGGGAGAGGGTGGGGAGGGTGGTTGCGGGAGAGGGTGGGGAGGGTGGTTGCGGGAGAGGGAGGGTTTCGGGGAGGGTGGTTGCGGGAGAGGGGGTCGGCGCCGGTGATGGTGGTGCTGGTGATGTGCGGTGCTGGTGATGGTGGTGCTGGTGCTGGTGCTGGTGATGGTGGTGATGGTGGTGCTGGTGGCTGGTGGAGAAGCTGGGTGGCTGTTGGGTTTTTTTTTTTAATTATGTTTTTAATTTTTTTTTCCTATTTTTTTCAACCAATTACATGTTGACACGTGTGCAAAAAAAAATAAATCAAAAATGTTTACCTGATTTACCGGTTGCAGGTCATTTGGGTGCAATAGAAATTAATACCCCCCAAAGTTGGGTGCAATAGATAATAAACGAAAGTTGAGATTATTTTCGGCGGACGAGGCAAAGTTCAGATTCATGGGAGCAGTTTTTCCTATTTAATTTTGCATTTAAATTATTATTTTCTTCTTTTTGAGTTGGATGAATTGTGTAAAGATGCAATAATTGTAGACAAATTTCAATCATTTCTTATATTATGAAAATACGACATATATAAACTTTTCATCCCGTTAACTACTTAGGGCATGCTTGGATTGGGGGTAATACATTAAGGGGGTAATAAAAGTCAAACTAAGCAAAATGAATGTGAAAATAGGGAAGAAGGAGATAGTGATGGTGTGATTGTAAGAAGATTATGTAGTGATGGTTTGGTGTGAGGTGAAGAAAGAGGAATCAATACCCTCATTTTGGGGGTAATAGTTACACTAGGGGGAGGGTGGGTAACTATTACCCTCATTATGAGAGTAATAATTCCTCCATCTCTCTCTTTTCCTCATGGCACAACTACTTTATTTCATTTGTAAGCACCATGTCTCCTACAACAACACCTCTAATTGCTTTTGTTTTTTCATGTTTGACTTTTATTACCCCTTAATAGATTACCCCCAATCCAAGCATGCCCTTAGTAGTGTTTACTCTCTTTAATCAAAATGATAATTACTACGACAAAGTACATTGTTCTTCTAAATAGTTTTAATAAAAAAAAATGTAATATGATTTAGTTAGATAACCTAGTGCACACTCCATCCATTGTTGATTAATTTAAGAAATGATAAATGTACAAATTCAATTATAAGCCAAACTTTTGCTAGAACAAATTTATTCTTATGTACTGGTTACTAGGTATTTACATAATTGTAGTAATAAGGAAATCTACGGTAGTATAATTGCATAATAATAATAATAATAATAATAATAATAATAATAATTATTATTATTATTATTATTATTATTATTATTATTATTATATTATATATATATATATATATATTTTGAATAAAGTATAATTGAATAATTATTGCATAAGGGAGACGTTTGCTTATTTAAACATGGAGGAAACAATGAATTTTCTGGGGAAAAAAAACATCAAACTCAAAACTTTATCTCATCCACATAAATTAATATAGATCTAATAACATGTTAAATAATATAGACTTGATGCATGCTTAATTTCTTTATTTTACTTTGATCGCGACTAGAGATTACAACTGAAAATTAGATAATACCATGCCAAATTTAAAAATTTTAGATCAGATCATACCAGGTGAACTAAACATAACCACAATTGCTTATGTATGTACTACACCTTATAAATAAGGGTCTGTTCTCTTCAGATTATTTTCAATTCACTTCATTTCTTAATTTCCTTCTCTCATAAAATATTCAATTCAGTTCAGTTCAGCTTATAATTTTAAGCTAAACAACGATCACTCAAACTAACTACATTAAATATTTTCCTAATAATACCATGTTATAGATAATTAGATAAATAGGTTTTTCTAATGAATTGGACCTAAAATATTCATCCAATAAATTAAAAACTTCAAGCTATTTCTAATGAATTGAACCTAAAATATTCATCATTCAACTAAAACTTACTCATTTAAGTGTTTATGTTATAGGTTTATCACCAAACTAATGACAAATAGATCTGGTTATTGGACAAGGTAGCCCAACGGATATATGATTTGGGACACGATTAATAGTTTATTATTATTATTATTTATTATTATTATTATTAAAAATGATTTTTAGTGGACTAATCTTTTATTGGACAGCGTCAATATAAGGTCAAAATATTTGTCTAATTTAACAAAAATAAATAAATAAATAATGCGAAAAATTTTACTACCTCTATTTTATAATATGTACGTGTACAACAAAGAACCTGACACGGAATCCTAGGCAAAATTGTTTGTAGGTGTTAATAAGAGAAGAAGATAGAGCGAGATACAAAATGTTGCACATAATATAAAACAGAGGTGGTACTTAATTTTGGTTCTCTCCTCTATTATTTTTGCTTAAATGTTTATTGGTATGTCCATTATCGAACCGATATTTACCAGTTTACTTTATCCGATATAATGCACCCTTTTATTAACTCGACTTATTACGAATCTGACCCGTATTTATCCTGACCCGCCCAATAATCAGGTCTAATGATGAAAGAAGCAAATAAAGGGGGGATTGAAAAAGAGAATCTTGGAAGGAGGCTCCTTTGATGGGACAGAAGGAAAAGGAGAGGGGACGGAAGGGAGGCGCGGCTTCATCGTTCCTCATGTGATGTTGGCATGGCATGTTGTTAGGAAGTGGTGCCCTGCACACTACACTGCTCTCCCTCTTTTGCTCTTTGTCCCCACTTTTCTTTGGACCCCAATTTACCCCCTTTCTTCTTCTTATACTACTATCAATATCAATTACACAATTTATCATGTATCCATTCTTAGCAATTTGACTATTTAACACCCTTAATTAGCATGCCATAAACCAAGGCCTAGGCAAGGTAAGGCTTATGTATGTAGAGATTGGCCAAGTCACCACTCTCTTCTTTTGCTAGAAGAAAGTCTTATGTTGAGCTTGGTAAGGACCAGGTTGACATGATCTGATGCCAATCAAGCACGACACAAAAATTGTCTAACTTAATATGAGCCTATCATAAGATGGGTATGACACGAGAGATTTATCAATGTGTAACAAGTAACACATGGACATTTTTCTCAAATTTTGAAATGAGCACAATGGACTAATCGCATGCATTTCATCTCACTTATATTTACCAATTTACAAAATGTATAAAATTGTTAAAGGGGATCAGCTGGCACGTTTCAACTAGCATAACAAGGCACATGAGTCAAGTCATGTGCATGGGCTATGCTCAAGAAAGATTGGCATGACTCATTAGACGGAGAAATTAAAGAAAAATATTCAAATTTCACGTTTATATTGAAGTTTAAAAGTCATCGAACAAGCAATGTTGGCCAATTTTAATTTTAATTTTTTTCTTTTTCGTTTTAGGGGAAAAAAATCGAAGGGGAGAATGATTTAGCGTGATATCTAAAGCATAACGGCTCCAAAATCAAGGTCCCATATACTTCTCATTTGTCTTACTCATGTAATTAACGTTATGTTTTATGTGGAAAATAAAAATCTCCTCCTTATGGTACATATATATCATGGTTCATGATGTTTGTTTTCTTGGCCACGTTCTTTTCACCTAAATAATCAAGGTTCAAGTTAAATAAGCTATCATAAAAAAGAAAAAGTTAAATAAGTTATCATAAGTTAGAATAATTATGTAATGCTAACAATAAGATTGGTAGTTTATAAATAAATTGATAAATGCAATTTTAATAATAATAAAATAATAAAAGTTTTACCTCCAAAGAAAAACAATTTTAAGTGCCACTAAGTTTTGATAATCTCTTATGAATTCTAATTAGTCAAAATCAAATTAGTTGAGGGGTTTTAGGTATAAACTTACATTTATTTCTACTTATTACACTTATTTCATAAATTAAATACATCTTGTGTCTATAAATTTCTTTAAGTTTTGACTTAATTTGTGAGACAAATACTACACCGTATCAAGGATGAACTTTTAATGACGGAAATTAATAATTTGATGGGTCTTAATCTAAGTCAATAAAAATAGATTTACAAAAAGCTTTGTTGTGGTTAAATTTTAAAGGATTTATTTACATTGTTGCATTGTTGCAATACTATTATGAAATTTGTTGTGTGATCTTTTTATATTGATTTATCATTTAAGAACTCATGAACAGGCTCAAATAATACTCATTATGTTTAGATAATATTTGGGTTTACATAATAAAATTTAACAAATATATAGAAGGATCTAAAAATACTAGCAAGCTTTTAAAAATTAGGCCCCGTTCTCTTCACCTTATCTTTGCTGAAGTGAAATTATTTTTAATGAAATAAAATTATATTTGCTGAATTTAAATTAATTTTACTGAAATAAAATTATATTTGCTAAACTGAAATTATTTTTACTGATTTTCTATTATAATTCTTCTTTAAGAAAACTGAACTTACTGAACTGAACTTATTTTTACTAAACTGAAATTATTTTTACTGAACTGAACTTAATTTTACTAAACTGAACTTATTTTTACGGAACTGAAATTATTTTTACTTAATATTAATTTTTTAAGGTGAAGAGAACAGGACCTTACACTGCTAGTTCTATGTATAAATAAAATAAATTTAAGGATTTACTTGTCTGGTCACACTTTCTTTTTTAAAATCGTAATAATTTTTATTAAGTAGTGTTGGCTCAAGCTTATATGTGTTTGTTACTCGTATTAATTAGACAACAAGTGGAGATGAAATAACACCTATATCAATATTAATTTGTAAATAAATTAAGATGTTAGTATTATTAAAATTGCTAACATGGAATAACTTTAATAATGGAGTTTTTTGTCCAACTATTTTTTCTACTAAAGTTACCTTTACTCTAAAACAAGTTTCCACACTGAAAATTGAACTTATTAGTTAAAATCGATCTCAATTAATGAAAAAAAATTTCAATTAATATGTGTGCTAATCAATTTTCATAATAAAAAATTAACTAAAGGAAAGAATTAGCAAAAAGATCGAAATTTTAATTAGTAATACATAATATGTAGATTCAATTAGCATGAGTGTAAGTAGTTTAGTTTAGTGAAAGATACTTTTGATGATTGTAACTTGATTATAGGTGTGTTTTTCTCAACTTATTTTGATCGATATGATTTGATACATAAAATAAGTTAAAAGTTCGTCACAAACTAAATTTATAATACTTTTTTTTTTTTGAAGCAAAAATTTATACTACATAAAACTAAATTTATACTATGTATAAAATTAGTTAAAATTAATTCTGGCATATATTTCATATTAATAACTTTAAACAAACTAAATTTAAATTAGTCTATGTAAAGCTATGTGTCCCTCAACTTTGTTCCAAAAAAGCCATTAATTATTTCGTTAAGTAAAATTATATCGTATTACACGGTGACAACATGCAGATTAAAAATACAAATTATATCAAACCAAAATTCTAATTTTTATTTGCATGAGTATATCAAATACTCTATACCTTTATTTTTTAATAGTAAATTGAAGAAAGTTAGCAAGATCCAATTAGATAATCAATTCATTCAAGTCAAGCTAGCTAAGAGATCAGAATAGAAAAAATTATAAAAATTAAAATCACAAAATTATTTCATATGAAGAGAACATAACCCAAGCTGGGAAAAAAACACTCCCTTAATTACTTTCAATTTAATAATATCCTGAAAATAAGAATAACACTTTATATGTTTGGCAAAGAACACACTTCACTCATTTTTGCCTTTTTAGTATACAAAATTATTTCAGTAACATTAATATGCAGTTAAAATTTAATGGAGGTGGTAATTAAGATAATTAAAGAAAAACATATTGTAAGCTAGTACTAAACTTGTACGTAGTATATCACATGTCTTCTTAAATGATGTAACAAAAATATATTTAAAATTTGACAGTAATAATCAAGTGTTTCACTATAATATTTTTATAATAATTTAATCCCACTTCTTACTCAGACGAAATTAATCCCATTTTAAATTTAAGTAGACAAAAAAAAAAGTAAAATAAAAAATCTTGGATTGTTTAAAAAAAGAAAGAAAAAAAAATGTTTTCTTACAGTATAAATTAAAATTAAAAGAGGTAAAAAGTAATGGTAAAATAATTGTAAAATTGGGTATCATTCGTATCAAATTTTCCTTAAAGTAATAAGATTCTCATGCAACAGTTTTGCAGCAAATTTGCAGAAATTGTACACTACCAAATTATTAAAAATAAAATATAAAGTAATTACCGCAATAATTTACTCCTTGAATCACATGGAAGTGAAGATAAATGAGTACCCTGGCATCAGCTAACATCGTCCTAGCTAGTCCTACATGGACAAAGCTAGGCTACATCAGTTAAAATTCAGTACTTTCATTTTTATTTTTATTTTTGTCAATTTTATTTGATTTTTGTGATGCAGACTTTCAAGAATAATTTATGACTATATAATATATCATCAGAGATATCAGACGGCCCAAACTCCCAAGCTTAACTAAGTCGCCACCCATCAAACGAGGTTTATGCCAAAGTCAGCTCACTCTCTCTCTCTCTCTTACACTCTCATACATAAGCTTTGCTGCATATACGGCAATCATTAGTGAATCAAGTAAATACTACTCCGTAGAACTAGTACCATATAGAGTACTCCTTCCGTCTTTAAAAGTTTCACTTAATTTGAGTTGGGTTGAGGTTAGGCCTTATTGTTTAAGGTGCTAACTGTACAATAGGTTATGTTCATTGAATCGGAGTATTAAAAAGTAAATTAAAAGTAGAATTGGATGAGAATTTGGTGTAGTATAACAATTAAGTTCATTTGAAAATAAGAAAAGGTACCAGTAAATTAACCAGGATTACACATTTATACACCCAACAATTTAATCAACAAAAATTGAAAATGCGATAAAGAAAAAATATATTGAAAGAAAAACACAAGGAGTACTCTCTAGTAGTCTCTTTATTCCATTAAATTCCTGTTTTTTACCCATATACCCATTTTTTTTATCCCCACAAACAAATCTATCACTCTATTTTTCCCTCTCTTCCTCTCCATTTTATTTATTTAGCAAAACAATAAATAAATTATCAAAATTAAACAAAGAACCAAAAAAAAAAAAAAAAAATTACTGTCCCCCAAAAATAATAGCTTACACGGTATTTCCTGAGTCTTGCCCCCTTTTTGACAATTGCTCTGGCCTGACCCGTCCGTCTCGAGATGTAACCCGACCCGACTTAACCAAACCCGCTTCGCCTCCCGTCGACGTCTTCCTTTCTTCCATGATCTGACCCACTTGGATATTACATGATAAAGATTATCAACTCAAGTGTCACTAACACCCATAAACGAACATATATGTATAACTTTTTTTTATCCCCTCTTGATTTCAAAGCCCAACCCAAAATAAAAATTAACCCAAAAAAAAAAAAAAAAAAAAATCCCCATATTTTCATGCTTCCCAACAACCAGTTCCCAAATTTTAATTTTAATTTTTTTTTTTTCTTCTATCCCATCTCTCAACTTCTCTTTGATTGCTATACCATGTAATTCATCACTCACTCAGCTGTTGCGGCGGTTCGAGTGGCGGTAGTTGAGGTGGTCATTGAACCTGCATTGACATTATTATTCGCCACTATCTCATACCCACCACTTCCTTGATCATCATCGTCCTCATCATCCATGTCGTCCTCGCTTTCGTCTTGATTCTCACTCCCTTGATCCTCCATTGCTTGATCCTGGTGCCCTTGAAGCGGCCATTGCTGTTCGGGTTGTGCCATGATAGGCGCCATTGTTGTGGCCGGCTGCTGCTGCGCTTGCCCATAGGTTGTCAACGGTGTGGCATTGGTGGTTGCGGGATTGATTTCCATTTTGTTGCGCTCGCGGTAGAGGGCGTCTAATTGATGGAAGTACGGACATGTTTTCGAGTCTTCGGGTCGTTTCTTGTTGCTCTCCTTCACTTTCTTGAAGTATTTGTTGATGTTCTCCCACTTTTCTTTACATCTTTTGGCGTTTCGGTTGTACCCGAGTTTTCTCATGGCGGCCGAGATCTCCTCCCATAGCGGGCCTTTCGGCCCGTTCTCTTGGTATTTTTGATCGAGATTGGTTCGGAGATTGATCAATGCTTGTACTTCGGCTTTAGGCCATCTTGATGAACTTGCTTGAAGGAGATTCTCACCATTGGTCGACTTCTGAAAGTCACCGTTGTCGCCACCATTGTTTGTGTTGGCCACCACCAATGCTTGTTGTAGCTGAGGTGGTGTTTGCTGAGGCAACTGTGCTATTGGTTGTGGTTGTGGTTGAGGTTGTGTTGGCGATGCCAATGATACTTGACTTTCAGGTACATGAACTTGTGGTTGCGGTTGAGGTTGTGGTTGTGGTTGTGATTGTGTTTGTTGCAATACTTGTGTTGTTGGTTGTGGTTGCGACTGTGGTTGTGTCACGGGGGTAGCACTAACAACCGGAACCGTAGCACGAACTTGACTACCACCTTGAGGTTGGGGTTGAGCTTGTGGTTGTGTTTGGGATTGAACCGGTAAGGGTAGTGGAATTTGCTGCTGGTCAGAAAGCTTTTGTAGGAAGGAGATAAGAGCGGCATCTTTCGCCGCGGCCATAGACCGTTCTTGAACAAGAATATCATGTTCCCGATTCAATCTAGCCATCTCTTGTAACTTCCACGCTTCCTCTCTAGCCACCCTATCATGCTCCCGTTTCTCGACCGCCTCAAGAAACCTCTTCTGTAACTCCTCTTGCTTATCAATCACTTCCTTCATCAACTTCTCAAAGAAGTCCTTCCATTTCCTCTTCCTCTTCCTCCTCCCCATTAGCTCCTCATCCGACGATGTCGATGAGGACGACGATTGAGTAGCCGATGGGGAAGACGGATTCTCCATCTGGATCGACCCGTGAGTCGGGATCCCCATTGTATGCTGATGCTGATGCTGGTGCTGATTCTGATTCTGACTCTGATGATGCATCACCTGCGGTTGCGGCTGCTGCGGTGATTGCAATTGTGAAGCCTGATTTGTAGGGTTATTAACATTCATTTGCTGCTGTTGTGATTGATGATGAGGCAGTGGACTAATACAAGTAGTGTGAACTACACTTATTGGATGGGGGCTTGATGGAACAGTAACACTAGCTGGATTAGTACCAGCTGGTATTACCATTGTGACCGGTACCGCCGCTTGCGCCGGCCCTTGCGATTGACCACGTTGTGGTGTTGTTGTTGTTGCTTGTCCAACTGATTGCTGTGGCAAAGGTGGTAGTGCCGATGACGCTGCCATTGCCAAATGGTGTTGTTCTAGCGCCTCTAATTGCTCGAAAAATCGATACGTCTTACCGTCGGCCTTACCGGTCCTCCCATCTTTCGTTCTCTTGTGGTACTTGTATACATTCTCAAACTTCTCCTTGCACTTCTTTGCGCTTCGATGATATCCAAGCTCCGCCATCTTTCTGTTAACAAATCAATTTAAAAAATTAATTAGTACATGAATAAATAAATTGCACCATATCATATACAAATCTTAATTCAACACTTGCTAATCAATCAAATAAATATATACTTGTATGTATAAAAATAAATGAATCTTATTATAGTAGGCATATGATTATCCCAATATGGAGTACATTTCGAAATAATTGCACATAAAATTAGGAACTAAGTGGCTCTAAATTTCAGTGAACAAACAATTTGCATAAAGTTCTAAAATGAAAGAATCCCAATATATATTCTAATAAGTACAAAATTGTACTTGGGAAGCTATTCTAGAAATTCGAAAAACACAAGAAGAAAAATAAAAATCAGCAAAATTTAATTAAAACCAATTAAAATGAAATGACTAATCTCATAAATAAAATGAGATTATTATTATTATTTTGATGGTGTGTATATGTTATATTTATAGAAGTTACAATAATAATTGGATGAAAAAGATGAGAAAAAAAAACTGACCTGGAAACTTCTTCCCACAACGGACCTTTGAGGGAGGAATCACGAAAAATAACATCCATATCAGACCTTATCTTAAGCAACGCAATAGTTTCTTGTCGAGGCCACCGGTTACCGCCCGTGCTCCGGTCATTTTCAAATAAATCTCCACTACCACCACCACCACCTCCACCGAGACCGCTTCCGCTTTGAGTCTTCTCCTCATCTTCCATCCCAGTAGCCATAATTGAGGCGTCCGGTGACGTCCTCACAACACCCTCACCAACTCCGCCTTCGGATTCATGTCCCGAACCAGCTCCACCACCTCCGCCGTCACCGGAGCCTCCTATTAAGGTTGAGGTCCCCAGCATGTATTTATGATGAGATAATCTTTGTATCAATTTTAGTAGTATAATTTTAGTATAAGATGATGAATGAAATGAGATGAGAGAGAAATAGTGGTGGTGGGGAGAAGAGAGAGAAAGAAAAAAAAAAGAAGAGAGAGAGTGTGTTATTTTTGCCTGCTGCTTGGAGGCTAATAGCAATACTACTACTACTCTCTTTTTTTTTTTTTTTTTTTTTTTTTTAGCTGAATTACAGCTAACAAAAAATAAATATAAATGAAAAAAAAATAAAATTGAGTTAAACTAGCAAACAGGAGCAAAGGAGAGAGAAGCTGGGGTGATGGTGAATTCAAGGGTTTTATAAAGATTGAGTTGTCTTAATAATTTTAATTTTTCTTTTTCCTTTTTTTTTAAAATTTTTATTTCTTGTGGGGATCTGGCTGTCTGAATTAAATTTTATTTTTTTAAAAAAAATTAATTTCTTTTTTCCATTTTTTATGGTGTGGTTTCTTACTTTTTATTTATTTTTTTAATTTTTTTCAGCTGTTGGAATCTTCACTCTTCCTTTCTTAATTTCTCTCTCCTCCTCTCTCTCCACTCTTTTTTTATCTCCTTATAATATTCACCCTCCATACGGCCTACCTTTTTATTTTTTTGTATTTTATTTTTGAGATGTGAATGAAAAAATGGGGCCCTATAATTATTATAATTTCCGTATTCATATACGATTTAAATATCTTTGTATAATAAGATTACTTCATACGGAGTATTTGGTATACAACAATGTATGTACATGGTATAATAATTTTACTTTTAAGGCTAGGGGCATTTTCCGTTCACACTCAAACTAAATTTAATTGTACAAGATTTCGATTCATTATGACGTATTTTTCTTATCTAATAAGAAAAGGAAAAAAACTTATACACAGCTGGTGAAATTACAGCACATTATTACTCTGTATTAAGCTCATTATTACTCTGTATTAAGATTGCATGATAAACCGAAAATAATTTCTGAAAATAAATTATTGATGTGGAGTATTTTGAATTGATTGAACTCGGTGCTTTAAAATAGAATTTATAATTACAAATGTTGATTTTTTGCATTAGATTATTTTTAAATTTATATAAATAATTAATTAAAAAAAATTAACTCTTACTATTATTACAGTCATTTATTGTTATTACCATGCAGACAGTAAAAGAACTCAAATAATTAACCTTTAAACAGTAAACTAACTATACTTGTAAAATCGGTAATTTATTTAATATTAATAAAAGTACATGTAAATTATGGAGTATTATTATTACAAAGAAAGTGACAATTATTGTCAGATGGCTTCTAATCTGTGCAAGCTTAATTTCTATCAATGGAAATTTACAGCAGTTGATTACTTCCCTAATTATTTATCAAATTGGTCGGCTTATTTTAACTTTTCATCATACTGTTTTTTTTACACAACGTTTGCTACCGTACCTTTAGTAATAAGAATATGGACATATGGTACATTTGTGCATACATCCCCGTCCTAAGACTAAGTATTATTAAGGAGTTTAAAGTGAAATTATTAATTAGTTTAAATCAAATATTAATCACACCAAATAATGCTTGAGTATAATTTTGTAATGCACTTTGTATTTTAAAATTAACTCTAATTCATGCATCAATTGATCTTTTGAGTTTTGATACTTCGTATTATTTACAGCTAGTTCTTCAATTACATATACATGTATGATATTTTTACTATACGTAACTCTCAGTATATACTATTATGATATTGAGTTTATTTTTAATTAGTATCATTTCATATATAATCAAAGATATTTAACAGTTGAAACTGTGCATTGAGATATGTAAATCACCACATGTCACTGAAGGATGTATTAATTTTGAAAATAATACGTATTTTAGATGGTTATGAGTGCGAGTAAGGATTGTATACACTATTAGCTTTCTTAATAAATCAATTATAATTAAAGATAATTATAACTCTCAATAACATTTTTTTTTTTAATAATATCATTTCTTATATAACTAAATATATTCGGAGTTGAAACTATGCATTGATATTTATAAATTGCCACATATTGTAATATTTAGAGAAAGTATGAACCTTAAGAAAAAAATTACATATTTTAGATGGTTATAAGCACGACCAAGGATGTAAAAGTATACTACCTCCGTTTCTTTTTAGTTGACACGTTTTGACTTTAGCACTATTCATCCACCTCCCTTAGACCGTATTTTATGCTCTACACGTAATGAAAAATATAGTGATGTGGGATCTTGTTAGATTCGTCACATTATATACTTAAGTAACCATAATTTTTGCTTATCGACGATTAAATATATTAATAATTGAAAAAGTGCATTAGCAAACGTGACTAAACAAACATGTCAACTAAAAAGAAACGGATGAAGTATATTATTAGCCTTTGTAATATACGAGTTACTCCGTATTAATCATACAAGGCGGTAAATTTACTTACTTACTGTATTATTTTAGAGCGGTAAAAAAATTACTATGATAAGGTTTGAAAATAATAATTAAAAATGGGAAGCAACAGCTGCAGATAGCGACGATGAGGATAATAAGTTGGTTTTTGTCTGTCCAGCTAAAAATAGTTAAAAGCCGGCCCATGTAGGTCACCTTTGCTTTTTGGGTTTTTTTTGGATTTCAGTGGTTATTATTTTTCATCTTAATTCTCACTTAAAATTACATTTTTACCCCTAACTTGAGACTCATTCACCTTAATCATTGATCCCCTAAAATTATACCAAATCAGATCACCTAAATTAATTTAATATTACGGATCAGGTGATCAGTGATTATAATTTTTTATTTTAATTTGTAAATTAATTCATTATTTAAAAATACCAGCGAATTTAATTTGGATCAAAACTTTATTTGAAATGACGAAAATACCCTTTGGTTAACTAGTTATTTAACATGATATCATAGTCTTAAAATAAAAAATTTCAACTATGTTGGGTAAAGACTATGGCGCTCGTGCAGCCACGCAGGCTGTTGTTGGGACCCACTAATGAAGATGACTATCTAGCCCCATTTGACAAACTCTCTTTTTTTATCTTTTACCCCCACTTGACTTCCCAAATTATATAGGAATGAAATTGTGTTTGATAAATTTAGTGATTAGATTATTTCTACTAATAGAAAATGAAAATTGATAAATGATAAAACATGCTTACTTATTTTAGTTAAAAAGTTTCACAACAATTTTGATTGAGTGGAGGATCAAGGTTAATTTAGGGTCCGTTTTATTCACCTGAATTTATCTAAATTTTAATTTACAATATCAGATTTTAATTAAACCTAATCAATCATGATTTTCAACTTATGTAGATATCTTATTGGATCTGATAGAGGTGAATAAACTGCACCCTTATTGATTTCGATTTACATGGCTTACCCTTTCATTTTTAATTAGGTGACAGTGCAATTTAGATTTTTTACTTTTACACCTGATTTTGTAACCATTTGAAGTATGTAGTATTTTTTTCGTGTGTACAGAATCTTTACTTTTAATAATTGTACCTCTATTTAAAAATTTTCAATCCGCAATTAATTTACCTAAGCTTACAAGGAAAAATGTTTTACAAAGACAAAGACATTGTTTTTAAGTACGTGTAATACAAGTAGAAGATACAACCGGCAATTCAAGTATAACACCCCAACATCCTTTTGTACTCATAGTAGATGAATTATTGGTTTATATACATACACATATATACATTGATATATAACTAAATACAATAATTAATGCATTATAATAATTTTGACATAGAAAAAGAGGGAGAAATAAAATGGGCCCAAAAGATATTACAAGATAAGAGTAAAGAAAAAATTTAGGAGGTGGGATCCATTAATTTGAATTGATCTAAGTTAGATGGAGGTCGTCTTATTAGGCAAACCCATTTATGGGTAGAAGTAAATAGTGACCAATTCAGTTAGTATGCAACCTACCGTAATAAATATGGACAGATACTAAATATAATTTCCAAATAATTAAATAAAATTGGTGGGTCGAATGAATTCTACATATTTTAATTTAATTATACTACATGATCAATTATTATTGAAAAATAATAAAATTAAATAAAGGGTATTATTACTATTATTATTATTATTATTGATGAGTTAATTTAATCTTATTTGGTCTTGACATATAACGTGGCTAAAAAGCCATTTTCATGGAATTCTAACATCACCATTTCTTCTTGTCCCCCATTTTTATTTTCCCATTATATATCAATTAGCTTTGATATGGGGTATCTACCCCTATTTTGAAAGGACCTGCCCTAAAAGCTAAGGTTGTTAAGGGTCGGTGCTTTTTTTTTCATTAAATTACTTTTCAATTTATAAAAATAAATTAAAGCTTGTATTCATATACGAAGTACGTACTTCTTATGTTTGCTTTTAGTTGTAACGTGTTTACTTTCACACCTATTAATGTATAAATTTAACCCTCCATAACACAAATTATAGATAAGTAAAAAATATAAGAATTTGACATTTTGAAAATATAAATCGAAGTGATTTTAACAAACTAAGGTATCACATGACTATTTTATGCCCAACATATAAATAAATAGGTTATTGAATTGAAGATACGTGAGTAGTGTAAATTTCCAAAACATTACAACCGAAAGAAAACGAATGAAATATTTGATTCTATTAATTAAAAAAAATAAAAGCTTGTATTCATATACTTCGTATATGATTCTGTTTATTATGACAGTATAAAGAAAATATAAATTATATTCTTGCCAATTGCAATGACTCGGTGCATTTTTCTTTACATCACTATGTTATTGTGTCTTTTACTTTTTATTTGTTTTTATTTTCTTCTCTTTTTAATAATCAGATTGCTATCATATTGTTGCATCATAAAGATATGCATTATTTCTATCTTTCAATGCTTTTATAGTGACTAGTGACCTTTATCCTACATGGGTTAAAAAAAGTTAGTATACATGTTATTTTGTTTTTACAAATAAAAATTATATTTTTGTAGAAATCATAAGAAATTAAACATGAATTTATAAGAAGGAAATGATGTATGTGCCCTTAATTGGATTAAAGTGAAAATAGTAAATATAAATCAAACATTGATAACACTAATCAACATCTAATATTGTCATGCATGCCTGTAAATAATAATACACATTTTTTTTTATTTTAATTTGTTTTTTGTTCTTTGGTTTTTTTTTTTATTTTTTTTTTAAATGATTGTTTTCATTACTTAATAGGTCTTGGTTGATTTTTCAAGCAAAAATAACTACTATTAATAAAAACATAGGACTAACATTAGGTGCACTCTGATGATAAATAGTGAAGCACTTACATTCAGTTTATTTTCTATATATGACAATTAAATATAATCCTAAAATAATTACACCGAAAATAAATTAATATTTACTCCATAAAACAACTAAGATTCAACATATTTAGTTAAACTAGTACAAAATAGAAGAGCACCATAAAATTACTTCTTCAATAGTTTTAACACTTTAATTCATTATTGGAAAATAAAAGTCAAGTAAACTACTACTTTTAAATTATATTGAAAATAGCTAGATATACACTATGGCTTATTTTCAAACATGCATGTCTTATTAAATTAAAGTTAATAGAGGGAATAGGAAGGAGACAATTGTTATAAAAGATATTTTAGCGAAATTAAAATGGAGCCTTAATTATAATTGAGTGGCTGGGATTATGTCACTATTATCTTAAAATACATTCACTTGAATTGACATAACTTAAATTAGTATTTGTCTGATCGAATTTTTGACCTTATATTCGCTTATTTTAGATAAAAACAAATGCAGATAAATTAATATCATTAATAAATTTATAAAAAATAAATGAGATAAATTAACAAGAACTATTCAAGTTCGATATATACAGCTAAAATAAAATTATCAATATAGGCTTTAGTAAGTTTTAATAAGCTAAGCGAAAATCAGGTGATTACAGCACACCTTTAATAAGTTAGTCGATACTAGTAATTTTATTTTTGCACTTTGATCCCTCCCATACAGCCTTGCATGATACTGATGTAATTGAAGCACAAGCTAACCACATTCACTCAATATGTCAAGAAGTTAATTTTAAATATTGACGGGTTTCTTATCTGTAAAGTATGCCAAAAAAAATGTAGTATGTTATTTTTTGGTGAAAAAAATGTAGTATGTGACAGTAATGAACAAGCATGATACCTCTTTTCCCGGATCTAACATTCATGTACTTCAAATACTTACCACTATTTTAATAAACTTTTTGTTGGAAGAATGATTACGATAGACTTTTTTTTTAAAAAAAAAAAAAAAAATACTTATAAAAACAAATATAATAATGGTTATGATCAATATGTAATGCTAGTAAAATTCTGCTTCTGACAATGTTTTTGTATTAAATCTAATTCAGGTGAATCCCTAATGTTAGATGAAATAATTTCAAAATAAAAAAAATAAAAAAAACCGTAAATTCTTCATTTTTGAAATATTTATCCATAAATTCTTAGCAATTTTTCTCATTAATATTAAAAATTTAATGAATCAAACACTACTACTGCAGACAATGTAAAATTGATTGGCATATAATTTTGTCGTAAATTTTTTTTTTTTTTTTTATGATGAAAATTTCGTAAATTTTAAAAATATAGATAGCACATTTCATCCATAAAAATTTTACTCATGCGTAGTAATATGAACCATTGTTTGATTTATAAAAATTGAACAAAAATTAATTGAACTTATTTTAACTACAAACTTAACTTGAGTTGTCCTTGTTAACCCTTGCATGAAATTATTGTAATTATTAAATTTAAGATATTTTAATTACAATATTACACCCAAAATTTCACAAGTGAAAATACAACTAAAAAAAAAATATTTGAACAAGTATATATTTTAATGAAAAATGTTACTATTTTCAAATTTACTTTTTTTTTTTTCACTAATCTTCTATGAATAATTGGATTATATGTATAGTGAGTATAATAAATGTTTCTTGTTTGACATTAGTAAGACAAATTTATGTGATGCGAAAAAATTAAGGTAAGTAGTAAATTGTGTATATATGAATCATTGAATCATGGATGTAAGTTGAGAGTTGAGACGACACATGACTCCCACGAATGTATCAGTAAAGAGTGCGCAATCATTTTGTTCGTACTATATTAATTATTACTGCTACATTTTATTTAACCTATTTTTATTTATTCATTTTTCATTTAGTGGTAGTTTTCAGAGATAAATATATACTCGTACATAAATAGGTAGAAAACGTACACTCAGACAGATTATTACATATGTTAGTACGAATTCAGATTTATCATTATTCTTCATTATTCTTTTTCAACTAGATGCTCCAACAATAGTTTATGAATAATTGAAAATATACAATTAATATGTAAAACCGTAAAAGTACAATGACATAAATTTCAATATTTAAGGCGTACTAACATAAAAGAGTTGAGGTTTTTATTTTTTTTTTTATTATTTTTTTTATTTTTATAACATATGGTTGTGTTTAACTCTTACGGACTCTCCCTCTTGATCTATTTACACTTGTTTTTTTAATCTTTCCGTCCTTTGATCATATACCACATTTTAATTTACCACATTCAATGTGATATGATCAGCTACACGAGTTCACATATCTGCTATATAATTTCAAGACTTATTAAAACACAAAGGGGGTAATTGGTATAACTTTAATTGGTAAATGTAGAAATAATGTGTGATAAGCTGTTAGTAAAAATTATTACAAATTGTATTTAGTAATTACCGACCCAAATTGAGCCATAGGTAAATGACGACCCACTAAATAACGATCAAGCATACATATATTTAATCATCAATAATTATATACTGATATACATGCAACATGAAATTTCAAAGAATCAATTACTTAAGATATGACTTAATAAAATTCAATAATTTGAGAGAATAACTTACGAACAATGATTCTGAGTGTTAACTAGTAGCTACAAAAATGCATCCAATTATTGAAAATAAGAGTCAATTTTGATCATTACATTTCATGAGAAAATCAGATTTAAAGTAAATATCTAAAGAGTAAACAGAAAGTAACAAAAGGCAAAGATATAGATGAAATTAACAACTGTTTTGGCTAGGCACCACTTATAGATTACTACATAAAATAATTTGTCGATTACTAAACTAGCTAACATCCATGTAAATTATGAGAAAACTACGTCAAAATTATTAATTAATCAATGGTGAAATGAAATGGGAATACTATCATTGTCAAAAATAATAAAAGAAAAGTAGTAATAGTAGTAAGGGGTCAAAAATTAAGTTGCGTATAAGCATAATCATCTGGAAAAGAATTTTAGAATGCCCGTTAAACTATAATTGAAGGGGCCAACAAATAAATAATGCAGCAAAAAAGTGGGCCTTCATCAATCAATAGTAGACAATGAATGCAGCAAAAAATAAAGGTTCATATATACACCAGATTTATGATTAGGTGCACTTATTTAATTTAATTAACCCCCATGTAACGTAATACTACAAGGGCTAATTGGGGGCAGTTTGGTCATTTTTGTGAATACATAAAAAATTCACGAAAGGGCAAAACAGGAAATTAGAGGTTTTATAATAGCGGCGGAGAAGTAAAGGTTGAACTTGGAAAGTAAACGATTGTTGAATTGACCAAAATTCATTTTCTATCTATTCAATTTACCTTTCTTGCTTCCAAAATTAAGAAAATTATTTTCACATTTTGTAATTATTAGATTTATTACTACTACGGTCCTGTTCATTTCACATTATTTTGCTGAACTGAAATTGTTTTTACTGAACTTAAATTAATATACTGAACTAAAATTAATTTTGTTGAATTAAAATAATTTTTCTTCTTTAGAATACTGATTTTTACTGAATATAAATTAATTTTTCTAAACGACAATTATTTTTACTAAACTGAACTTATTTTTACATAATATTATTTTTTTAAGGTGAGCTGAACAGGGCCTACTTCTTGCTGTCTAAAAGCTACAAGGCTACAAGTATAGATACATGGTGTACCTAAATAATGACTAATGTTTCCATTATTGTATTTTAACCCGTATTTTATGAAAATCATATAGTGTGAGGACCATAATCTACTACGGAGTAGTATTTTCTTTTAGAAACACACAATTACGGAATACTATTTATTTACATATATGTTATAAAGTATTTTTCTAAGTACAAGTACTAAGGGCTTGTTCTCATACGTTGAAATTCAGTTCAATTCATTTCAGCTCTTAATTTCCTTCTCTTATAAAATATTCATTTCAGTTTAGCTCAGTTCAGTTCAGCCAAGTTTTGTCAATGAGAACAGGCCCTAAATATTCACAAAATTTCTCTTTATTTTATAATAATATTTTTCAAAATGCTTGAAACATTTTCCACTAGCTTAAAGGGAAAAAAAAAACTCTTTTCTCTAACCATTTAATAATAATAATAATAATAATAATAATAATAATAATAATAAATGATAGAAATCCCCGTATCATCATTTTTACAGCTGCTCACACCTTCAGTAGGATCGGGTTCGCTATAGCTAGAGGGGTGGGGGCCCAGATTGTAACTCGGCTCCCCACTAATTTCTTGTAAATTGATTAAATTTGTAGGTTTTTTGATATATTATAATAATAATAAATAAATCAAATAATAATAATAATAATAATAATAATAATAATAATCCTTTCAAAATAAAATAATAATACGAGTTTTAGTAATAAATTTACTCTTGGTTAGCATTGTAAAAATATTTGGGGTGGGGACAAATTACGTGGGATTTCAAAAATCATTTATTGATATGATTATAATAGATATATTGATAGTAATTTCTAAAAAGAAATAAAATCTCATGTATGAAGTTAGTTTTGAAATGATGTCATGGATCTAGAAATTGGGAACGAGGTAAGAAAATAGGTAAGGTGAGTAGTCACAATTTATATGTGTAAGATAAAAAAATGACAAAAGTATTTGCTTGTTGTAACACGAAACAAAAGGGGAAAAAAAACAGTAAATTTGCTCAGTTGTTTTATGTCGACTTTCCCCATTTATATAGGATGACTAAATGAACAGTGATTTGCTGTCAATTCTCTCTCTCTCTTAACTAATGGAAATCATGGTACGTAGATTGTCTGTTGAAAATTACTCATACGTAGTTATTCTTTGTTTTTTTTTTTTTTAAATTTTTTGATACAGTACAATTTCTTTTATCATGCAATGCCTAAATGTCTATCAACTTAAATTTTTTCATAATTAATAAATAAAAAAAAATATTACAGGAAATTGTAATATGGAAATAGGCTATGTTATTACGGTATTTATCAATTAAAAAAAATAATCAAAGTAAAATTTATAAATAATGGTGAACATAGAATTTATCAATTTAAAAAGTATGGAAGAAGTATTTTCTTTTTTCATTGTTTTTTATTTTTTTTAACAATCGCGTAGTCAGTTCAATTTATACCATATGTCTAAGGTAACATACATTAATTAAGATAAATTCTATGACTAATTAAATAGCTCTTCACTAAGATAAATATGGAACTATATACTACTTTATATAACAAATTTTATTAGCTAGGATAATTAAGCTACATTACTTTTAGGGGTCATTTAGTTTAAGGTATTTATCAAAGGGAAAGGGAATCAACTTCCCTAATTTCCTTTGTTAGTTGTTGTTTGTTAAGAATTTTTTCCATTCCCTTTACCCTCTTCATTACCCAAAATCATTCCAAGTTGATTCCCCACCCCCCAAGATAACCATTCCCATTCTTTAGCCACCAGACCCACCATCACACCACCATACCATCAACTTCCTGCCTACCCACACCACCGAAAAAGCTTGTCGTCACGTTGCAATTCCACTCGCCGCTGTTCGCCGCCTCCCCCCCCCCCTAATACTCTCCCCTTCCCCTAGAAAACTTCCCCAAGCCCTGTAAAACGCGGCAGTCGCATCACCACACAACAACCTATCTCCTTCATTTCCCACCTTTTCAGCCATCGCCCAGCCACCCCACCATTCGCCACACCAACTCCACCACTTGCCGATGTTCGCCAACTCTCCCCGCCCCCGTAATACTCTCCCCTTTCCCCGGAAAACTTCCCTCAGCCCCGTAAAATCGCTGTCCGCCCATCCCCCGCCCTCGAAACCAAAGACGCTAGGGTTTTACAGTTGGGGGATGGGCGGACGACGGTTTGACGGGGAGAGAAGTGGTTTCTAGGGACTTAGGCCCTGTTCTCTTCACCTTAAAAAAAAAATTCAGTAAAATTAATTTCAGTTCAGTAAAATTAATTTCAGTTCAGTAAAAATCAGTAAACCAAAAGAAGAAATATAATATAAAATCAGTAAAAATAATTTCAGTTCAGTAAATATATTTTAAGTATAGCGAAAATAATTTCAATTCAGTAAAAATAATTTTAGTTCAGCAAAAATAAGGTGAAGAGAACGGGCCTTACGGGGAGAGTTTTACGGGGGCGAGGAGAGTCAGCGAACATCGGCGAGTGGTGGAGTTGGTGCGGCGAATGGTGGGGTGGTAGGGCGATGGCTGAAAAGGTGGGAAATGAAGGAGATAGGTTGTTGTGTGGTGGAGGTGCGGTGGTGCGACTGCCGGTTTGTTTCTATTTGTTTTTAAAACAAACAACATACTAAATTTGAAGTATTTTCATTACATTCTATTTCTTTACCTTTGTTGATTCCATTTTGATTAACCTATGCGAACCAAGCGACACCTTAGTAATTTATGAACAACCATTGAGCTTGCTTAGCTTCTTGTTTCATGAGATCACGGCTTAGGTTAAAGGTTGGAACTGGGAAGTAATCAAGTCACGTGTAAAGAAATTTACTCCCAAATTAAAGTACCCTTAATAAATCATGAATATTATGAACTTAACCACTTAAGTGCATGAGAAACATTTTTACCACTAGAAAATAAAGTAAATCTTAGTTTTTACATTAGATATAATAATATTGCTACTTGTATACTTCGTATGTTTTAAGTTTTGTACTACACGTATTAAATTAAATTAAAAAATAACGGTGATACAACTTTAGGGGGTTAAAATAAAAAAAAGAAAAAAAAAAAAAAAAAAAAGATGGAGAGAAAAGCATAGCGTCACATGGCTCAATTATCATGCATGTGGGTAAAAAAACATTAGTAACAGTCTGTGTAGCAGTACTTCCATTTTATTCTATTGTAATATTATTGTTCCATTTTTAGTGCACTTGCACCCCATTGTCCTTTAATTTTATCTTTTAAGTTAAACTCTTTAATTATTTTACTTAAGTTAATAAATAAATTACTCTCTTGTCAAAACAATTTACGTCGTGTTTTTATATTAGGGTTTCAATCTAACACAAACACTACTTTACAAGAATCGTGGTGAATCCTCAATTACAACAGGTAGATACAAATTTAACTATTAAGTATTAACTTTTTAAAATGGACGAAAATTAGAATTGTGTATTTACGATATAGATAAAAGTAAGATGTAGTCTACGAAAAAATAATATTTGCGATGTATGAGTTGTTCCCCCGTGTCTGTGGTTTGCATGTATAATGGGTTAGCTAATAGGAAATTATAGCATACATCATTGTCAAATGTCAACTTGTTAATATGAGACTGACCTCTTAGTTTGCCAGATGGAATATTATTTTAGCACATATATTAAATTAAACAAAGTTGTCTTAAAATATACACTATTAATCAAACAAAACTATTTTTTGTTAATTTTTTTTAACGGCGGTAAATAATAGAACTACATTTTTCCAGCCCTTATGAATTTTATTGATTGAATAGGACTCGTAATTAATTTCTTACACACGTTTAAGACTTTAATGTACACATAATTTCACATTGTATACTGTTCCAAATTGATGAATCTTCTCAAGTGATGTATAGAATATACTAAACTAACAATTTATTTTTGATACGATATTAAACTAATAATTTTGTACAAATGTACAAGTATCATATTATTGAGATGTGAAATTGCATACTATTCAATGTATAATTGATTTTTTAAGCTTTTAATTATTTAGTTTTATTTTAATCAATTTTGCTTACAAAAAATTAATAACCATTAATTTATATAATCACGCTAATTAATAGTATCCATTTTTGCAAATTTAAATATAAATACAATCTACTTCTACAATAGTATTCCCTCCTACTCTGACTAGATTTATCATACAGTTTAAGCCAGCAATGTGACAACAAGCTCAAACAAATTACGGCTCATAAGCAAAACAAGGTAACATTATAGAATTCTAAGCTACTCTATAATACAATACCATAGAATTGTTTAGAGAAGTTCAATGTATTAGTAGAAAGTAAAATATTCTTTTTTATAACTAGGAGATTAGGAGCAGACTAATTATGAACTAACTAGAGCTATATTGTAACAACACCTATCCATGTTAGAAGAATAGAAAATTAAAAGAATCAGTAACAACCACTGATATGCTAATCAAATTAATTGTCTTAATGTGTGGAAAAATCTACCATTAGGTTATTAAATTAAATAAAGACTTAGAAATTAATTAAAGATATTTTTTTTAAAAAAAAAAGTTGCATTAAATTAATCTTGTAATTAATCAATTAATTTACATCAGAGAAAAATCAGTACTTCTGAGATCTTACAGAAGTATGTATATTATACGTTTTTATAATTAATAGTAATAAAATAAAATGGCATAATTTGTTGTCAGGGAACAACAACAAGGAAAGAATTATTAGTAAATTAATTTATTAAATCGGGCTGGGAATCTGATGATTTGTTGTTGGGATCACAACTTTTATGCCTTTGAGAAGCTCCATGTTTTACTTGTCGCATAATTTTGGCAACCTCAAAAAGTTAAAAATACCCTCCCTCTAATTGCAACAAGTACAACATGTACATGTCTAGTATACCTTGTAAGACGCTTTTAATTTCATGTGCACTTGGGGCTCTCTATTTTTTATTTTATTATTACGCCGACTGTTTCATAAGTTACTCATTTCGTTGTTGAAGTTAACGTTTTAATGTTTGAGTTATTCTACAATTATTGATTTGAGATAGATAAAATTGATAACTCTAATATAGTAATATGCACGGTCGCAAAAATAAAAATAAAAAAAAAATTATTACATTAACTTATTTACAAGGTACACTTAGTACACACAAAAATGAGCTAATTTTCCTAGTATTAATTATGTAGAGGAAATTTATATTTTTTGGTTTTTATAAGCTTATTATCTTTATCTCTTCGCTTCTACCCAAAAAATTAAAAGATCATTGATCATTAGATTACATCTATAGGAGAAAAAGATCTAAGTCATTCTTAATTGTACAATGGATTTCACTAGAATTTAGTTAATAATAGTTTTCTTATTAAAATGTACTCACAATATAATACATCATTATTAATTTTGAACAAAGTGAGTGCTATATTTTTTCAGTAGTGCAATATGATTTGAGTTTGATTTGAATAATGTATGTGATGTGTGCTTCAAATTTCATAGTTAACATATACGATACTCATTTCAAAGAGCACATATAAAAAGTAAGGACAATTTAACATTTTAGATGGACACCAAATTTCTCAATAATTGACTTATCAAATAGAGATATGTGATTGTATATTATTTTGAACAAATGGAACATTTTTATTTGTTCAAAAATACTATATTAGGGTTGTTTAAGAATAGTAACTAATAAGGAATCTTTATTCCATTTCTTGATATAGGAAAGAAGGGAATGTATTAATTGAATAGTGGCATCATTGTGAGGTAAAGAATCATAAAAATTAATAAGTAATTAAGGGTGGCTAAACTAAGTAGCTAAGGTAAGGTAACCACAACGTGCACCTTACTTCCTACATATTTATTCCATTTTCTCCCTCTTAAAAAAACTTTATGATATAACAATATATATTTTGACATCTACCATAAAATAATAAAATTAAAATTAAAAAATGAAAAAATAAAAAATGAAAAAAATAGATACAAGTAGAGATAGTGAAGATAAAAAGATAAAAAGTGGGCTTATTGCCTCACGATATATGCCTCACAAAACAGATCATTTCCGCTGTTACAACCAACCAAATGGTGGGACCCAATCACCTTTGTAAACCCAAGTTGTTACATTACATTGCATTACATTACAGACCATGAAAGCCTGGCACATGCTGTGAAGATAATGTGTTAAGGGTTGTGACTTTTCCCCCCATACCCTTAAATCTACCTCAATTTTTATCCTTAACCCCTTTATGGTCTTTCCGTAATAATTACTGTTATAATAATAATAATAATAATAATAATAATAATAATAAAAATAAAAATAATAATAATAATAAATAATAATAATAATAATAATAATAATAATAATAATAATAATAATAATAATAATAATAATAATCCTGGTGTTACTTATCATATGATGCACATAGTTTCTAATATTTGAATTTTATTACTTGTTATAAGACATACACGCTTTTTCTGAAGTTGAACTCTGTTACTTGTTACAAGGTATGGCGCACATAATTCTTGAACTTTACTTATTAAAAGGCGCAAACAATTATAAAAGCTGAACTTTGTTACTTACTATAGGGCGCATTTTTGGAATTGAATTCTGTTACTTGTTATATATCACTCATATTCAAAGTTGAATTTTATTGCAATAGATTTTCCTATGTATTGGTAGTTATTCTCCTAAACCCTTTTATAAGCCATTGTTACTTATTATAAGGCACACAATTATAAAAGTTGAGGTTTGTTACTTGTTATATGCAATGGCATATTTTCGTAATTAAATATTTTTACTTGTTATATGGCACACAAGTTTGTTTGTTTGTTTGTTTTTTTTAAATTTTTTTTTTTTTTAAGTTGAAGTTAATTGTGATTATTGCTTTTGAAAGTTTTGATATTTCTTGGTAGTCATTTTCCAATCTCTTTATGGTGTTTACATAGTAATTACTGCTATAGTAATCTCTCTGTTACTTATTATATGGCTCACACAGTTACAAAAGTTGAACATTGTTACTTATTATAAGGCGCATTTTCAGGGTTGAACTCCGCGTTATAAGGTGCATATTGTTTATAAAATTGAACTTAAATGTGATTGGTATGACACGTATTGTTAGTTTTTCCGTCCCCCAAGCTCTTTATGTCTTCTTGTAATAATTACTGTTCTTGCATAATCCCCTCGTGATTTATATAAGGTGCACCCAGTTATAAAAAGTTGAACTTTGTTACTTGTTATGAGGCGAATCTTCGGAGTTGAATTGGTTTTGTCATATGGCGCACACATTGCTTTAGATAAGTATTTGGTAGTTTTTTTTTTCAAGCTCTTTATGATATTCACGTAATAATTACTGGTGCTGTTACATATTATAAGGCGCACACATTTAGAAAAGTTAAGCTTTGTTACATGTTATAAGGCAGAGTTTCAGAGTTGAATTCTGTTACTTGTTAAATTATATGGGACATAAAGTTTTCAAAGTTGAACTTAATCGTGATTGCTTTTGATATGCATTGATATTGTGACTAACTTTGATACTTATTTGGTTCTAGAATTGAATTCATCAGGTTTGTTTGATGTTGTGTATGGAAGTTGACAATTTGTTACCAATTTGAGTAAAGATTATAGTGTACTTCGTACTAAGTAGCCAAGTTAAAGAATTAAGAAAATATGATATATTTTTTGTGTAAAATTTATTTACAGGCGATCTGAGGATTCTGATCTAGTAGACTAGTTGTAATATGATTTTTTTTTTTTTTTTTTTTTTTTTTTTTTTTTTTTTTTTTTTTGAAAGTTGTAATATGATTTATCTTAGAGCAATATTTCCTTATTTGATCTAGATTAAACTAAACTACCTTACTTGGGATGGTTACATGCGGCCTCCTTTTGATAATCTAGAAATGACCCAATTTTTGTAGATGGGCCTATCTTGTGAGGCTCAGCAATTGTCGAAATTATTTCCAACAATTTTCCTTTGATTATATTTAACATTTGTTAAAATTTGCTTAACGAATAATTATTTTGATTGGATTTGTAATGTATGGTAATAATTTTTTTTTTTTTAAAAAAAAAGCTCGGCATATTATTACTTCATGAAAGTTGCAATATCTTTACAAATGGACTCATGTATCTCTGGATACTCTTTAAGCCAAATACGATATTGATTAAACTTACAAATAAAAATAAAAAAAAATCTTTACCAATTTATCTTGTAAGTTGAACCTCGCTTTGGGCTTTAGTAGTACGTGGGCTTTTGAGCTTCTCTTCCTTCTCTCTAGCCCCATTTGTTATACCAAACTGGTATCCGAGGTAAATTTGATCGCACTATATGATAGGCATCGTCTATGTTAGACCTTATGCCATGAGGCCATATGTGATTGTAACCTTGTCTTAAAAGTTAGGCTCTATAGGGTCTAGGGGTGATTCCATCCATTCAAGGGGGAGTGTATAGGCTCACATCAGTCACATGTGGTTGAGGAGGAGATTGTTAAGTGCAAGTGTATGTAAGTATTGTTTGTCTCACATTAAAAACTTATTAAGCATAAACCTTTTAGTTTATAAATCAAGTGGGTTTGATAGCATGCTATTTTGTATGATTATAGAGTGGTTTTTAACGTTGAATATGTGAGGAATTGATGCTGTAGTTCATTATTCACTCTATTTTTATGCAATTTTTTGTGTATCCGATCCTATGCTTCACGGGTTGTTAGTGTTTTTGTTGAGATTTTAGGTCCAAAGACGATCAATTGAAGCCCATGGATGATGAACCAAGGTTAGAAGCAAGAAGATGATGGAAAGAAGCCAAGGCAAACGAGCTAAGTCAAGAAGAAAGAGAGATGTGCAGTGGAGAGGCCTCTTTATAGTGTGGCGCGGCCTCTCCCTAGGCTCGGCCTCTCCTGGTCCTTGGAGAGGCCTCTCCAAGCTCCACCAAAAGTTCCTACCAAATTGTTGCAAAGTGAGAAAATAAGGAGGAGCGACCTCTTCTGATCTTGACGCGGGGTGTCCACCTTGATGGAAAAGTTCCAACCTCCCTTGGTAGATTCAAGAAATTTCGCAAGGAGAGGCCTCTCCAACATAGGGGAGCGACCTCTCAACCTGAGGAGCGGCCTCTCCACCTTTTTGGAGAGCCCTCTCCACCCTGCTACGGAGCATTCTGCCCCAACTTTCCCCAGTTTGGAGCGGCTTCTCTAAGGCATGGAGCAGCCTCTCCAGTCTTAGGAGCGGCCTCTCCAGGCCTTGGAGAGCCCGCGCTCGATAGGTCCTGCGAGCTTTCTATTGCGGAGTTTACTATGTAATTGGGGGTTATAAATAGATTTTGGGGGCTCATTTGTACGGATCTTCTTCTCTCTTAATTCCCTTTAGTTTTCTTAGGCCCTTAGTTTCTCTAAACCCTCTTTAATTAGTTTAGTTTTCCTCAAAACTCAGTCATTGTAAGAATCATTTGAAGTTTGTTCTATCAATTCCATCAACAATTATTCTCAATCTTGAAGCATCAATTAGTAATATCGATCTTTCTCTCTCCTTTGTTATTTAATTTTCTGATTTTATCTTTGATTAATCTTAGTTCTTGCTTAATCTTTGTTAGTTGTTCTTGCATGTTCAACCATCCTTGTTTAATCTCTATCCTAGTTTAATTGAAATCATGTTAACCCTAGATTTAATTGCTAGATTATTTTTCACCATGATTTGTGAGTAGCTAATTAGCTAAGGGTGGGGTGAAGACCCAACCAAGCCATGGGTTGATTGATGTTTGTGCTTGCATGTTCATTTTGGGTTGATGATTGATTGTTAAAGATTTGGTTAATTGAATGTGTAATTGGATGGCCACTTATTTCTCATGTATTCACTTCTATGCTTGCATTGAGAGATTGAGTCTAGTTGTGAGCCTTTTCTTATATGATTATGCTAAATTCCTCTTGATTACGGTTCCTTGTTTGAATAATGTAGTAGTCTTAGTTGCAACAATTAGGTGAGAAATCCCAATTGCTTGTGCCTTAATGCTTTCTTGGACCGATCGAAAGAGAAACCCGAGTTAGTAGTCTACTTCCCATTGTTAAGACTTGGTTGACCTATCTTGTTAGTTGAGTTTGGTTTAGGAATGCTTAGTGTTGTGGCTTCGAAAGAAGGCAATGTTGAGTGTCATTTCTATCACCCAATTTGTGTTCATGCTTGCCTATTATTTTGATCCATTGGTTTGGTTGGCGTCGATTCCCATTTCCCCCTAGTGTTTGTCTCCATAGTAGTTATCTAATCAAAACCCTCAATTTGTGACCGAACTAGATTGCAACCGTTTGATAATCTCGGTGTTCTTTACCCATTGCCTGTGAATTCGATCCTCTACTTACCCTAGACTTGTCTTAGGTTAGTTTAGGTAGAAATATTGTTGTCTTTGAGCTTTGATAGTGGAGGGCTAAGCTTATCTCCCTTGTCTCTCCCCCATTTGTTATAATAAGTATTATATTAATTATTATAATACGAGCTTATCTAAAGGTACTATAATATAGTTTGATCATACTTGCTTTCTATCAAAGTCCATTTGTCTCTTTTCTTTGAGCCCTTATCTAAAGTTTGTCAAAATTAATCAATATTTTATTATTTACTAAGATATGTGCATTAATAAGAAACAAATAATCGTTATAGCATATCAGCCAATAATTAATATTAATCGTAGGGAAGCTACACATCTAATATTATTTGTGTAGATATCCTAAGATTAACATTAATTTAGTTGGATGATATGCTAGTCAACTTGATGTAAAATATGATATAATATATTAAATATAGTGAATTTGATCACAAAATCTCTGTAGATCAGATGTTAGTTGGATTGTATAAAATCATGCTCATCTATACTTCTTCACTTCAATCAAGTTGTCCAAATACTAAGAGTAATATATGTGATATTACTATTACAAAGTCCATATTCTATTATTGTACTTATATTTCGATTTAGTTCAACTTAGCTAGTTTCCTTTCTACGTTTCAATTCAGTTTAGATTCATTCATTTCAAGAAATATCGTAGTATATAGATGGTAGTGATGACAAATTTTACATTTTGTTCCCTTTTATGGTGTTTGTAAATGATTTAATTTGAAACCTTGAAATATTAATCTTAATCTTATCTCTCTATGAACACAAATTTTGAATCTTTAAAAAAAAGAGTCAAAATAAATGCAAATTTAATAATTTTGCTTACAACCGCTAATATGATCCACTGAACTAATTTAATTTTTTTTATGTGCCTACATTCTACTCTTGTACAAAAAGCAAAAAGGCATTTGGCAAGATCGATTTGATTTAATTTAATATTCCTAGTTTCTCTTGCTAATTGCTAACATTGAAGCCCTCTATGTTTATTATCTCTTACCTTTCCCTTTGTTTAATTTTCAAAGTTAGTAATGAAGTTTGAATCGCAAGGTGGTATGAATTTAAAAGTTATTAATCTGACCTAAAGCCTACCAAATCCGTTCACAACCTAGACTAGATTAATCCGAATCCAACATAACATGACCAGAATATGACTTAATCGAACTTAGAGTTGTTCATCGCTCGATCCAAGACACGACATAATAGAGATAGGACCAATTTTGCTAGTTGCATCAAACTCGACTTGATAAGTATCAATCCACTACACGGGTCAACCTAAACTGCTTTAAAGTCTTGAATTGACACCTCTAATTTATTGATCCCAATTTTAGACAAGATTTACCTTTTACATTCTCTCTTTATCTATAAGTGTTAGCCACGTAACAATTACATTAAAAGAGTTTTGAGCTTATCGCACAACCCCAATTTTTTGGACGAGTAATTTGATCTAGTGTAAACGCTAGAGCTTCGTGCTCTGCGACGACATAGACCACTTTTGCCAATTATTTTCACAATTTTTTGAGAGGGAAAAAAAAAGTAAGGCTTTTATTTTATTTTTATAAAACTAAAGTATAAAGAAGCAACTCAAACATGTTTTCCTCCTTCCAAATTGACAATACTTTTTAGTCAGCATAATCCAATGAAAGCAAAGGAAGGTTAAAAAGGGTGACAACAAGGACGTGAGAATCATCATATTTTAACATCCGAATTGCGGCTTCCAATATATTTTTCTCATTAACAATTATGAACTTATTATATATACCTCCCTTTTTTGATTAAAATTTTGATTTTATGATTAAATTAATTAATTATATTATTAGTATTGATAAGATGGCACAAGAAAAGCAAAACATATATACCTATTGCCATCATGTGGACCCATCAAAGCAAAAGAAGGGTGTTCTAGAATTTTTATATTATTTTATTTTAATTCTAATTTAAACAACGGTAATCATAAAATTAAATTATTTTAATTTAACGGCAAATTTTCACAAGATGAGTGTGATGAAAGTTAAATGTGTCAATTAGATAGGGTCAAATAAAGTAGATAATTGAAAATAAAAATAAAGTATAACGTTATTAAATAAAGTACAATAGCAAAATATGGGTAATAATTTACTCCCCCTAAATTTTTTACTTTTCATTAAATCGTGCTTTTAAAAAAAATAAAATTAAGAGGATTTCTATTTTATGCTAACTTCACCACACAATCTACTTATATTACAATCTCCCATAATTATATTAAAATAAAACTAATACTGAGTATTTCTAAATAATTAATTTAGTTTAAAAAAATAATAGACTCATGTTTTCAAAAATTTAAAGTAAGAGACTCATTTTAATATAATTAAAATTATCCCTTTACTTCATTTTAATCTCTCATCATTGCTTTGATTGATATTGGTACCATATGTAAAAAGATTTTTAAAAAAAATTAAAAAAAAAAAAAAAGTAGAGGTAGTATGCAAGTAATGTCAAAAAAAAAAAAAAAAGAAAAAAAAAAGGATTTACTCTTCTAGTAACTTGCAAAAAAAGTAATCCTTGATAGTTAAATACCTAAACAAAAATAATTTATAGGTAAAAAAAAATGAACATGTCTAACAAAAAAATATTTAAAAAACTGAAAAAAGTAAGTTAAAAAGAAAATGGAGATTTAAAAAATATTTAGTGCGACCATGTGGCACTAATTGAAGCTGTCTGAAAAATAGAAAAAAAGTTACGTGAGAGACAAAAGGTTTACTTAGTAACATGGTTAGCATGTGAGTGTTTACTTGCATCATGTGGTCATCCATGTGTATTAACCCTGGATTTTATCTGTCATAAAAATTATAACTTCAAACCAAAATTTCCTATCACTTCACCACCAACTAATTAATTAATTATTTATTTTGTTTCTAAAAATAGTTAAATATCAATTTTATTCATTTATTATTGTTATTTTGATGTTTCTTCAAAGAAAATAATATTGTTATTTTGATGTAAAATTAATGGAGTAAGTTATTATCCCTTTACTTCAACTTGAAGAGAAGTTATATATGCTGTCGTATAATTACAAAATTGATTGTTTGATATGGAACCCACAATAACCTCAATAAGGAGGGTAGAAATAATAATGATAATAATAATATTATTATTATTTTGACAATAATATTATTATTATTTTGACTTAACCTTAGTTTTCCCATCTAATTAAGTGGGGATAGATAACCCCACATAATTTAATGCATATGAATGAATAAGTGATTATGACTTCTTACCTTGATTAAGACTCTTACCATGACCTAATTTACAGGCTAAATAGTACTAATACAGTATAAATTAGCATCAATAATGCGCCTCAATGTATAAATTTTTAAAAAATCGAATAATGATCGATTAATAGTAATTTCTTTTATGTAAGGTCATTATCCTTATCAGTAACTTCGTGTTTGCATTATTGGGTAACCTCATTGCTTTTTTGGTTTACCAAATATCAGTAATTAATATACTTCATATATATATATATATATATATATATATATATATATATATATATATATATATATATATATATATATATATATATATATATATATATATATATATATATATATATATATATATATATATTGTCAAAACCTAGAAAAAAATTGAGTGTAATAGTGTGTTAAATTTCGAAACAAAGTTAAAATAGGCCTGGGCAACCCAAACAAGGAGGAGGAGAGTTAGGTCCACAAACAAGGCTTTGGAGCTTCCATACTAAAATCAATTGGCAATAGTAGGATGTACTCCTTCGCCTTATAAAGTGAAACCTTCTCTCCTCTTTCTCCAATGTGGGACACTCATAAGTGGGCTACAATGGGATTCAACATAGTGCAAGGAAAGTATCATTTAATTGGAATATCAATGATTATGCAACCCTATCTCCAAACTTGTGTTTTATCCATAATTTTTTTTTCATTAGGTATCACACAAACTCTTAAATAGACCTGGTTCACACTAATTTATTGTGGACCAATAACATTAGAGAAACTATGGTTCTTTATTAATAAAAAAAAAAGTCACTATAATTAAATATAAGTCACTATGTTTAAAATAAAAGTCATTTTGATAATATATAGGCTATAAGAGGTTAATTTTTTTTAATGAAAAATTTTATTAGGTCAATATAAATAATAAACGTAACTATGTTAAAATTAGGGTCATAACGCCGTACTTCAAGTTAACAATAATATTAAACGTTATATAAGTTTTAATAAAGATTACTATGTTAAAAAAAAAAGGTTACTATGTTAAAAATAAGGGTCACTATGTTTAATATAATGTCAGTTGCATTGTGGACCAGGTCCACGCAAGTGTTTCTGTAGGTATCATCGCTCTTATATATGTTGGTAATGGATATTAATAAAAATATACTTCGTATTTAAAATAGCAAATTTTGGGATTAATTGATGTTATCTTGGGAAATAGGATAAAAGTTTCATTATTATAAATTACAATAGATATATTCATTTACTCACCAGCTTCATCTATGATATGCACAATTCAATTAAATCCTAATGTATAGAGTATCATTTAGATAATTAAAAAAAAAGATTTAGAATTTGTTGCAAATGATGAATGATTGATGTGTTCGTTTGACATATTTTTATACATTCTCAAATTAGTGGTATGTTATACAAATTCTTAAATGGACCTGGTTCACACTAATTTATTGTGGACCACTAACATTAGAGAAACTATGGTTGGTTTATTAATAAAAAAAAAGTCACTATAATAAAATGAAGGTCACTATGTTGAAAATAAAAGTCATTTTGGTAATATATAGGCTATAAGAGGTTAATTTTTTTATAAAAAATTTTATAAGGTCAATATAAATAATAAAGGTCACTATGTTAAAATTAGGATCATAATGTCGTACTTCAAGTTCACAATAGTATTAAACGTCGTTATACAACTTTTAATAAAGGTTACTATGTTAAAAATAAGGTTACTATGTTAAAAATAAGGGTCACTATGTTCAATATAATGTCAGTTGCATGTGTATAAACGTCGGGTCTACAACAATATTATTGTGGACCAGGTCCACGCAAGTATTTCTGGGTATGTTATTAGTTAAACTCTTGTGTTGTCTCTGTGGCATATATGACTGAAAACGAACTTAAGCTTATAGTTAATATTAATCATATTTTTATCAAATTTACTAATGATATAATACTCCATTCGCCCCATAAAATATTTTTAATATGGGCACATTTGTCACACAATTAATATAAATTGGACCATCATCATATATTTATTTCATTCATTAGAATATATAGAAGAATATTATATATAAAAGTATTGTACATTGACATAAATGCAACAACTTTTTGTAATAATATTGTTTGGTTGTATATAAATAAATTGTGTAATAATGACTTTTTATAAGTTAAAATAAAAGTTTTTTTTTACATATATATAAGTTAAAATAAAAGTTTTTTTTTACCTTCAGAGGTGTTGGCATGGGAAGGAATTGAGTTTGTACTCTGTGAAGAATTAAAAAAATAGTGTATGATTATTTAACTCAGGGCCTGATCTCTTCAACTTAATTTTTTTTTTTTTTTTATTTGAAAACTCTTAACTTAATTTTAGTTCAGTTTAGTTCAGCTCTTAATTTTCTTCTCTCATAAACAATTCATTTCAGTTCAGTAAATCAGAATAGGCCCTCAGTTAAAAAGAGAAATATTAACTTTCGAAAACATAGACTCACCATAAAATTCTTTTAAAATGCAATAAAAACATATTTAAGAGCATTGTGTAAAAATTCACATGTATAAGTATAACATCAAAAGAAATTACATATGAGTATCGGACATTAATGCAGTGCAATGAAAATTATTTGATTTCCGATGAAACGCCGTGGCTTTGATCAAATAAAACGGTACGATATATCTCAATGTAGCTTTCTCAATGGATTCACCAAACCCACTCCAAAAGTAGAAAAGAAAAATCTTCAACAATTAAGTGGTGCTAAAAATAGAAGTACATACTATCATTCTATCACCTTCTTTCGTAAATAATTAATCTAGCATATAGTATATAGTACTAGTTTAGTATATAATTTCATAGAGATGGGTACATGTTACGTTCCCTACATGAAAGCACGTTCACATGCAATGCTACGGCGCTAGCCAGATATGACCAACTAATTACAATTAATTTCATACTCTTTCGAAATCATTATTATTATTATTAATATTCATACTACTATTACTTTCCTAGTTACCCATTTATTTCTTAACTGTTGCTTTCTTCACCAGCTGTAATGTTCGTTTCTATTATTCCCTCTTTTATTATTTGAAATCATTTTATCAACTTTGGGTTAATATTATTGTCTCATCTTATTATTATTCATTTCCTAGACAACATAACGTTGTGTGCCATTAACTCTGTCCTCCGTAGTATATATAATAATAGTTTTATTATTAATTTAAGTTACGGTTTAACAGTATTGATCTGTGTATGTTTTAATGTAGACTACATCGTATCACTACTTTATAATTAATTTAACAAAGTAAAAAAAATAAAATACTTGTTATTTTTCATAAGACAGTTGTATGGTAAGAAAGATTTAAAATGGTGACTTTTATGTGATTACGAGTGATCTATAGTAAGAAATGAGGTGATACCGTGATACCGTGTGTGCTCAATATAACCGTCATATGCATGCTTCAAATTTATAGAATATAAAAAGATCAATCCTAATCTTATTGAACAAAAAAAGTCAATATAAATAAATTATTTAATTATATTGCCTTGATCTCCTTGTTACCGATGGGATTGAGGGTGATAGGGATAAAATCAGAAAAACCTACCAAAACTGAGAAACTTGTGTACTTTTTTTTTTAAAAAAAAAAAGAAACTTGTGTACTTATTCATACGGAACTAAACACTACAATAACATTCAAGTTTATACTTCTACATTTTAAAAAAAAAAAAAAAGAAAGAAAATCACTGTTTTTATAATCATAAATAATACAAGTAATAAATTAATACTCCTATATTTAATTATTTGCATCACTTTTTTTTTTTCCTTCTTTTTCTAAGTTCATTCTCTTGATTATCTGAGCCTACACTAATTAAATAGCTTTCTACTCCATATTTGTTTTTCCTTACGACCATCCATAGAGCTGAGTGTAGTGTTTGATCAAATATGAGTTATTGCTAGCTATAATATGTATAAAGTATGATAGATTATAATACATAGCTAAAATTTTGACTTTTTTGGACCGCTTAACCCATTAAATTTTGTGAAATAATAATATGGCTCACCCTCTTTGGGTGCCCTGGCGTTGTATATATAAATAATTTTTATAATTACACAAATACCCCTTTCTATCCTCTTTTATAGTTACGTTACGTACTTGGTAGGATTTAATGATTTATATAAAAATGTTTATAACATTACGTCGTATAAAAGAGTATGCTTATAAGTAAATAACTAGTCTTTTGGCCCGTACAATGTACGGGCTTGTTATTGGTGTATTTTTCTTTGTGCATGTAGTTTATTTAATCATGAAATAGAATGGAGACATTGGGGGTTTTTGGTCGTGAGTTATTTTGCGAGGAACAATTAACTTTTAACGCATTTAGGTTTAGGTTTTTTTTTGTTTCTTTTTTTGTTTTTATTTGTTACTTTGCATTATAATATGTTGAAGTTGGCATTCAACGGATTGGTAAGCAATCAATAATTAGGAAGTTAGATAGCAAAATATTATTGAATATATGTTTAAGTAACCATGTTTACATAGGATAGTTTTGGAATGACCCAATGAGATAGCATCCACATTTTCCCGTCATGTCTTCATATTTTGTCTCCTCCATTTTGTATGCCGTGGAATTTGCCTCATGTAGATTTTCTTTGTCTTCAAGTAGTTGTATTTTCGGGATTGACTCATCATTCCTGTAAATGGATTAAAATTTGAGTATTAGAATGTAGGCTTATTTTCTTTGGGCCTTGTTTATCAATTAGATATTATTGTCTAGAAGGTAGAATACACAATTAGCACTAAGAAGACTTTAGTAGCAAGCTGGTTTAGTGGGTTTGCTAGCCGTAAATAGACTAAAAAATGGTTTTTGGTGATTAGTAAAATAATAAGTACGTTGGATTTCACTTTTGAAATCAAGAAAATGAAATGCGGGAAGAATGAGCATTTGCAAATTAGCACACTTATTAAGACCAATATACATAGATATGCTCTGTGATAAATATTCTCTATATCTAGTAATCCCACATTGTCTTTGAAGGGAGTGGAGCCAACATTATCTAAATTTATCTAATTTTTCAACTTTTGTTAAAAATCAAAGTAATTTGACAAACCTCATAAAAGACCATATGGTGATGTGTTATTGTCTCCCTTAATACAAAGAAAACAAACCCATTAAACAGAGAACAAACAATCCAGATACAGATTACCTAATGTAACAACAAAACTGTTAAAATACCTATACAATTTCAATTCCTAAAAATGTTAAAGCTTAAACCAAATACGTAGTATGAGATTAATTAGTCAAGCATCTTCACCTGTAGCAACCACCTTCAATTTGCATCAAGCTCTCTACAAAAGCAAACAACAATTTTCCAATTTTGACAATTGGGGGTTTCAATTAACAAAAATTCATGCATGTTTAAATTTTGTTTCAATTTCAGTGAAAATTTAAATATAAAATCTACAAAAATAAGAATAATACTCCGTAATAATAATAATTATTAAAAAAAAAGCACAAGATGATAGTCACTCACCAAATGTGAATCTGCATGTGAAGTTGATGATGGAAGTACTATGTTATATAGAATTAATATTGCAATGATAGATGAGTGAATAAATACTAAAAAAACATTAACATACATCAGTATTATGTTCAGAATTTATAACCAACAACATGATTAAAGGAATTTAATTTGTGGGAATTGAAGAGGGGAAGTTGAAGAGGAAGAGTGTGGAATTATTTGTGGGTTTGCTGATGAAGATGAAGCGGCCATTGGGCCATGGGATTATGGTGGGTTTTTGGTTTAATTTACAGATACTCCATATTAAATTGTGTGGTGTAAAACTGTAAATTGTAGAGGTGGAATGAAAGGTCAAAGCTAGCTTTTAGCTAACATAAAATACAAACAATTTAGCTTTTACTCCAACTAATATCTCTAAATATTATTACGTAGTATTATTATAAGTTTTAAATTCTTAATTAATATTAATAATTAATAATTTGATGACTAATTACTTTCTATTTTAATATTGATTCGTACACGTGGCACATTGTATTGGAATAGTGAACACGTGGCATATTGGATTGGAATAGTGAGCATGTGGCACATTGAATTGGAAAAGAAAACATAGGATGAAGACATGTGTGTATTATGGTTAGAGTTTTTAAATACTAAAGTATAGATGGCTAATAAGCTAGTTTTGGAGAAAATAATGGCTGAAGAACTTTCCAAAAGATAATAATGTACACTTTGTTAAGAGTTGTTTTGTTTAAATATAAGAGGCATTGCATATAAGATAAGGGAGGTAAGTTGAGTAAATATATGATATATCCTCCTTATATTGTACTCGTAAATGTTTTTTGTATAGATTGATGCCTTATTTTTCCCCCCAAAAAAAAAAAAAAAAAAAAAAAAATAATAATCCATATAAATTTTTGTCCAATCATTTTTTTTATTTTATTTTTTTGTGAAATGATGAATAATAAATCAATAGCTTAAAAAAAACAAATTCCCTCCATCCCTTGGTCCCATTTAAGTTTGATGCTTTAATTTCACCCGCTATATAATATATACCCATTTAATTTTATCAATAAACCATTGGAGAAATTGTATTCTACTGTACATATTGATAATGTTACAAAAGCATGTCTTAACTTTTTCTCCAAATAATAATTTTCAATTTTGATAATTCAAATTTTCCATCAAAGTTGTAGTTTTTACAAATAAGGTAGAAAGTGAAATATTGAGTTATCATTTTTATTTACTTGTACAATGTATTTCATTTTATAGACATATTATTCTACTTTTTTCAGTAGGTAAGATGAAAGCTCTTTTCAGGCCGAATCCTTCATGGGTGAACTCGAACTTGATCCACGCTATTAGTGGGTTAGATAATCTTGAAGCATGGGTGAATAATTCCCCCAAAGTCAGTTCAGTTCAGCTCATTTCTCATAAAATATTCATTTCAGCTCAGTTCAGTTTAGCTCTAATCAGTTCAATTCAGTATATGTGAACAGGCCCTAAATATCTATTACTATACATATTTCCATCTCTATTAGTAACAAATGAAATACAACAAATAATACGGAGTACAAAGTACTTCGTAAAAGACAGAAATTATTTTTTTAAAAAAAAAAACGGAGATAATACGAGTTTATTTGGAGGGTGTGAAAGTTCAAAAACGGAGGGCCCGAAAAGCCAACGGGGGTCACGTTGTGGACCAAAGAATGTAAATGTAAACCCAAAAACCCAAGTTGAGAGCAGTAATTGGGATGAATTGAGTTGCCCTAGTTGGACATGACATTAAAATGGAGGGGTCCCTTTTTTTCTTAAGGTAAATGAATGACCCTTTAACAGTATTCAGAAGAAAAAATAACGAAAGTGATTGACTATTGAATGGTGATGCCCACTTTAGGTATCTTTTTCGTTAACATTTAACCTTCTCACTCAATTAATTTTCTTTGTGAATGAATGAAATGAAATGTCCACTTTGATGTGAGGTACATAACAACATTACTGGATAAGCCTTTTTAGTCGTTTTTCAAATCAATTTGACCCTCTTGTGTTCACTTTTTTTTTTCTTTCTTTCTCCCCTGACCTTTTTTGTTTTTAACTTTTTCCCTTTTAATATTGCGAGGTGAGAATAGCAACCATAACAAAGTCCCAAGAGCCAACTACGTCACTCAATTATACTCCGGACTTGTTCTCTTCAACTTAAGTTCAGTTCAGTTTCTAATTTCCTCATCTCATAAAATATTCAGTTCAGTTCATTAAATCAGAACAAGCCCTCCATCGTCCATTTTTGAATAATTGACACAAGTCAACTTTTTTTTTATTATCTATTTCTAAACTATTACTTGAAACATACCTTTTTACTGATTAATCTTTATATTTTTACTAATGTATAATCTTTATCACCGTGCTTAAAAAAATAATTAAAAAAAAAAAAAACAGTGGCAACATAAGCCATAAGGATGCACAACTCTAGAGTGGCTCAAATCACTAGCTACTTCATCCAACTTCACCAATTTTGTGGAGGCAAATTAATTCCATGTTTCAGCTAACATAAGCCATTTTGTCAAAAAAAAAAAAAAAAGAAAAAAAAAAGGTATAAGAACACCCCATCATTTGCTAGAGGATATCAGCTTGCAGGATTGCACACAAGCGCTACAAGCTCAAGGGATCTTCGTCCACGAGTATGCAACGCAGCATTCAGGAGTATAAGGGCAATGCCTAGAGACTTCAGGTCATATTTACTCACTCTTTCTTTGTTTTGCAGTCTTCTCTTGTGCTGTAGAAGAAAAGTAAGGATACACTCATAAGCATGCTCGCATCCACCCACCAATCCCGCGCCAACGTGAAGTATACTCTACCCTGCAAGTTGTATCCATTCTCGCAACTCTAATTTAGTAAGACCTACGAAATGGCAGCCTATACTGTGATCAGTGGATTGAGTGTTTAGTTGCTGCCCGTCCTAGCTCATTTAAAAGCAGTGCTAAAGCAGGCTCATTCGTTCTATTAAGAGTTAAGCCAACACAAATTAGACTTGCCCAAACTATATGAATTTTCTGAAACAATGTTTCTGAAGAACAAAATTTGTGAATCGAGCAAGTTTTTCTACAGAAACACACAGTTTTAGAAATGGCATAAGTAGTGAACTTTTGAATTTCTGCTAATATTAGGAGGCTTATCTACTATGAATTCTTCTAATGCTTGACATACATATGAACTGAACAAGGGGGCCGATACAATAATTGCCCGTCACAACATCTTCATTGATTCGATTCTCCATTTTCGTGAGATTCATAATGTTATTGTTTGAATACAAATAAAAAGCAAGGAACAAGCATCATACACCGTACAAGCCTAAGGCTATGTTTGATTCAACTTATATAGCGTAAACTTATAATAATTGAACTTATTTTCACTATAACAGAACTTATGCTTCCAATGGTGGAGATTTTTATTTTGAAATACGACAAAAATATGTTAATAGTAAGTTCAAAAAACAGATCCTAAGCTAGCAGAACTCAGTGCCTATTTAAGTTGTTTTCAAAGTTAAAACTATAGCTGCTATAGGAAATTAAGTAAAAGCAGAAAGAAAGTGAAAAAAATCAAAATGATAGTTGCTTTTATGTGAAAACACAGAAGTGAAAGCTAGAATTTCTTTGTCCAAACTAGGCCAACTTTAAAGGTTAGCTTGAAAACAACAAATGTAACAAATTTTCAGGCCTCTATGACCACATACTACGAGCAATATTGCGCAAAACAAAAGTAATACTATAGCAAAGATCTAGTCTAAGATATCTGATATCATTAGGCTAGGACGTTGAAACTCTTGCTCGTATCGTATCGTATTGAAGCAAATTCATACGGTACTGATACAGCCACCACACAAGTACTAAGCATCAGCAAGCTGCAGACTATCCAAATTTGGTTGGTCAGAGAAGGTTTACAAAGATCCATTAGATACGAACAAGTTTCGAGTTCAAGAAAAGAGCTTATCAAAAAAAGTAGAAATCATACAGGCATACTGAAGTGAAACATTGCATATTGTTCATCGAGGACGATTATTTAAAAAAATGAACACATGAAGCACATACTGAATCTGGCCTTATGCATACAGTCCCTCTGATGGAAAATAAGACAGAAGAGAAGGTTTGCGTAAATTTTTTATACCCCTCTCTTCCTGCCCACGGTTATTCCTTTCTAGCTAACATTGCACCAGGCCGCCAGGCCAGGACAATAACATAACAGGCAGTAATATTCTCTTATTAAGGGCATATTTCGAACAGGTGTTAGTTCAGCACCACCCAGTCACCCAAATCAATGGTAAATTGGTAGTAATTCTACATCCATATTCATTCAACAACTACCACTTCTACCCATCTTCTTTCTCTTTATTTTCTCGTAAGACCCCCTTAACTCTTTACGACCAAATCCAAGGATTCCCTAAAGTCTTCAAGAGACAACAAAGTAATGAACATGATCACAAAACATAACAAACCAATCATTGTTCTCGTTTTCATCCTATTTTGTCCCTCCACTCATAATCCAAAGGATGTCTTTCAAAATCCCGAAACTAAATACCTCTGAGTCTCTGACTCTGTCAAATGATTGGAGTCGAGATCATGTTTTGTAATGAAACTAAGTACAACTTCTGAGAAAATCAATGAAATCTGCCCTATTTCCATTTTCCAGATTCACTAATTTTTGCTACTCATTAGTTATGTATTGCATTTCTTCATAGCATTTCCTGACTAAATCCCTTACTAAACTGTATGGTATGATGACCATGTAATCTCCACATAACTAGTCAATGCCCATTGGCAGTCCATCCATAAAAAGAAAGCACAAGTTAAACCTTGCAAATCGACTCAAGCTCAGATGACTGCTCGTAAATGATCCAGCTAGGTGACCAGATACAAAGTTCATTCAATCACATCGAAGTGGTAAGTACGGAATCAGAACAAGTAAATCAACTCTGAATTCAAACCACCATCACTTCAATTATCAAATGATGAACAGTCAAATGATACAGAGAAACACTGCATAATGCCTTCTAGATGAACATACATACGCATGAACTGTATGAATTCAATCTATTGCCTACAACCTTCAAATCTTTTTACTTGAGATATCAATAAGTATTTAACTGAAACACAGCATGTTTAAGCATCCTATCACAAGCCAAAATGACTAAAAATGATTCCCCAATATAACATATTACCATGTAAGTAATATTGAACATTGTAAGATGACCGTTGCCATCAATGCAACAACTGATAGGTAGTACAATGCATCAAACTTGTACAAAAACAAATCAACTACACTAGATCAGACATATGTCCTAATTAAACTTTCAGACATGACTACTGAAAATAACAGGAGTTATAGGACCCTAAGAAGCATGAATATGAAGCAAACAATTAAAAATTATCCATTCCTTGTTTAAACCCAGCTTTATAAAAAAAACAAACAAGGAGAAAACAGATGAAACAGCAGTTAAAGTGGACATACCTTCTCATACGTAGACATTAGATAGCCACATTGATGTGGTACCTTTTAGCTCACACTTCTACAATTGAAGATAGCATCTGTCCAAAAAGTAGAAATGGCAAGGAAATTGTACGAAGAAAACATGATGTTTACAGTATTACACACTCGTGTGTTAATGAATGAAACTCAACAAGCAAATTGCAAACTTACTGTCCATATCAAAAAAAAAAAATTAATTGGTTAAAACATACCAAGGAGGAAACTCAAATACTATTAAATAAGGAAAAGGTCAATAGAAACACTAGAGTTGTAAAAACAACAATTAAGCAAATGCCGAATAGACAAAACTAGTGAATATAGACATCTGAGAGAAGGGAATAACAAGACAGTACATACAGGTTTTAGCGATGAACAGATGCTCAGCTCCCCTTACACCCTCCTTGGAGGGGGGGGGGGGGGGTTCTTCTGAACTAAAGTATGCTCAAATTCAACAACATGCATGCATTGATCTGAGTGAGTATCAATTCACCAATGGTAAATGATATAGGCCACTTGCTGATGACAAATAACATATGTTACCATCCCCAAAATTGCACGGGGGATGTCTATCTTCAAAGTCATCATCATGAAGGGATTGGTATAATAAACTAAGACATCAGAGTGAGAGAAAGGATATATTCATGTTAGCACAATATACACATGTTATAGCACCTCAAACCCAAAAATTAAAAGAAAGATGCAATGGCAAATGGAAAACATTATGTAGCAAGTTAGTACCATTTAGTACTCAAAATACTTGATAAAGGCACTGCCATTATCCTCTAGTCAGGTTAAGCTCTTGGCAATAACAGAATGTCTGCAGTCCAAGATGCCCGACCAAAAGAAATGTGCTACTGTACTACACCATACTTCTAGTCAATAGAAAAATTCTCAACAAAAAAATTAGTTCTTAGAATTGGTGGTCATTTCCATGCGCTTTAATTCTAATGCTATACGATCATTTTCAAGCTTCATCCTATCATTCTCCACCTTGAGTTTTTCCAGCTCTCGATCCTTTCTCTTACAAAATCGCTGCCACTTGAGCCGCTGTTTCTCCAACTGCAGTGCTTCTGACTCAATATGTATCTTCTGCTCTTCTAATTGAAGTGCTTGTGATTTCAACCATTGATTCTGCAATAAAGCTGCTTTCTGATTTTCAGGAAAAGGTGGATGCATATCAGCACACGGATTTTGTGGTTGCAATTGGAAACCCTTGCTGAAGTCCTGAGTAGATTGAGGCCTAAAATTGAAATTCTCCAAATTTAGCCCTTGTTTCATTCGTTTTGAAGGATCTCCAGAGGGAGCATATGCCGCTTTGCTATTGTTTTCTCCATAATCTTCATGATCATCACTATCTGCACCATCATCATCCTCGACAGCATCATCATGTGGATGCCTTTTAAAATCAACATCATTATCATCTCTGCTTCTCAATGCCAACAGCAAAGACTGCTGAAGTGCTGGATCAGGGGGTAGATGCAGTCGATTATTGTTATGATATGAGCACAACTCTTCATAAAACAAATGCTTCGAGCTCAGAATTTTCCTAACCTCATCTTTTGCTTTCTCAGATATGTGATCCATCATGTCTAAAATAGCTGGTTTCTCAACAACCTGACAAGAAGTGCCCTTCCCAAGAATTTCATTGAGTATCTCTTATTCAGGTCATTGAATTTATCCTCACACTGCTGGGGTGATACAAAAAAGCCCCTCTCAGCCATCACTTTCGAAATCGATTTCCACTTACCCTTCTTATGCAAAGTCAAATATTTCCTTCTTCCTTGAGAACCCTCAAAGAATGCATCTTCACTAAGGTAAGAAATAGCCGTAATCAAAAGCTTAACCATCGAATTGTTCCATTTTATGCGATGCCATTGAGGCACATTCTTTCCCTTACTAGGATCACTTTGTCCATCCATTCCCTCCCCATTAGAACTATGATCCTCTTCGTCCGTTTGTGAATTTTTCACCCTTTCCCCTTTATTATAATCAGCCATAGAATTTGGTTGATCACAAGTATGACCTTGTCCCATTTTCAAAGGCAAAATTTCGTGCAACGACGAAGGGTGGTTCATCAAGCCTTGGCCAGGCTGCAGGGTTCTAGGGTTCTGATGGTGGTTAACCCTCATTGATCCTTGCAATTCAGAACCCCCAAATACAGAACCACCACCACCAGGCATCATATTTGCTAATGACAAATTATTATCCATCAATTTCACCAAACATTAACCTTTGTTCAATACTTTCAACCAATCTTCACAAAAGCTAAAACCCATTTACCAAAACCAATGTTGCAAACATAAAACCCACCCAAAAACTCAAGATCCTAACTTTAATCCCTAAAACCCTTATTCTAGCTAAAAACCCAAATAGATAATCATAAAATTCACAGAAATTCCATATATATGAAACCCAAATCACTAATAATCACAACAAAACAAGACAGAATCTCAAACACCCACCAAATAAAATTATAGAAAAAGCAAAATAAAGGGCATAAAATTACTAAAATTAAATAAATTAATTAAGATTAGAGAAACTTATTTGTGCTCCTCCTTGTTTCTGTCAGTATCCTCTGGTAGAATAAGCAATAAGAATTTGGTAGAAAGGCGGAGATCTAAATGTTGCAATTATATAGGATGAAAATAAAAAAAAAAAAATTAAAATGGGAAGAAAATAAATTAATTTATTTGAGTAAAAATAATTTTTGAGAAATGGGGAATAGGAATATATTTGAGAGAGCCAATGGCAGAATATGCAGTTACAATGTATGGGAGTGTGTGTGGGGAAAGCCGCAAAAAGGCAATTTGGTCTTTTTTCTTCAAATCAAATGTCATAAAAAGGTTTAATTATAAAGATTTGACTAAATAATTTTGATTATTTTATGGTTTTATTGCATATTTAAGACTAATTTTATGCTTAATACTTTGGTTCATTGGTTGTGGTATTGTACAAAATGGAGAATATGATCATGTCTAGACAAATTTGACGTGTAATTTTTGCTAATTGATTATGGTTATTTGTATAATATAATGTGATGTGACGATGAGAATCAATTTAACCCACGAATCATGGAGATGGCTGCATTTTTTTTTTATTTTAGTTTCCTTGTATTCTACTTTTTGTGGAATTTTTAATTTCATAATGCTAATATAAGTAGTTAACTTTAACTACATTGTTAAAACCATTTATGAGATAACCCAACCTAATAAAAACCTAATTGTTCTTTGGGACTTATTTTTCAAGTTTTAGTTTTATTAAAGATTTGTTTGTTCACCTTATTTTCATTTATAATAAGTTTTGTTGAGCCCATAAACAACCCACTTACCCACATGTGAGCATTCTTCTTGTCCCACACTAAATACTAAAAGGGGAGTGTAGTGGTAATGAAATCCCACATTGAAAGAATTCAAGAGTTACCACCACAATATAAGGCTAAGGAGCTACTCCCTTCATTGCCATGTTGTTTTGAGGTGGAACCTCCTTGGTCTTGTAAAGTGGTAGACTTGCACTCTCTCGTGACGGGTGCGGCTCAGACCCGTATTTAACAAGTTTGAATAAGGTCATGTTGAAAAAAAAAAAAATTTGATGAGTGTTAATCAAGTTTAAATCACATCTAAAATAAATTTTAGAAAAGTCAAATAAGTTTAGAAAAAATCATATAAATTCAGACAAGTTAGATGAATAGAACATACCCTTAGTTCGATTTAAATGCTCGCTGTAGTTCAAATTTTAAAAAGTACGTTAATAAAAGTTCACAACTATTTTTCCAAAGTCATTAAAAAGTAAGGGTGTTTGCTTAATGACCTCGAATGTATCGAAAGAATTTAATTTGACATTAAATAATTTTCAACGGATCAACATAATAAATCATAACAGATTCTCTATTTAATTTATACTTTTCCATTTTTGTAGCAAATTAAAAGGCGTAAAATCAGGTTTACAGAGATGAATAATGTGGAAGAGAGAAAATGTGATATTACACGGATATCTTGTCATTAATACATAACCAACGACTGATATTCCTCTAAACTAGTTGAGCCTTGACCCAAATTCTTAAATAGACCTAGTTCACATTAAATTCCAGTGAACCACTATTATTAGGAACACCATAGTTGCTAATTTAATTTTTTTAATTTGGTACTCCCTCCGTGTTGTACTTAGGTTACATACTCCCTCTATCCCATAATATAGTTCCTATGCTCCTATTTTAGAGATCCAAAATGTTGAACATGTCTCTGTTTTTGGATAGTGTGTAAAAGTTATTATACCCCCACTTTTGTAACTTTATTCACTGTACTCCCTCCGTCCCTAAATTACATTCCTGTTTGGAAATTTACATGGGAATTAAGGAGGGAAAAATAAGACAAATAACAATAAATAGATAATGCCATGAGAAGTACAAAGATAGATTAATTATTACTCATGACATGTCATCAATCTTTTGCAAAAAAAAAAAAGACCAATCACATGCTCCTAATTGAAAATTTTTAACCAATCATATTCATTGTAATTTGGACAAGGATTATGAGTGAGATTAGGAAAGGATGAGTGAGAAAGCATTAAATATAAAACAAAAATAGAGAGTTGATTTACTAAAAAGACTTACCAAAAATAGAAAGGAGAAATGTAATTTTGGAATACCAAAAATAGAAAGGAGGAATGTAAGTTAGGGACGGAGGGAGTACCTCTTAATTTACAATTGAATTTTGCACATGTGATGTACTTTTTTTCCACTTTCCCTCTCTAACTTTTGCCTATGATTGTACTTATCACATTTATCTACGTACATCATCCACTTTCTCCTCTTATTGAGTTATTGCTTAAATAACATGTAAAAATCCAAACGAGAACTATATTATGGAACTGAGGGAGATCTTGATTAAGAATACAACACTACAAAGTTTTATTTCGGCTTGTATCCTCTGCGAGTAACTTTGGGCCTTTGGACACCGTGTGAAGGATTAAGATAGAATTTTGAAATTTTTACTTACAACCCCCTTTAGCCAATGCTGCCTACTCCCCCCCAATTATACTACGTCGTTTCACTCTGTTTTTGATTTTCTGGTTCTTTTTTTTCCTTATTATTATTTATTTTTTTTAATCCCTCAAGTCATTAATATATATGATTCAAAACCTATATTTTCTGTTTTTCGTTCATTTTTTTTTTTTTTGCATTTTCTCTCTCTTCTTCAACATTATTTCTCTTTCAATCACGTTTTTTTTCTCTTATTCATGGATGAATCAGATTGAGCTATTGATTGTGATAATGAAGTGATGCATTGTTCGATTACCGAATTTGATAGCAATTGTGAAGTTATTTTGTCTCTGATTGGAGCTATTCAATGATCAATTTTGTCTCTGCTTGCTGGTCAATTGTTTAATTCAATTTTGTTAGCTAATTTGTTTTAAATTGTTTGCTGATTTTATTCGATTTTTCAAATTTTTTTATTATCAATTTAGCCTCTGTTTTAGTTCAATTTGGTTTGTTGTTATAATTCAAGTGAATTGAAGTTTTATTATAATTAACTAGCATTTTGGCCCGTTCAATACACGGGTTATAATATAGGTTATTTTTATATAAATGTATGCTTTTCAATAGTTGAAACTACGAAGCTATTGTTACATGACTTTTGAGGTAAATGCTTGTGAAAACTTTTTTTTTTTTTTAAAAAAAAGTGAGTGGAATTGTGAAAGAATAATTAATTTAGTTAAGTATATATACATGAATATTGTAGAATATGAAATGACATATTAGTTTAAGCTATATTTTAAGTTTAAGAGATAAAAAGACTATTTTTATTATAATTCATATGTTTATGTAATAGTTAATTCAACTTTATTCTATCATGGTAGAAATTAAACACTTCATTTTCTTACTTAAATGTGCAAGTTACGGAATGTACAAAGGCTTTAACATTATGTAATATTTTTAATTTAATTTTTTTAATATTGAAAAGGTAAGGAAGTAATATATATTTGCATATAAGTGAGTTGTGAGGACATGTGGCATACGAATTAGTTGTGAGGACATGTGTCATATGAATTATTGTGGTTTGAGTTTTTAAATACTAAGTATAGATTTTGTCTCTTATTTCGATCAGTATGATTTATAATTCAAGTTTGTTTGCTGTTTTTAGTTTAATGATTGTTGATTGTGATTAAGTAGATGTTTTATGTGATTTATTATATTTTTTATATACGTTTTTGTGTTTTTTTAGTAGTTTAATAATTTTTGATCACCTCCGTAATTCTAAATGATCATTTTTATTCAAACGACTGTTCTGTTATAGTTGTTTAAATTATATTTTAAATATTTTGTACTTTATTTTATTTTATTATTTTGATCAAATTGATAATGCTAAATGATCAATTATATATGTAATGTTTTGTATTTGTACATATCTGTTATCAATTATGTTCATTTTTAAAAACTTATGCAGTGGGTGCTAGTGATGAAATTCTGTATGAAGAAGCAACTAAATCAGAGTTACTTTTTATAGATTTTAATTATGAACAAGAAGCTTATGGAAGGTACAATAAATATGCTTTTAAGGAAGAATTTAGTATTGTCCAAGTGCGTGCTCCAAGAAAAGGCCAAGTTCCTTCAAATGCTCCAAGTGATGTCCAAGTTTCTTTAAGTGTGCCAAGAAAAAAGGTTCAATTACGTCCAAGTGTTCCAAGAAATTTTCAAGTTCCTCCAAGTGTTCAACGTGGTAGCTAATCAACATATTTCATCTAAGTATGATAGGTTGTTAGCTTTTTTTTTAACACTAATGTAGCGAATAGGTTGGCAAATAATAATAAGTAAGAATTTGGATTGAAACAACATATATTTGTTCCAGCTCAATTTTTTTCCTGATAAGTGATATGTAACTGAACATGTTTTGTTTTAACACTGAACATTTGCCTTTTTGGTTACGAACATTTTATTATATTTCATTATAACTGTTACGTAATTGAACACATAACTTCTTGATAATGAACATTTCCATTCCAGTAATTTATATACATATATATAATATAACAAGCACTAATGAATTAAAAAAAATATATGAATACTAATGTACTTTGATCATATAGAAATCCATAAATGATCAAATAATCGAAAGAATAATATTTGTAGTAATATAAGCTTCCATAAATCTTCTTGCTCCTTTTCTATTACCTCTAGCTTCTGTTTAATCCAAATAGCATCAATTGAGCAATGTATTGTATTCTCAACTTCTTGATTTGGTGTATCTGTAAGTCAAACAAATTACAATGTCAATGTATGTATTCATTGTTATGAAAATGAACATTATGTCAAATTTACTTACTTGTGGTTCAACATGCTTCTATCAAAATATGATTCCCACCAATTACTATGTTGCTCATTATCTTTCGGTATAATTGATGACATTATCTCCTTATATGTAACACCCCAATAATTCTCTCTTAAAACCCTGTGAGAAACCTGTAAATAACCTGAACAAATCCAAGAGAATTACTGGTGTGCTACCGCCACGTGTTCAAACGTTAAGGCTATCTCAGAAGTTAGCAGCGGAAAACCAAAACAGTTTTAAATAAACCTCAAAGCAAAGTATTTAAATCAAAATAAGTATTACAAGTTGGAACCTTTAAGGCCCTTATTCAAAACCCAAAAGTAAAAGTAAGTAATTAAAATTCAGTGTTAAAACAAACTTAAACCAAGAGAAATAGTGTCAAATAAAATCGAGTTAAATAAAATCAAACTTGCAAGAAAAGCGAAAACAAGCAACCAACTCTCTACTCAAGATCCCACAACCCTGATGAATGCTGCATGTGAGAGAACCTGTGGTTATTCTGCTCCCCAATATTACAAGTGTAAAAATTGGATCGTCACAGGGTCATTTGAACTTGAAGGCGAAGGCCATGACCAAAGAAGGACACACACACAAAAGCACGCAATCAGCAAAGCTGAGTACATACAAGCTGCAAAGTAAAATAAGGAAGTACTTAACATGCTACTAATAATCAATCATACGCATAATTAAATCACAAACTCGACACACGACTCGATTATTTAATTTATTAAGACTCCACTAGCTAATAGTAGCTAACTCATTTCAATTTATTCATTGGATTTAGCAATAGACAAGGTTGTCCAACCCATGTCCCATTTGGAACATCAATAAAGAAAAACCCCATGCCTCCTTTCGGAAACATCAATAAACATCCAACGACCACGGGCGCGACTCCGTGACCGTAGTTAGTATGAGATCTCACCTAACTCCTAGTTTTATAAAAAAAAGTATTTGAAATAAGAGACTCGTAGATCAGACGGCCTCGAGAAAAGTACACGGCTAATACCCCATGTACCCCAACCCCTGATTGTCATTACTCCAGAAGTGCACCAATCCAGAGTTTTATTGCTCATCCATCTTGCACTTTACGTGATTTACAGGTTTAGACTTGGTGATGACTCACATGCATAACAATTCAATCAATCCAATATCAATTCAATCAAGTAAAACAACTTTTCAATTTCAATTCTTGATTTATTAGTGGCAAGAAACATTTATTATTTATTCCTTTACTACCTCGGTGTATAAACACCTTGAGTGCATAAGGCACCCCAAACTCTTAACCTTGTCTTATAAGACATGAACCATTCCTTTACTCATCCTATTTCATTAAATCATGAATGAGTAATAATTGAATCATTTCACCAATCACATATCTTTGCCTCTAAGCATACCTTGCATAATTAGTACATAACCAATAATTGCAATAATAAATAATGCACATCAAATGAATTTCACAATGTATAACCAAACAATTTAACCCAGTCATCCCTAGACATGGTACTAAGTTCTCGATCCATCCTTAAACATGCACCTAAAAGCAAGGTTTTGTAACTTGTACGTACCTTGAGTAAACAATTCGATTGGCCACTTTAAAGACTAGAAATCACCTTCTACAAAGTCCTCTCCTAAACCAAATAATAAGGAATAAATCAATACCAAAGCAATTAAAATTACAGCAATATTAAATTATTTAAAAACCTCTCAAACCATTAAAATAAAGTCCTTAAATTAATCCAATTAGCCAAAACTAATAGTACAACATCCCAACTACAAGTTTAGGTGTTAAAATCATGAAAATATAGTGTTTAATAATAAATTACAGCAACTTTAAAGTGGTAAAATAAATCTGAAAATTTGGTTTAAGCATATAAAATAATCCCATAAGCATAATTATTTGAAAAAGCCATCATATAGTAATTTAGAGTGTTAAAAACCCAAAAATACATCAATTCAACGCAATTAGAGGCTTCAAAATAGAAGATACAAAATCTGAAAATTTAATAATAATCAAAATAATTGAACTTAAACATAATTTACATATAATATAGTTAGATAACTTAATTAGTATGTTTTAAACCCTAAAACCATGAAAAATCAACATTTAAACCCTAAATTTATAATTAAACCAAATCTGAAAATTTATTAAATAAATTAAACATGATGAAACTCATAAATTTATAAACTTTAATAACCCAAATATAATATCAAACCATAATAATAAGAATTCATAAACAAAATTTAATAAAGATCAAAACTTTAATTAAAAAAATAACAAGAATAAGAGAAGGAGAAATAAGGGAAGGAGAAAGGGAGGAAGGGCAAACTGTTGCTGCTGGTGGCTCGGCTGGAGGCGCGGCGGTGGCTGCTGGCGGCAGGGGTGGCAGCTCGGTGGTGCTGCTGGCGGCAGCACTGTAGCAGGTAAGTTTTTTTTTTTTTTTTCTCTTCTTCTCTTCGTGAAACAGTAGGAGGGAAAAGAGAGTGTTTTTCTTTTTTTTTTTTACGTGAGATTTGAGGGAGGAGAGGTATAAGGGTTTTTATTTTGGGCTTGTTAATTTCCTAATTAAATTAGGAGTGGTATTCCTAAATAGACTAGGATTATTGTAAACCAAAAACAAAAAAAAAACACTACTTTATTTTAAAAACTTCCATAACATAATTTATTTAATAAAATTACCGTAAATATAATTACAAGAATAACATATAATTAAATTGTAATTAAATTAAAATGTGGGGGATTACAATCTACCCCTCTTAAAAGAAGTTTCGCCCTCGAAACTTAACCCAAAAACCATAATTTTTCAAAATCGTTCAAACTTTTTGTGTTTTGTATTGTAAATTGCTTGCTTCTTAACAAACATACTTAACAAATCGGACTTTGTACTCAATGAACTCATATTTGGCTTAAGTGTACATACTTTTATTGTATGTAAACGCAATAATAATGCATAATGATAACCAAAAACATGCAAAAACGTGCAAAATCAAGCAATAAATGGTATAATTAAGGTAAAAGCGCGAAATTACATCGCATTCTCCCCCCCTCAAAAGAAAAGAGTTACGCCCTCGTAACTCACCTCGTCAAATAACTCGGGATACTTGTTCCTCATTTCTTCCTCGGCCTCCCAAGTGGCTTCTTCATATTCCTGATTAGACCAAAGGACCTTCACTATCTTCACATCTTTGTTTCTAGTACTGCGCACTTTGTGATCTAGTATCTTTACTGGTCTTTCCTCATAAGTTAGAGACTCATCTAATTGAATAGTCTCTGGTTGCAAAACATGGGTTTCGGTAGGCACATACTTCTTTAGCTGGGAAATGTGGAACACATCATGCATTTTCTCAAACTCCATTGGCAAAGCCAATCTGTAAGCCACCTTTCCCACACGTTGGAGGATTTCATATGGCCCTACATACTTAGCACTAAGTTTCCCTTTCTTGCCAAATCGCATCACACCTTTTGTTGGAGAAACTTTCAGAAAGACCTTGTCCCCAACATTAAACTCATCATCTCTTCTCTTTAAGTCAGCATAACTTTTCTGTCTATCTTGTGCTGCCTTGATACGCGACTGGATTAGTCTCACCTTGCCCACCATATCCTCAATGAAATCTGTACCCAAAGTAACCCGTTCACTGTAGTCATTCCAGCAAACTGGACTTCTGCACTTCCTTCCATATAGTGCTTCAAAAGGTGCCATCTTGATGCTTGCATGGTAACTGTTATTGTAGGAGAATTATATCAAAGGTAGGTGATCCTCCCAATTTCCTTGGAAATCTAAAGCACAAGCTCGTAACATATCCTCCATAGTTTGGTTTGTTCTCTCAGTCTGACCATCTGTTGCAGGGTGAAAAGCAGTACTCATCTTCAATGTTGTCCCAAGGTTCTCCTGCACTTTTTGCCAAAACTTTGATAGAAACCTCGAATCTCTATCTGACACTATGTCCTTAGGAACTCCATGCAACCGAACTACATTCTTCACATAGACACTTGCTAGCTGCTTCTTTTTCCAGGTCTCTTTGATAGAAATGAACATCGCTGACTTAGTAAGTCTGTCCACAATCACCCAAATCGTGTCATTCCCAGAACGAGTCTTGGGTAGGCCTGTCACAAAGTCCATGGATATAGAATCCCACTTCCATTCCGGTATCTCCAGGGGTTGTACTTTTCCCATGGGTCTTTTGTGATCTATCTTCACCTTCTGGCACGTCAGACACTTGGATACAAACTCAGCTACCTCTCTCTTCATATTCGGCCACCAATAGAACTCTTTCAAGTCCTTATACAACTTATCTCCCCCGGGGTGAACTGAATAAGGTGTATTATGGCACTCCTCCATGATTTTTCTTTTAATCTCCTCGCACTTCTGTGGTATACACCATCTCTCTTTATATCTCAGACTCCCATCCTCATGAATCTTGAATTCAGTCTCCGCACCACTAGTCACCCGGTCCCTAATCTTTTGAAACGACTTATCCTCCAGTTGCCTTTCTCTAATCTCCTCAAATATGGTAGGATGGATGGTTAAAGCACTCAGTAATCCCTCTAACTCTCCTTGATTGATAACCTCAAGGTTCAATCTCCTCATATCTTCACACAACTCATTAGCCACAATTAAAGCATTGACATTATGACTCGACTTTCTGCTAAGGGCATCAGCAACTACATTTGCCTTTCCCTCATGATACTGAATGTGGACATGGTAGTCTGTGAGGTACTCTAGCCATCTACGTTGCCGCATATTCAAATGATCTTGGGTGAAGATGTACTTTAGGCTCTTATGGTCTGTGAAGATCTTACAAGAAACACCATAAAGGTAGTGCCTCCAAATCTTCAAGGCAAACACAACAGCTGCAAGCTCCAAGTCATGGGTAGGGTAATTGACCTCATGTTTCTTCAGTTGCCTCGATGCATATGCGATCACCTTTCCATTCTGCTGTAATACACATCCCAAACCATGCTTCGAAGCATCACTATACACTTCGAATCCTTCTCTCCCATCAGGTAATACTAGCACTGGTGCAGTAGTCAATCGCTCTTTGAGGGTTTGAAAAGCTGACTCACAACTCTCATTCCACTCAAACTTACTCTGCTTCTTCATAAGGGTAGTCATGGGTCTAGCTATCTTCGAAAAATCCTTAACAAACCTTCTATAATACCCAGCTAATCCCAAGAAACTACGAACATCAGTCACATTCTTAGGTGTTGGCCACTCACTTACTGCCTTAATCTTCGCAGGATCCACAGATACACCCTCTTTCGAAATGTAATGCCCCAAAAATGCAACTTTCTCCAACCAAAAATCACACTTAGAAAACTTAGCATACAACTTGTTCTTTCTAAGGGTTTCAAGAGTAGTTCTCAAGTGCTCAGCATGTTCTTCCTCATTCTTCGAATACACCAAAATGTCATCAATGAATACAACCACAAACTTATCCAAATACTCATGAAACACTCGGTTCATCAAGTCCATGAATATGGCTGGTGCATTGGTTAACCCAAAAGGCATGACAGTAAACTCATAATGCCCATATCGAGTTCTAAAGGCTGTTTTTGGAATGTCTTTATCTGCAACCTTCAACTGATGATACCCCGACCTCAAATCAATCTTCGAAAACACACTTGCCCCCTTTAGCTGGTCAAACAAGTCATCTATCCTAGGTAAAGGGTACTTATTCTTCACAGTCACATTATTCAGCTCTCTGTAATCAATACATAGCCTCAAGCTTCCATCCTTCTTTTTCACAAATAACACAGGTGCTCCCCAAGGTGATGCACTAGGCCTAATGAACCCCTTGTCTAACAACTCCTGTAATTGAGCCTTTAGCTCACTCATCTCAGCTGGTGCCATCCTATAAGGTGCTTTTGAGATAGGTGCAGCTCCTGGGACTAAATCAATGGTAAACTCAAGTTCCCTCTTAGGTGGCATTCCTGAAATCTCTTCTGGAAAAACATCTAAAAACTCATTCACAATGGGTACATTCTCCATCCGCCTACTCTCACTCATACTCAAATCTTGGACACAGCAAAAGTACAATGGACATCCCTTACTCACTAGCTTCTTGACCTTCAAAGCAGAAATAATCCCAAAACCCTTAGGCTTCCCTAAACGTCTATATGACACCGTCTTACCCAAAGGATCTCTCAACTGCACCCTCTGCATCTCACAGTCTATCTTGGCCTTGTATGAACTCAGCCAATCCATCCCCAGAATTACATCCAAATCCCCTAGATTAAACTCAATAAGATTCGAAGGAAAGATAGCTTCTCCTATTTTCAAAGGCAAGCCTTTGAATATTCTATTACAATGGACAAGTTTTCCAGTAGGCAGACTAACCGACACATCAACATGACTGGACTCAGTTAAGTTTAATTTGCGCACAACAGAAGTAGAAATGAAAGAGTAAGCTGCTCCAGAGTCAAACAAAGTGTTGACAGAGGCAGAATGAATAGAAAAAGTACCAGTAACTACATCTGAGGACCTCTCAGCTTCTCCCTTGCTCATCACAGTCAAGCGTCCGGGAGTGTTGTTTCTTGCCTGGTAACCATTGTTGTTGTTGCCTGAGTTGTTGCTGCTGTTGCCAGATCTGTTGTTGTTGTTGCTACCATTGCCAAACTTCCCATTCTGACCATTTCCCCTGTTCCCCTGGTTGCTGAAGTTGTTAGGCCTCTGTTGAGTGTTCCCACCATTCCCACCATTTCCCCGTTGTTTCTGTTTGGTGTAACACTCATATTCCCTGTGCCCCTTCTTGTTACAGAACCGACAAGTCACTAAATTCCCATCACAATCTCTCCCAGGGTGGTTTCTCCTACACCTCTTACAATGGTAGGTTCTCTCTCCATTGTTAACAGTAGAAGAGTTGCTAGCAGTTTGGTCACCTCTATCAAATGAGTTCCCACTCCTAGGCCTCTTATAGCTATTTTGGTGCTCTGGTCTCCCAAAGTCCTTCCTCTTCTCCCCGGCCTTGGCAGTCTCTCCCACACTCTTAGAATTTAGGTGGTACATGTGGGCAGCTCTTTCATATACCTTGTCTAGAGTTTTAAATACCTTCCCCGCTAGGTCTTTTTGCAGTTGGTTAGTTAACCCTTGCTCAAACCTCTGAGCCTTCAGCTCCTCAGTGGGTACTACTTCAGGGGCAAACCTAGCAAGTGTCATAAACTTATTATAATACTCAGAGATTGTCATCTGCCCCATTTCCAGGTTTATGAACTCTTGGGCTTTTTGTTTCTTTAGGAAAGGAGGGTAGAATTTGTCTCTTAAAGCGGTTTTGAATACCTCCCACCCAAAGTTAGGCTTGGCTTTCACTAGCTCACAGTTATCTCTCCACCAAATGTCAGCTTCGTCCTTAAGATACATGGCTGCCTGATCCACCTTCAAATTATCAGGGCAGTTCAGTGCCACAAACAATTTGTCAAACTCACGTATCCAGTTCTCTAAGAAGGTGGGGTCAGCACCTCCCTTGAACACTGGGGGTCTCACTTGTGCTAGCTTTTTGAACATTTCTGCCTGGGGGTCAAGCTGATCCCCTCGGTTTTGGTTCAGATTCTCTGCCAACATTCGGATGGCTTCAGCAAGGGCGGCGTTATTGGCCATGGTAGTTTTACGCCTGAAAATATAGGGACATCATACTCTAGTTCAAATACCATACGCATATACTCACAGAATCATCATAATAAATATCACATATATTGGTTCAAAAGGGTACCTTGCTTTGCACCCCTTTGTCCCAAGTAGAATCATATAAATATAAACACAATTCACACCCAAATTCAAGTAAAGTTAAGAAAAATAATCCCCATACCACGTCACTCTTACTAGCTTAATAATAACCAAAGGAAATATCTTAAAATCTTTATTTCACTAACTTTAACTTTCTTTGGCTCACAAATACTAGTAAAATGAAACTTATAATATAAAATAATGACTCTATAGCTTTAGCTACTTATTTAAATTAATCATCTAAAGCATACTATAATAAAGTTCTAATAACTATTATCAATGGCAAGTTGCCTTATTCATGCTAACTCTACTCTAAAAAAAAAAAAATATCTCAAGGTATCACATTGCTGTTCCTATCTTTCTTTTCATCATAGTTATTGACATCAAAATCGGGATCCTTTTCATCATCTGAATCTTCAATAGTTATGTACTTGTGAAGCGGATTAGGATTCCTAGTAGCTCTTTTTCCCGCATTTGGATCTTCTAGTGGTGGTTGTAGCCATTCAAGGTCATCCTCATCTGGAAAGTCAATAAGGGTATAGTCATGGAACATTCTTGTATAAGTTTTAATCTTATGCTTCTTATTCTTCGCAGTTTTAAACTCATGTATATATTGGTAGTCTTCTTCATCAGGGTTATCTGGCGTCATAATCCTTTCGTACCTCTCTAAGGTATCTTCACTTCGCGCATCATTCTCATCCTCAGACACAACAACAGGGTTGTTCCTAATAGCATTATTCGTGCTTCCAAACGTGCTTACTGAGTCACTCATCTCCTTTCTACGTCATCCCAACGCAACGAACATACAAAAGCATAACACAAGCACATCACAAAACACATTAATTAAGACATTAATTACTAAATGTTAGATAAATAAGAAAAATGACACTTCAAATGACAATAAAATGTAAAGATATGTATGGAATATGCATGCATTCCCTTCTTAAGTCTACCCAAAGCTCACCAAGTAGACAAAATAAACTTCAAAATCATTTTAGATAAAACATTTCAAACATACCAAGTTTCGAAAAATCACTTTAGCCTTTGAACTTAAATCCTCAATGTTAATTAGTTAGGCGCCTAAGACATGTTAAGCTAATTGGCTTTAGTGGTAATTAAATCTAAACCTTAGCTCCCAGATACCACTTTGTAACACCCCAATAATTCTCTCTTAAAACCCTGTGAGAAACCTGTAAATAACCTGAACAAATCCAAGAGAATTACTGGTGTGCTACCGCCACGTGTTCAAACGTTAAGGCTATCTCAGAAGTTAGCAGCGGAAAACCAAAACAGTTTTAAATAAACCTCAAAGCAAAGTATTTAAATCAAAATAAGTATTACAAGTTGGAACCTTTAAGGCCCTTATTCAAAACCCAAAAGTAAAAGTAAGTAATTAAAATTCAGTGTTAAAACAAACTTAAACCAAGAGAAATAGTGTCAAATAAAATCGAGTTAAATAAAATCAAACTTGCAAGAAAAGCGAAAACAAGCAACCAACTCTCTACTCAAGATCCCACAACCCTGATGAATGCTGCATGTGAGAGAACCTGTGGTTATTCTGCTCCCCAATATTACAAGTGTAAAAATTGGATCGTCACAGGGTCATTTGAACTTGAAGGCGAAGGCCATGACCAAAGAAGGACACACACACAAAAGCACGCAATCAGCAAAGCTGAGTACATACAAGCTGCAAAGTAAAATAAGGAAGTACTTAACATGCTACTAATAATCAATCATACGCATAATTAAATCACAAACTCGACACACGACTCGATTATTTAATTTATTAAGACTCCACTAGCTAATAGTAGCTAACTCATTTCAATTTATTCATTGGATTTAGCAATAGACAAGGTTGTCCAACCCATGTCCCATTTGGAACATCAATAAAGAAAAACCCCATGCCTCCTTTCGGAAACATCAATAAACATCCAACGACCACGGGCGCGACTCCGTGACCGTAGTTAGTATGAGATCTCACCTAACTCCTAGTTTTATAAAAAAAAGTATTTGAAATAAGAGACTCGTAGATCAGACGGCCTCGAGAAAAGTACACGGCTAATACCCCATGTACCCCAACCCCTGATTGTCATTACTCCAGAAGTGCACCAATCCAGAGTTTTATTGCTCATCCATCTTGCACTTTACGTGATTTACAGGTTTAGACTTGGTGATGACTCACATGCATAACAATTCAATCAATCCAATATCAATTCAATCAAGTAAAACAACTTTTCAATTTCAATTCTTGATTTATTAGTGGCAAGAAACATTTATTATTTATTCCTTTACTACCTCGGTGTATAAACACCTTGAGTGCATAAGGCACCCCAAACTCTTAACCTTGTCTTATAAGACATGAACCATTCCTTTACTCATCCTATTTCATTAAATCATGAATGAGTAATAATTGAATCATTTCACCAATCACATATCTTTGCCTCTAAGCATACCTTGCATAATTAGTACATAACCAATAATTGCAATAATAAATAATGCACATCAAATGAATTTCACAATGTATAACCAAACAATTTAACCCAGTCATCCCTAGACATGGTACTAAGTTCTCGATCCATCCTTAAACATGCACCTAAAAGCAAGGTTTTGTAACTTGTACGTACCTTGAGTAAACAATTCGATTGGCCACTTTAAAGACTAGAAATCACCTTCTACAAAGTCCTCTCCTAAACCAAATAATAAGGAATAAATCAATACCAAAGCAATTAAAATTACAGCAATATTAAATTATTTAAAAACCTCTCAAACCATTAAAATAAAGTCCTTAAATTAATCCAATTAGCCAAAACTAATAGTACAACATCCCAACTACAAGTTTAGGTGTTAAAATCATGAAAATATAGTGTTTAATAATAAATTACAGCAACTTTAAAGTGGTAAAATAAATCTGAAAATTTGGTTTAAGCATATAAAATAATCCCATAAGCATAATTATTTGAAAAAGCCATCATATAGTAATTTAGAGTGTTAAAAACCCAAAAATACATCAATTCAACGCAATTAGAGGCTTCAAAATAGAAGATACAAAATCTGAAAATTTAATAATAATCAAAATAATTGAACTTAAACATAATTTACATATAATATAGTTAGATAACTTAATTAGTATGTTTTAAACCCTAAAACCATGAAAAATCAACATTTAAACCCTAAATTTATAATTAAACCAAATCTGAAAATTTATTAAATAAATTAAACATGATGAAACTCATAAATTTATAAACTTTAATAACCCAAATATAATATCAAACCATAATAATAAGAATTCATAAACAAAATTTAATAAAGATCAAAACTTTAATTAAAAAAATAACAAGAATAAGAGAAGGAGAAATAAGGGAAGGAGAAAGGGAGGAAGGGCAAACTGTTGCTGCTGGTGGCTCGGCTGGAGGCGCGGCGGTGGCTGCTGGCGGCAGGGGTGGCAGCTCGGTGGTGCTGCTGGCGGCAGCACTGTAGCAGGTAAGTTTTTTTTTTTTTTTTTTTTCTCTTCTTCTCTTCGTGAAACAGTAGGAGGGAAAAGAGAGTGTTTTTTTTTTTTTTTTTTACGTGAGATTTGAGGGAGGAGAGGTATAAGGGTTTTTATTTTGGGCTTGTTAATTTCCTAATTAAATTAGGAGTGGTATTCCTAAATAGACTAGGATTATTGTAAACCAAAAATAAAAAAAAACACTACTTTATTTTAAAAACTTCCATAACATAATTTATTTAATAAAATTACCGTAAATATAATTACAAGAATAACATATAATTAAATTGTAATTAAATTAAAATGTGGGGGATTACATTATAAATATAGGCTCAGGGTTTCCATCTCTAAATTATTGCAACGTGTGTTTCACTCTATATAGAACATAACTACAATATATATTGTGTTTGTAAATTAATATATATGCATGAACATTATATTGATATTACAAATTTAATAAATGTTCAATTGGCATAACAAAAATGTACATTTTGTTTTATATAAATGAACAAATTATCACAAATAACATGAGCATATATATATATATATATCACAAATAATGTAAGTGACAATATGTGATTTATTTTTTAACATTTTTTAAAATAGAATCATATTTTAAAATAGAACCATCAAAGGTTTATGATGAATGAGCAATATGTGATTTATTTTTGAACATTTTTAGACAGGTGAATGAACATACATTAACATATGTGTGAATAATATACACATATCCAAATGAACATCTATGTATCAAATTCAAATAAGCAACTATCAATATAGAGCGAAATTGTATGTAGTATAATATTCAAATGATGCTCATAAGCATAAAATTTAAAATGAAGTTAAACATTTCAATATGAGAATGAACATGTACATATTTAGATTCATAATCATATGTTTAAATACCAGTAAACATTCATTAATATGTTAAGATCATAAACAAAATTAGGGTAATATTCTCTCAAGAATGAACCCTAGGAGATGTAAGGTAAGAATGTAAATGATCATATACTAGTATCATAATGAACATCTATCAAATTGAAAATGAACATTTACTGAAAATGAACATTTGTTCAGCAATCGTCTTCTCCGATGGAACCTTTAAAGTGTTCTTCTCTGTTTTGTTTCTACTAATTACAAATACCAGCAAATATAGTATCTATTTTGCACAAAAATAAGTGTAATTATAATAGAGTTTGTTTTAGAATATCAAAACGCAAAAAAAATCTAAAATCTAGGGTTTACATTCAAAATTCTACTTAAATGAACAAATTCTTACTCTTCTTTTTCGGAATTTAGTTGCGATTGACGATCTTCATCTCGAATGTCAGACATTTTTAGATGTTCTAAGTATTGTGATTTTGAGTATTTGAAGAGAGAGAATATGGTGTTGAAGAGAAATGGAAAATTAACTGCAAGTTCTAAGTATTGCGGTTAGTGGGGATGCGGTTAGTGGGGGTAAGGGTTTTACGGTAATTTCAAGGGGGGAGTAGGTATTAATGGCTAAAGGGGGTGTAGTGAATAGGAATTAATAGAATTTTGGGCCATTAAGGTAGGTTGGGCCCAGTAAAATTTATTCAAACTAAGTTGCTTAGGGTTAAGCTATTTTAGGTTATAAATGAATATTCAAGCAATAATTTGGCCCAATTCGTGATTTGGATCAAATCACATACTTTCTCCGTTTTCTTATACTTGCAACAGTTTGACTTTTACACTATTCATGTACTCCACTTTGACTAGTTTTAACGATTTATAGCTAAGAAAAAATATAGTCATGTGTGATCTTGTTAGATTCGTCTCGTTTTATACTATTTTAATGTCTAACATTTATAATTTTTACATATTGCTAATTAAAGATATAAACGATTGAAATAATGCATCGACAAACGTGAAAAGTGAAGTGTTGCAAGTAAAAAAAACAGAGGAAGTACAAAGTAGTTTGTTTACCTCTATCATTAGTATTCAGTTTTCACTAATCCGTCTAATCTACATCTCTCTTTTTTTTTTTTTTTTTCCCTAACACCAGTCACCCTTTATCCTCAATTTTTTTTTTAAAAAACTAACATAGATCAATTATTATTTATACATTAGTGTAGTGGGTCCCATAGTATGTGGGCTGGCCGGTAAATGACATGCTTAGAGCTAGTGGCTTGGACTTGACTTTAGGCTAGAGGAGGCTTTGGAACATTTGGGCTTTTATCCATTCAAGTTAATCGGCCTTAAAAAATTATTTTGGACCCAAATAATAACCAACAATATTTGCTAATGTATGCTCTACTCTACTAACAAATGCTAGTCTAAGAGCATGTTTAATAAAAGGTTTTTTTTTTTTTTTTTCAAAAAAATTTTAATTTTTTTTATTGAGTTGGAAACAAAAAATTTTAATTTTTTTTATTGAGTTGGAAACAAATTCAATTAAGTTATTATCCTCCTCCAACAAAAAGACAGAGATCTAGGAGGCGTTTGGTTCGGATAATGAAAATGAAACAAATAAGAAAGGGAAGAAATGAATCATTTAACTATTACCTTTTTATTTGTTTGGTTTGACCATGAAAAAGAATTATTTAAACTGTACTCCCTTTGCTTGTTTTTGAGGAGGGTAAGGGTATTTGTTACCTTAAGTATATTTGTTACCAAGCCTTCTAAGTTCTAGCCAAACATTTTGGTAACGTATTGGTTTAATCGAATCCATTTTCAATCCAAAAATACACTAATCAAACATGCTCTTAGATTTAAGTGATTCATTTTCATGGTTAAACCAAACAAATGAAAAGGCAAGAGTTAAATGATTCGTTTATTTCCTTCCTTTTACTTGTTTTCTTTCCACTCTATTTCCAATATTCATGCCAATTAAACGCCCCTTTAAGTATAGGGATGTAATAATCATCACTCAGGCACTTGGACAAAGTTAACATTCTGAATTTGAACAGCTTTTGCATAAGCTTTTCTGCAATAAATTAAAGTATTAGTTCTTGAAGTACTTAGTAAGCAACTAAGCAATGATACCTGAAGTAAACGCGGAATAAATGAATGACTTGGTCTAGTTATCTATCTCTGCAAAAATTGCTTTATTTTAAAAAAAGAAATTATTTAATATGTAGCATGAAGTAAACACACGAGGAATAATAAAAGAATACTTGTCCAATTTGGTTTGTAATTTTATTAATAAATTATAAGAAGAAAAATATTGAAAAATAATGAATGTGAGAAGAGAAAAATAATTACGGAGTATTAAAAAAGTACTGATAAAATCGAAATTTCGGTGGACTTTAAGGTTAGGAAAGGGGAGAGGATGAGTTTTTGGTACGTGATGGAGACGAAGAAGGGTGGAATATCCCCCCCTTCTCTCCCATCTCAAAATTCACCGAAAATTCGATTTTATCTTGTTTAAAATGAAACACCCCCTAATGATTGTATTATTACGAAATAAACAAAAGGTTGTATTATTAAAAAAGAACGGGCCAAAAGTTGTATTCTTTTTAGCAATTTAAAACAATTTAGTATTTTACGTTACCACAAAAAAAAGTTGATGATTCACAGAACATCTTCAGTTTAATAAAATAACACAAATTGAGAAAAATGCAAAAAACTAAGGGCATGTTCTATTCAGCTTAAGTTCAATTCAGTGCAGTTCAATTCAGTTTATCTCCAATCAGTTCAGTTCAATTCAGTTTATCTTTATGTCAAATGATATTGCAAATGATAATTTAAGCCAAATTTCATACTTTTTAGCATATATTACAAAAACGATAATAATAATAAGGAAATTTTGATTTTTACCACCTTCCAATAACGACTTTGTCGAATTTACCACCTCCATAAAAAAAAGATTTACTTTACCACCTCATAAAAAAATAAAACATCAGTTTTACCACCAATCACCTCCAACTAACGGATTCCGTCCATAAATCCGTTAGTGGGGCCTACTTTGCACACGTGTCGCTATATTATTGGGTAAGTTTTAAAAAAAATTAAAAAAAAACAAAAAAAAAAAATAAAAACAAAAAAAAAATTAAAAATAAAAAAAATTAAATCCGGCAGCCCCACCTCCCCTACCCAATTCCGGCAGCCCCACCTCCCCTACCCAATTCCGGCCACCATCTCCGATTCCGACCACCCCCTCCCTCTCCTTCCCCGTTTCCAACCAGCCCTTCCCTCTCCCTCCCCGATTCGGACCACCCCTTCCCTCTCCCTCCCCGATTCCGACCACCCCTTCCCTCTCCCTCCCCGATTCCGACCAGCCCTTCCCTATCCCTCCCCGATTCCGACCACCCCATCCCTCTCCCTCCCCGATTCCGACCAGCCCTTCCCTCTCCCTCCCCGATTCCGACCACCCCATCCCTCTCCCTCCCCGATTCCGACTAGCCCTTCCCTCTCCCTCCCCGATTCCGACCACCCCATCCCTCTCCCTCCCCGATTCCGACCAGCCCTTCCCTCTCCCTCTCCCTCCCCGATTCCGACCACCCCATCCTTCTCCCTCCCCGATTCCGACCACCCCATCCCTCTCCCTCCCCGATTCCGACCACCCCATCCCTCTCCCTCCCCGATTCCGACCAGCCCTTCCCTCTCCCTCCCCGATTCCGACCAGCCCTTCCCTCTCCCTCCCCGATTCCGACCACCCTATCCCTCTCCTTCCCCGTTTTCGACCAGCCCCTCCCTTCCCCTGCCCGTTTACGACCAGCCCCTCCCTTCCCCTAGCCACCACCTAACAGCTACGACCAACCCCACCACCATCCAAACCCAGTCGCGAAACCACCGCGACCCGAAACCACCACCACCCAGACGCGAAACCCACACGAAATTCCGACCAACCGAGGTAGTTGATTTCGTTGCTGGTTGGTTGACATGGAAGATCGGGGAAGATGAAGGAGAAACGTTCAAAATGTGGGCCCTACTAACGGATTCATGGATGGAATCCGTTAGTTGGTGGTAAAATCGATATTTTGGAAATTTTGGTGGTGGTAAAGTAAATCTTTTTTTATGGAGGTGGTAAATTCGACAAAGTCGTTATTGGAAGGTGGTAAAAATCAAAATTTCCTAATAATAATAATAATAATAATAATAATAATAATTTTAATAATAATAATTATATTAATATTATTATTATTAATCATAAATATTTTAATATATATTTTTTGTATATACACTTATATATATATAATATGATGTAATAAATAATCAAAGATCATTAATCCGTAGTTAAAAATCATTAATCAATAGCCAAATAGTTCAGTTCAGTTCAGTTTAATCCAGCTCTAATAAGTTCAATTCAGTCCAGCGCAGTTCAGTTACTCAGAATAGACCCTAACTAGAAGTAAATGATAATTACATTTTTTTAACACAAACTTTTAAAAAAATCGGGTGTACAATAATTATTGTACATCCATTATAAAGATAGACTAAAGTGTTCAAAAGTTACCCATGAAATGAATAAAAGTTACCCTAATATGCATAAAAGTAATCCAATACAAATAAAAATTATTAGTAAAAAAATCACATTTTAAATGACTAAAAATCAATTATTAGTGATTGAATGTAATTAAATTACCATTATAAAACTTTTCTTGTTGTCTATTTATATATAAATTGTATTATGTTTAAAGTTACCTAAAAAAAAGACAAAAAGTTACCCTAAAATTAGGTAAAAGTTACCCTTATACTGCTCGATGTACAGTAATATTAGTGTAAACCGGGTGTATAGAAAAGTTTTGTTTTTTTTAATAACGAATTCGTTTACAATTATCAACGAATATATATAACATTAAAAAAAACATCATTAACAACACAATTTATGAAATTCAAATTAAAAAAATTCGCTGGCTATGATCATTGTGTTACAAAATCCTTAATTTCACTATCATTATTAAAAGCACCATTTTTATAAGCATTACTAGCATATCTTCGATCATCAGAATCATGATGGAATCCAACATGCATGCACCACTATTTTTTCTTTGTGCAAAATATTCATTCTTTCTTAACTTAGAAATGAATATGTGAAAAATCAACTCACCAATTAAAAGTTTAAGCCGATAGTTAAAATTCAAAAGTATGTTTTATATTCTGTTACACCCCATATATGAGATCCCTTGTGCTTGAAGATGATAATTGGTGAACCAAACTAGGGAATCCTGACACTTATATATATATATATATATATATATATATATATATATATATATATATATATATATATATATATATATATATATATATATATAGGGGAAGACTCATGTGAGAATTCCTCTTTATGTGAGAAATCTTTCATATGTGAGAACACTCTCATGTTCTAAATTTTTACTCGTATGTTCTAAAATTTAAACCGGATCTTCTAAATTTTAATATACATGTTCTAAATCTTAAATGAGTTAAATCAAATGTTTTAAATCATTATTCACATGTTCTAAATCTTAAATTATTTGTTCTAAATCTTAACTTTATACTTCGTATGTTCTAAATTTTTTAATCATATGTTCCAAACTTTTACTCACATGTTTTAAATGTTACTCATATGTTTTAAGTTTGAAATCTGGTTTCTTAATTTTTATTCACATGTTCTAAATCTTAAAATCAGATGTTCTAAAATTTATTCAAATTTTCTAATTTTCAAATCAGGCTTTTCAAATTTTTAGTCACGCATTGTAAATCCAAAATAAAATGTTCTAAATTATTACTCGTGTAGAAGTTCTAAATTATTACTCACGTGTTCAAAATTTTAAATCATGTGTTCTGAAATTTTAAATCATATGTTCTGAATTTTTATGATATGTTCTAAATTCTTACTCATATTTTCTAAATTTTTACTCAGATGTTCTAAATTTAAAATCAGTTCTCATATAATAATGTTTTCTCACATATGGACCTATTCTCACCGGATCCCTCCCCTATATATATATATATATATATATATATATATATATATATATATATATATATATATAAGTAAACAATATGGAGTACAAGTTATACAATTACATTAGTAACTCTAAGATATACACCAATGGAATATTTGAAACTTTAAACAATCAAACATTCATTCACTAGGGTGTACTAAAAAAATTGATAGTTATTGGTGCATTTTTTAATTTTTAAAAAAAATTATCATTGGTTTTTTTTATTTGAAAATAAAATAAATAATATAGAGTGTATATAATTGCTCAATTTAATTCTTTGATAAAAAAATATTGCTCAATTTAAGAATAAGATAGTTATGCATGGTTAAAAGTTGGAAAACAATCTATGTCGTTGTAATACAGATTAAGGCTTCATTTGTTTTGGTGAAAAACAATTTCCTCCTAGGTGAAAAGTTACTTCTTAGACTCTTAGGTCAGGAAATTGAAACCATTTTCCTTCTACTCTGTATATAGATGGTATACTACATCTTACTCTCTGCTCCACACATCTCTCTATTGTCCCCCCTCTATTCTTCCCCAGTTCCCCTCACTTTTACTTTCCTTTTTATTTATTTATTTATTTTTGCTGCGAACTTTTCCCTACAAACAAATAAGAGAAATCAATTTTACAATTATATTTTCTTTGAAATTGTTTTCATTTAAAAAAAGTACTGTAATTTTCATTAAAAATGTCATCTATCAAAACTATCGGAGCCTAATTAACTATAAACTATACTACCTCCGTTTCTTTTTAGTTGACACGTTTCCTTTTTGGGTAAATATTTTACCTTGTATTTACAAACTACTACACTTGCTTTTTCATTCTCTATCACTCTCTCTCTCATCTCCTTAATATATGTGCCTAAATCAAACGTGTCAACTAAATTGCAAACGGAGGAAGTATGTTATTTATCTTTACTAATCAAGTTACGCAAATCTCTTATGTTTTACCGTCACTTGACCCACTATGTCAATTTATAGCCATTTTTTTTAGACATGATAATTTATAGCCATTGTTTTCCCCAACGTACTACATAAACGTTAATTGGCCGAGGAAGTGACAAACAGAAACTTCTAACACACACTGAGTAACTAAAGAATCGTGTTGCCAATAAAAAAATGATCAACCTATAATTAGTTCTAAGAGTTCATATCTATAAAGCATCCAAACAAATGTATTTGCATCAAAAAATGTTAAGATTGATACTCAATTGCTTACCCTTCTCATTGATTATGATCAAATATTTATACAAGAGGACTCCTTGGGCTCCCAATTTTTAGAAGCGGCAATGGCAAGAAAAGCACGAACTGTAGTCATCTTCACAACCGGGGCAAAAGTCTCATCATAATCAATGCCTTCGGTTTGATGGTTACCATAGACAACTAACCTTGCCTTCAATCTTTCAATACTCCCATCAGAGTTGTATTTGATTTTATACAACCATTGACTCCCAAGGGCTTTCTTCCCGGGAGGAAGCTTATCTAAAGTCCACGTGCCATTGGCTTCTAAGGCACGCATTTCTTCTTTCATGGCCATCTTCCAACCATGGTCTTGCATTGCCTCTTTGAAGGATCGTGGCTCCTTCCCACCTGTAATTGCTGCAACAAAATTTCGGTGTTTCGCAGAAAACTTATCACAACTAACATAATGTGCTATAGGATACGGCATACCTGAGGGAGGTGTAGCAATTGGATTAGGTGAAGCTTTAGATGGACTATTTCGAGCCACATGAGTGTGAGTAACATAATCATCTTTATATCTAGTAGAAGGAATTTTAGTACGATGACCACGCCCCATTAAGGTAGGTGGCGTGGCCTCGTCCGTTTCATCCTCCCTTCCTGCTGCCGTGACTGTAGCTTCGGGTGGAGCTGTACGGGCCGGACTATGGTGGTCAGCTGCCACCTGTGGTGTCGGCACTGCCATAGGTGGTGGCTGCCGGGGCTGCACCTCATCACTTTGATCAAGGGTGTGAAAGTAATCCGTACTTTCACCCAAATTAATAGTGGCATTCATACCATCGGTAGTAACATCAATGTTTGTACTTTCGGCATCCAAATAAGGGTAAACATCCTCAAAAAATCGTACATCACGAGACACAAAAAATTCCCTTTTATCAAGATCAAGTAAATACCATCCCTTCTTCCCAAAAGGGTACCCAACAAATATACATTTACGACTACGACTTGCAAATTTATCACCTTTTGCCCTTTGATTATGAGCAAAACATAATGACCCAAACACACGTAGTTCACTAAAAAGAGGTGGGGAGCCAAATAACATCTCATAAGGTGTTTTATTGTTTAGAAGGACAGAAGGAGTACGATTGATAATGTGAGCCGCCGCTAAAGCACATTCTCCCCAAAAATAAATTGGTAACCCCCCTGGAAACGAAGGGCACGGGCAACATTAAGTATGTGTTGGTGTTTTCTCTCTACCCTCCCATTTTGTTGTGGGGTTCCAACACAAGAGGTTTGAAATAAAATCCCTTGGGCAAGGAAATAATTTTTTAAACAAAAAAACTCGGTGCCATTGTCACTCCGTACAATTTTTATTTTCTGAGAAAACTGCCTATCAATCATTGCAATAAAAGACATAAATATCTTAAAAACTTCTGTTTTATCAATCAATAAATAAACCCAAACTGCACGAGAGTAATCATCTACTAAAGTCAAAAAATAATGAGCACCACAAGAAGAGGGTTCGGCATATGGCCCCCATAAATCACAATGTACTATCTCAAAAATACGGGAAGCTTTATTTTCACTTAAAGGAAATTTGTCTCTAGTGTGCTTAGAACGATGACACACTTCACAATTTTTATTTAAATGACCACTAGTACTACTAAGAAAAGGAAGTAATTTTACGACCTTCTCGGAAGGATGCCCCAACCTCCTATGCCATAGTTTCAAGGTGTCTTCAACGGAAATAGCCGCAATTGATGCCTCCTCCCGAAGATAATATAGTCCATCCTTGAGATTACCCGTTCCAATCACCTCCCTCGTGCGTTGGTCCTGTATAGTACATATTGTAGAGTTAGTTATGACTTCACAATTATTAGTAGAGCACAATTGTGAAACCGAAATCAAGTTACAATTTAATTTAGGAACAAAAAGAACATTATGAAGAGTTATTTTGTCCGTTAAATTCACGACCCCTTCTTTCATAGCAATTACAGTTTGGCCATCCGGGAGGCCTACATTGCAAGATGCAACATCACGCACTTCCAACAAACAAGATAGATCGCCGGTTACATGATGGGAGCAACCGGTATCGATAATCCACTTACCATTCACACGATGGGGTGGTGGTGGTGGTGGGGTGTCCCCCATTGTTTAAGGTATGATTGTAAAAAAAAAAATTTAGATAACCCGCTCCGATACCATGTTAAGATTGATACTCAATTGCTTACCCTTCTCATTGATTATGATCAAATATTTATACAAGAGGACTCCTTGGGCTACAAGGAGAAGATAATACCAAATAATATCAAACTAGGAAACTAACAATAATTTCCTAAGATAAGATAGTACTACCATAAGATAATTAATTAGAGATTCTATCATATCTTTCCTAATAAAAAATCATACTATAAAGCACTTCACTTTGTACCATATATATATATATATATGAACTCTTAATGTAGTATACTACACCTGAAGAAGATGAAGCATTCATGGATATGGCTAACATTGGAAGTGCCGACCTTAATGCTTCTTAGTTTGGTTATCCAGGCATTACTGGCATTTCTTGCACCCCTCAGAAAAAGCAGTGCAAAGGGACTTCTGATGGTCGCCCTGTGGCTGCTTTATTTATCTGCTGATTCAATCGCGCTCTTAGTCATTGGATTGATCAGCCGTAGCCCCCAAAGTGATAATGATCCGAGATCAGACATCCTAGCATTTTGGGCACCCTTTCTTCTCCTGCATCTTGGTGGGCCATACACAATCACTGCTCTGGCTCTCGAAGACAACGAGCTGTGGCATCGCCACGCACGTCAGCTGGCCACCCAAACGGTGGTCACCCTTTATGTCTTTGGGTTGTCTATTGGTCCAGGAAGGCATAGTCGTCTATGGCTTCCCATGCTCTTCATGTTTATAGACGGGTTTATCAAATATACTGAGCGAACATGTGCTTTGTATTTTGCAAGCAGGGAAGGTATTAGAGCCTCTCTTGGGGAAGAACCAATAAGTTCCCTCAATAAGTGGGCTGATGAATATTATTCTGCAGAAACTTCTCATATACCGTCTAAATTTGAAGTAATTAACCATTCTCCTAGCGCGAAAGAAGACAATATTATTGACTACTACAATGATGATTCGGAATCTCACTACCATAAGGAGGCCAAGATTGATGAGATGGTAAATCATGCCTACAATCTCTATGATAACTTCAAAGGCATTCTAGCAGACGATGTCTTGAGCTTAAAGGATGATCACAACCTTGTTGAGCTACTCTTCCTCAAACAACCTATCATTATAGGTGTCAAGATCATAATGATTGAGCTCAACTTGATTTATGATATCTTGCATGTTATACTAATAAGCAATAAACCAGAAATAACTTATCTCTTGATGCGTGAACCAAACTGACAATAGCCGCGTCGTGGAGAACCACTGACCTAAAAGACGATTCCGCGCTACCTCCCGGTGCAGTAGACAATTGCGGTCGCCCTCCAGGATAAGCACGGCGCCGGAGTTTATGTGCACTCACAAACCCGACTGGAACTCAGAATACTTGCCCAGAAAACAGAATGTAAAGAACATGTGTTTAGATAATTTTAGAGAAGAGAGATGACTGATTGTGTTGTGTGTTTTGGCTAAGAAAACCACCGAATATTTATAGGGTGAAGAGGAAAAACGGAAAGCATGAAAGGTGGGAAGAATCTGGCCAAGAAAACGACCAGATTAATCTGGTCAGTCAACAACCGAGGCAAGAAACAAGGAATTAATCAGTCAGCTACAATCAAGGAATTAATGGCTGATTAATTCTCACAACAGTCAGAAAAGAATAAACCCAACAGACAAAAAGGAATATTCTGTTTAACAAAGAAAAGGGAAATAAAATTTCTCCAAAAAGATAACAAGGACCCACGCCCGCGCATCGCATTCCCCAAGACCCCAAGTCCCGAGGCCCGAGCCCGAGCCCGACCCGACCCGACCCGGCTCGGCTCGGCGCGCGCGCGCGCGTGTGTGTGTGTGGAGTAACACACACCTCCAACTCACTCAACTAAGTAGTGCTAAAGCACTACATTATAAAAACAAGGAAAAACCTTCCTCCCCAATCAATGTGGGACTTTTCCCCTTCCATTTATTTCTCTCTCTCTTTCCCTCTTATTTTTCCCAACACTCTTGTTTTATATCAAGAACTTCCAACAATCCCCCACAGGTTCGAAGATATGAAAAAGAAAGAAAGGAAAAATGAATTCTGGGCAAAACAAAACAATTGCATAAGTGTCAATGTCTCGCGACTTGAATTAACACATAGTGGACATCAAGCTATGATCCCTCACCTAACAAGTGACCTTCGTCTTGAACTCAATAGGGAGTTAGGGACCCGTCACTTTGAGCCACACAATTGAACATGTATAATATTCTGAAATTCCGCGAATAAAGATGACGCATTATACTGGCCATACGTCCAGCCTGGATGCTCATAGGTGCTCTAGAGTATAAGCCCACGAAATACTCATAGGAAGCGGCCACACTTCCACACCTAAGTAGGTGAACTCCATCAAGTGTGAGCTACAACACACCTCCAAAAATATGGATATGGGTTCATTAAGAGCCGTATGCTCAACCTCCTTCTCATATGTAGCTAAGCACAAAACAAACATCTAGAGATGGACAAATAAAATAAAAATGTGCTTCCGAATTATTACATAACGTTCCCCTTTGAACTCATAGTGAGTAGGAGTTCATTATTTCACAATTCATACAACGGGCTTTAGCCCCATCTCTTCCGATGTTTCCAAAACTAGTTTTTTACATAGGCCTTTAGTTAACGGATCCGCAATGTTCTTTTCGGACTTAACATAGTCCAGTGATATCACCCCTTCAGACAACAAATTTCTGACGGCTTTATGCCTCAGACGGATGTGTCTCTTCTTCCCATTATAGGCATGGTTGTGTGCAACAGCAATAGCAGCTTGCGAATCACAATGAAGTGCAACTGAAGGAGCTGGCTTCCCCCACAGAGGAATATCTGCAAGCATGTTCCTCAACCATTCTGCCTCATGACCTGCTAATTCAAGAGCAATAAACTCAGATTCCATAGTAGACATAGCAGTACAAGATTGCTTACAAGATTTCCAGGATACGGCTCCACCCCCAAGGGTGAAGACATAGCCACTAGTGGAGTTAACTTCATCATTATCGGATACCCAGTTGGCATCACAAAAACCCTCCAAAACTCCAGGAAATTTGGAGTAGTGCAAACCCCAATCCATAGTACCCTTAAGGTACCTAAGCAACCTCCTTAGAGCAATCCAATGATCACTGCTTGGATTATGAGTGTACCTGCTCAACCTACTAACAGAATAAGCAATGTCAGGTCTAGTGTAGTTCATAAGAAACATAATACTACCAATAATTCTAGCATATTCAGACTGATTAACTGGATTACCATTATTTTTCCTTAAGTGGAAACTTGGGTCATAGGGAGTCTTAACTGGATCGACATTAAATGAGTCAAACTTTTTAAGAAGTTTTTCAACATAGTGTGACTGATTAAGACAGATGCCATTTGGAGTCCTCTTGATTTTTACTCCCAAAATCACATCTGCCTCACCCATGTCTTTCATTTCAAAATTCGAACTCAAAAACTGTTTTGTCTCATTTACACGATCCAAGTTAGTCCCAAAAATCAACATATCATCCACATAAAGACAAATAATTACACACCCATGACTATCATGCTTAAAATAAACACAAGAGTCACCTTCATTAACATGAAAACCATTACCAGTCATAGTCTTATCGAATTTGTCATGCCATTGCTTTGGAGCTTGTTTAAGCCCATACAATGACTTGACTAACTTACAAACCTTCTCCTCTTGTCCTGGAACAACGAACCCTTCAGGTTGGACCATGTAAATCTCCTCATCCAAGTCACCATTCAAAAATGCAGTTTTGACATCCATTTGATGAACAACAAGACCAAAAATGCAAGCAAGAGCAATTAAAGTCCTAATGGTTGCAATTTTAGTAACAGGGGAGTAAGTATCAAAATAATCAATGCCAAACTTTTGAGTAAAACCCCTTACCACTATCCTTGCCTTATACTTGTCTATGGATCCATCGGCCTTTAATTTTTTCCGAAAGATCCATTTACAAGTAATGGGCTTACAACCTCTAGGAAGTTCAACCAATTCCCAAGTGTTATTATTGAGAATTGATTGTAATTCACTATCAATTGCTTCTTTCCAAAATACAGCATCAACTGACCTCATTGCCTCATCATAGGTTCTTGGATCATCTTCCAAAACAAAAATATGCACAAAATCATCATCAATTAAGGAAGATTCAGATAAATAAGAAGTAATAAAATCAGGACCAAAACTATTTTCCTTTCTTCCCCTTTTGCTTCTCCTTGGCTCCAAAACAGAATCATCTCGTTAGTAATAGGAGCATTAGCAATAGGTAAACTAACAGAACTACTAGCATGCAATTCACTATCATTAGAAGGAGACATTTTCAAAGGAAAAATGTTCTCAAAGAACTCAGCATCTCTTGCTTCAATGATATGACCACCTGCATAAGAATTGTTAGCACCTTTAACAAAGAAACGATAAGCTGCACTTTGATAAGCATAGCCAATAAAAATAGCATCAACAGTTTTGGGACCAATCTTATCCCTCTTGAAGCTAGGTGTGCCTACTTTTGCTAGGCACCCCCACACTTTCAAGTATTTCAGGTTTGGCGCTCGACCTTTCCATATTTCGTATGGAGTCTTGTCAAGCTTCTTGTGAGGAACCCTGTTCAAAACATGACAAGCAGAAAGAATAGCCTCCCCCCACATGTTATTAGGAAGCCCAGAACTAATAAGCATAGAATTCATCATATTCTTTAAAGTTCTATTTTTCCTTTCAGCTATACCGTTTTGTTCGGGTGAATAGGGAGCCGTCGTCTCATGAACAATGCCAAGTTGCTCACAAAATGCCTTAAGAGTGTCAGGGCTGTACTCCCCACCCCTGTCACTCCTAACCCTCTTGATCTTTTTGTCCAACTGGTTTTCTACCTCAGCTTTATATTTGAGGAACATTTCCTCAGCTTCGTCCTTAGACCTGAGAAGATAAACCATACAAAAACGTGAACAATCATCAACAAAAGTAATATAATACTTTTTACCCCCTCTACTTTCGTGATTATTAAAATCACCTAAGTCACTATGAACAAGTTCTAGTACTTCAGTCTGTCTATCTACTGATTTAAATGGCTTCTTAGTAAATTTGGCTTCAACACAAACTTGACATTTCGAAAAATCAGTTTTAGAAAAACTTGGAATCAAATTTAAGTGTTTAAGCCTTTTAACAGAATCAAAATTAACGTGACCTAATCTAGCATGCCATAAATCAATAGACTCAGCAATATAAGCAGAAGAAGTACTAGCATTCTTATTCATAGTGTCAATTTTAACATCAAGAGTAAAAAGCCCCCCATTACAAAAGCCCTTCCCCACAAATTCCCCATTGCGAGTAAGAACTAATCTATCAGAATCAAAGGAGAGCTTCAGTCCAGCTTTCATGAGCAAACTGCCAGAAATTAAATTCCTGCGCATTTCTGGAACATGCAAAACATTAGTGAGAGTAAGCAATTTTCCAGAAGTGAGAGCGAGAACGATCTTCCCTTTGCCTTGGATAGAAGCAGAAGCTGAGTTGCCCATGAAGACATTTTCACCTTCAACCTTGTCATAGGTAGTGAACATGTCCTTGTTGGCGCAGATGTGCCTGGTAGCTCCAGTGTCAACAATCCACTCAGCAGCATTACCTGTAAAGTTAGCTTCTAAAACAACAGCAACAATAACGTCAGAATCCTCAATAAGATTTGCTTGACTTTGCCCATTCTTCTTCTTGACCCTGCAATCTCTAGCCCTGTGACCAGTCAAACCACACTCATAACAGATTCCCTTAAACTTGTACTTCTGAATTTTCCCATTAGGCTTAAGGTTACTGTTTTTGGCTTTGGACTGGTTGTTTGATTTGGGTTCAACAAGGTTGGCTTTGGCAGAAGAAGAGGAAGGGAAAACAGAAGGGGTTTTGTCTTTGATACGGTTTTCCTCCTCAATTTTGAGGTGGGCAGCAAGTTCCTCTAAGGTTAGGTCTTTCTTTTTGTGCATGAGTTGGTTACGAAAATCCTTCCAAGAGGGAGGGAGTTTCTCAATAAGAACAATAGCAAGGGTAGTATCACAAATAGACAGACCTTCAGCAGCCATATTAATACAAATACTCTCATAAGCATGAATCTGATCAATAATAGGCTTATCATCAACAACTTGAAAACTTAACCACTTACTAACACAATAACGTTTAGTACCAGCATCATCAGTTCCATATTTTTTCTCTAAAGCATCCCAAATATCCTTAGCATGATAGAAACCCATATAAATATCCAACAGACTATTCGACATATAATGCAACAACATGCCCTTACAAGTTCTATCATCCTTAGAAAACTTAATCTCAGATTCAGACAAATCATCTTTATCAACAGGTTCAACAATATCATCAAGAACATATGCAACATCAATCTGCTCCAAATAAAAATGCATCCTAACAGCCCAACGTTTATAATTCTTATAGACATATCAGAGGTTCTAGTTTAGACATATCAGGAACAAGGAATTTGGAAGCCATAATCGTCTTTTAGATTGTTATACTAATAAGCAATAAACCAGAAATAACTTATCTCTTGATGCGTGAACCAAACTGACAATAGCCGCGTCGTGGAGAACCACTGACCTAAAAGACGATTCCGCGCTACCTCCCGGTGCAGTAGACAATTGCGGTCGCCCTCCAGGATAAGCACGGCGCCGGAGTTTATGTGCACTCACAAACCCGACTGGAACTCAGAATACTTGCCCAGAAAACAGAATGTAAAGAACATGTGTTTAGATAATTTTAGAGAAGAGAGATGACTGATTGTGTTGTGTGTTTTGGCTAAGAAAACCACCGAATATTTATAGGGTGAAGAGGAAAAACGGAAAGCATGAAAGGTGGGAAGAATCTGGCCAAGAAAACGACCAGATTAATCTGGTCAGTCAACAACCGAGGCAAGAAACAAGGAATTAATCAGTCAGCTACAATCAAGGAATTAATGGCTGATTAATTCTCACAACAGTCAGAAAAGAATAAACCCAACAGACAAAAAGGAATATTCTGTTTAACAAAGAAAAGGGAAATAAAATTTCTCCAAAAAGATAACAAGGACCCACGCCCGCGCATCGCATTCCCCAAGACCCCAAGTCCCGAGGCCCGAGCCCGAGCCCGACCCGACCCGACCCGGCTCGGCTCGGCGCGCGCGCGCGCGTGTGTGTGTGTGGAGTAACACACACCTCCAACTCACTCAACTAAGTAGTGCTAAAGCACTACATTATAAAAACAAGGAAAAACCTTCCTCCCCAATCAATGTGGGACTTTTCCCCTTCCATTTATTTCTCTCTCTCTTTCCCTCTTATTTTTCCCAACACTCTTGTTTTATATCAAGAACTTCCAACATTGCACACAAAGGTGTTTTTGGTATACAAGAGACGAGGTATTTTGCGCATTGCTTGCTTCCTCTCAGTAGTTACGGCATCCATATTGTTCTTCTTCGCTGTTGGTAGTAAGAAATACAATCCCATTGATGTTGGTGTGACCTTTGCCTTACTCGCGGGTGCTATAGTTCTAGACATAGCCGCTTTTGTTAGGTTCCTGCTTTCCGATTGGTTCATTATCATGGTGACCAAGCTGACGGTTGACAAGCCATCAAGCCTCCTCAACAATGTTTTGTCAGTGTTGCTTAAGTGGTCCATTTGGAGCAGAGACCCTGATTCTGAAAGGTGGTGCCAATTCACCTCAAGCTACAATTTGTTAGACTGCAGTGTCAACCCGGAAGCCTCTAAAGTCGTCGATTTAGTTTTTATAAAGCGGATTAAAGATTACTTGATCGACTGGTTTTACGTTGAACAAAAACCAATTAATCATTCTTATCTCAAGTTCATCTTTGAAGAGCTACAACGGAAGGCCAGGCTAGCAATTGGACAAGAAGCGCGAATGGACCAAGTATGTTCAGCTAGAGGTAATTTGGTATTTGAAGATGACTACTTTCTGGTTTCCGAGTACTTGCATCCTTGGACCATTGAAGTTCATGATTATTGTAGAAGCTTGCTGACGTGGCACCTCGCTACTGATTTTTGCTACTGGATGGAGTCTTCTAACTACAAGGAGCAAAAGCGTGAACTACATTGTGGAATTAGCAAGCAACTCTCTGATTACATGGTGTACCTTGTACTAAGACGACAGGAACTGGTGCCACTGGTGGTGAGTAAGTCCGAGGTTCATTTTAAAAGCACGAAAAAAGATATAATTGAGGCATATAGTAAAGCAGCAGACCCATCGCTTACTAAAATTGATGATAGAATGAGAAAGTTTTGTGATCATGTGGTTACAAATAAATTAGACGATAGAGTTGCAGCTGAAGTATCCCACTACAACGACAGCCAATCTGTCTTCGACGAAGCGTGTTGCTTAGCTAAGCAGCTGAATATGTTTGGAGACAAGAAGTGGGAAGTAATAAGCAAAGTTTGGGTGGAAATGTTGTGCTACGCTGCAATCCGATCCTCGCCTAGATACAACTTCGCTAATTTGAGCAAAGGCGGAGAACTCATAACATTGGTGTGGCTTTTCATGAGTCATCTTGGTTTTCGCCTACCTCTTCCTGAAATTAAAACCCTTCGCACTGCTAAACTCGTCATTGGCAAGTGAGATTAGTACTAGTACGAATATGTTTCAATGATGCAAATTTAATTTAATTGTCCGTATGTGTTAATTGCTTGATTTTCTATTTCCTTCAAAGCATTGTTAAATAAATTGTTACTAATATCTCTTGGGGATTTATTCACACAATTACATCTTCTATTATAAGCCATATATACCAGTGGCAGCAGTCATCTAAGTGATTGTATTGTGATTTCTAATTCAATAACATTGTACTTATTGTTTCTTATATTAGAAAATGAGGCAACAATAATTTGTTAAAAAACATCCGTTTTTAAATAGTGGGGTATTTATAAAAATACGGAGGGAGTATAAATTAAAGCTGATTGACACGCGTGAATCTATATAGTCTACAAAAGATTTTTGCATCGGCCCTTATCAATTTTACCGAAACTAAGGGAAAGGCTTTGGCCAAGAGCTATAGTATCAAATGCTTGTAAGTTGTAACACACACACAAAAAAAAAAAATTTACTCCGTATCTAACTTTTATACCTTGCCATTATTTTTCAACATCATCGAAGCGTTCTACTGTAAATTAAAGTGGTCATTTTAACTTGGACAACTTTCCTAAGCTTTAATATAAATTAAAGTATTAGTTCTTGAAGTACGTGGTAAGCAATGAATTGAATAAAGCATGAAGTATTTAATAACTTGCCCAAGTTATTTTTGTAAAAATGAAAAAGATTAAAGGTAGCGATGAATAAAATTTTATTGGAGCATGAAGCAAAAGGAGAATATTAATTAGCCAGTAATTTTTAAGATAAGGAGATAAACCCCGATCGTACATCAACTTTTACGGTTTTTTTAGTCCGATATTTGCGGGTTAGACACTTTAAGAATGAAGGGGGGGGGGGGAGGGGGTAAGGGATCACCACCCTCAAAGTGTCTCTAGTGGGAATTGAACCCCCAATCTCAAGATCGGAAGGTGACAATCCTTATTTCTAGACCAAGCTTAGCTTGGTAATTAGCCAGTAATTTTTGTTTTAAAAAAAATGCAATTAGTTAAGTAGGAGCCCTTTTTAGAGGTGTTGAGCCTATGAGTTAGTTAAGTAGGAGCCCTTTTTAGAGGTGTTGAGCCTATGAGTTAGTTAAGTAGGAGCCCTTTTTAGAGGTGTTGAGCCTATGAGTAAACCCACATGTGATGATGTGAGTGCAAGTGCTGTCACACATTGAAAGAGGGTAAAAGCGAAGAGAAGTATTGGGATGTATATCCCACATTAAAGAAAAGAGAAATTTGTGTCCACCTTATAAGGCTAAGGGGCTACTCCCATCATTGCTATATAGTTTTGAGGTGGAACCTCCTTGGTTGTATAAAGTGAATAGTTGTGACAGGTGTGGCCTAGACCCGTATGTATTCACACGATATGGCCATCCATCATGAGTGTTACTTTGTCTACATTTTTTTTAATTATTATTATTATTATTATGTATATATATATATATATATATATATATATATATATATATATATTTATATATATATATATATATATTTTAATTATTATCCCAACTAGACCTGGCAAACAGGCTATTCGGGTCAGGTTTGGGTTGGGTCAATTCAGGTCGGGTCAAGTTCGGGTCAGCAAATGTTCGGGTCGAGTCGGGTCGACTCGGGTTTCGGGTCTAATTCAGGTCAGCACTTCGGGTCAAGTTCGGGTCGGGTTAAGTTCCGGTCGGGTCAATTCAGGTCGGGTCAATATTTAGGATCAATTTTCGGGTCAATTTCGAGTCGGGTCAATTTCGGTTGAGTCAACTCGGGTCGGGCCTATTCGGGTCAAGTTTGTGTTGGGTCACCAGAATAAATTCACTTAAAAAAAATAGTTGGAAAATAATAAAAAAAAAAGTGAGTACCTATTACTTAGAAAATATAGAAGCCTTAAAACAAGTAATTAACCATTTCATCCTATTCTCTTATTATTCGGGTCAATTCGGGTCGGGTTGATTCGGGTCAAGTTCGGGTTTTGGGTCAATTTCGGGTCAGGTCATTCGAGTCGGGTCACTTCGGGTCATCAGGTCATGTTCGGGTCAACTCCATTTCGAGTCGGGTTCAGGTCGGGTCGGGTTAGTTCGAGTTCCGGTCATTTTTGGGTCAATGATTTCGGGTCAACTTCAGGTTACGGGTCCGGTTATTCGGGTCAGGTCAATCGGGTCAGGTCAGGATTGCCAGGTCTAATCCCAACTAAGGTTTATTATTTAATAATCCCAATTATGAGGTTAATTTGCCTCCAATGGTGTTAGTGACCAGTGACCAGCTGAAATAATGTCCATATGGCAACACGTGAATGATCAAAAATTTAAAATGTTAAAACACATATCAATTTTTTTTAAAGAGTGAAAAAAAACTAAAATTCCGATCCAGCCACCCATTTCCCCACCCTTACCTTTGCCGCAAGAACCCTAACCCATCCCCTAAGTTTGTCATAAATCGGCCGGCTACCCCCATTAACCACCGAAATTGGCATATTTAAGCTAGCCCCAACCCCTAAAACCAGCCACTCCAACCCCAATCACCACCAACGTAGATCCAAGAATCACCGCTAACTTACTCTATGAGGCATACCCCTCCATCTTCCCTCTCACCGCCACCCTCTTCAACCAAAATATGGTGGAAACCCATCGTTGTGTTGGTGGCTTTTGGGGTTTCATTGGCTGGGCGAGTGGTTTTGTAGGTCGGGGTTAGGTTAAATGGTGCGGTAGAGCTAAGATCTATCCGGCCGGCGGGTTTTGGTGATTAATGGGGGTGGTTGGCTAGTTTTCCGGCGTATTAATGGGTGGGGTTAGGGTTTGGCGGTGGTTGAGACTTTTTGGTTTTTTTTTTAGACCAATCACGTGTTAACACGTGTCATGGTAACCTGTTATAATAGGTTGTTGACTTTGTGTTGACCGGTTAAGATCATTAGAGCGAAACTAACCCCATAGTTGAGATTATTAGAAAATAATCCTTAGTTGGGATTATTAAATTAAAAGTAAATCGCCAATAATAATTAGGATTATTAAAGTGTATATTTTCTAATTTTTATTATAAATTAAGAAGGTAATCTAATTGCATAGCAATTCATGTGTTTTGTTTTTCTTTCCTTTTAAACTCCATTTTTTCTTTTCCTAAATTTGGAAATATTCGTTCTTATTAAATTTGGTACTCTAATAAGTGTGTTTGTTCACGAATATAATTAATGAGTAGCTCGTGAATATAAATAAACTAGTGTTTTGTGAACATAAATAAACGAGTTTATGAAATTTTATGAATGAGCATATTTATATTCGTTTTTAAAGTCAATTATTAAACCGAGCTTGAACCCAAGTAGTGTATTGATCACCTCGGTTCATTTACACCCCTATACATGCATAGCACATCCTATAATTCTCAACGTGAGGCATTTGGTTCTTGCTCAAAATCTAATCGTAATTGTCCATATATGTATGTTTATAAATATGTATGTATGTATATACATATGTATATATGTATATACATATGCATATGTATATATGTATATACATATGCATATGTATATATATTACATATGTATATACATATGCATATGTATATATATAATAACGAAATCGTTAGAAACTCTCGTTCCTACTTACTTTATTCACCTTTTTTCTACATAAGTTCATATTTTTACATTATCTTATCACTAATAACATTTTTTTAACAATTTTTTAAAATTACGTAACTATAATAAATGAGTAAACCATGAAAGAATGAAAGTAGTATTTACAATATGAGAAAATATGTCAACTAAAAAAAGAGAAAGTAATAATTACATTACTTGGCTAAAAATTTATTGATTTATGGATGTAAGAGAAATTATTGATCATCAAAAAGTAAGAACAAGTGTTAAGATGAGAGTATTTACTTTAATTTCCAAGATGATTCCACTCACCATTTTTGTCGCACGGCAATAAGTGAGTAAGACAGGGACATTCATAAATCTGAAGGTAACTCAAGCTTGGAAATAAGAGCTTTAATTCATGCCAATCCATATGAAGTTGAGGTAAATGCCGAAGAAGCAATCTCTTAACGTGTGGGAAGGAATATTGATCAGAATACAGCTTCTGAAGACTACCTCCTCTGATGTATAGCTTTTCGAGGCTGCGAATACTGCTGTGGCTAGACAGTTCTAGCAGTCGTGAAGCTGTGCTGTCATCAGGAGGAGCCTGGAGCTCTAGTTTCTCTATGGTTTTCGGGAGCCCCTGTGTGTATACATATTTCTCGTTAGCCACATCAGCAGAAGCGTTCAGAACAAGGGCTTTTACCCAAGTGATTTTCAATGTCCTGAGTTCCTGCATCAGGTTGAGAGTTTTGATATCTTCGTTTGTGGGAAAGCTCATTCTTCTAGTGCGAATACTCAATTTGATGAGCTTTGTCAGGTGTTCCAAATCGTCGAATTCAGCAAATCGTTCATTTGAATGTTTTGGCTGTTGCAGGTTATCAGTAATTATGAACCCCAGGAGTACTCTAAGCTCGGTCAGTAGGGTGATTCCATAGGGGATGTGATTCAGCTGATAGCACTCGAATAAGTACAAGCATACAAGCTCGATTAAGCTCCCAATATCGTTGGGAAGAGAAATTAAGTCTTGACATGATCTGAGATCCAATACCCTTAGTTTCTTAAGCTTGCAAACCGAATCTGGTAGCCGTTGAATTCTCAATATCCCTCTAAGGCTCAGAAACCTTATGTCTTTCTCCTCCTTCAATAACCGATCAAATACGCTTATAAACGTGTCTTCCACCATAACATGGCCGCCCATGCCACGGTGAATGTTACCGAGGTGTACTACCTGTAATGTCCAGTTATCGGCTTCATCAAGTCCTCTAGGCTTTTTTATCACCTGTTCATTCAGCCTATATGTACTTTTGTTCACCATCATCAATGATTTTTTGTTGCCTTTACGCCATTTGTATGCAAATGGACCAGCAGATGTTACTTTTTCTCTACCGCTTTCTGGAAGAAAATATGATAGTGATTCCAAGCACCAGATGAAACCTGGGCTTATTAGAATTCTGCTGCTGCTGTTGGCGCGGATCAGGTTGAAAGCCGGCTCAGCTACAAGCTCGGCTAGAAATTGTTCTCCCTCCAACGGATCATCTATTATATCTATTCCTATCAACCAATTAATTAACACTCCTTTGTTAATCTCTAGATTTGATGAAGTAAAAGACTCGAGACTAGTGTAAAGTCCTGCGAATTGGCTGCAACTTACAAGCCGATCTCTCTCAATGAGTGGAAGCCCCATAAATGCTTCCTGGAGATGATATATATCTGTATTATAAGGCTGAGTGTCTTTATGAATCGATGGCGACAACCCATGACCGTTAGCACTCAGCTTTTGAGAATCATCCTTCATCGAATCAAGCTCTTTCAGTAGCTCCTTGTACCTTTCCTCATTTTCGTGGTCAACAGAAATCAACCCTTCAACAACACCTCGAACTTTTTCAATGACTTTAAATCCGCCCCTGTCAAAAGAGTAGCAAAGTGGTGCTAGGCTTTGTTTGGCTTTTGTCAACTCTTCCTTAAATCTTATGATTTCGTTGACAATATTGAAAGACTCAATTATCCTAATATTTTGACGACTATCTTTTTTCATCATTTTATGGTGTAGGGCTGCAAGACTAGAACCATATTTGAATAGGAAACTAAGATGTTGAGTTGATATATACGAACACGACTCCGATGACTCCGACATGGATTGTGTTTTTTTTTTTTTTTTTTTTTTTGGGAAAAATAACAACATACAATGTAATTATACTAGAATAAGTTATAAGACAATTCAAATATGATGAGAATCTTGAAATAGGGGCAACTAACCTAGTGACTTGCTTAATGACGATGTAGCATTTGGTCGTGAAATAAAGAATTTGATTTGGACTTGGACTTGGGACATAGTAATAAAAACAAAGAACTCCTAGCAAACAAGCAACGAATTTCTTTAGTTTGTCAAAGGAAAGTAAAGTGCAAGTAAATCACAATTGCCAAATCTCTTTTCCTATATGTTGGGCATCCACAATTAGTATTATGTGCACCATGGTGCACCTAGTTTTAGGTGCACCACGTCTATACTTTTGAACATTTAGTAAAAAAAATTGAACATTTAACAAAAAATGAACATTTAGTAAAAAAATATGAACAAGTCACAAAAACTGAACATAAACATGCAATTTTTATGTTCATATTTTATACAGCGATGTTCATTTTGTATATAAGTTAATGTTCAGTTTATATTACAAAATTATTAAATTATTACGATGTCACACAAACTACTTTCAAAATTTGTTGACTCGTAATAATTTAAAATTTGCGATTGTTCAGATGTTTTTACTAAATGTTCAAAATTTGTTATTGTTCATAGTTTTTTACTAAATGTTCAAAAGTATAGGCGTGGTGCATTGCGATTATTCAGATTTTTGTACTAAATGTTCAAAATTTGCGATGTTCAGATTTTTTTACTAAATGTTCAAAATTCACAATTGTTCAGATTTTTTAAACTAAATGTTCAAAAGTATAGGCGTGATGCATTGCGATTGTTCAAATTTTTTAACTAAATGTTCAAAATTTGCGATGTTCAGATGTTTGTACTACATGTTCAAAATTTGCAATTGTTCAGATTTTTATACAAAATGTTCAAAAGTATAGGTGTGGTGCACCTATTTCTAGGTGCACCTTAAAATTTGCGCCCGTTTCACTAAGCAACCCAATAACCCCTAGGGCACACCCAAGCATTCAATTTACATCAAGAATCAAGCAAACGGCCTGCTTGATGCGAGTATAGCAAGATAATGAAGAGATCAATTAAGCAAGGACATGCGAAAAATGCAAGGAAAGAAGAATAAAATCAAGAAGATCTTCCCCTTTTGTATATATTCTGATATCTTTGTAACCCTAGCTGTTCCTAGGTATAACCGTATAAATAGCAGAATTAGACATTGTAATAGCTTCATACACTCACTAATACATTAATACAAACAATATACTTCATTAATTCTCTCGGAACTGTGTCCTTTCTGATCAAGGAGCTTGTCCTTACTCAGTATTGTATCTTTAAACTCTCTCTTTTATATTAATATTGTTTGTTTATTGCTTTATTATTGTTCTTGGTTGTTGTGTTTAATGTTAAAGGTTTGGTTGTTATTACCCCTTAATCCGTAAGCAAATTCCTAGATCATCCCAACTAAGATTTGCCTAAACAATTTGGCGTCCATCGTGGGGCTGATAATGAATTAACCTGCCAAATCCACCAAAACCGAGACAATCACTATGACTAGACAACCAGTACCTTTCACCATAGCTGAAATCAATGAGGGAATGAACGCATTTCTTCAGACCCTAAACCAACATAAAAGCCAGATCGAAACGCTACTAGCCCAAAAAGTCCAAATCGAGGCCAAACTTACTAACCTAACCAAACAAAATGAGGCCCTCCGCAGCGAAATACAATTGGCTGCATCCAAAACAATCAATACCAGATTGAACACCGAAGACATATCCATGTAGCTTGATTTGATAGCAGCTGGGGAAAAAAGTTCTAACAACAGGGATGAATCCCTGGACGAAGGTTTTATTGATGCAGGTGCTTTTCAAAAAAGCAAGAAGGCAGGAACTGAGGAGGGAAAGATAAAAAAGGTGGTCAAAGAATACCTCAAGCCATTCGAAGCCAAGATCGCAAAAATCCCAAGAGTGCTAAAGCCCATGGAGAAAGAGGCTGCATATGGCTACATAGAGTCGCTCTTCTTAGAAGAGATCCCCATGGTGGAAGTACCAAAGAAGTTCAGTACGCCCAATATGTCCATGTATGATGGTATAACAAATCTAGATGAGCATGTGTCCCTCTACAAGCAGAAGATGATGACCAGTTCAATCCCTTGAGATATCAAAGAGGCCATCATGTGCAAAGTCTTTGAAGCCATGTTGTCAGGTCATCTGGTTCATTAATTTAGATAATGGGACTATTTGATCTTTTACAGGAATGGTAAACCTATTAAAGATCTAGTTCGCCAGCAGCAGAAAGATCGAGAAGCAATCTTCAGATCTGTACCGAGTCATGCAGAGGCATGGAGAACCCTTAAGAGATTATCTTAACAAGTTCAACAAGGAGAAGATCGATATACAAAAATGTGATACTCCTACAACTATCAAGGCATTTAGAAGGGGTTTGCTGGATCATAGCGAACTCTACAAGGAGTTAACCAAATATCCCTGCGCATTTTTTGAAGATATTCAAGCAAAAGCAATGGCACAAGTCAGATTTGAAGAGGACGTGTATGCGCGAAACACTCTTTTGCCAGATCGCTTGTCAAGAAGAAGCAACAACTTCTCTAGAAGGGATCATCGATTCAAGCCTTATCAGCGTTCCCGTTTTGAAGAAGGATCAGTCAATGTTGTAGAAGGAGGATTCAAAGATTGGAGGGAAGATCCAGAACTCCCACCTAAACTGCATGAATGTTGTTTCAATGTTAACTCTATAGGTGTGATTAGGAACTTGAAAAAGATGGGAGATACTGTTCAATGGCCCAGAAAGAGCGACAGATCAGGAGAAAAGAAAGATCCTTCAAGGTGGTGTGATTTCTATTTAGATATTGGCCACACGACCGATGAATGCGTCGCGCTCAGAAAGGAAGTTGCCTACTTATTGAAGAAGGGCTACTTCAAAGAACTCTTGACGGACATGTCTAAAGGCTCAGGAACAGAGAAAGAATCCAAGCAGGGTGGCCCCCAACCTCCTCCTCTAATAGTCAAGACCATATGTTTCGTATCAGGCAAGTCAGAAGTATGCGGTCTGACGTATTCAACAGCAAAGCGTCATGGAGGAAAGTAACATGGATCAACCCGAAAGGAAGGCGCAAGCAAAGTTAGATATCCCCATCACGTGTGAAGAAAGCGATGCGGTGGAAGGACATCATGACGGCCTAGTAATATCACTTATAGTAGCAAATTGCTTGATCAAAAGGATCCTAGTTGACAACGGAAGTTCAGCAAATATCATCATGCTCGATACTGTGAAACATATGAACATTGACGAGAAGAGTATCATCAATAAATCAACAATGTTGGTAGGATTCAGTGGGGAGACCAAGAAAACCATCGGAGAAATCACATTGGCTACCTATGAAAAAGGGATCAATCTACAAGTCAAGTTCCCGGTGATCGATACTTTGTCATCTTATAACATGATTTTGGGCAGACCATGGATACATGAAATGAAAGCCATCCCGTCCACATACCATTAAGTCATCAAGCTTCCTACAAAGTAGGGGATCCAAGAGATCAAGGTAGATCCGAAAGAAGCCAAAAAATGTTACAAGATAGCGTTAAAAGCAACATTGTCGAGAAAGGCTCAGCATAGCAACCAGAGGGTAAGTTGGGCTAGGAAAAACTCAGTATAGCAGAAGAGTAAGAAGCAACAGAGGTCCGAATGAACCCAAAACACCCAGATTAGAAAGTACAAATAGGATCAAAACTGAGTACAGATCTCCATCAGCAAACCTCTTACTTCTTTGAAGCAGAGAAAGACATGTTCGCATGGACACATGAAGATATGAAGGGAATCTCTCCAGATATAATCACACACAAGTTAAATGTAGATCCAAAACATGTGCTAGTGAAGCAGAAAAGAAGAAAGTCCGCGCCAAAGTCATTAATGAAAAAGTTCAAAATTTGCTCAAAACAAGAAAAATTAGGGAGGTAAAATACCCATAGTGGCTTGCCAACGTTGTAGTGGTCAAGAAGAAAGATGGAAAATGGAGAATATGCATCGAATTTACAGACATCAATAAGGTTTGCTCGAAAGACCCATTTCCATTACCCCACATCGATGCCATGGTAGATGCTACATCAGGACACAAGCTATCCTTCTTCATGGACGAATACAATGGGTATAATTAGATCCTCATGGACAAAGATGATCAAGAGAAAACCGCCTTCATCACCGATCAAGGAATCGACCTATTGCTACAAGGTGATGCCTTTAGGACTAAAGAATGCAGGAGCGACATATCAAAGGTTAGTAAACAAAATGTTCGTAGAGCAAATTGGAAGCACGATGGAAGTATACATAAGTATACATAGATGATATGGTGGTGAAGTCCAAGAATGCAACCGATAATGTCAAAGATCTCAAGGAAGCTTTCACCATCCTGAAACAGTACGACATGAAGCTAAATCCTGCAAAGTGCACGTTTGGAGTACAATCAGGAAAATTCTTGAAATACATGGTAACACATCAAGGAATAAAGGCCAGCCTGGATCAAGTCAAAGCTATCCTAGACTTAGTGTAATACCCCTCATGATTGCTTTAAAAGAGTTTGATATACTACTCATATCAACAAGATGCATCTTCCTTTTAGGGAGCCCATATTATAAGAATACTCCATAGTTAAGCGTGCTTGGCTGGGAGTAATCTTGGGATGGGTGACCTCCTGGGAAGTTTTCTCGGGGTGCGCATGAGTGAGGACAAAATGCGCCGGAAGGACTCGTGTTGGTTTGTGGGGACAGTTGTTGGCCCTTGATGCGCATTTCGTGACAATAGGCCCCTCTTTAATCTGTTTGGGGTCGGGGTGTTACAAATGGTATCAGAGCAACCTTGCGACCGCGTGCTGACCGTGGATAATTAATCCTATGTCAGTCGTCTAGCGGGGGAGAATTCTGGGGCCATATGGCCATAGCCAGACTGGATGTAACACTTTGGCTACCCAGTTGCCATTAGGCGTAATACTGGAGTCCCTAGCTTTCCAGGCGCAACGGGGGCGTTGCCGTTCTCAAGTGGGAGTGTATGTAATACCCCTCATGATTGCTTTAAAAGAGTTTGATATACTACTCATATCAACAAGATGCATCTTCCTTTTAGGGAGCCCATATTCTAAGAATACTCCATAGTTAAACGTGCTTGGCTGGGAGTAATCTTGGGATAGGTGACCTCCAGGGAAGTTTTCTCGGGGTACGCATGAGTAAGGACAAAATGCGCCGGAAGGACTCGTGTTGGTTTGTGGGGACAGTTGTTGGCCCTTGATGCGCATTTCGTGACAATAGGCCCCTCCCTAATCTATTTGGGGTCGGGGTGTTACACTTAGAACGGCCAAAGTCAAAGAAAATATATGGAGCCTTACAGGTCTTTAGAGGTCTTCTACGACGTAGTGAAGAAAAATAAAGAATTCAAATGGGAGCAAGAACATGAGGAGGCATTTCGGAAGTTGAAGGAATACTTAGTCAATCCTTTAATACTCTCCAAACCAAACGAGGGAAAGCCAATCCAGCTATATCTTGCAGTATCAGAAGATACAATCGGTGCTGTCCTCACCGAGGAAGAAGAAAAGGAGTAGTTTCCAATTTACTACGTAAGTAAAATCTTACTCAGTGCGGAAACCAGGTACGCTTCTTTAGAGAAAGTCATCTTAGCCTTAGTCACTGCTTCAATTAAGCTACGTCCATACTTTGAAAGCCATTCTATACATGTGCGCACAAATTATCCCATTAAGGCTATCATGAGAAAGCCAGAAATGTCAGGAAGGATGGAAAAGTGGGCACTCCATCTCAACAAGTACGACATTTAGTATGAACTTAGAATCGCAATCAAGTCACAAGCCTTTGCAGACGTAGTCGATTTCAGTCCAGCTCTTGAACAAGAAGCGCAAAAAGAAGTGCTGGCCCTACAGGAACCTAACGTCGAACAAATATGAAGACTCCATACAAATGGAGCAGCAAATATACGAGGCGTAGGCTTGGGGATAGAGCTCACATCCCCCCAAGGAGACAAAATCGCACGGGCAGTAAGGTGTAACTTCAAGGCAACCAATAATAAAGCTGAGTACGAAGCATTAATAACAGAGCTGACCATTGCCAAAGATATGAAGATAAGACACTTAGAAGTGATCTCTGATTCCTTACTCACTGTAAATTAAATCAACGGTAAGTCCGCAGCAAAAGACACCAAGAGGATAACATACCTAGGGATAACCAAGAAACTCATCAAAAAATTCAAGGAATTCAAGATCGCACCAGTACCCAGAAATATGAACACCGAAGCCGACGCTTTAGCAAACCTTGGGTCAAACATTAACCCTGTTGAGTTCGGAGTTATACCACTAGTACACGTCTTATCTCCATCTATAGAGAAAGAGTCAACCATGAACGTTTACGAAATACAGACAGATCCCGTTGAAGAAGAAAACAGTTGGACAAAACCTCTCAAAGATTTCCTCACAAACAAAGTAATACTAAAAGGGAGGACCGTAGCTCACGCACTTGCCATGAAGGCATCCAAGTATTGTCTAATCAGCAACGTGCTCTTCAAGACAACAGGTTCATTCCTACGGTGCTTAGAGAATCAAGAAGCGCAACAAGTCTTACAATCATTACACAGTGCAGAATGTGGAAATCATTCAAGAGGAAGGAATCTAGCTAACAAGGCCCTCATAATGGGGTAGTATGAGAAAGTATGAGAAAAGATGTTGTGGAGTTCTCAAAGAAGTGCCTAGCATGCCGAAAGCACGCACCATTGACTCATCAACCATCTGAAGAGTTACATCCAATATTGACACCTTGGCCATTCATGAATTGGGGAATGGATATAGTAAAACTGCCCACTTTGTTAGGGCAAAACTACTTCTCCAAATGAATAGAAGCTGAAGCATACAAAGACATCAAAGACAAACACGTCATCTCATTCATCAAAAGGAATTCTAAGCAGATCAGAAATCATCACAGACAATGGGTCCTGTTTAGGGTAAAAATTACCCCTCATACGTGGTCCAATCCCATGAGGACATGTGGCCAGATTAATGGGTGACACGTGTCCCAATAGGAAGATGATAGGCATAATCAACAAGAGAGCACCTGAAAATTAAGGAATGACATAAGAGCAAAAAGGCCTCCTAACATCAGAAGGCCCAAACTCCTAGGAATGCCGCCAAACGGCGCCCCCAGAGGACACATGTCCTCCACTGATTGAGCAGCCAATCAATGGCCCCAAAATCTAGGTCACTTACCCTAAGGGGCACAATTCCCCACCCCTATAGATACCTCAATCATTGATGATGGGAGGGGTGGATGGTGACATATCCTTACAAAGAGCACTAAAAGCTCCAACTTCTCTCTACTTTCTCTCTCTAAATTTATTTCGTTTCCGGTCACTAACTTGATCGTCGGAGGCGAATCTCCGATCACCGGAGATTCGTTGTTTTGAAGGTGTCCGAGTCCCGTTGCCAGTCAGAGCGTGACCAGTATCCCGAGGGATTCCAAAAAAAACCCCGAAACAGGTCCCCATTAGTAAAAAGACCAGGAAATTCTGCAAGGAATGGAACGTATCCTTTATCACATCCACACCAAGATATCCACAAGCGAACGGACAAGCACAGTCAAGCAACAAGGTCCTAATCAGCAATATGAAGAAAACACTAGAGGTTGCTAAAGGAAATGGGTAGATGAACTACGTAACATACTGTGGGCAGACATAACAACTCAAAAAGGTGCAACAGAACATACTTCGTTTTCACTAGTATACGGGTGTGAAGCAGTAATCCCTACAGAAGTAGAAGTCCCTACTGCAAGATATGGACTAATGGCTGAAGACAGAAACCAAGCTGAGTTGGTACACAACTTAGATACCGTGGAAAACCTCAGAGAAGATGTAAGCCTACCAACAAGAAGTAGCAAGGAGCTTCAACAAGAATGTAAGAGCAAAAGTTTTCAAGATAGGAGATTGGGTCCTTAGAAAAGTGTACGAGAATGTAAGAGAAGTGAATATAGGAAAACTAGCACCCAATTGGGAAGGACCATACGTGTAATCCCCTGTAATTTTGTGAAATTAAAAATTACATTTTATTGTAATTATGAGAATATTTTTTTATAAATATGTATTTGTATAAATTATTTTTATATAAATTAAGCAATTATTTATGTACATTTAAAGAGAAATACTCAAAGGAGAAAAATTTAATTTTACTAATCTATTTGTACTAACTATTCTTATGTCCTAAAACCTATTAATGAGCCCAAGTAAGAATCCTAGTCCTACTAGGATTAAGAAAACCATTAACAACATTAAAGCCTTTAAAGTTTAAACCAATTCATTAACTCCCCACTAAAACCCACAAAAATTTCTTCTAAATACTACTATTACTACTACTACCTATGGATTCACAAACAGTAGTATAAAAAAAAAAAAAACAAAAAAAACAAACAAACAAATTCTCCTTGCTTCCCATGTACATTCAAGTACACTTGGAACAAAAAAAAAGGGTTTTCGCTGTTCCGCCACCACGACCACCGCTGCACTTGCCGCCCGAAACCACCACCACCGTCTAGCCGCCGTCGCACCTACTGCCAGCCGAGAGGACTTAATAGAAGGTGATTTCTAGTTTATAAAGTTGTAACACCCCCGATTTACTAGCTAATAATAAACAATAGATAAAAGAAAAATAAACAACCTTTAAATAAAATCGCGGAAGCATACACCTAAATCGGAGGTATTACCGCCACACTCGACAACTTGTCAAGTGTTAAGGCTTACAAAATCCCAATAATTACAACCCAATAAACTAGGTGAGCTATTTATACAACTTTATAAACTCATTATAGCATACTAATCGATCACTGGAGCTCCTTTAGCTACGATCACTTGATCAACCTGCTAACACAGTCTTGTCTGCTCACCATTAAGGACAAATTCCAAAATAGATCGTCGCAGGGCCACCATAAGAAAAAGACATGGCCGCAAACACAAGTAGCACAACAACACACACGTCAGCAAAAGCTGAGTAATCACCACATATCAGAATACAAAGAATAATTGAATAATCTATATTACTAGCTCAATTAAATAATGTATTTCGAAACTACATTACACATTGTACTCTGAAAAATAATCTTTATCAACTCAACCTCGAATAATAATACAACCCTTCACTCAATTAACTCGATCATAACCAATAAGTGTGCCACGCTCTTTGTTTTATACCTAGCCTTGGACAAGGGTAATTCGAATAACAAACCAACAAGTATAAAAACTTGAATACTTCCAATAACCAGAAAACACCTTGAACCAGACCACATACGGGCCAATTCCCACTATAGGGGACCATAGAAAAATAAATAATAAAGATTGTACCTCATTCTTAACTCATGATCATTATCTCCTTACCAACATGCCAAGGACTAAGGTCTATAACGCCGAGCCTCAAACCAAGAACAAAATAATAATTTCTCAACCTTTTGATCTCATACTTGATCAAATAATCTTTCACAAACTAACTGATGATATCTCAATAATGGCACAAGTACCCAAATAATATAACAATTTGAACTCTGTTCAATCATAGTATATCTCGACTCTTATAGGACAATAAAACTAATACCCAAATATAATTAACTCACAACCCAAAAATTATACTCTGCATTAATAACCCTAAAACCTCAATAAAACAATACTCCCTATAGCAACAACATTAAAACCCTAGAAATAATACAATCAATCAATGCGACATTTAAATCATACAATACCACACACTAACCACATACATATAAATCATGATCACATATAATTCACAAATAATAAAATTTACATATAACAATACGAAGTACAATCAATACTAACAATTTATAATCAAACAAAATCAAGAAATAAGATTCGTGTGATTACCTTCCGAAAAATAATACTCCAAGAATTATCAGTAAGGTCACGCATACAATAACACTCACTGCACACACATATTGCTTTATAAGCTTTTGCTAATGCAAAAGCATATAAAACGAAATCATGAAGTCAAAGCACATCAAAGGAAATTAAATTTCCACAAGTAATTGAGGTGTTGTGCGTGAATGAGAGGTTCGTGGAAGCAATTTGCAAAGATAAGGGTTTTAATAAGGGTCACGGCTGCACTGACCTTTCATAAAACTTATTAGGGTTAATATAGTTTATATACGCTTAGAAATTAAGAGTCGTATTTAAAAAAATAGAGTTTTAATTTTTTTTCGAACTCTAAAATAAAAATATGAGATTAGGAAAGTTTTTTAATAAATAAAAAATAAACTATATATAAAATCATAAAATATTCGGGTATTACAAAAGTGGCATACCAATTTATTTACTCAAGGTACGTACGAGTTACGAACCCTTGCCTTTAGATGCATGTTCAGGGATGTATCGAGAACCTAGTATCATGTATAGAGAAGACTGGGCTAAATTGATTGGTTATACATTATGATTTCCGTATATTGTGTATGAGACATGTTTGAGATATAAGTATATCTACGATTGTGGGTGATATATAAGTGATTATCTTATCAATTGGATATGTTATGATTAATTAAAGATTATGGATTCTTGGTTGTCTATAAGTGGAATTAATTTTGATAATGATTCCATGAGATTAATTTTTAATACTCTTTCATAAATTAATTATGATTGAGTAGAGGGAGTTTGTTAAAGTCTTTTAAGACGAGGTTATGATTTGAAGTGCCCTATGCACTTAAGGTGTTTATACACATAGGTAGTTAAAGGATTCAATACTAAATATTGTTTGCCACTAATAAATCGCGAATTGAATTGGACATCTGGATTGCTTGGAATAATGTGATATTTGATTGATTGTATTGTTTTGCATATGAGTCATTACCAAGTCTAAACTTGTAAATCACGTAAAGTGCAAGATGGATGAGCAATAAAACTCTAGCTTTGTGCACATCAAGGGTACACGGGTATTAGCCGTGCACTTTTCTCGAGGCCGTCTGATCTACGAGTCTCTTATTTCAAATATTTTTTCAAAACAAGGAGTTAGGTGAGATCTCATACTAACTACGGTCACGGGGTTGCGCCCGTGGTCGTTGGATATTTATTGATGTTTCCGAAAGGAGGCATGAGGTTTTTTATTTTTATTTTTTTTTTTTATTTTTTTTTTTATTGATGTTCCAAATGGAGCATGGGTTGGACAACCTTGTCTATTGCTTAATCCAATGAAATAAATAAAATGAGTTGGCTACTATTAACTAGTAAAGTCTTAATAAAATTGATAGTTGAGTCGTGTGTTGAGTCTATAATTTAATGATGCATGATGATTGATTATTAGTAGCATGTTAGGGATTTCTTATTTTATTTTGCAGCTTGTATGTACTCAGCTTTGCTGATTGCGTGCTTTTGTGTGTGTCTTTCTTTAGTCATGGCCTTCGCCTTTCAATGACCATATGACAATCCAATTTTTACACTTGTAACATTGGGAGCAGATTAACCACAGGTTCTTACACATGCAGCTTTCGCATCAAGGTTGTGGGGTTTTGAGTGGAGTATTGGTTACTTTGCATAATTTAATTTGCTACTTACCCTTGAATTTATTTAAACTCGTTTTCATTTTATCCTATTTCTTCTAGTTTGGATTTTGACTAAGGGCCTTAACGGTTCCAAGTTGTAAGACTTTATTTGGTTTTGCTTATTGGTTTTGAAACTTATTTGTAACTAAATTAATTTTTCCGCTGCTAATTTCTGATGTAGCCTTAACGTTTGAACACGTGGCGGTAGCACGTCAGTAATTCTCTTGGATTTTGTTCGAGGTACTTACGGGTTTAAATAGATAATTATTGGGGTGTTACAATACGAGATTACCAAAGTGGTAGGCAACGGAGCATACAGAGTAAGGAATGCAGAAAGGAAGGATGTTCAACGGAGCTAGAACGCAGCGCACCTAAAGCTTTATCATTGCTAAGGTATGTGAAAGTTCAAGTACTGGGAGCAGAGAAAGGAATGCAATCACTACTTTTACATATTTTATACTATCAGAAAGGAACTTCCAAACACAATTCAGTAAAGGCCACCCCTAACCCTACTCTGTTTTGCAAGGACAGCAGCACAATACAAAACACAACAAAGCGCAAAGATCTTTCCAGCAAAACAAGGAACACACAAAGCGTAAACCATGTAAGCAACGCTACATCCCAATTTTAATACAACTTGGATACATAGAAAAACAGCATGAACAACATAGTATAACAAATAGCATATTACTTAGTTGCATAAAGCAACAAAACAGACACCGGCTGCAACAAGGCAGCAAAAAGACAAACAAAAACACCTACTGCACTTAGGCAGCAACAAAGCTAATTCTCTCCAGTCTTGCCATCAAGAACCTTTTCTTCCTCGAGAACAACCTTTACATCCTCGTTCACAGGAGAGTTGACCTCTTCATCAACATAAGTCAACAACAGTGAACCAGGAGCAGCAACTCCTTCAGGAAAAGAAGACTCAAAGGCAACAGTCCCATGCCTCATGCTTGCCCTGCTGATACTCCACCTCCATTATTTCCAGGCGAGCATTCCTAAAAGTAATAGCTTGCCATGTCAAAAGATTCGTTCGCAGCAGCCTTCAAAGTACCTTTCAACTCGTCAAGCTCAGCACGACATTCAGTCCTTTCACCCTTCAAAGCTTTGGAAGCTGCCTTAGAAGCCGCCTTAATACTTATCAATAAGAGCATCACGCTCCTTCATAGCGTCAAAGGTCCTTGTAAAACACCTTACTCAACACGCCCAAGTATGATTGCAGACTTTGGATAAACAAAAAACCACATCAGTAAAGATCAAGTAATCCTTTATCATTGTTTTATAATTTTTTTTTTGGAGTATACCATACCGGGAAGAACTTCCTCAGAAAGGTTAGCAAAAGTCTGTGTGGATTGGCGCTTCTTAAAGGAGGGGAACAACAGATTTTCTGCATAGGGAGCCAAAGTCTCATAGGAGAAGGTCGCAGGATCAAGGTCGGCACGCATCCTAAACTTCCTCTTAAGACTAGAATAACGAGGTGGAGGCAAGGGAGCTTTCTTCGGCAAAGGAGCTTTCTTCAGTACAGTCAACTTCGGGCCTTTTGCTTAAGACGACCCAAAATAGAATATGAACTAAGCAAGTCATGAGACCTCAACGACCTAAAATTATCTACAACTCGGAAAACAAGCAAACCAAAAGAAAATCAACAAGGCAAGACCAAATCACAAGAGATACAGAGCATAGACAACCAACACACAACACAAGCAAAGCAGCAACATTACAACGAGTGTACACAAACTAAATTTAAAACAAACCTTGAGACATAGCAGGGGAGCTTCTTTATCACAATCAGAATCGTCCAAGTTCTCAATATGCACAACCGCTTCAGGCTGTGTTAACTTGATGAAAGACCTCTCGTATGCACTCAACAAGACTGAGCCTGGGAACGCTGCTTCAACTTGCTCACTGCAATTATCACGCAAATAAGCCCAAAAAAAAAAAAAGAAAGAAAGCCAACACAAAGAAACAAAAAACAAAAAATACCTTCGCCTCACCAGTGTCAATCAAGAAATCAACACTTCCAACCAAAGAATCAATCCTCACAAAGAAAAAGCTATAAAAGCCTTCTCCGAATCTGTCACCAAAGGATCAACACCATCTTTCAAACAAAGACCAACTCGACCTTTACCACTAGTTCTAATAGTGCAGGGGTAGCAGTCGTAGCACACAACCCTCACATCCAAAGAAATACCCAATTTTGCACTCAGCACATCAAAAATTCGAAGAATTCTCCAAGTTTACAATTGACAAGGCAAAACCCTAACTTTAGACAGAAATTGACGAACAAGAAGAGAGAAAGGGAAAGTGTGCCCAATCACGAAAGGATACTCAAAGAAACACACCCAACCAGGCAGTCCAGTCCGCCCTCTCCTTAGAAGACGGAATTTTACTTTACAAATTTTATAAAGTAAATTCCTACTTGCTTCCCCACTCTTTTTCAATCTCCCTTGCTCGTTTTTGGTATGTTTCCTCCATCTATTCTCCCTCCTTTAAACCCTAACATTCTCTATCCCTCTCTAATTGAATCTGTTCCCTCTCTCTTTGTCCCCTTACATCTCCTAATTCCTCTTCCCTTGGCGCTCATTTCAAAATAAAAAAAATCAACAAAAGTCCTTATTTCAAACACCGACCCAATGAAAAAAACGGGATCACTCATTTCAAATAAAAACATCAACAAAAGTCATTATTTGAAACACACTCCACAAAGTAATCAATTTTAATCACAACAAAAAATAAATTTTAAAAAAAAAATATTAACCTAGAAGATACATACCTGGAGTACAAAGTAACCGTAGCCATTGCCGTCTATTCATAGTGGTGGTGGCTGAAGATCTCTGCATCAGTTTAAAAACAAAAGATGAACAACTTCAAGTGGCATTTCTTTTCCCGATTAAGGAAACAAAACACACCTTTATTATTTGCTACGACTAATTTGTGCCCTTAATTTGATCGGGTGAAAATACTATAGTTAAATTGCACCAAATGCTGCACTACTGTCTGTTCATGTCCTCACCAAATGGGTGCACAAGCTCCTTAGATATTGATGCAACATGTTATTTCTAGATCCAAACTCCCAGGAAGTTAGATTTATGCCTGAAAGGCTAAATTGATGAAAAACTTGAAATATATAAGCAAAATAGATTAAGCTTAAGCAACAAAAAAGGAATTTTACAGGAATCACATACTTTATATGGATCGTATAATTATTTACTATATATAATTTGTTGTTCTTGACCTACAAGGCTACAAGTGATGTCCAATAAAAGGCCAACATCAATATCATGTAAAAAAAAAAAAATCCTACGGGAATTTCCAATTTACTAATAGAGCTAAAAAGTACCGCATTAAATTTCCAAATAAAAATATAAACGTACATAATGGTCATTATTAAAAGCCAGAAGAAAATAGTAATAAGGTCACAACTGAACATAAAATAAGAAATGGAAAAAAAGCATATATATAAAAAATTAAAATTAAAATTAAAATTTTATAAAAGAAAAAAAAAAAAAAAAAAAACCCTTACAATCGCATGAACAAAGCAATTCTGAAGCTTACTCAATTCGCTTATTTTTCCCTCTTAATTATCTCACTTCCCTTCCTATCCCTCTAATTTCAACGTGCCTATGTTCAGAAAGCCTAGATCTAAACTCAAAACCAGCAAACATCCTAGAAAACCATCATTTATCTAAAAAGCCATTTAAAACTTTAAATCATACCATGATATTGACATTGGCATTATCTCAGAAGAGATTCCAGAAACCTAAGACAAACATCCCCATCAACAGCGAAAATTTCAAACTCACTGGAAATTGATCAATAGATTCATCTTCCTACTGCCAAACTCATTTCCTACAATCAAATAATAAACATGCCCATAAGATAGAAGATATCATGCCATCAAAATCACGTATTAAAGTATAGAAAACTAAGAGCTGAGAGGCCTGACCTATTACCAAACTATACAAAAAAAAAAAAGAAATGAAACGAAGAATAAACTAAAAGTTGCGGATTAATTGACAATTTTATGATAAAAAAAAGTTTTATAAATATTTCTATTCCTGAAATTAAAATAATACGAAGTAGTACTTAAACTTTCCAGCTGCTATACATATCAGAAAGAATAACCAAATTTTAAAATGAATAAACATGTTTTAATTATAAAGTTAAAGGCTATTCTCTATATATCTAGAAAAGTAGTCACCAAAGACTATTATTAAGCATATTAAATCTCAAGATTCTCAACACATGACTTCAATATCGTATTCAAAACAATGGTAAAGGTAAAGCGAATGGACAAAAAAACTCAGCATACAAGCAGCATAGCAAGATCTAGTTTAAATGGAGAGCACAATAAGATAAACGCGGGAAATTAAGATGCACATCTTGTAGTTACTTATGAACCTTGAGACCCATTGATTCAGCAACAGTTTTAATTGTCGAAATGATGGTCTTTGGAAATTCTTTCAAAACAAAGCGAGTTTGCCTAATTGCCTCTTCACATAATCCTTTATAAAAACAAGGGTAAAATGTTCATGAAGTAAGCAAACTAAGGACCAACTATTTAGCGGGCACTAAGCATTTACCTATAACCATGTAACTCTAGCAATGTATAGTAACACAATGTACTTAAAGCCAGCAATCAAGATAACAAATAAAATAAAAAACAAATGTGCATCACTGCAACCAACTGTATCTTTCTTTTTTATGAACAGTCAATTTAATGTAGTTAAGATGGCCATACCTGAGACAAGGTAATCATCTCCGATGCATTCATTATCATGGGGGTAGCTACCTCTCTAGAATTGAAATATCAGGAACTAAATATTTAAACTAAACAGTAACTACAGCATCCTAATGCAACAAAAGACAGCGATAAATTCAAAATCAAATCAAATCAAATATACTCCACAATCATTCGTATAATTGGTTAAAATCTCCATAGTATTTCTCCACTAATATTCAATTAAAATTATGAAATCAAAATTATAGAGTAAAACTTACAGCCTCAGTAACACATTGCCAGGATGCTGAACAAGTCTGCAATTCTGCATAGATCAGAAACTGAAAGACCATGACTGCTCTCATTCTTAAAGAACATTTCCAGCTTCCTCAATTTGTCGAACGCACACATATCTTCCTAAACACAATTTTAAAATCAGAAGAAAAAATTATATAAAAATCTGAAGAAAAAAACTGATACAAGCAAGAAGTCACTCACAGAGTTTGAACTACTTATGAGGAGAAAGTTTAGAGGTTCGGAGCAAAGCATTTGAACGGACTACTTGAGAGCTTCTATGAGATTATCCAAATCCTAAAATTGAATTGATAACCAAAATTAAAAAGAAAACTTGAAATGCTTTTAATCTAATAAAGTAGAAAAACAACTACATGAAAAATCAACATATACAATCCACAGAACATAGGGGAAAAAACACAAATCTGCAATTTTAAGGGATAAAAGAACAAAATTACATGAAAATTTCAATCCAAAATTGTTTTTAAAGTAAACCAAAAATTTAAAGAAAAAAGGCAAATAGAAGTTACAGCAAAAGCTTCAGCTTAGTCCAGTTCTTGAAAATGCCTTCAATAGTGAGCCCCTCAGGCCTAGGCAACCTTGTTAATGAAGGACAATACAATTATGTTAGATAAAACAGAAAATATAGCTGGAACAATGAATACCCCAATACTCACGGAAGATTCACGGATCTCCAACAACCTCACCAGCAACAAATTTTCATAAACCACAAGTCACAATTATTTATATTGTTATTCACCAATTAACCACATTAAACATTTTTTTTTTTTTTTTTTTTTTTTTTTTTTTTTTTTTTTTTGACGAGCACATTAAACATAACTAACCAATGTCATCGAATTTATGCTGTATGTAACTGTTTTTTTAATATTTTTTTTAAATCTCAAGAATGCATTATATTAAATATACATATATGATCAATTCATTAATCTAACATTAAATTAAGATATAAACCCTTGATAAACAAGAAATATTGCTCAAAATACTGTGAGATGATATTAAAATTTGGGGATTCCTTGGAAAACCCGAATTTTAGAAAAGAGAGAGAAAGAAGTTACCTCAGTGTGGTTGGAGGAGGAGAACAAGGGGAATCGCCTAGAAGCAGAGTAAATTCTACAATCGTCATTGATGGACATCCTTCATAACCCAATTCTGCAAAACCATCATAGTCATTGTCATTCAGGTGCATCGAGCAAGAGGAGTGCGAAATGGAAGTATTCCACCCAGTTTGCCAAATTGAAATTGAAATTGAAATTTAAAGATTTAAAAATATATTTCAATGGACCAAACCCTAGATTGTCAAATTGGTATACTATGATTATAACCAAAGCTAAAAATCATACCTCAGCTTCAATGAAAAACACAGAATACGCTTCAATGGAAGAGGATGTGTTTGGTAAATGGGAATTGAGGGTGGGAATGAGAATTTTAAATTTAATCCAAATAAAACAAAATCTCTTGTTTGTTAAATGGGATTGGGATTAATTAAGAGAATGAGATTTGGAATATATGGAGTGAATTTCCACCATTTTATTACTAGGGTAGCTAATAAATGGGTAGGAATGGAAATAAATGGAAAAAGCCATTTTTGCCATTAATGAAAGAAAATGGAGAAAAAAAGTATTAGTAAGGGTAATTTTGTATTTTTGTTATTTATTCCTCATCTATTCCCATCCATTACCCAAATAAAGTATTGTCAACGTGAAAGTGTGAGACTACGCTAAAATTGTAAACGTTTATGTTTTCGGGTTTAGTTCCTTTATAGAAACCGGAGAGCAAAAGCAAATGACAGAAATGAGTGGTGAAGCAAGAAATCATAGAGGGAAAAAAGCACAACTACACCAAGAATAAGCAGCCCTCCATTTATCATTTACGAAGTATTATTTATTTATTTACTATAAGTTTTAAAGATTATATACCTAAACACACCAAGAATAGGTAGCCCTTCATGCATGGTAAAACTGCTCTTCGTTAGCAGAACAGTTCTGGTACTATGATACTATCAGTCAGCTGGCTAGAAGCTCCTACAAGATATGAAAAAAAAAAAAAACAAAACAAAACAAAAAAACAAAAAACAAAAAACAAAAAACAAAAAAAAAGAGAAAGAGTTAAGATAGGAAACTGCTATACAAGTACAAGAAATTAGGTTCATTTCTAAATTGCCTTCTACCAGTAGTTGTCCCAGTCTTCTTCAATATAGGCTTTAACTTGGCCAGATCTGCGAACTTGCATTCGGCCAGATATCATCATCCACACTGCCAGTAATAGCCTTCTTATCTCCAGTTTTTGGATCAACGATCTTAAAAGGTGGAAGGGAAAAACATGAGAAGCTACTAATTAATAAGAGCATGAATTGACAAATGAGACACAAAGAATCACTATGTCTTAAGATGAGGATCACCTTTTGTGTGTACATGTATTAATTCATCTTTAATCTACCAACAACAGTTGCAAACTTGCTACATCAGCCTTCATGTGAGACTCTGCCTAACAGGTCCAAGCTCAAAGAAATCATCATTTAACTCTGTGAAAAAAACTAAGTATATCACATCTGAAAGGTCATAGAACTCACCGCTGCTTGGTCCCATTCTTCCCTTGTCACACCAAAGCGGTGAAACCTATAGCAAGCTGACAATCTTGGGCTTGAACAAAATCCTTTACCTACATACAGGAAAAAAAACATATCAAGAGCTACACAATAATGAAGGAAATGTTGTCAGGTAGAAATGGAAAATATTACGTAATATTGAATACACATTGGGATTAAACAAACAAACCTTGTGTTGATGCAAGCAAACTCCAAGCTTCCATAATCCTTTCTTGTGTTCTTATACAATTTTGTAATCGATTTGAACATAGGGAACATGTGAGATTTTGTGCCATTCAGACTCAGTTTCAGGCCCATCATTTTTGGCACGAATTCTTTCTTCCAAAATTGGACATCTTAAAATGAAGAGTCGTCGTAATTGGGCGAGATGTTTCTTAGCAGGTAGACGTCTCAGGTTCTTGCAGGATAACAATCGTAATTCTTGAAGAGATGATAGAGTGCCTATCCACTCTGGGAGTATTTCCAACTCTTTAAAATGACCAAGTTCTAGAAATCTAAGGCTAGGGAGGTGGAGTTGAAGTAGTTGTTGAGGAAGAGAATTGACTTTTATCTGGTTATTTTTTGAAATGGCATTCAATGTAAGATGTGCAAGGGATTGGTTAACGAGTGGAGGAGTCATGATGTCATCAATGTCAATACAACACAATGTCATAAATGAGAAATGTCTCCTTCTTATTTCAATTTCAAGCTCCACTCTAGCCAATAGATATTGAAGATGAGGAAGATAAGGTATCCATTCTAGCAGTGAAGAACTCCCAGTTAAATTCAATTTCACAAGGCCTTGCAATTTACTCAAATCTGGGATAGGATACCTTAGTGATATGCAACCATATATATCTAATTCTACCAAAGATGTGCATGTCGTGACACTGGTTGGGATCTTCTCTAGCCTCTTACAAGAAATTTCTAATGTATGCAATGAAGAAGTGCACTTGAACATATCATCTGGTAATGAAACCAAATTTGGATTATGTATAACTAATTCACAAAGAGAAGATAGGTTAGACCCATGGAAAATATCATTTGGTAGACTAACAAGGGTTCGACAATTGACTAGTCTCAAATGCTTAAGAGAGAGGAGTGAACTCAAACCGATGGGTAAAGCTCCTAAATTTGGATAATCTTCTAAATGCAACGTCTGTAGTCTTGAGCAATATGATAGAGATTGATGAAGTCCTGTCACCTCAGGCGTGTTTTTAATAGTGATAGAAGTAAGATCATAATTTTTGTGATATTTTATGATATCCAAGGGTTCATGACTCTCACTAATTGTCTCAAGATATAAATTTTTTAAGGCTTTAAAACTCAAGACTGGACTTGTTTTCACAACTTCTAGCTTGTGACACCTACCAATTTCTAAAACCTCAAGACACGAAAATAGGTCTACTGTTGCTAATTTGGTAGCATTGGAAGGAGGCAAAAGATTCAAAACTTTTAAATGTGGAAAGTCCTTAATTCGAAGCTCTCTTAAAGACGGAAAAAATCCATTTTGTAGAGACTCATCAATATTGTTGCCCTTCGTTGTACCAAGACTTTCATTTAAATGATCATCCTCATGCTCACTATTGTATACCTCCTTGCCTATATATTCCACTTTGTGAAAGTTATTTAGACTCAGACACCTTAGATTAGGAAGTTTACTAAGATTATTAATGGGAAGTTGTTGGCAAACACAACCAGAAATTGTAAGTCGTCTAAGACTGACCAAATTATGCAACTCTCTTGGTAGCTCCCTTAACCTTGTCTCTAACAGAATTAACACTTGTAGCTGATATAACTTACATATTGAGTCCGGTAAAATTTCAAGGGGGTTGGATGACAGATCAAGATATCTCAAATGCTTCAAATTCCCTATGATAGGTGACACTTCTGTTATCCCTTTGCCAACCATTATCAAAGTTCGCAAGTATCTTGCATGCGCCAACACATTCCAACTCAAGAATTCACCGCTCCATATATTAATTGTTCTTAACTGTGGTATTAAATCTTCCCAAGCTTTGCTTTCTTCCTTTTTAAAATTGAATAGCACAAAATGATGACAATAATCATGTGCAATGAATTGATCAATGAATAAATCCACTTTGTTAACTTGGATTGCAAGATCATGCACCAAATGGGGCATCTTACATTGCCATATATCTCTAGTAACGTTATCCTTATCTTCCTCTAATTGTAAGAATGAGATATCTAACAAAATTTTGAAATATTCTTCCCCCCTCTTTTCCATTATCCGAAAAACGTTGCTTGTACTTTTAAGGAATCCCTGAGCAATCCAAAGATCAATTAGCGCATTCTTCTCAATTATGTGGTCTTTTGGGAAGGTTGCACAGTATGCAAAGCATTGCTTTAAAGAAAGTGATAAACGTTCATAACTCAAAGACAACGATTGTAGCATCTCACTTTTTGACAAAGCATCCCATACTCCTTTTCGCTCTATGAATTCCCAATCCTGTAGATTTTCCTTCGATTGCATTAAATCTCCAATAAATTTTATTGCCAAAGGATAACCATTACATTGCCTAACAATACTTTGTCCTACTTTCTTATGATCAGAAGAAGGAATATATACTGTTTGTTCAAATAATGTCCAACTATCCTCTTCTAATAATGCTTTCAACTCATATGGTTCACCAACCCCTGCACTCATTGCAACCTCTTTACTACGAGTGGTAACCAAAATCATACTACCTTGACAACCCTCAATTGCCTTCAATTGATTTTTCAATAAATCCCATAAGGCTTTATCTTCAGTCCAAACATCATCAAGTACAAGCAAGAACCTTTTGCCTTTCAACTCTTTTTGAAGTTCCTGTATAATTTCTTCCATGGTAGTCAAGTCGCTTTTCTTTGATGAAAGCAATTCAACCATTTCCTTCAAAATTCTTACAATATCGAAATCCATAGCCACACATACCCACATTTTATTATCAAAATGTTTTGCAACTTTCTCTATGTCGTGGTATAAAGCTCTTGCTAAAGTTGTTTTCCCAAGACCTGATTATTAAATAATAACAAAATTCAATTACGTAATAATGAGGATTGGGTAATAATTTAAGGATAAATATTGATCTTTATTTACCAAACATAGAATAAATCACAACCTTACAGCGTTAGAAAGAGAATAGTTAAAAAATAGTATAGTGAACTATTAATCTCGTGAAAAAAGTAATTATTTGTTATTTTATGTCTGCATTTTTGTTAATTTTATTCCCTTTTTAATATTGTTATTTTATTAATCGAAAATTCAATCTCCGGACTAGTAAAGACTAATTTATTTCCATATAAGAGAAGTAGACTAATTTATTTCCTATCTCCCATAGCGAGAATAAAATCTAAAATTTTCATGTCATACCACCCACACACTTTAGTAGTCATAAAACCTAATATTTACCTGTTTAATCTGTCACATTCACCAAATTGATAGATACACATTACAACTTTTTATCTTATTCACCAGTATACATTTTCTAAGCAAGCTTACGACTCAAATATATAAGTGATAAATTTATATGCATAAACTTTGGCGTCATTTTTTTTAACTTAGCTTTAAGAAAAAGTTACATTAGATATATATATATTTTTTTAATTTCTAAATAAATATTATTTTACTTTAGTAAATATTCACAATTCGGAAACTCTAAATTTAATCTAAGATATATGTAATGTAGATAGGGATTATATAAAGTGTGAAAAAAATTAAATATATTGTATATTTCATATAAATAAATTAAAATAACCCATTTTAATATTGATAAATATATAAACTATGAAAATATATATAATAATATATGTAGGAAAAAAAAGAGAATATTTAAATTAATTAAATAATACTAAAGGTGAAACTTAAGGGACACTTGTCAGCATATTATTATAAGTTTTCCCTTCAAAATTACTTGCTTATATAATAAAAATTCATTGTTACATATAAAAAGAAGGTTTATACAATTGAATCTAAATTATGTCTTTTACTTTGTACAAAATCTAAAATAAACTTCCTTAAATATCAAATAGCCCATTATAAATATTACATGTGTTTAATTATATTCTTTTGCATATTTCTAATTTTTAAAAATATATTTCACTCAAGTACTTTTTAATATTAGATGAATCTATTCATATTTTTTTAAAACAGTCTCATTATTTTTAGTCTAATTTATTGTTGTTATAAATGTTTAGCAACCGTGTATTGCACGGGGTTTTAATCTAGTATCACATATATAAGACAAAATTATGCAATTTCACATTGATTCGCTTGTCTTATAGTATTAATATATTTAATATTAATTGATGTTGTCAACCATCAATAGAAATGGTGGCAGTGGCACCATAGTAAAAAAACATGTTTGGAATTACAAATTCTTAAATGGACCTGGTTCACACTAATTTATTGCGGACCACTAACATTAGAGAAACTATGATTGTTTTATTAAAAAAAAAAAAAGTCACTATAATAAAATGAAGGTCACTAGGTTGAAAATAAAAGTCTTTTTAGTAATATATAGGCTATAAGAGGTTAATTTTTTTAATAAAATATTTTATAAGGTCAATATTAATAATAAAGGTCACTATGTTAAAATTAGGGTCATAACGTCGTACTTCAAGTTCACAATAGTACTCCGTATTAAACATTATACAACTTTTAATAAAGGTTACTATGTTAAAAATAAGGTTACTATGTTAAAAATAAAGGTCACTATGTTCAATATAATGTCAGTTGCGTGTGTATAAACCTCGGGTCCACAATAATATTATTGTGAACCAGGTCCACGCAAGTATTTCTGGTTTGGAATACCATGCAAATTAAAGTACACCCATCTTCCCAATTAACTTTGTCCAATTTTATTCATTTGTCCGAATATAGTCTGCCCTTTTGTCCAATTTTATTCATCTGTCCAATAGACATTGATCACCAACTTTTAAATACTTCTCAATCTCTTTCAAGAGTTTTAACTACTTAAATTTAGAGTCTCACTAAATCTTTGATTTAATACAAAATATACTTCTTTGTTGTCTCATATCACATCAATATCTTTTTATTTAAAAATCATACTGTAAAATTTCTCCTAAATTATATGCTATAATAAGTCAAACTTGATTTAGATGAGGGAGTATAAACGTCAAATTCATGTATAAACGTCAAACTTGATTTAGAAATCATAATAAGTTTAAAGAGTATATTGAAGTATTATTTTAAAAAATAAATATTGATTTTTTTGTAGAAAATATCTTAGGTGTAAACGTGTAATATACGTTTATTATATGGGGGGATTTATCAATAACTTTTTCAAAATATATTGCAGATTTTTTATCAAATTAAAAAAATTATACTACATCCGTCCCCTTTTAATAGTCCCTTATGGGCAAATTTTAGTCCCAAAATGTTCACCCCATTTGCTTTTTCCAACAACCATTAATATTAATTTTTGGAAAAATTGCTCCCACAAATCCCAACTTTGCCTCGTCCGCCCAAATTAATCCCTACTTTTGATTATTATCTATTGCACCCAACTTTAGGGGGTATTAATTTCTATTGCACCCAACAGGTCACCCAACCTGATATAACAGGTTACCTGGACACGTGTCAACATATGATTCGCTTAAAAAAAATTAAAATTAAAATTAAAATAAATAAATAAAGTTTAAAAAATTAAAATTAAATAAAAAAAAAACACCTTCTCTCTCCTCCCTTCTCCTCCTTCCCTCTCTGCTTCCTCCCCCCATCCCTTCCCTCACGGCCACCAGCACTACCTCCCCTTCCCCCACCTCCGTGTCGCCGCCTCCCAGCACACTTTCCCGCTTCCCCCTCCCCGCTTCCCCCTGCGCACTTCACACACCAGCACTACCTCCCCTTCCCCCTCCCCGCTTCCCCAAATCCTAACCCCTAACCCTAACATTCGAAACACTATAAAAATGGCGACAAAATCAGCCACCAACGCCCGAAATCGGTTGATAAAGGGTTGAAATCAACCATTCAGGCCCATTATCGACTGATTTCAGCCATTTGTGGCCAATTTTGGTGGTAGATTTTGGGGAAGGGGGTTGTTTTATGGTGGGGAAACAGTCGTGCGGTGTGCGGTGGTGGTTGGCCATTTTCGGCCATTGTGGTGGGAGTGTGTGACTGGTGCGTGGCTGATGGTGTTGTTGGTGTTGCGGCCTTGCGGGGTGAAGGTTGTAGGTGGAGCTGGTGGTTGATTTTGTTGGACTGGAGCAGGGGGCTGCGTGGTGGTTGATGGGAGGTGGTAAGGGAGTTGCGTGGGAATGGAAGCAGGGGAGATGCGAGATGGAGTTGGGATGGTGGTGGCGTTGCTGTTTGCGGCGGCTGGTGGTTGAAATTGGTGGCGAGGGTGGTGATTGCAGGTGGTGGTGCGGTGGTGGTGGTGGTGCGGTGGTGGAGGTGGGGCAAGTGCTGTATTAGTTTTAGGAAATTAATTTTTTTTGTTTTCATTTTTTTTTCTTTTTTTTCCAACCAATTACATATTGACACGTGTGCAAAAAAAATTAATTCTCAAATGTTAACCTGATTAACCGGTTTCAGGTAAATTGGGTGCAATAGAAATTAATACCCCATAAAGTTGGGTGCAATAGATAATAATCAAAAGTAGGGATTAATTTGGGCGGATGAGGCAAAGTTGGGATTTATGGGAGTAATTTTTCCTTAATTTTTTACTAAAATTCCTTCCAATTTGCAACAATACTTGTGCAAAATTATATTTTCCATGTAAATTTTGTTTTCTCATGTACTTTTATTACTTTCTCTCTTTACTTTTTTGCATACCCAATGTCAATTTACTTTTTCAATGTACTTTAACTATTCTTCATTGTGTTTATTAATTCCCGTGAAAAATGCCCATAAGCGACTATCAAAAGGGGACGGAGGGAGTATGTCACAATAAATTCTTGTTTTAGAAATAAGAAATTCTTGCTAAAAGATACGAAAATTTCAAAATTTAAAAAATAGCACATCATGTTAGAATTTAAAATTTTCATATTTTCAAGTAAATTATTGTATAGTATTTAAAAATTCAACTACCAATATCTTAACTTCTTAAGTGTCATTATGGTAATCATATCTGATAGAGTGTAAAACATTTTCCTGGGCCTCAACTATTAGCTTAAACTTTTGGTTGAGATGGTTCTTCAACATGTATATATAGGTAGAGCCAGCGTGACACAAAGGTCACGGGTTCGAATCTCATCCACCCCCATCTCAACCAAAAGCTTAAGCTGATGGTTGCGCTTACAATAAATAATTATTATATTATCATATATTTTGATAAACCTTTGGCAAAAGTAGTTTGAGCATGCGGCAATATTTAGTTGCACGTTATTTTTTAATTTACCTTATCTTTTTTGCTTACTTTATCAGTATTGTTAACGATTTTCTATATATCTTAACATAGTTTTGGGATGTTGTTATATTCGTGTTGATAATATCCAAAAATTGACAAATGGATTAATAATAATATAAATATTTTTGTAAATGTAATTCGTATTTATATAAATCATTTTCACAAATATCTTTAATTGTATAAATGATATAGAGGAAGTAAAACAATATTTTGTACATGAATTTAGGAGAAATATTTTAATTTTGTAAATGAAGTTAATTTGCATTGAATATATTCTAAGAATATAATGTAATAAAAAGTGGCGGAAAAATTTTCACGCATATGACATGCATCATTCTAGATAGTTTCACTTTTGATATATGGATAGTTATAGATTAGTTTTGTTTATAATATAGTATCACTTTCATTGGCGACCAGGACAGTAGTTTAAATGCTAAAATCTCATCAACTTAGGTCAAAAAAATATTCTTACAAACTTTGGATTAGGTTATATTAATTAGTTTTGAATTTATTTATTTGTTTATTTATATTTTTTTTTTTTAGTTGTAAACGGAGGGGAGTTTATTTTGAATGTAATACCAAGTACTGGTATTTAGTACCATTAACTTAATATGAAAAACAAAACAAGCAAAATAAATTTACAAGAACTTGCATTTTTAAATTTACCTCCAAGCCCAACAATGGCAATGGTGAAGAGATGTTCCTTATCATTTTCTGGACTACACATCATTTCCAGCAATTTTTGCTTATCATCCTCCCTCCCTATAAACTCAATAGCACTTGCCTTTTGCCGAATAATCTCCAGGTTTGCCCTCCCAGCATTGCTAGTGGTGGGTACACTCTTATCTAGCAGCTTTACTTGTTTGAGGCCTATTCTCTTAGCCTCCTTGTCTAACTCATCGAACTTGGAAAGAATCTCAAGTACCTTACGAGTCATCCGAAAGTGGAAAACTACAGGGTTATTAGAGGGAGAGAAGAAATTACACACCTTTTTCTTACGCATGAGGTTTTCACCGAACTCAATATTCCTGCGTATAATTTCATAATCGTAGTCATCCATTACATTAGCAGCAAAATAAGAGACATTCTTAACTTTTTGAAGCCAACGGTCAACACCTGGATTATCATTAGCACTTCCTACACTTTGAAGGAATGCTTGAGTGTCATTAAACCTTTCCTTAAGATTTTCAAGGTGACCTTGAAAACCTAGAACAAGTTTTATCTCGTCCCATGCTTGAGCACCTACAAATCCAGCTGTCGCTTTTACAACATCTATTGCTAAGTCTGCCATATTATGCAGATTGTTAAGTCAAAGGTTTTTTTTTTTTTTTTATTATTTTTTTTTTTTTTGGGTTGAGAGGATCGAATAGAGAACAAAAGAGGTGGGTGGTACAATATGAAATTTACTTGAATGTATGTACTCGATCAATTTGTTTTGTGGACAATGATTTAATATTTTCAGACATCTTCCACTCTTTAAATAATGTGTAAAATTTGATTCCTTTATTCGTAGGTTTAGTGTAATTCTTTACTTGTCTTCACAAATCGTCCTATATGCTTTGAAATATTATTATTCTTTACTTCTTATATATTCCTATTATTCTGACTTTTACCTTGCCTATCTTAGCTTTGAGTAAAGTAATTGATATTTGATTCTAACCTTTACGTACTTGTGTTATTACCGAATTTATTATATTAATGTCTCAAGTTATGAATATTGAGATTACACCTTGTGGATTACAATTATCTTGATTAGTTAAAATTATGGTTTTACCAGAATAGTGCAACTATTTGAAACAAATTACATATAATATCGTTGTTAATGTAATTTAAATATTCAGATCAAATCATTTTTGATTACTCATAACACAAGGCTTACATATACTTTCTCCGTCCCTAAATATGTTGCATGTATATCGTTTTGGGTGTTGGTAGATATTTATCTATTTTAAAATTTTATTTTTCATATTACAAAATGTCATCAAGTAAACCTACTTTTTTTACTTTTTCCACATACTAGTAAATTTTTTTAACGTTTCCGTAATTTTTCGTGTCTTTATTACTTTTTTTTCACCATTCAAATACCATTTAAAACACAAATATTTTTCAATTCAGCTTAATTTAGTAAATCACAAGAAGCCCTAAGTGTTACAGTAATCAATCTACACCTTTACAAAAAATTATCACATCACGCGTATAAATATGAAAAATATTTTCAATAGGAGATTTGTCATGAAATAATTTTCCGTAGTTTCATTAGAGTGTAGAGTAGAGTATATATACAACCTAGCAAATAGATTATGGTGTTGGGGAATTTGTGTATGGTCAAGGGTCACAAAAACAGCAAACAATTGAACCGGAAAACTTCGAGGCGTGAACGGGATCACTTTCCCAAAAGTATAATTCCGACCCTATACTACAACCGGGTTTACACGGAAATTTACTAATTAAGGAGATACAACGAAGAACAATTGTAATTACAAGTAGGATAATTACAATTCAATGTATAAAAGCTTATGATTTTGTGATGATGAAAAATATATTTGCAGCAATGCTTTTCAAGAGGAATATCAAACTGATTATTACTTGAGTGCCTTTCAACATATGAAAATCATACTTCCTCCGTTTTCTTTTACTTGCAACACTTCCCTAAAAAGGAAATGTCACAATACTTGCAACACACTATAAAAGGAAAGTTACTTTAGGGAAAAACTATACTATTTTCCTTATTTAAAGCACATGGTCCACTAAATTACATTCCTAACAACCACTCATCCTATTTTAAAGTTTATTATATAATGTAAACCCCACTTTTCTTAATTACCGTGCTAAAGGGTGTGTTGCATCTAAAAGAAAACAGAGGAAGTATATAAATATGAAGACAAATATCAGCCAAACCGTACAAGAAAACTGACGATAACCGTCACTCACAATCTGAAAAAATGCCGCGCCCGATCGGGCCGGCCACCGCCCGATCGGGCGGTTCTGATTTGCAGATTTTATCACCTCTCGCGCCCGATCGGGTGGTGGTGGCCCGATCGGGCGGACTAAGCCTCGATTTTCAGAAATCAATCTCACGAAAATCACTGTTCTCGCGTCCGATCGGGTGGTGGCTGCCCGATCGGGCGGCGGTACAACCTTCCAGCATCAGCCTCGCGCCCGATCGGGCGAGCACTACCTCGATCGGGCGGTGGACCGGGCTGAGAGAAGTGGCTTGACATTTTCAGCGTGATGTTTTCTTAACTCCATTTAACCATGTTCATGGCTGACTTTATGACTTCTATTTTCTTTGTTTAATATTAATGTACAACACCTTAACCTAAGTAATTAATTTAAACAAACTTGAAATAGTCTACATTCTCTAAATAATTCAACATAGGGCTCATGAGATAGGCCCGACAACTATACACTATACACAATAATAAACCCGACTTTTGACGGCGCTTGGATAGAAAATTTGCAGTAGAAGGGGAAACAATGGTTTCTTTCGCCATTGTTAATGAAGTAGCAGGAGAGTATGTAGAAGAACACTTAGAATAATTTAGAACAATAGACTAGAGGCCCCATGAATTGAACTTCGTGAAAATGAATTAGAATAAATTGAAGTGGGAAATATCCCAAATTAGAAGAAATTGACAGTATTGCGCAGAGCACTTAGAATAATTTAGAAGAAATTGAATTGGGGATTATCCCAAATTCAAACCCAATTAAAAAAAAAAAAAAAAAAAAAAAAAAAAAAAAAAAAAAAAAAAGATAAAATTGATGGTAGAAATTGATTATAGGAATTAGAATGTAGAAATTGATTTTAGGGATTAGAGTGAACCCGGCTCCGATACCATGTCACGAAATAATTTTTCGTAGTTTCATTAGAGTGTAGAGTAGAGTATATATACAACCTAGCAAATAGATTAGGGCTCATGACATAGGCCCGATAACTATACACTATACACAATGATAAGCCCGATAACTATACATTATACACAATAATAGGCCCTAACAAGATTCAATATTTTTACAATGTTAAATAAATTGCTAAAGAATTATTGATGAATGATAAGATTTGAAAGCAAGTGAATGATCATGCCAAGCAGGATTGTATCACTTTACTAAAGAACTAGATATAAGCCCGTGCGATGCACGGTTCTAGTAAATATTTTTATTAATTTAAGATTTTTTATACGATGATCATTCATTAGATATTTGGATAATATTCCTAATATCATAAGATAATTTTTTTATTTTATTTTTAACACTAAAATTATCTTTCGTAGGTTTATTTATTTTAAGTGGCGCTTGAATTTAAAATCTCAAACCTTATTCTTTAATTTTACTTAGGTGACAATTTAATTTTTTTAATAAAAAGTTAATTGACAAATCATTTATTTATTGGCTAAAATAAGTTGTTTGCAAATGCGTTTTTTTATATATTCATTCTGTTTCAAAATATTAGTCTCATATAGAATCTTTTAACTATTAAAAAATAAAGGGGAATCTTCTAAATTTCTCTCTATATATATGAAAAACATAGTGATATGAGATTTAATTTTATTCGTTTCGATGAGTACATTATTAATATCTAATTTTTATAATATTTGCTAGGGAGAGATTAAAGATTTTTACGATCAAAGATTTACATCCATATATGTAAAAAAAGATAATTATTAGTTTTATAAATAATTTAAATTTTAATTGTTCACTATTCATTATTTTTACCTAGGTGGCAAAATTCTTGAATTTTATTCGTCACTTTTTCTTAGGTGGCGAGTGAATTTTTTAATTCTAAAATAAATTATTTCTCTAATTTTTCATTGGTCAAAATAATACCTTTTCTTATGTGGCGCGCCGAATACTCTCCAAAAATGCCTACTTTATTTATATATATTAGATTATTGATGAATAATGCAATTAAGCCTCCTCATTGAGTTGCTCTCTTCAATTCAATCATCATATTTAGTTGAAAAAAGGTATTGTCATCTAGCTAGTATTTCATAGTGATATTGTAGTTTAGAATTGGAGATTTTATGAAAAACTACCTAAGTACCTTTTATATACAACTTTTTGTGAAAAACTACCTTTTAAAAAAATTGTTGTAAATGACTACCTCTTTTTTAAAAAATGTCACTACAAGAAAAAGGGGGATTAGCAACTGATTTTTGCGACTACCATAATAATTAGTCGCAAAAATAATTTTTGCGACTGAAAAAGACGAACAGTCACAAAATTTGCAACTGATTTTGCAGTAGTTGCTATGCGGTCGCTAATTAGCAACTAATTTTTGCGACTACTATAATAATTAGTCGCAAAGTTATTTTGCGACTGCAAAAAACGAGTAGTCGCAAATTTTTGCAACTAATTTTGTAGTAGTTGCTATGTGGTCGCTAATCTGCGACGCTCTTATAATTTTTTGCGACTAAAGATTAGTTGCTACGGTAAATAATTTTGAAACAATTTTTTTAATAAAATTTGCTACTACTATTGCAAGATTTGCAACTAACATGGTAGTTGCTACCATTGTTAATGAAAAATAAAAACCCCCTTTTATTAAACAAGGAAATATAAACCCTTAGTATAATGAGTTAGTTTTTTATTTTATTTTTTTTTACTAAAATTAAAAACCCTTAGATGTTGCCGTAAAAAACCCAATTATCACTCCTTAATCCTTATTCACGAAGAGTACTGCAGACATACTCTTCTTCCTTAAAAAAAAAAAAGCCGAAGGCCAAGTTCAATTCAGAAAAAATCTAACCGTCGTCGTTATATTCATCTGTCGCCGCCATGCCACCATATCTCCTCCCAGGTTAGTTACGCATGCTTCCCCTTCCTACCGTCCATTCCATCTTTCTCATATTGCAATTTGCTAATGGCGATTTAGGGTTATCATTGAGTTTTCGTCCAATTTTTTACTTTAACAAGTTTCGTTTGCGAATTGCAAACTGATTTTAGTCTGATTATTGATTGAATTGCGAATTGAATGAGTTGCGAATTGATTGAATTGATATTAATCTGGTTTATTGCGAATGGATTGAACTGATTTTAATCTGGTTGCCAATTGCGAATTTTGGGTTTATTTTTGAACTCAATTAATGTAAAACCATTCAAACATGATTTAATATGCAAAAAGCCCTAATTTTTTTTAATTTCTGTATGATTTACTATATACTTTGCTTTTAAACGTTGCAAATTAGGCAATGTTGGTAATTACTGTAGTTTTTTGCATCTACTATTGATGAGATTTAAATTGTAATGTTGTTTCTCTTACTGTATTTTACTATGCTGTTTGATTATTTTTGTTGACATATGGTGACACAAATATTATGTATACATGATTGGAAATCCCTTTTCTTAAATTAGCCAATGTTGCTGTTGAGGATGATATGGCACTACAAAATTTGAATGGAGTGGAACAAGGAAAGATTGAGCTCTCACTAGATGGGTTATGGTGAGTTATAATCATTTATGTATTATATTTGATGTCTCACACTACCACAAATACAGTCTATTAAGCGCTTAGGTAGACACACACTATGAAATTGCTGAAATAGTCATATGCTGTGTTAAATTTTCATGAAGTGAATCATTTCAAAACTCTCACTATTCCCAATATCCCACTATTGGAGTCTTCCTCAACCCCTAACCTCTCACTATTGAGCATAATCAAATTACCCCAATTTCTGCGCTCGATTCTTCAATCTTCAATTCAATTTGTGAGTTTCAATCCATCCACATATCAATCTAAACTCATACTCTTTGCTTAAAGAACCCTGATTATTTAAATCATTACCCTTTTTTCTGAATTTTTGTGATTAATTACTTTGTTCAGCAGTTCAATTCGTGAGTTTCAATCAATCCTGTCAACCCATATGATTTACTGGAATAAAGATTCATCTGGTAAGATTTTTCGCATGATTATTTTAGTTTTTGTTAGATTTAACCTTTCAATTTGCCTAATAACTCAATGAGTCATTCTATTTGCCAATCGATTTATTCAACCTTATATATTGAATTTCGCTATGTTTATTGAAATACTTAGAACCCTTTTCCAGAAAGTTGAGTACCAACCTGATTTGTTTTTTTGTTTTCCCCTTCAATTTCATCTAGTTGAAGAGCTTTTAGTCGTTTTTTGGGGGGGTTTTGTTGTATATAACCTATAATTTCGTTATTTGTTGTGTAGTTGTAAGCAGCGTTTGAAGTACTTCATGTGAAAAAGAAAGAGATTGCAAAAATAGAGATTTAATTTGGTATGTTTATTGCATCTTTACGATTAGATCTTTAATCCATTAGTATGTCCCCTGCTTGCTACATGTTTTAGAATTTGTTCTTGAATCTTTTAGTTGTAGGCTCAAGTTATAGGATACTGCACTTTTTTTTAACCAAAGGTTAGTAGATTTATTCTATTTTAAATAGTTCATACAACAGAGTTTGGCAGAGAGGTGTTGAATATATGATATCCAACAAGGTCTAGCCAGTTAAGGAAATAGTAACGACACACAAACTAAAATACCCCTAGGGATTAAGCAAGATAATCTAAAAAGGTGACTAATAATGCAGAGTAAGTGCTACAATGTCCATTTTAATTCATTAGTAACTACATTGTACTTTGACCCCCTAAAGACTTTAGAGTTGGTAGCCATTTTAATAATTATTCTCATTCTTATTACATGATGAATTGAGGAGTTAAAGATCCTCTAGGAAATTTTACTTTTGCGACGGTTCTACAAAATTTGTTGCTAACCCAATTCCTAGTATACAAGTCCTGTGATTATAACCTAACCAAATTAGATGTAGAGAATAAAAGGGTTAGAAAAAAAAAAGCTTACATGAAACAGATTGTTGACTAGGGAAAAGCCCGGAAGAATAGGAATTAAAAGAGTTCATGAGGGACACAAATACTTGACATAATATATATATAAGTAAGAAGTTGTTACTCTTATTTTTTCCATTGACTTTCTGTTGTGAATGGGAAAAGATAATTATGATTATTTCTTCATATATCATCATCTTTTAATTTGAGCTTCTTGTTATCTCAAGTAGAGATAATTTTATACATTAGTTTAGTTTGAGGATATATAATGTTATTTTTGTAGATAAGCATAAAATGTATATAAAGATAAAACCCAAAGATGTATATGACTTGGTAGACGATGACATTAGAGAAGAGAAGGAAAATGAACCATATTATATCTCAACAAGTCATGGTATGAGTATACTTATATATTTTGCTAAGATTATAAAAAATATATATGGTAGTTAATGTTTGGAAATATTTTAGATTATTTGTTTGTTTGTCTGATTGAGTTGGAGGATGAAAATAATTGGCCGGCGTTAATCAAATGATTAATGTGGTATGGCACAATGTGAATTGAAACAGGTTTATTTTGAAGCCATACCCTATTGGAGGGAATTGTTCAATTTACAAAGGAGAATCTGCCGAAATATTTACTAATAATTACTTTCAATAATTATTTTACTACAAGTGTTGCAGTTTTTTATTTTTTTTATTTTTTTTATATAACAATTGAGACCATAGTTTTCTAATACATATCTTAATGCAGGGAAAAACTTGAGGAACATAAGACCAAAGGAATTGAGATAAACCCCGACAAAGTCTACTTGGAGCTTGTAGGTGGGCAAAAGAAAGAAAAGTCTACGGTTTAGGGAGTACTTCACAAATGTTATACAAGAGCAATCCTACTTCTCACCCTCGTGCATCATCTTCCACTCCTTCCATGATTTCTCAACTAAGCTCTTAAGTTGAAGAATTAAAGAAGATGGCGGAAGAAAACCATAACAAGGTAGAAGAAAGCAAAAAAATAGCGACATAAAGCTTAAAATATGCTAAGGAATTTGTCGAAAATCATGAGATCGAAAAAGCTACTTGGAAGAAGGAAAAATTAGCTATGCACAAAACATTGTAGGAGATGGCATCCCTTGCCTCCTGCGTCGTAGTCACCCACTCTACTAATGCAATTAATTGTTTTTTTTAAACAATTAGTCATATGGGTTGAATATTGTTTTTTAATACAATGATATAAAATTGATGATATTTTGGATATTTGAATAAAATTAACATTTGGTTATTTGAATTAATGTGTGGGTACGTTTTTTTTTGGGATTGATATTGATCGTCGCTAAATTATGGTCTCCAAATATTGATAGTCAGTCGCAAAAATTTAGCGACTGAAGATTTGGTTTAGAGACTGGTTAGTTTAGTTGCAAAATAATTAGTTTCAATAGTCACTAATATGTCGCAAATAATTAGTTTTGTAGTCGCAAAAGTTTAGTCTTGTATGTAGTTGCTAATTCGTCGCGAAAAAAATTAGTCACAGTTGTAGCAAATTTGTCGCAATAAATCTAGTTTGCGTAGTCGCAAAAAATGGTCTTGTAGTCGATAATCCGTCGCAAAAGTAGTTATAAAACATTGGTCTCCGTAGTTGCTAATCCGTCGCAAATATTTTACGACGAACAATGGTTTAGTTGCTAAAATTTGAAAGTTAGTCGCTAAATGGCAGTAGCAAAGGCGTTGCAAATCCGTCGCTAAATTTGCGACTGTTCAAAAATTAGTTGCAAAAATGGATTTGCGACGAGGTCTTTGGCAACTAACCAAAGTAGTTGCAAATCCGTCGCAAATCCATTTTTGCGACGGATTTGCAACTATTTTGGCCGTCGCTAATTACCCTTTTTCTTGTAGTGTGTTGTAAAAGACTACTTATTACCGGAATCCGGCCAATGACTTTTGTCGCCGGCGTTGACCACCCAATGCCTTAAAAAACTTTTTTTTTCCTTTTTTTTCTATTCACCACCTTCTTCACCTCCGCCCCACCACCACAACACCTCAAAACACCCCGGCCTACACCCTCACGCATCCCAAAACCAACACAACCCCACTTGAAACCACCTCTAACCTGTCGAATCTAACACATCCAAGCCCACACAACTTCGCAATTCTGCGATCCTCGCAGCAGCACCTTCCCTTTCTCGTAGCAGCACACATTCCCACGCCATCACCGCACCACTACCCTCTATCTCTACCTCTTGACGCCACCAACAATAACACCAGCATACCCCATTAAGCTGCAAATAGCAGCCATACTAACCACGGAACACTAACAACAATAACACAGCAATAAATTAATTATTGTAAATTCCATTCACAAACTTCAATCTTCTATAAATTAAAAACACAATTGCACTAGTCTCTGGAAGGGAAATCCATCGCACTTGCATCAAATTCGCAATCGCAACCAATACATAAAAACACATTTGCTTTAAGCATTCAATTTTCGCATATACTTAACAATTGAAAAGGGGGTTTGCACGAACTAAGCAAGATATACATGGATTTAAGGAAAACTTACAATTTTTGGAAGGAAATTCACCAGATTGGGGCTGAATTGGAGAAGAAATCGAGAAATTAGGGTTCTAGGGTTACAAAAAGGGGCTGAATTGGGGGAATTTGTGAAATTTGGGGGGAAAATGGGTGGGAAATGGGTCATTACAGGGCACGTGCTAGTCACGTGACTTAGTCAACGCCGGCGACAAAAGTCAACGACCAGATTTCGGTAATAGGTAGTCTTTTGCAACATTTATTTAAAAAGAGGTAGTCATTTACAACAATTTTTTTAAAGAGTAGTTTTTCATATTAAGTTGTATATAAAAGGTAGTTTTTCACAAAAAATCCTTTAGAATTTAGTTCTTTTTTTTTTTTTTTTTTTTTTTGACAGGAAGTTGGGGAGTATTATTATATGCTCAAATCATCAAGAATTACAGCATCCGATGCACAATCCGGCACTTCTTCCATCCAAACTCTCATCACATCAAACATAACACTACTTTGAGCAAGTCTATGAGCTACCCCATTCCCTTTCCTCCCAACATGAGAAGAAACAAAACTACTACAATAGTCAGAAAGCATAAGAATATCTTTCACAATTAGACCAAATCTGGAATTTTGGATCCTTTTGTGCTTCAAGTGCTGGTGTAGTTTCAGATTGTCAGTTTCCAATATGATGTTTCGAAAGCCAGCTTCAATGGTTATCTTGAGCAAGTGTCTGGCAGCAAGAGCTTCACCTATGTCCACATCATACTCCTCCTTCAACCTCCAGCTCGTAGAAAGAAGGACATCACCCAAGTGATCCCTAGCCACACCACCAATACCCGTAGTTTTGTCACTAAAACAGGCCACATCAGAGTTGATTTTGCACACCCCAGCTGGGGGTTTCTTCCAGCTTGTTTCAACCACCATATTTTGCTGTAGGGGAGTAACTTTTGCCTCATTAGCTTTATGATATTCACCCACAATATTCACGGCTTTCTGTATCACTGATTCAATGTTGAAGGCTTTCCTTTCAAAACACCAGGCATTCCTCTTGAGCCAAATCCCCCACAACAAACTCCATAAAATGTCCCACCATTCTCTCTTTTTATTTTCTTTCAGTTTTTGTATGCAAAAAGACATGAAAGAAATAGAGTTATCAGCAGCAATAGACAAACGCAGAGGGGAAAAATACCAAATACTCTTAGCAGCAGGACATGATACAAGCGTATGCATAACCGTTTCTGCCTCCTCACCACATACAGGGCAAACATCATCATCACAGATACCCCTACCTTTCAGCTTGTTTCTAACAGGAAGCCCTCCATGAAGTGCACGCCAACCAAAATTCTTGACTTTGGGAGGCACATTTGCATTCCACAGCATTTTCCAAATGTCATTGCAGGGAGTAGAAGAAGCAGACGCACCAGTATCTTTGTTAGCCTGAAGCAACGCAAAATAAGCACTTTTGACAGTGAACTCACCATTTTTAGAGAGTTGCCAAGTCCAACAGTCCCTTTGAGGGAACGCAGGCAGAGGTATTCTCTTAATTTCTCTTGCTTCCCACTCCACAAATGTGTTGTCAATCAGCTGGTAGTTCCAAGCACCATCCACGAACAGCTCATAAACAAATTTTGGACTTTCAAGTTCAATATGGGGCCGTGGCAGAACCTTGAAATTGGGTAAGTTGGGAACCCAAGGATCACACCATATATCAATTGAGCTACCAGAACTTACCATTTTACACGCACCAAGTCTCACAACATCTCTGGCAGAAAGTATCGATTTCCAGGTGTAGCTTGCATTGGGAGTAACTTTTGCAGCCATAAGATCAGTATGTGGGAAATATTTTTGCTTCAAAGTGCGTACCATCAGTGAGTTGGTATTAGTAAGTAGCCTCCAAACTTGTTTTGCCAGCATAGCTTTGTTAAAGCATAGTAAATCACGCATTCCCAGCCCCCCTTCCTTCTTAGACATAATCAACTTGTCCCATGCCACCCATGAAGTCTTATGTTCCTCCTTCTTTTGACCCCAAAAGAAGCTTCGACACATACGCTCAATTTCTTTTAAAATGCTAACTGGCAAATTGAAACACTGCATTGCATACGTGGGGATGGCCTGAGCAATTGATTTAATTAGCACTTCACGACCAGCTTGAGAGAGGTAACCACCATAGAATTTAGTTCTTATTACTAATAGATTAGATATTTTCTTTCTTGAATACAATTTTGCCTAAAAGATTACACTATCTATTAATAAAAATATACCTATACATAACATAGCATCATTTACTTCGTATATTGTGCATTTTATTTATACTTAGTAATAATCATTGTATCAAAAAAAATATATTTAATAATCAAGCACCGATCAATGCTGTAAGTAAAACAAGTTGATCATAATAATATTCGAATAAGCCTTAATCATAAATTAGAATATAATGATGAATACAATCACACTGTAAATCGCATGTATTAATTAACTGGTTTCTATTTTTCTAATATAAAACACAAATCACACTACAAATTTTTGTAAATCTAACTTAAATATAAGTCATTCATGAACCGAATTATGGCACAAAGGACAAACACAATTTTCATAGAGACATCTAAGTATACAAGGCTCATGAAACACATGCTCACAAGGCAACTTCGTAAGAGATTTTGACCACTTTGTTACAATAATACTAACATCATCGTCATTAATAGTAGCCTTAAGATCTTTGTCCCCTTTTTCGTCTGTGATATTCAATTTTTGTAGACATATACCACACGTACCCTCTATTTTCAAAAACTCGCAATCATTACCATTACCATCACCATTATTCTCAATAGTAAGCCTTTCTAGCCCCTTAATAACCAGTACTTCCTCCTCAACAAAATCGTCCGAGGTAGCAACACCGCCAACACACTCCTTGAACTCCTCTTCATTACAAACTCGATCAGGACCAATACGAAATAGCCTCAAATCAAAAACTTCAACACTCTTTAGTAAACCACTTTCATGTTCAAAACCTTGTTGTCCTTGTTTCTTAAGAGACTCAACTCTTTTCCATATATCATCACTTAAATGATTTAATTTTTTCATCAACCAATTACCAACAAGAACATCATTTCTATTCTTAGTGGCTAAAAGATCTTGAGCAATATCAACCCTACACAATATGCAAAACGGGTTAATCAATAGAACTTCCTTTGTAGGTAGTTTTCGCATGCTTAACATTCTTCGACCATTAGTATGGTATTAAATTAAGGTTTCGTAGTGATCGAAGTTTAATAAAAAAATTGAGATCTAAAACCTAAGCTCTGATACCATGTTAGATTTCGAGAAAACTTCTCAATCTGGAGTGTGTACCATTGATCAAAATATATAGAGTTTACAATGCTAGGCCTAAACACGTTAGGAAACCTAGTTACGATAAACATACAAAATATATCCTAATCTGCGACAAATATTATCCTAAGTATAATATCTATCAAATCTAACTTCGAGTTTCATAGAGGAAGAACTCGAGTTAATTAGGATTAATAGTATCATTAGTGTCATGGCTACAAGGAATTACGATGCCACGATCATGAAGCTCTTCAAACCTAGCAATTAGACCTTTTTTTTTCTTCCATACTAATCCAACTTCATTCAATTATTGAGAAATAAATTTTAAGGAGAGATTATGATTATCAAATTTATTCGTATATATATATATACAATGTAGATAGCCCATGTCCTTAGCTGAGTTGTATTAGGAAGCTAGTTTAGTAACTAACTAATAATCGCTAAAAATCTTTATAATTTATTATCTATGTAGTCTTGTTACTCTCGTATACATAAAACCGTTATAATTTAGGAAACTTTTTTAGTAACTAAGTAATAACCGCCCTGTCTTCAAAAAAAAAAAAAAAAAAAATAAATAATAATAATAATAATAATAATAATAAAATAAAATAAAAAAATTAAGGTCGGTGTACTAGAAGATTTGATAAAGGAAGATAAATAATACTACGTAATTTATACAGTTATCTCCACTCTGTGAAAAATTATTAAATACATAAGGTAGGTGTTATCTAGAATTTGTAATATACACCCGGATGCACCGTACACCCAACTAACTCAATGTTAGTTTTTGTTTTTCATTTGATGATTAAATGAAAAACAAACATCAAAATAAGAACAAAACACTCATGTTGTACGGTACACTCGGGTGTATATATAACTACCTCTATGTGTTTTCAGAAGATCGAATTGTATGGACTCCGCATTTGATAATGTACTACTCCGTAGTAGAAAAAAAAATTTCATTATTCATTCCTAATTATTTTAATTATGGAATGTTTTCAATATGGATTCAAATTTTGATCATTAATTCTCACTACTTTATCGCGGATAAGGACTTTACAAAATCATGTCCTCAACCCAAGTCTCAATTTCTTTAAGCCACTCTAGTACTGTAATGACTAGTCTCAATTTTTTCTTTTTTTTTATTTTTTTTTTTTTTTTTTTTTTTTTTTGGAAATACTAGTACTGTAATGACTAGTCTTCTCATCTCAAATGCTCCATTGAAAGCCTTAAAGGTGAAGAACTAGCCAAGAGTTTCTTTACATTCACGAAGGTTATGAGATCAAACCCTCAACTAATTAAGAAACAAGTGAGCACCCGCTATACCATACTCCGTAATAACTAATAAGCTAAGACGACGAACTTGGTTTAAAGTTTAAAACAAACCCTAGCTTTATTGTTCGATTTCTAGAGAGGATTTTTCATGCCTCATTCAATGTTCATTTACTATCAAATTTGTATACCAAACCCATTTACAATCTCTACGACCCTAGTTATGGGTTATTAGTTCGTTATATAATTTGTATCGGCCCATTAGCATGAGGACATGAAAAATTGTTGAACCACATTTGTGAAAGAAACCAACTTGATGGGCCAACTAAATTCACTAATTCATTGCAGATTTGCAGCTTGTGGCAAACTGACAATAACATAATTAAGGGTGTCAGCCCCAATAACATGATCAAATAAGTCAACTAATTTAAGTTTGATACTTATTTCATAAATAATTACACACAACTACACAAGTAAGAGCAATCACAACTCAAGTCCAATGCTTGCATTTATTCATCACTTATTTACATCAATCTTCTTAAACGACAATCAATTTTGCATCCATTTGGAAGCCCAACACCACTGCATCCGCTTCGACTATCATCGGGTCTATATTTTGCTGATGGCTGTTGACAATTATTAAAACAAATTCAGATAAAACATCAAATTAGACACCTTATATATGAATATATCACAAACAAATTAAAGTAGGCAAAATCAAGGAGAACATATCCCAAAAATTTGTATTACTTCGTCATTTTAACGACACTTTACTATTTCACTTTGTTTTTTTTTTAAAATTTCACAAATAACTAGTACTCATATATACATATAGTATAGCAAAAAAAAAAAAAAAAAACTCAATTTCATCCAAATAAAACAAAAAAAAAAATAAATCAAGTAGCCCATTGTTTAGCATAAAATCGAAAAGAACTACTCCGTAATTATTGAAGTGTTTGATGATTATCCCCCATTGCAGCCTCCCCAGTCCCGACCCAATGCAATTAATATCGTCAAAGTAAGTAATTAGTGAAATGAAAGCATAAATATTAATCAAATAAAAGCATATATGAAGTCCCTCCATTACCGTGATTATCGATCAATTTGCCATCAACTCCGTCCTGGCCTCGTATGATTAATCGAATCATCGAAGTGAGTCTGATAGAAAAAAAGAGGAAATGTTGTGAATTGGTAATGGGAAAGATAATTTTAATTTGTTTAGAGTTAGTAAATTCATATAATACAGTTGGTAAAATGTACGGAGTAATTCTTTAAAATAAAAAAATACCTTGATTGTATGGATACTAGCAGAGTCCATGCTCCATCATCATTTTCTGTGGTCTTGTATTATTTCATAATCGATCTCAACATAGGGAACATCTGAGATTTTGTGCCATTCAGATCCAGAATCAGGCCAATCTTCTTTGGCACTTATTCTTTCTTTCAAAATTGGACAATTCCAAATGATGATTCTTTTGAGATTTTGGGGAAGATGCTCTTTGGCAGGTAGATGTGTCAACTTGTTGCAATAGTATAACGCCAAATCTTCAAGAGATGAGAGGGTGCCTATCCACTCTGGAAGTCTTTCCAACTCTTCAAAATTAATAAGGCGTAGAGTTTTAAGGTCAGGGAGGTGGAGTTGAAGTAGTTGTTGAGGCAGACTTTTCTGCTTATTTTTTTATCCCTCATACAATAATACAATTCAAGTACTTTAAGGGAGTTATTGTGTTTATGGGGTGGAGGAGTGATGGTGTGGTGGTTGTCATTACAGAACACCATCAAATAAGACAAACACCTAGTACTAGTACTAGGACTAGGACTAGGAGTACTATCTCTGCTTTCTATTTCATGCTCCACGTAAGCTCCTAAAGATTGAAGGTGAGGAAGATGTGGAATCCACTCTAGCACTGAACTACTCTAGCACTGAATAAACAAATAAACAAGGCCCTGCAATTTACTCAAATCTGGGATGGGATGCTTTACTGATCTACAACCATATATTTCTAGTTTTTCCAAAGATGTGCATTCCGTGATACTAGTTGGGATCTTTTCTAACCTCTCACAACTAGATATTCTAAATGTATGCAAGGAGGAAAGACCCTTGAACATATCATCAGGTAAAGAAATCAAGTTGTCACAATCCTCTATAATTAATTCACAAAGGGAAGAGAGACTAGACCCATTGCCATGGAACATATCATCTGGAAGACTATCTAAGGCCGTGCAGTTGTCAAGTTTCAAATGCTTAAGAGAGACAAGGGAATTCAGACCATTGGGTAAACACACTAACTTTGGACATTCATCTAAACAAAATGTCTCTAGCCTAGAACAATTTGACAGAGATTGAGGTAGGCTTTTCATCCCAGGCATATCTTTAACAATGAGAGAAGTTAGACTACCACTTTTGTGATACTTGATTATATCCAAGGGTTCTTCACTCTCACCAAATTTCTCAAGATATAAACATTTTAAAGATTCAAAGCTCAAGGCTGGACTTGTTTCCACAACTTCTAGCTTAGGGCACTCACCTATTTCTAAAACCTCAAGACAGGAGAATGGGTCCATTTTTGCTAATGTGGTAGCATTAGTAGGGGGCAAGAGATTCAAATTTTTCAAACTTTGAAATCTGTTAATCCGAAGCTCTCTTAAAAATGGGAAAAAACCTTTTTCTAGACTTTTATTGAAATGATTATTCTCATTCTCAGTACTGTTTAACTCTTCTCCTATATATTCCACATTAGGGAAATCATATAGACACAAACCCCTCAAACTAGGCAACTTCCCAAGATCGTTCAAAGAAAGGTATTGGCATTCACAACCTGATATTGTAAGTCGTCTAAGATTGACCAACTTACGCAATACTTTTGGTAGCTCCTTTAGACTCGTCTTTAAGAGAATCAATACCTACAACTGATAGAGTTTGCATATTGAGTCTGGTAAAGTTTCTATTGGGTTGGAAGACAGATCAAGATATCTCATATGCTTCAATTTCCCAATGATAGCCAACACTTCTTCTGTCATCCCTTTGTCAACTAATATCAAAGTTCACAAGTATCTTGCTTGAGCTAACACATTCCAACATGGGAACTTACCACTCCATACATTCATTGTTCGTACATGTTGTATTATTTCGTCCTTCAAAGCTTTGCTTTTTTCCTCATTAAAATCAAATAATACAAGATGGTGATGATTCAATGAAGTGTATGGATCAACAACTTTAGCGTCCCAAATGAACAACTCCTGTTTGAAGATATGGATTGCAAGATCATGCACTAAATCGTGCATCTTGCATTTCCATACTTCTCTTTTTGCGTTCTCCTCTGTCCAATCCTCCTCTAATTGTAAGAATGAGATATTCAACAAAGTTTTGAAATAGTCTTCCCCCATCTTTTCCATTGTCAAAGTTGAGTTGCTTGTTTCAGGCCGGTAAGGTAAGGAATCCCTGAGCAATCCAAAGATCAATGAGCTCATTCTTATCCATTATGTGGTCTTTGGGGAAGGTCGCACAGTAGGCAAAGCATTGCATCAAAGAAAGCGAAGGCAAATGCTGATAGCTCAAAAACAACGACGGTAGAATGTAATTTGTATCATTTTCCGACGAAGTAGCCCATACTTCATTATTCTCTATTGATTCCCAATCTTGTATACTTTCCTTCGACTGAAGTAAACCTCCCATAGTTGTTATTGCCAAAGGAACACCCTTACACTTCTTAACAATCCTTTGCCCTACTACCTCCTTATAAGAATGAGAAGGAATATTGACCTGTTTTTCAAATAATGTCCAACTATCCTCTTCTGATAATGCTTTCAACTCATATGGTTCACCAACCCCTGCACTCATTGCAACCTCTTTACTACGAGTGGTAACCAAAATCATACTACCTTGACAACCCTCAATTGCCTTCAATTGATTTTTCAATAAATCCCATAAGGCTTTATCTTCAGTCCAAACATCATCAAGTAAAAGCAAGAACCTTTTGCCTTTCAACTCTTTTTGAAGTTCCTGTATAATTTCTTCCATGGTAGTCGAGTCGCTATTCTTTGATGAAAGCAATTCAACCATTTCCTTCAAAATTCTTACAATATCGAAATCCATAGCCACACATACCCATAATTTATCATCAAAATGTTTTGCAACTTTCTCTATGTCTTGGTATAAAGCTCTTGCTAAAGTTGTTTTCCCAAGACCTGGTTATAATAAAACAATTAAAATATTTTTTTTTGATTCATATGAGCCACAAGGGCGGGTACAACGGGGGGCGGGGGAAATTCCAGCATATGCTAGAGGCAAGAATGAGAGTGCTACCATCAAGCCAACTCCACATCCTTATAAAACAATTAAAATATAATGTAATTACTGACCATTAAAATTGTAACGTCGTCAATAATATACTGGCATATACGTCGTCAATAATAATCGACCTTAACGCAATTAATCGCCGATTAATTATTTAATAAGTAACCGCTTTAGTATTTTTACCGACCACTTATGACTTAGTATAGTTAACACATCCTCTTGGTGATGTAGTTTTTGTTGAAATTATGAAAATAAAACTTTCAATTAGATAGACGTCAATAAATGTTGTGAAAAAGCTACCTTATAAAGCACTTTTTTTGCGAGAAATCACTTAATAAAAAAAATGTTGTAAAAAAATACTTTATAAAAGGGTAAATGTTGTAAGAGACTATCATGGGTCGAAAAGTCACCGTTGACTTTTATGTTTCGGCGTTGACCACATCACGCGCCAATCACGTGACTTTTAATTCACCCTTTCTCTCCTTTTATCTTAATTTGCACGTGACGTGGTCAACACCAAAAAATAAAAGTCAACAATGACTTTTTGACCAAGGGTTGTCTCTTACAACATTTATCCTTTTATAATATGCAGCTTCTTACAATATTTTTTTATTAGGTAGTTTCTCGTAAATAAATACTTTATAAGGTAGTTTTCACAAAATATCTCTATAAATAGTGATTTAAGTCAAAGTGTGTTGATTATATGCAACAAAGAGATTAAGATACATTATTTTTTTTTTATAAAACTATATAATTAGTTTTTTTAAGGATTGTTTTTTTTTTTTTTTTTTATCATGTATCTAATTTTTACCTATGCATCAGCATGAGTACATAATAATATTTTATTTATATTAATTACACATATTTTATGGAGAAGGTTTTGTGTGAGACCGTTTCACGTGAGTCCGGATTATAATGCACACACCCATCCCCTCCCATTCCATAGTCGTCTCCGTCGATCTCCGGCGTCTCGACCACCACCACCATCTTTACCCACGTCGTTTCATGCCCTTTTCCGTCATCAGGAAAACCCAGGAACCCGAATTCAAACCCGAACAATCCATCAATGAAAGACCCGAATTCCTACCTCTAAGGCTCAGTTCTTTGAGGGAAATAACCAAGGATATTCTCAGTGTTGTTGCGTCGCTTCTCAGTGTTTCATTCCCTTCTCTTTTGTTGCTGGGCTAAAAATTTGTTCCTTTCAAGTCTCGAGGCTTGTTGTTGGAGTACTAATTTGTCTTATGAAATTACAGTTGCTTTATATTTGCATCATGTTTGAGGGCTACTGTATGTATAATGTTATACAAGTACTTAGTTTACTGGGATGATTTTAATTTGTGTGGTGATTATGTATATTGTCATTGAAATTGGCGTGGTAATGGGTTCCATTAGCTGTTTTTTTCCTTCCTGCAAATTTGATCTAGTGCTCCGTGCTCATTTCTAGTATTGTTCTCCAGCTATTGTTTTCATCTTTTTAGTATGATCAATATTGTCTAATATCTGATACTTATATATCAATATCTGACTATTATAATCTAATTCCTAACACATTTAATCTAATAATACTTGATAAATATAATCTAAATTCTTACCATTACAATCTAAAATCTGATAATTATAATCTAATATCTGATTATTATAATCTAATTTCTGACAATTAAAACCCGAAAAAAACATTAAGTATTTTTTTTAATCAGAAATAAGATTTTGTTAGTCAAGAATAAGTTAATTTTCGTAAGGAATTAGATACTTTTAGTCATGAATAAAAATCACTTTACTCAGGAATAAGTTAACTTTCGTCAGGAATTTGATATTTTTCTTTTTCATAATCGGACTCACGTGAGTCCGTTCTACACAATACTTTTACTATTTTATGCTATACCTCATGCTCAAACGTGGATTAAAAACCAACACAAGCTCTACAGTAGTTAAACTATATATATATATATATATATATATATATATATATATATATATATATATATATATATTATAATTTAACACACTATTTAAAACATTTTGCTTTGATCTCTACCTATATAAAAAGAATTATAAATTATGATTTTTTCAATTTAGTTCTTTTATACATAGTGTGATATTTTATCTTTTATCTTTCACTGTAGATAATTCTAGAAATTAGAAGAAATTAAATATATTGTGGTTAAATTTTGTTGAGTGTGTATATGTGCATGTGTGGATTTTTTAATTTTCAAAAAATTTTAAACCTTTAATATTAAATATAGTGTATGTTAAGCTAATGATAGATAGTGAAAATTAGTATGTGTAGCACGAGACCTAACATAGTTAATTATATAATAGTTTCAACTTTCAAGATTGATTTGCAATTAAATTAACGAAAAATAGTTTTTAATTTTGTGTATGTGTTGTTGTATATGGGGGGATTTTAGTTTTGAATTAATGTAATAGTATATAGCACTTTAAGCACAATATAAATAAATAAATAAATAAATTCAAACCACATGTATATTTAAATTTACCTCCAAGCCCAACAATAGCAACGTTGAAGATGTGTTCCTTATCATTGTTTTGATTACACATCATTTCTAGCAACTTTTTCTTATCTTCTTCCCTCCCAACAAAATCAAAAGCACCTGCAGTTCTTCGAATATGCTCCAAGTTTATCCTCTCGGCATCATCAACGGTATGAGAGGAATTGGTAAGTTTCTCTGCTAATATCTTCATTGTTTTGAGACCAATTCTTTTAGCCTCCTTGTCTAACTCATCAAACTTGGTAAGGATCTCAGGTACCTTGTGAGTCATTCGAAAGCGGAAGACTATGGGGTTTTTTGAGATAGTGAAGAAAGGGCACATCTTATTTTTACGTAAGATGTTCTTACCCAATTCAAGTTCCCTACGTAGCATTTCATAGGCGTAGTCATCCATAACATTATCAGCAAAATAAGCCACATTCGTGACTTGTTGGAGCCAATATTTCACAATGGGGTTATCCACATCATGCTTTTCTTTTCCAACAACCTCTAAAAGGTATTGGTAGTACAAGAATTTTTTCTTGAGATTTTCAAGGTGATCTTTGAAACCCCAAGCAAGGCTTATCTCTTCCCACGCTTGAGCAGCTACAAACTGAGTCGTTGCCTTTACGACATCTAATGCTAAGTGCGCCATCTTATGTGTTTTTATAAGACAAAAGCTTAAAGAGATTTTGAAGTCGAGGCTAAGGTTGTTTGTGGTAGTCGGATCAAAGAGAGAAAGGTGTTATATAATATGTTTTTTTTTTTTTTTTTTTTTTTTTTTTTTTTTTTTTTTTTTTTTTTTTTTGTGTCGTGGTTGTTATTTTATTGATCTTGCGACCTTTAAATAATGTGTAGCATTTTATTCCTTACTAAGTTTAGAGTAAAACTAATTAGATGTTTACTTGTTATCACACACAAACCTTTCAATATGTGTTAATAAAGTTATTCCTTACTTCTTAACCTTGATTCATACTTTTATCTTACCTATCTTGCATTGACTTTGGGTTAAATACTTGATTCTAGCCTTCACTTGAGTGAATATATAGAATCATACTTTTAGTTTCCCAATTAATGAATATAATAGGTTAACTTCATGTGTTGTGCAATTAAAAATTTACAATATATTGATTTATTCGAAAATTTCTAATTATAATTTCATTCATTTGTAATAAATAAATGTGAGGAAAATTATTGATAAGTTAAACGACCAGGTAACGCCCACATTTAACATGAATGGACAAACATATGCTTACATGTATTCCATGTTTTTCCCCCTAGCCTCTAACTCGATTTAACATTCTCTCCTTCCAACAAGAGTTGGCTCAAGTGATAATCAACTTGATGTCGCTTAAGAGAGGTCTCGGGTTCGAGCCTCACTCACCGTATGTAGAAACTCTTTTTAGGAGACTCACCCACCATAAGCCATGTGTGTTACTCGGGGTCGGATTTGGATGTAGTTGGAGCTAAGCTCCAATAAACCGGGTGGACATCCTAAAAAAAACATTTACAAGAATTTTTTTTTGTTTTTTGTGAAAAGAAAGTAAGTAATTGATTTTACAATAGGGCCATTTGGTAGGGATGATCGTGGATTGCATGTTCAATCCTCGACGAAAATTGAGAAAGGGTTTGAACCTACCCACTTAGACTTGAGTTTCGAATCCGGATTAGCCTGAAGATGAATTGGGTGAGAACACCATTTTTTTTTTTTTTTTTGGAAAAATTGCACTACAAGAAAATGTCTTTTCGTAGTGATTATTTTAATATTGCATATTAATTGTAATTGCTAAACAAAGATAAAAAGTAAAAAAAATATCCCAACGAATGATTATTCGATACAATATCCGCCATTACCATAGCATTTAGTAGTGTTTTTTGCTTTCGCTGGGGTTGATTTCATTAATGGATACAGATTACTACATACAATCATGGTGATTACTATGTTGAACTTATTTACTACTAAAGAAAAAAAATCCCTACATATGCTCTACAAAAAAAAATCCTACATATGCTCTAAAAAAAAAACTATATATGCTCTACAAATGTTCTTTTCAGAGCTCAAGCTCATTCTTTGGCAAGGATGGCGCATCGGCGTGATTTACTTTGTTTCCGTTTTTTGTATGTTTGTTGTTTTTTTTGTAAGTTCTTTTGTAAAAAAAAATTGTTCTTTTCGGTACGTTGGTTTTTTTTTTATGTTTTTTTGCTTTAAGTACAAAAATACCCTTTCTACCTCTATACTAACCCTTTTTGCGGTATTTGTGAATTTGACATATTAAGTATTCTATCTAACACTTATTTATATAAGGAAAATTTGTCTTGAAAGGATATATATATATATATATATATATATATATATATATATATATATATATATATATATATATATTCACTATTTTGTCTAGAAAGACCTTATATGTTTAAAGTGGTCTAAAAGCAAATGGGACTATCAATTTGGGACTAAAAATAGGCAATAAGGGACTATCAATTGTGGACGGAGGGAGTACATTTTTATTCCTCATCCCACGGTCATATTTATACTTATTTGAGTTCTGCATAGCTATTTTTATTACTAATATACGTTTTCAAGTGTTTTTGTAGAGTTGGCATTATTTTGTAAGAATATGTTAAATTATGATGATTCCCGAGCTTATTAAACCACTACGAAGATAATAGAGTTTGTTTGTATTTTATGACCGTAATATTTGAAGCCCAAGGTCGAATTAAACTAATTAAATTTGGTTCGATGATTAAGGGTTCAGTTTGTTTGGAGTACTCATTGGCATAATACAGCATACAAAACAACAATAATTGGCATCATCGTGATAATATTTAAGGTACATGCCTACTGTGGATACGCATAAGAGGCTTCAGGTCATAAAATCACATATTAAAGAATTAAACACATTCTTGGAAGAGAATTATTTAGGCTAACTTGATCCTTTAATTTCTAGCAAAATCATTGTCACTCCTTCCTGTAAAATTGTCCACTTCAGTTACTTAAGCTCCTTTTGTTAGATGTACGAGGATTAATTGATGCACGTGAATGAATTACATAAACAAAAAATCCGAGAAAGTATAATGATTGAATGACAAGGCTAGTCCACAGTGAGCAGCCATAAAATAAGTACCACCACCAAGAGTAACATAATGGCCAACTAAACATCAATTAGCCAATAAGGTTGTCTTTCGTTATTGCATTCGAAGTTAGTTACATGACCATAAGAACTTAAATTGCAAGCAACTACTACCATAAACCACCACTTCTCAGCCCCCGTTTAAACCTAAAATCACAAAAGAAGACCCCATTTGCAACTCTTACACAAAAGTATTCATACATCGAGGAGGATGATTTAGATGGATAGCTCATGGTGTTAAAAATTTGTGGTTAACCAAATAAGAGGGATGCTATGTATCGAGTATTTATGCAAATAAAAAAAAGGTGAAAATCAAAACTAACGGCCAGTTTCCTTAAATTTCAAACTAGACGTTGTACTTCCAAAAATAAGGGTATATATATTGTGTAATTATTTAACAAAGTTAGGGCATTTGGTGAAATAAATTTATTGCTAACAGAACTTTAACGTCATGGGTATTTTAAGGTCACGTTGTGAATATTAACAAACGTCAGGAGTATTTGGTGAATTTTGAAGTACTTGATGGTATTTGGTGAATTTTTGAAAAGTTTAAGGGCATTTGGTGAAAAAGCCGTAGATATAACTTATCTCATATAAGTATATAACTATGTAGATAATTAAGATACTTAAACTTAGCTTTTTATACTAAATACTTATAAGTCCAAACAACGCATGAATATAATTATTGAAACAAATTATTTAATATTAAATTAACAAATTACATGAAAATACATGTATTTTATATTTAACATAGTTAACTCATGTTAATCATTTTTTTACTCAATTTTACAAGTAATTTTTATAAATTGTTGATTTCTTTTCTTTATTTTATTTTGTTTTGGAAAATTTGTTAATTACTACCTCAAAAAAGGGGTCTTTGTGAATTACTACCCGCAAAAAAAAAAAGTTGTTAATTACTACCTTAAAACTGATTAATTTTAGCAACTACTACCTTTTTTACTAATCAGCATACTTAAGCTCTTAATGATATTATTATTCATCTAATTACTAATTAGTAGCTATTAAACCTTAATTAATTAGGTAAACCCTAGCACCACCTTCCCACCACCATTGCACCACCTCCGGCGGCCCCCCTTTGGCCCTTTAACACATCCGATAGCTCCTCCACCATGAAACCCACTCCCCGCACTCAATCCCCCACCACGAAACCCACCCTCCCTTTCCCCCACCACAAGATCCATCCTATTCTTGTTCCCCCCACCACGATTACCACCTCGATTCTGCTTCCCCAACACACAATTCCCACCCCCTTTTACGATACCCCCATCCCTTACCCGCGGCGGCCCTAACCCCCTACCCCTCGCCGGAAATCCTTGCTCAACCATCCTTAATCTTCCTATATCCCCTTCCCCCCTAATCACCACCCTAGGGTTTCAATTTTAGAGCTTTGGGGTTTTAATTTTGGAACATTAGGGTGGTGATTAAAGGGGGGAAGGGGGTGGAGGAGGCTTAGGGAGGGCTTAATAGAGTTCTCTAGCAAGGGGGAGGGGGCTAGGGTGGCTAGTGGGTGGGGAGGAGAGATTTTTTCGAGGGTTGGAGGGATTGTTGGGGGGTTTAGAGGTGGTGCAATGGGTGGTTTAGAGGTGGGGTGGATGCCGGGGCGAGGGTAGGATGCCGGAGATGGTGGGGATAGAGTAAGGGGGCTGCCGGGGTGGTTTAGTGGTGGTTTAGAGGTGATGTAATCCCCCACATTTTAATTTTAATTATAATTTAATTATATGTTATTCTTGTAATTATATTTATGGTAATTTTATTAAATAATTTTATGGAAGGATTTAAAATAAAGTAGTGTTTTTTTTAATTGATTTACAAATAATCCTAGTCTATTTAGGAATACCACTCCTAATTTAATTAGGAAATTAAAGCCCAAAATAAAAACCCTTATACCCCTCCTCCCTCAATTCTCACGTACAAAAAAAAAACTTTCACTCTCTTTTCCTCCTACTGTTTCACGAAGAGAAGAAGAAGAAAAAAAAAACCTGCTGCTACAGTGCTGCTGCCAGCAGCATCACCGTCCCTGCCGCCGTCCACCGCCCAGCCGAGCCACCACTGCAGTTTGGCTCTTCCTCCTTTCTCCTTCCCCTTACTTCTCCTTCTCTTATTCTTGTTATTTTTAATTAAAGTTTTAATCTTTATTGAAATTTTGTTTATGAATTATTATTATTATGGTTTGATATTATACTTGGGTTATAAAAGTTTATAAATTTATGAGTTTCATCATGTTTAATTTATTTAATAAATTTTCAGATTTGGTTTAATTAAAAATTTAGGGTTTAAATGTTGATTTTTCATGGTTTTAGGGTTTAAAACGTAGTAATTAAGTTATCTAATTATATTATATGTAAATTATGTTTAAGTTCAATTATTTTGATTATTAATAAATTTTCAGATTTTGTATCTTCTATTTTGAAGCCTCTAATTGCGTTGAATTGATGTATTTTTGGGTTTTTAACACACTAAATTGCTATATGATGGCTTTTTCAAATAATTATGCTTATGGGATTATTTTATATGCTTAAACCAAATTTTCAGATTTATTTTACCACTTTAAAGTTGCTGTAATTTATTATTAAACACTATATTTTCATGATTTTAACACCTAAACTTGTAGTTGGGATGTTGTACTATTAGTTTTGGCTAATTGGATTAATTTAAGGACTTTATTTTAATGGTTTGAGAGGTTTTTAAATACTTTAGTATTGCTGTAATTTTAATTGCTTTGGTATTGATTTATTCTTTATTATTTAGTTTAGGAGAGGACTTTGTAGAAGGTGATTTCTAGTCTTTAAAGTGGCCAATCGAATTGTTTACTCAAGGTACGTACACGTTACAAAACCTTGCTTTTAGGTGCATGTTTAAGGATGGATCGAGAACTTAGTATCATGTCTAGGGATGACTGGGTGAAATTGTTTTGTTATACATTGTGAATTTCATTTGATGTGCACTATTTCTTATTGCAATTATTGGTTATGTACTAATTATGCAAGGTGTGCTTAGAGGCAAAGGTATGTGATTGGTGAAACGATTTAATTATTACTCATTCCTGATTTAATGGAATAGGATGAGTAAAAGAATGGTTCATGTCTTATAAGACAAGGTTAAGAGTTTGGGGTGCCTTATGCACTCAAGGTGTTTATACACCGAGGTAGTAAAGGAATAAATAATAAATGTTGCTTGCCACTAATAAATCAAGAATTGAAATTGAAAAGTTGTTTTACTTGATTGAATTGATATTGGATTGATTGAATTGTTATGCATGTGAGTCATCACCAAGTCTAAACCTGTAAATCACGTAAAGTGCAAGATGGATGAGCAATGAAACTCTGGATTGGTGCACTTCTAGAGTAATGACAATCAGGGGTTGGGGTACATGGGGTATTAGCCGTGTACTTTTCTCGAGGTCGTCTGATCTACGAGTCTCTTATTTCAAATATTTTTCAAAACTAGGAGTTAGGTGAGATCTCATACTAACTACGGTCACGGAGTCGCGCCAGTGGTCGTTTGATGTTTATTGATGTTTCCGAAAGGAGGCATGGGGTTTTTCTTTATTGATGTTCCAAATGGGACATGGGTTGGACAATCTTGTCTATTGCTAAATCCAATGAATAAATTGAAATGAGTTAGCTACTATTAGCTAGTGGAGTCTTAATAAATTAAATAATCGAGTCGTGTGTTGAGTTTGTGATTTAATGATGCGTATGATTGATTATTAGTAGCATGTTAAGTACTTCCTTATTTTACTATGCAGCTTGTATGTACTCAGCTTTGCTGATTGCGTGCTTTTGTGTGTGTGTTCTTCTTTGGTCATGGCCTTCGCCTTTCAATGACCCTATGACGATCCAATTTTTACACTTGTAATAATATTGGGGAGCAGAATAACCGCAGGTTCTCTCACATGCAGCATTCATCAGGGTTGTGGGATCTTGAGTAGAGAGTTGGTTGCTTATTTTTCGTGTTTCTTGCAAGTTTGATTTTATTTTAACTCGATTTTATTTGACACTATTTCTCTGGGTTTAAGTTTGTTTTTAACACTGAATTTTAATTACTTACTATTACTTTTGGGTTTTGAATAAGGGCCTTAAAGGTTCCAACTTGTAATACTTATTTTGATTTAAATGCTTTGCTTTGAGGTTTATTTAAAACTGTTTTGGTTTTTCCGCTGCTAATTTCTGAGATAGCCTTAACGTTTGAACACGTGGCGGTAGCACACCAGTAATTCTCTTGGATTTGTTCAGGTCATTTACAGGTTTCTCACAGGTTTTTAAGAGAGAATTATTGGGGTGTTACATGTGATGTTAGGGTTTATTTAATTAATCATGCCTTAAAAGTAACTAATTATAAATTAGCCGGATAATGATATCATTAGTAGATTAAATCACCTAATTAGGGGCTGATTAGGGAAAAGGGTAGCAATCTATACAATTCATCAGTTTTAGAGTAGTAATTAACAACTTTTTTTTTGCGGGTTGTAATTCACAAAGACCCCTTTTTTGAGGTAGTAATTAACAAATTTTCCTTTTGTTTTAGCTCTAAAACTAAAGCAAAATCACTTGAAATATCACCTTGGTAAGCCAAAAATGAAGCGAGAAAGAGGCAAGGGTAATCAAACGAAAGTGGCAGCTTGCTTTTACTGCAATCCCCTCCGTAGATTTAATCCTAACATTGGCAGCTTGCTTTACAGTTTTCATTGTTTTAGGCTTCTAAAGTAAAGAGAAAACATTTGAAATTTCATCATGGAAAGCCAACCAAAAAAGGAGAATGAGAAAGAAAGGGCAAGCCAATAATGGTTGCGGCATGTTTCTTTTGCAACCCCATCGGAGGTTTACATCAAGCTACTGGTACGAGATCCCGATTAAGATAGATAGACACTATTTCAAAAAACATCTAAATAAATATAAAATGGCGGCAAAAAGTGGCAATCACTACCTTGAGTGTACAAATGCTTTAAAAAGTTCGATGAATTGCAGAAATGAATAGATCACTCGTAAAATTACGACTTCGAATGCTAGGTGAGATATGTAGTGGAGTAGTTTAGTTTACTTCTAATAGTTTCTCTGTTCTTGGTATTTAATAGTTTTAATAGTTTAGTTTTATTAGTTTATTTTAAGGGTGCATGGTTTTAATAGTTTTTGTTCTTCTGTTCTCGGTTTTTAATCTACTATTTTTTATTTTTTTTGCTAGTAATTGGGACCTCAATATTTTAAGTTAGTTTCCATCAGATGTGTAATATGTTAATTTTCGTTTGAAATTAAGAAAATATGTTTAGTATATGCTTATGATTTAAACTCGATTATGTCTTGGTCCTTATTCACTATGTTAAATAACGAATTACATATACATTTGCATTCTTTCATTAAGCTTAAAGAACTTGGGCTAATATTGTAAATGCAGAACCACTGCTGGATTGTAGAATACCAATTGCAAGATAAATTGTGTATCAATTTTTCAATGTAAATACAAGATTAAATCTGAGGTCCGAACAACGCATGAATATAATTGATGAAACAATTGTTGAAACAAATTAGTTAATATTTAATTTAACTAATTACGTGAAAATACATGTATTTTAGATTTTACGGTTAATTCATGTTAATCATTTTTTACTCCATTTTACAAGTATTTTTTATAAGTTGTTGATTTCCTTTCTTTATTTTATTTTTATATTAAATAAAAAAAGGAAATCAACATTTGGAAAACAATTTTTACTCAATTATATGGAAAACCGTTTCAGTGCATAAAAAATAATAATCTTTCCCTCTGCTCTGTTTTCAACTTCAACAAAAATGAAGTTTCATTCCAATACGTTTTCTCAAGTTCATTCAATCTTTATCTGTCATGTTGTTTTTAATATTTTCCTCTGTTTTTTAATTTGGTTAATGTTTCTATTTTTTTTTTTTACTTTTTCCCATGTTAATTATTTTTTTACTTAACTTTACAAATAATTTCTTAAAGAGGTTGATCATTTTTCTTTGTTTTAGGTTTTCAAAATGAAGAAAATCATCTGAAATTTCACCATGGCAAACCAACAAAAAAGGAGAAAGAGAAGGAGGAATATGCCAACAAAGGTTGTTGTTTGCTTCTATTGCAACCCTCATCGAATATTTATGTTAAAACACTAGTATAATATGAACAAGTCAATTGACCTCATTTGTTTTTAACTAATTTTTTAGTAAAAATATCTATAAAATAAAGTAATAATAATTTTTTTTAGCATTAAATTATTTATTATGAGAATACTAATATGTAAATTTTAAGTAATTTATCGATACTTATAATTATATGAGTTACTTATGTAAAAAAATAAACAAAAAAACTATGTACAATATAATATTTATGTTGTTACAAGTAATCTATTATTTAATAAATAAATTCACATAATTTGTTAATGCGTAATAATTTTAATATTATCTTTTTAATTAATTTTAATTCAACAATGGTACTGATAGATTACACAAGATTAAATTCAATATATATGTTTTATATTTCCTCCGTTTAATATTAATTGCAACAAATGAATATTTTATTTCTATAAATAATATTTTTTTTATTAAAATTAACATTTAAAGGAGTAAGTGTAAATATACTACCTCTGTTATAGGTTATGTGCAACGATTAGACATTTTTCCTTTCTGCTTTATGTCAAATCGTTGCACATAATCTGTAACGGAGGTAGTATTAGAGTTTCAAAGTCATATACATATTCGGACTTGGGAGTAACAATTGTTATCAATGGTTCCTGCTCGATTATCAATGGGAGTAACAATTGTTATTTACATTCCCATTGTTGAGTGGAGCTCTTAAACACTATCTCTCTTCCTGTCGCTTCTGATCATCTATTTCCTTTGTCGTTTTCTCTCCATTTCTTCACGTAACCTTTCATTTTCTCTTTTCCTTTGAAAATTACATATGGTTTGTTCCCTTTGCAACTGTATTCTTCTTTCCCTTCTTTTGTATTGCAAATATTTCAAGTACGATGGGCAAAGTTCCTCATTAAAATCATCTCCAAAGGTGAGACTTGAGTGAGTTTTTAAGGAGAGAGGAAGTATTTTTTGCAAAGTATACCAATAAGTTGGTATCTAAACTTAGCAACTCCAAAAAAAAGTTTCTCAACTTTGAGTCTCATTTAACAAAAAATGTGGGCCCTTATCAATATTATAATATATTTTGTAATTTTTTTAAAGTTTTTTTATAAACAAACTTACAATATGGATTATATTAAATGGACCATAAATTGAAAGTGACATTAGGATAATTTAGAGAGTTTCACCATTGGGAAATTAGACTTCACATGAGTTGATAAATTGAGAATTGGGTTGGTAACACCATTGGAGGCAAAAAAAACAACTCAATTTGTATTTTAATACTCAAAGTTGAGTTTCACCATTACCATTGGAGATGGTCTAACGGCATTTGTAAAGTAGGCTACAAGTTATTCACTATTATTCTGATGCACTTTTATGAGAAGTATACGTATCTCGCTATTCAAAGACACATACTCATGATTCATAGTCCGAAAATAAAGTTTTGCTCGTAAAAGAAGAGAGAAACTTTTTTTATAAATTGTCTATCTAGTTTTGACCGAAATATGAAGCATTGAAGATACTTGCAGAGGTACGTCATACTCATTCGAATCGTGATGAACTTTTAACCATGGAAAAAGCGCCATTATCAACCTGAGTATTCTCAAAAGGTTTAAAAAATATGCATATTTGTCAATAATAATTGTTAGAATATCCATATCATCTACCAAAACATGTAGCTAACCGTAACATTTTAGAGATATAAGATGTTGATTTACTTTCTTTGTTTTATTTTCATACACTCTGTTTTAGGCTTTAAAAGTAAAGAAATATAGGGTCAAGGGTAAGCAAACGAAAATGGATAAGCAACAAATGGATGTGAATAACACCACGTCAGAGGCGAGGGCGCATGAGACGATTAATCATGCGTCTGAGCAAGCTAATTCCACTACAAGACTCCTATCGTCCCACTTGAATCTAATTCTTGCGAAAATCTTCAAGGAGTTGGAGAGAAAATTTCTACTGTTGCTCCTACCCCACGTAGGTCTGCCAGAATCAGAAACAAACAGTTTGTTGAGGTTCTGTTAACTGAGGATTCTGAAATCTTCCTAATGGAGAATGAGGAACCCACAACCTACAAGCAAGCTTTGGTGAGCCCCAACTCAGATAAATGGCTTGAGGCCATGAAATCCGAAATGGAATCGATGTCTAAAAATAAAGTGTGGACCCTAGTAGACTTGCCTAATGGGGTAAAACCCATTGGTTGCTGTAGACACCCATTTGTGTCTCCCCAAAACCAAACCCAGTGATGAATACCTTTTGCGTCGAACCATAATCGAATAAGGTGAAAGTGTGAAAAGTCAAGTGTTGCGGTTAGTTTTTATTAAAATCCTTCTTTCTGTTTTCGAAAACCATTTCTATTTTATAAAAACGTCCAATTCAGTTTATTTTGGTCCATGATAAGGGTCCAATAATGGTGTAGTTGGATGAGGCTTGAAAAGACCTTTCCAACGATATATTATAAGCCCAATTCCGATGAATAATGAGGAAGTTATGGCCAAAATACTAAACTGGGCCCAAACCGGATTTTACCTACGACCCAATGATCATGAGGAGGGTCCAAAGGTTTAATCCTATTCCTAAACTAATTAGGGTTGATTAGAATCTTCTATAAGTTTCTAAAATATCTTAATTATCCTTTTTTGAAAAGATAAGATCATAGAATTTGATTTGAATATAAACTTCCCTTCTTTAAAAACTTTCCTAATTCTATTCGAATTTAAACATGTTCAAAGATAGTCAGATATTATTTTCGTGCCCCATATTTTTTATCCAAATTTTATATGGTTGGATAGATCTTGAAATTATCTTTCCAATGATATATTATAATATTAAATCCGAACTATAACGAAAAAGATATTAAAGATATACGAAACTCTATCCAAAACTGACACCCTTTCGCTATTTCGTCTATATCTTTTTATCTACAAAAGATTTTAATCTGATTCTAATTGCATTGGAAAGTAGACTTCAAGAGCTTTCCAACGACATATTATATGACTTATTTGAACTTCTAGATCAAAAGATATGATTAAAACAAAATCCGCAAAAAACTGTCTTGTCGCGAAACGACAGGATTGTCGCCTCGCGACAGACTCTGTCGCCTGGCGACAAGATAAATCTTTGGCGACAAGGTCGGTTTGATTAGTGACAGAGTGGACTTTTATTCCTTATCAAATTCTATGATTTTCCGGACTTTTTCCTTATAAATAGGGTCCGAACCTCTGTTTTTATTCATCAATTACAATCAACTATCATCAACTTTCATCAATTCTCTCAATCATCTTTCATCAACTCTCATCAATTACTATCAATCTTCCTTAATTCTCTCTTTTCCCTCTTGAGCAATATTTGCTTTCTTTCTTTCTCTTTTTCTAAACTAGCTTTTTACACACAATATTCCGCATTCACAAGACTTAGAGTCTCTTAGCCAAGTTCGAAGTTGCCTTCGCCCTAGACGTGTAAGGTTAATATTTTCTGAGGGTTTGGTCCAAAACTAGTCAAAACTTTAATTAACTTGATTTCAATTTAATTCTTTAATTATTCTTTATTATTTTCATTGAAGTTTACTAACTTGTGTATTTTGTTATTAGAAAGAGGTACGAGGCTTCAAAGTAAGTAGATTAGCTTACTCTCTTTCAATGTAGAAAGCATGTTTATTATTGATTAATTCCTAGTATCATGTTAGGATGTTATTTAATGCTTTCTAGTGTCATGTTTAGGATGCCTTTATTCTTTCTAATATCATGTTAGTACCATGTTAGGTTTAAAGCTTTGATCTTTATTGTTTAGTGACATGCTAGGATTTGTTATTAATATTGTTAGTATCATGCCTTGGATCTTGCTATTATATTTAAGATTTATTATGCCTTATCATGCTATTATCATCATTATTATTTATGGTTTATCCTTATGTTGCTTGATATTATATATATTTTATTGTTATTGCTTGATCACGCCTTTTATGCAGGTTTAAAGGGAATTTGTACTTGAAATCACGCTTAATAAGATAATTATTAATTTGGTTTAGGCTAATGTGATTTTAACTCAAGTGATCGCCAATAGTAGTCTTATTTGTGCATTAATATTCAACCAACATAGATAAACAGGGTAGGATTAATATAATGTTTGTATGTTATTCGAAAAACGCACATGAATACGAGTAGAACAAAGTAGAGGCCTATTTTATAGGGCGGGTCCTTTCTTTTGTAGATTGGATTCGTACCCTCATCCCCGGACCCTGTTTGGTTCAAGACCTTATGGAGTAGTTGACGGTCCTTTGGATTGTCTTTTGGGTTTACAAGTTCCTAAAACTTGTTGGCGACTCTTTTTGCTCTTTGTCTTTCCCTTTGGAACGCCACCGTACTTTAGTGTATGATCACAGTGGGGTTCAAGTTTGGGGTTATCATAATGCTTGAAATATTCCCTACAGTTGCAAATGGGTCTACAAGATCAAAACATACAAGGATGGAAATGCCTACTGATGTGTTCATTTTATATATATATTTATCCCCGTCCCTTGGTCGTAATTAGTAGTGTTTTTAGCTCCTACGAGCCACTTTTATTGCTAATTTGTGTTTTCCAGTGCCTTGGTAGTTTTGCTTGAGTTTTGTAGGAATTTGCGTACTTGGAGCATTTTCCCGGGTTTTTGAGGAGCATCTACAAGTGTTGGAAGACCGCGACCCAGTTCGTTAGCCCAAGACCGATTGGAGGTATCAAATCGGTGACTAAGGGCTCAGTTCGATAGCATTTGGGCCAAGTTCGGAGGCCCAAAGGTAGAAGCCCGAGGCTAAAAAGCCTCGCCCAAGCCGCAAGGCCCCGCCCGAAGGCGCGCCCGGCCGGGCGGGGCGGATCACTCTTTGAAGAGTCCCGCGCCCGAAGACGCGCCCGGGCGGGCGCGAGAGGCCATCAGAGAAGAGTAAAGGTGGGCCCGGTCGGGCGAGCCACTGCCCGACCGGGCGCGTGTAGTTTTTTAGGAGGATTGTTTTCCGATTTAGTTTTGTTTAGCAAATAAGCTTGCTTAGTATTAATGTAATTTTATTAGGCAAGATTAGTACTTCTTGATTACTCTCTAACTGTAATCCCCCGTATTTTTAAATATTTTATAAATGAAAATTTATTTTATTTATAATATTTATTTTTTATTTTTCATAATTTAATTTCAAAAGTTTCAAATTATTAATCTGGGTCGAAAATTATTTGAACAAATTATTTTATGCACCTTTATTCTATAATTTATGTCCAATCATACAAGCCTAACCCATTTGTTTACTTTTTCGACCCATTATTTTTATGAGGCCCAATCTTTCTTTTTACCCTACAATAATTCTCTCCTATAAATATCCCATGAATCTCCAAAAATTTCCCACACAAAAAGGTTAGTCTTATTTTCATCCTCCTTTGTTTCATTATTTTGCTTAATGTTAATTTAATTGTTTTGGGTTTTGATTTTAGTATAAAGATTATATTTTTAGTATCAAATTATATTTTAATGGTATAAAGATTATAAATTTCAGATTATATTTATGTTTTAAATTTCATATTTTATGAATTATAAACCTAGGGTTTCAATTTATTGAAAATCATGATTTTAGGGTTTTTATGAACAATTGATTTAGGGCTTTTATAGTAATGATGTTTTGAAATTTTGGTGATTATAACTACTGATTAGTTTAACTTAATTCCAGATTAATTTGAACACATAGATTCGTGTTTTAATTTTTAGATTTCCGTTCGTTAATATTAATCCCGTTTTAATCTCGATCAGGTTCTAAACTCATCCGATTTTGACAAAAAAGTAGTGTTTTCCATGTGGAAACCACGTTTTAAGAAAGACTCACTAACTATGGTAGTGAGCACCACCCTCTCGAGGCCAAATTCAGCCTCTAAATATGATTTTCGGGCAGTTTTTGATTTTAACGAAGTTTTTACATACTTAAAATATTATCCTTGAGTTTGATTAATAAAATTAATTATGTTTAAAGTTAATTAAGCATAAATATATGTTTTTATTGAAGTTTCAAGTGTTGGAAATAGTTTCTAAGTAATACTTTTGATGTTTTATACAGAGGGTTTAATCACCCATTAAAAAGAGAGATTTTAGGGGTTTTTATATAATTTTCAGATTTTTATTAGACTTTGAATTTGCTGTAATTTCATGTATAAGAGTGTATTTTAAGGTTTTTATGAAGAAAAATTTAAAGAACTATATATAAGCCTTTAATTTTAACAAAAGGGAAGGTTTTAAAGTGTTGTTTGATTTGGATTTTGAAGGTTTTAAAGTAAGTTAGTATTGCTGTAAATTTAATTGATTGGGTATTGATTGAGATGTTATTATTTGGCTTAGGAGAGGAGTTTATTGAAGGTGATTTCTAGTTAGTAAAGTGGCATACCAATTCGTTTGCTCAAGGTACGTACAAGTTACAAAACCTTGCTTTTAGGTGCATGTTTAAGGACGGATCGAGAACTTAGTATCATGTCTAGGGATGACTGGGTTAAATTGTTTGGTTATACATTGTGAATTTCCTTTGACGTGCACTATTCCTTATTGTAATTATTGGTTATGTTCTAATTATGCAAGGTGCGCTTAGAGGCAAAGGTATGTGATTGGTGAAATGACTTAATTATTACTCATTCATGATTTAATGAAATAGGATGAGTAAAGGAATGGTTCATGTCTTATAAGACAAGGTTAAGAGTTTGGGGTGCCTTATGCACTCAAGGTGTTTATACACCGAGGTAGTAAAGGAATAAATAATAAATGTTGCTTGCCACAAATAAATCAAGAATTGAAATTGAAAAGTTGCTTTACTTGATTGAATTGATATTGGATTGATTGTATTGTTATGCATATGAGTCATCACCAAGTATAAACCTGTAAATCACGTAAAGTGCAAGATGGATGAGCAATAAAACTCTGGATTGGTGCACTTCTGGAGTAATGACAATCAGGGGTTGGGGTACATGGGGTATTAGCCGTGTACTTTTCTCGAGGCCGTCTGATCTACGAGTCTCTTATTTCAAATATTTTTCAAAACTAGGAGTTAGGTGAGATCTCATACTAACTATGGTCACGGAGTCGCGCCCGTGGTCGTTGGATGTTTATTGATGTTTCTGAAAGGAGGCATGGGGTTTTTCTTTTATTGATGTTCCAAATGGAGCATGGGTTGGACAACCTTGTCTATTGCGTAATCCAATGAATAAAAATAATGATTTACCTATTATTAATTGATGGAGTCTTAGTAATATAAATAGTTGAGTCGTGTGTTGAGTCTTTAATTTAATGATGCATGATGATTGATTATTAGTAGCATGTTATGGAATTCTTAATTTATTTTGCAGCTTGTATGTACTCAGCTTTGCTGATTGCGTGCTTTGTGTGTCTTTCTTTGGTCATGGCCTTCGCCTTTCAATGACCCTGTGACGATCCAATTTTTACACTTGTAATATTGGGGAGCAGAATTACCACAGGTTCTTACACATGCAGCATTCATCAGGGTTGTGGGATCTTGAGTAGAGAGTTGGTTGTTTCATTTTATTTCTTTTGCAAGTTTGAATTTATTTTAATTCGATTTTATTCGACACTATTTCTTTTGGGTTTGAATTTATTTGAACACTGAATTTAATCACTTACTACTTTTATTGGGTTTTGAATAAGGGCCTTAATGGATCCAAGTTGTATGACTTAATTTGGTTTCATTCGTTGGTTTTGAAACTTATTTATAACTGATTTAGTTTTTCCGCTGCTATTTTCTGATAAAGCCTTAACGTTTGAACACGTGGCGGTAGCACGCCAGTAATTCTCTTGAATATTGTTCAGGGTCCTCAGAGGTTTAAAGAGAGAATTATTGGGGTGTTACACTAACTCTAGTTTTTATTCTTCTTCTCTCTACTAAAACTTTTCTCTCTAGACTTTTATTCTCTCTTGTTCCTTAACTCAATTGTAATTCCGCCGTCTTGGTACGATTTCTCTCTTAATTAATCTTAGTATTTTATTCATTTAATTCCTTCATGTCTTGCTTAATTATTATGTTTTGCTATTTCTTTAATTATGTCTGAGTAGTATACTTTCTAGGGTTTGTGGGAATCCATAAATAACATGAAGGGGTAATTTATTGTTGTTACTGTCAATGTTAGATTAATTTCCTATTGATTGATTTAATACTCTGTGACTAGATTTGCGCAGATCTTTTATGCATGAGTTTGACAATATTAATTCAAGATTCGAGAGATGAGATTTAATGTTTAGGTCTAGTGTCAATAGGCAGATTAATCTATAAATGGTTAAGTCAAGATTCGAGAGAGGAGATTTAATACCGATAGATTAATCCTGTGATCGTAATACGTAGCGAGAGCCCTTTATGATCTGGTTAATTGTTGCATTGATGATTGACGATTATTGATTATTGATATTGCATGATATTATCTTAATGAATCATTTTAACGCTTTACAATTATGGCTTGTGAAAATATAGCAATATTGAATTGATGAATCGAGCAGATGTTAATTTAATATTATAGGCTAATTTCATTGAGACTCAGATCTAATAAATTGCGAGAGCCTGTTAGGTCCATGTTATCTATGCAATGTTAATGGTTGATTATTATGCTTTACCCCGGAGTATCATTTATTGGTGAACCTATACCCTAGTCCTCGTTATTATTAATCTTTTCCTTACACTTATTCGTCGTAGATTAATACCTTTCAATAGCAACGATTTGGTTACTTGATAATTTAGATTACATTAATTAACTAGGAGTAAAAAGATCAGTTTCCCTGTGGATTCGACCCTACTTCCCTATCTACTTTAGTTAGAGGACTTAGTTATTACTTTTTATTAGGAGATACGACTTTACCCTGTCAAAATTTGGCGTCGTTGCCGAGGAAACGGCTATATTTTTATTCCTGATTGTTTTTGTAGTCTATATTATTTTCCTTTGTCCCGGAGAACATAAGTTCTTTGGGACAGTTCTCATATTTGTTGTCTAGTTCTTTGTTTATGCCTAGGTGTTTAAGATCAGGCTACATTCCATTCGATCCTGAGATTGAACGCTCTTTCCATAGGCAAAAGAATTTATACAAGCAAATACTGGCGAGTTCTGGTGGTGAAGTTCCTAGAGATCCTCCATCTGATTCCAGCGATCCAGACACCTCCTCAGAATCAGAGTCAGATATGGGAGAAATTCCACCCAAAAAGCTCAGCGATTATTCTCAGCCATCTTTGGCGCATTTCCCCCACCTTTCTCCTACACCAGATCTCGAGGGAGTTCAATTCGAGATCAAGCCCCAGTTCATTACAATGATAGAAAGGAAGCAATTTAGTGGAGCTAAGGGTGAAGACCCAAATCTACACATTGCCGACTACTGTCAATATTGTAACACAATAAGGCAAACTGGGGTCACGCAAGACCAAATAAGGGAGATTCTCTTTCCTTTCTCTTTATGTGGAAAAGCTAAACTGTGGTTTAATGGTTTAAATAGAACTGCACTTGGCATAACTAATTGGGAGACTCTTGTTTTGAATTTTTATAACAAGTATTACCCTGCAGAGAAAACAGCTCTATTGAGAAGTGCGATACAAAATTTCGCCCAAGAGCCAGATGAAGCACTATATGAGGCTTGGGAGAGATTTAAGGACCTGCAGAGAGAGTGCCCCCATCATAACATAGAACAGTGGCAGTTGATACAAGCTTTCTACAATGGGATCGGAAATTCTTCTAGAGCAATTTTAGATTCTGCAGCTAATGGGAGGTTCATTGTAACACCCTAGAAATTCCTTTCCTTTAAATACACACTTTACTCTTTTAAAAATACGATTTAGAAAGATCTAAGACATTACCGCCACCGTGAAAACGGCTAAGGCAATTATCAAAGACACACAGCGGAAGACTTGAAAGTCAAAACTAAGAAATAACACAATTTAAAAACCGAACTAAACAAAAGTAAAGTTGAAAATCAACAAAACCAAATTAAATAAAATCCACTACAACTTGGAACCACTTAAGGCCCTTATTCAAAACCGTTCAATCAAATAATAATGTTAGTCCAACAAACAATAAAACAGAAATATCCAAAACATAAACATTTCACATCCTAGTGAAAACTAGCATAGTTCTCTCTTCACTCATGCCCCATCATGAACATGCCTCAATACCTGAAAAGAGTATCTCTACTTGCCCCTACTACTCTCCATTAAAATGGATCATCGTAGGGCCAAGATAAAGACATAGCCAGACACAAACAATACACACAATCAGCAAAGCTGAGTACATAAGCGTATTTAAACACACTAACATGCAACTCCTAGCATCACACATACTTACCTCACTGCACCTGTTTACAAGCACACACAACAAACAACTTGACTCTTTAACTGGACACTAAATAATTTTTTTAGCGTTGATTACGCATCGAACGGGTTTCCAACTAAACCAAACCTGCCTCAATAAATTGAGGTCCACTGACACGGGAGCTAACCGTGCCAACATCACCTATGCCACATCCATAAGTGGCGGAATTCCAGCGCATAATAACAATAATAATAATAATAATAATAATAATAATAATAATAATAAAAGGGAATATACAGCGTCCTGTACTCCATTAGAAGTTATGGTTAAATATAAAACCCCATAACTCCCCCCATATGTTCATACTCAAGGTATATACGTTCCAAGAGTTTTGGTGCGTAATCTCTTTCTCTTTACGTTGTTTACATATTATTAGACTTGGTGATGACTCACAAAGCATAACAATTCAATCATCAATAATAATTCAAACAAACAAACATACCAATTTAATTCTTGAATAATTAGTGACCACATATAATTTAATGTTGAACCCTTTTTAAATCTACCTCAGTGTCAAAGACACCTTAAACGCATAAAGCGCCAACAATCCTATCCCTCGGTGTTAAAAACACCTTAAGTGCACAAAGGCACCAACATACAATTTATTCCTTGTGTACATAGACACTTGTATAGCTCATTCCTCATGCTTAAAGCATCAATAAAAATTATATGAACCATAATAAAATTCCTTTTCAATAATCCAAACATAATTAAACAATTCGTTTGACTAAACATGCTCTCTATCATGCCATAAATAAATATGTAGTCCATATAATCATGCCAAAATATAATTTTCCAATCCATAGATCATCACAAATAATTCATGCTTCACAATTCAATCACCAACACCAATAATTCACAATTCAATACATGAACCTTAGCATGATACTACTTGTAATTGATTGAAATTAAGCCTAGAATGATTCTACATCATCAAATATGCTAAGTACGCGAACGTACCTTGAATATGATCTTAAATTCGCCACGACTAGTAAAAATCGCTTACTTCAAAGTCTCCTACACATTAAAATTATAATAGTGTATCAAAGTCCACTCTAAACAAATTTCCAGCAATATATACTATTTTAAAACCCCTCCTAAATTAATTAGAATAAGCTGAAATTATATTTAGAACACCATAATTAAGTCCCCTTTAATGGGTAATTTAAATTTCCTTTAAAAACATAAAATTTAGGTTTCTACATAAAATTCCTGCACTATTTTTATAATTAAAACTTGCTGAAAATTAGTCTTAAAGCACTTAAATTGAAGGTCTAAACATTAATACATCATATACTTTCATAATTTCATAAATCAAGAACCTAGGGTTTCAAAAATTGGGGCTTTTTAATTAAAATCAAATTTGAAAATTAATTAACATAATTACAACATTCAAACATCAAAATTTAATCCCAAAACTCATAATTTATAATTAGATCTATGCATAGATTAGATTAAAGCAAGAAAGATTAAATTTTTTTTTTCAAGAGCCAAACACGGCAGCAGCAGCCACCGCGGCAAGGCTGGGCTGCTGCCGCCTGCCGCCGCAGCTGCTGGCCGTGCGCCGGTGACTGTGGTGGTGTGCGGTGGTGGTCCGGCCACGTGTGTGGCTGTGGTGGTGGCCGGCCGTGAGAAAGGGGAAGGGGAAGAGGAAGAAAAAAAAGAAAGAAAAATAAGGAGAAAAGGGGAGAAGTTTACCTTGGGTTTTCTCCACTCTGGGCAAAGTTGATTTGCCTCATAAGTGGGATATTTATACCCCTTCTCTACCAACCCTTTTACCCTAAACTTTCCTCTTTTAATTTTCCTAATCCCTTCCCAAATAAAACTTGTTAAAAATAAACTTTCTTAAATTAAAACCCCATCTTTTAAAATAAAATAATTAAATAAACTTTCCTTTTATAATAATATTAATAAAGTGCTTTAATTAAAATGACTATAACTAATTAAATATTTCATTAAATACATACTTTAAATAAAATACGTATAAAAATACGGGGTATTACATTCATGAACCTCAACGTTGATGATGCAGGTCAGGTTATCGAAGACATGGCGATCCATAATTCCCAATATGGGAATCCTAGAGGTTTTCCAAACAAAGGAAAACACCACGTTGACTCTGTATCCTTTTTGCAATCTCAACTAACCTCTATTTGTTAGAAATTGGATAATCTTACTACTGGTAATTCTAAAATGGCTAATGTTTCTGCAATTGATAATAATACTAATGATGCTTTCTGCGAAAATTGTGGAATTGTAGGTCATTGGGAACAGGAGTGTAGGAGTTCCATGGAGCAGGTTAATGCTTTTCAGTCCATCAAGAAAAATAACCCATACTCCAACACCTATAATCCTGGGTATCGGAACCACCCTTATCTTTCCTACAAGAGTACTAATGTGCAAAATCCCACACCTCCACCTCCACAACAACCACAACAACTAGAACCACCACCGCAGCAGAAATATTGCCATCCCAATACTGGCCAGAAAAACCAACCACAAACTCCTTGACCACCTTCTGACCCAGCTTTATCAGAGATTAGAGCGATGTTAACTAGTATGCAGAAGCATATGGAGAGTAGAGACTCACAAATTGATTCGATTATAGCCCACAATAAGGTTATAGATACTCAAATTGCACAGTTAGCCGCTGCTCTCCAGGTTCGCCCACAAGGAACCCTACCACCGCAACCAGTTCAACCCTCAGAGCAGGCGTTCGCAATTACCCTTCGGAGTGGTTCACACTATGATGGGCCCCCTTTGCCTAAAGAGGATGAACCTGTTTTAACGAAAATTGCTAATCCTGATTCCTTTATCCCAAAGGATACTAATCCTAGCCCTGCAGGGCTAAAGGGTAGTACTAATATTTCTGATGTTACTTTGCAGGGTAAATTGCCAGGGAAGGTTGTATCTCAAGACAAGAATAACGATGTTCAACAACCAATTATCAAAATACCATTCCCAAATCGACATTTGAAGAATAAAGTGGATAAGCAGTTTGGTAAGTTCCTGGAAATGGTGAAGGATTTGCAGGTAACAATTCCCTTTACAGAACTAATTACACAAATACCTGCATATGCAAAATTCATGAAGGAAATATTGACGAGGAAAAGGTCCATTAGCGAGGTAGAGACCGTTGCTTTTACTGCTGAATATAGTGCCGTACTACAAAATAAATCTCCACCTAAACTAAAAGACCCCGGTAGTTTTTCTATCCCTTGTCATATTGGCAATATAATGATTGATAATGCATTGTGCGATTTAGGTGCTAGCGTTAGTGTCATGCCATTATCTGTATGTTCAAAACTAAAAATGGGTAAAATAAAGTCTACTAATATTACTCTCCAAATGGCTGATCGATCTTCTAAGTACCCCATTGGCATTCTAGAAGATGTCCCTGTCAGAGTAGGTAAATTTTATAAACCTGTTGATTTCTTTGTTCTTGATATGGCCGAGGATCTGCGTACCCCAATTATCTTTGGTAGACCTTTCCTTAATACTGCTGGAGCAATTATAGATGTAAAGTGTGGTAAATTGACACTATCAGTTGGGGATGACAAAATTGTTTTTAATTTGAATAATACCCCTAAAAGCCCCATGTTAGAGGAGAAGTGTTTTAAAATTGATGTGGTTGAAAATTGTTCTAATGAGCCCCAAGCTCTTGTTAAAGATCCCTTGGAGGCGGTATCACGTGTTGCATCTTCTACAGGTACAACTAGCCGATGGAAAGAGGAGGTGGATGCAATAGAGAGAGCCTTATACTGTGAAGGCCTTGGTTTTGAAGACGAGAAGGTGGAGACAGGCGCTCAAGTGGAGGAAACCGAGCTTATGTTGAGAGTCCCACCGGACCACGTTGTGATAGCTCAACCAAGTGACAAATTGAGACAACCAACGGTTAAGAGGGGGTCTCAACCGAGCAATAGCAAGGTACCGTCAGTCCAAGCCAATGAGAACCTACCCAATAGGGTGAATTGGCTCCTTACCGGGCATGTTAGAAAGTTAAGCCGCGGATTAAAGATCGCTCAATCGGGTGAAGAGCCACACGATCGGGCGCGCCTTTTGCTCGCATTCCCTCGCAGCACACTCCGCCCGATCGTGCTAAGCTTACACGATCGGGCGCACCTTGTGTATTCTCACTTGCTGCTGCATCGCCCGATCGGGGCTATGCTTGCCCGATCGGGCCCTTGTGGCTCCACAAGGGTTTGGACTTGTGATTGGGCTCGACTCCTCAGCCCAATCCGGATCTCCTCTTCGGGTCTTGAATGTTCGGTCCAAACCTCGGTATTCCAAATATGGAGCCCTTAATCACCGGATTAAATTTCTCTAACTCGGCCTTGGGCTTCAACAACGGTCCTGCTTCCCCAATGCTCGTAGTTGCTTCATAAAATCCCGGGAAAGTGCTCCAAAGGTGCATTTCCCTACAAAACTCAACAAACACTACGAAAACACTAGAAAACACATATTAGTAATAAAAGTGGCTCTAAGGAGCCAAAAACACTACTAATTATGACCAAGGGACGGGGGTAAAACACTATATAAAATGGACATATCAGGCGCGACACCCCAACCGTCCCCTTTCTTCTTTCTTCTTTCTTCTTCCTCTTTTCCTCTTTCCTTCTTCTTCCTTCATCCTTTTCGCCATTTTCTCTCTCTAAAATTCATATTTTCCTCTAACTTCTCTCTAAGATTTCTCCTTCATTTCTTACCCAAATCCAAAACTTTTCACATATTCTTACTCCTCCCTTCATCCTCTACATTCCTATTCAAAAAAAATTTCACTTTCCACAAAATAAAATTTTTGACCACCACTCCTAATGGCGGCAAAGAGGGCTCGAAGCTTACTCGGGGGTAGCTCAAGTGGGTCATCCCAACAATATGACCCGGCTCTTCAGCTTGCTCAATGGCCAACGATGCGACGCCGGAGCAACGGGAAAAGTTGGAGGTGCTCTACGGACGAGAGGTAATTCCCTCACGGTGGTTACACCGTCCCACTTTAGAAGCTTTAGGTATTTATGGCTTTGTTAGGAGATTTTTAAATGATATTGGTATGCGTAAATTTGTAGATATGCATTATTCGACATACCGTGAATTAACTTGTGAATTCTTGTCTTCTCTTGTTATTCAAAATCATAAAAGTGGTCCCAAATTAATTTTTAGGCTTAATAATAGAAACATCACTCTTTCTTTTGTGGAATTCTGTAAATTATTTGAACTGGAGCCTGATTTAGATAGGCAATGGAATGTTGAGTTTAAAATGGAAGATGTGTATTTTGCTTTGACCGGTATTCCTCATGTTTCTGCACAACATGTTAGTGCTAGGCCTATCCACCACCCCGTCCCTAAAATGTGGCAAAGATTTGCCGGTGTTTGTTTCCTAGGTAGGAACGAACCCCATAACTGTCAAACCAATGAATTAGCTGTAATTGGCCATTATATGTTTGGGTTTGGGAAATTGAACATAGCTAGGTATATTATACATCACCTAGGTAGACACGCTACGGCCAGCAACCAGGCCACCACCCCCATCCGTCTTGGTGGCATTATCACTAGGATAGCCATCAAGAAGGCCGGTTTTGTAGAGAGTGGACTCCACCGCATGACTAACATGGGACCCGACACCTACATTACCTCTAGGTACCTTGAGGAGCTTGGGTGGTTGCGGGTAGACGGGAGCCAGGTCACCCATTGGTGCATTAGGACAGGGACTGAACAACCCTTACCCATTTTTTCCTTGCCCAACCCCGACCTGACCGCCTTTGCCCCAGGGCAAGAGTCCTACACTTATGCCCTGTTAGTTGCCCATGCTAGGGGCGAGGATCCACAGCAGGCCCAGGCCCAGCCACAGCCTGTAGTTCAGCCTATTCCACAGCATCCATCACTACCCCGACAGTCCTATTCCGTCCCTCATGGTGACTCTGACCCAGTTTGGGACTTGCAGAGTATTGGCCAGGCCATAGGTCGCATAGAGCAGACCCAGACCGAGTTTAGACAGATGATTGGTTCTGTCGACCATAGGCTAGGCTACCTAGAGAGGAACCAGGGTAGGGGACTCTACCCCATTTATGCTGATTATGCTCGTCGGGGCAACATTCCCGACGATGCTGTTTACCCAGACTGGTTCCAACCCCTACCTCAGGGATACTATAGGGATCCCACTGCCCATGGTATTTACACAGACTATTCTTCGTTCCATGGGTACGGCCAAGACATTCCTTTTGGGAGACCGCCGGGGGGGACTTTTCATGCTAACTATTTTGGTGGTAGCTCCTTTGGTGCAGATGGTGCAGGTTCCAGTGGTGGAGCAGGTGGGTCCTCACGGATGGACCAGGATGAGGATGAGTAGCCAGCTGGGCTACATTCGAGCCAATGAGGACATTGTCTGATCTTGGCTTGGGGGAGATTTTTGGATTTGGTTATATTTTCTTCTTCCTTTTTCTTTATTTTTGTTTATTTTTGGTGTGTTTTGTTAGTTTAGTTTTATTGCTTTTTAGATTAGTTTATTGCTTTCCCTATTTGAAAAATACAAAAAAATTGAAAAATAAAAAAAATAAAAAAATACGAACCAATGAACTGTAAATCTTGCTTCCCTGTGCCCCATACTTGAGAAAATTGTTTTGATTCTTGGTATTTGATTTTGAGCATTGTGGATTTGGTGATCATGATTTGAAGTTTAGTTACTTGGATTCCTAAACATGCGTCAATTTTGCCCAACTACATGTGAATATAGTGCTTGACTAGTTGATTTGGTTAGGAATGTGTGATTAGTTCCTGGTATGTCAATGAATTTGAGTATTGGTTTGCAACTATGAGTAATGTTTCATGGCTCATTATTATGCACATGTGGAGGACAAAGGCATTTGTTCTTTAGGTAGCCTTCAGATGATTTTAGATACATTTGTTCCCTTCTTGCTACCCATGTTGTTGCTTTGACTTTTTATTGTTTATTAGCCACATTACAAGCCATGTTTGCCCCATTGGTTACTAGTCCCAAGCTTGGCTTGGGGGAGCTATTAGTGAGTGAGGTGAGGGAGTTTGTAGTGTGCACATTATTTGCACAATTTGGGTGGGTTTGAGAAGTTATTTGTTCTTGATCATATTTTTGTTTTGATGAGTTTTATAGTGTATATATTTGAGAAAAAATAAAAGTGTGATGAAAAAAAAAAAGAAGTTCAAAGGAAAAAAAGTGAGAAAATAAACAAAAATAGTGAACTTCTTGAAAAAAAAAATGAAAAAAAAAAAGAGCAAAAAGAAAAAAAAGTGTTTCATGTTCAAATTATCTAAGTGAAGGTTAATCAAAAGAAAAGAAAGAAAAAAATTGAGTTTCAATGTAAATATTTTGAGTTTTGAGTTTGAGTTTGTTTATTCACTCTAGTTTATATTATCATATTTTTATGAGTGAATTAGTAAGTGTTGGGATTGTTTATATTATTTGGAGTTGTATTTGGTGGATTTGTGTTGGAGTTAGTTTTGTTGGAGATGTTTATGATCATTGCCATTGATCATGGTTTTATTAGGATATGGCTCCCTTTTTGCAAAGCTTTTCTCTCACATATTCCCAAATTTATCCTACCCTTTTCCCTAGCCTTACATTACAAGCTTTAAAAGACCTTTTGACCTTGTGCATAGAGTTGTGTAAATATGAAAGTGTTGTTTATCAATGCAAGTTATGATTTGACATATTCCGAGTCGACTATTAGGTTGAGTGTATGTCTTTTTAAACACACGAGTGTTGTAAGTTTGGGAGGGCATTGTTCACATTAAAGGGGTTGGGATGGAGAGCGATCGAGTACATCTTTTACTCGCCACATAAATGAGAGTTGAGTGTGTGAGCACTAGTCTTGAATTCTATATGCTCTTGTGGTTTGCTCTACTTGACAATTGTTGGGGAGGAAGGGTGATTAGATGGATAGGATTGGTTGATTTTGAAGCATGTTCACTTGATTTGCCTTGAATCGTTTGTGCTTGATTTTTTTATATTGGGGTGAGGCATGTTTTATTGTTCATTGAGGAGCTCTTTGCTTAGGGACAAGCAAAAGTTTGGCTTGGGGGAGTTTGATGTGTTCATTTTATATATATATTTATCCCCGTCCCTTGGTCGTAATTAGTAGTGTTTTTGGCTCCTACGAGCCACTTTTATTGCTAATTTGTGTTTTCCAATGCCTTGGTAGTTTTGCTTGAGTTTTGTAGGAATTTGCGTACTTGGAGCATTTTCCCGGGTTTTTGAGGAGCATCTACAAGTGTTGGAAGACCGCGACCCAGATCGTTAGCCCAAGACCGATTGGAGGTATCAAATCGGTGACTAAGGGCTCAGTTCGATAGCATTTGGGCCAAGTTCGGAGGCCCAAAGGTAGAAGCCCGAGGCTAAAAAGCCTCGCCCAAGCCACAAGGCCCCGCCCGAAGGCGCGCCCGGCCGGGCAGGGCGGATCACACTTTGAAGAGTCCCGCGCCCGAAGACGCGCTCGGGCGGGCGCGAGAGGCCATCAGAGAAGAGTAAAGGCGGGCCCGGTCGGGCGAGCCACTGCCCGACCGGGCGCGTGTAGTTTTTTAGGAGGATTGTTTTCCGATTTAGTTTTTTTTAGCGAATAAGCTTGCTTAGTATTAATGTAATTTTATTAGGCAAGATTAGTACTTCTTGATTACTCTCTAACTCTAGTTTTTATTCTTCTTCTCTCTACTAAAACTTTCTCTCTCTAGACTTTTATTCTCTCTTGTTCCTTAACTCAATTGTAATTCCGCCGTCTTGGTACGATTTCTCTCTTAATTAATCTCAGTATTTTATTCATTCAATTCCTTCATGTCTTGCTTAATTATTATGTTTTGCTATTTCTTTAATTATGTCTGAGTAGTATACTTTCTAGGGTTTGTGGGAATCCATAAATAACATGAAGGGGTAATTTATTGTTGTTACTGTCAATGTTAGATTAATTTCCTATTGATTGATTTAATACTCTGTGACTAGATTTGCGCAGATCTTTTATGCATGAGTTTGACAATATTAATTCAAGATTCGAGAGATGAGATTTAATGTTTAGGTCTAGTGTCAATAGGTAGATTAATCTATAAATGGTTAAGTCAAGATTCGATAGAGGAGATTTAATACCGATATATTAATCCTGTGATCGTAATACGTAGCGAGAGCCCTTTATGATCTGGCTAATTGTTGCATTGATGATTGACGATTATTGATTATTGATATTGCATGATATTATCTTAATGAATCGTTTTAACGCTTTACAATTATGGCTTGTGAAAATATAGCAATATTGAATTGATGAATCGAGCAGATGTTAATTTAATATTATAGGCTAATTTCATTGAGACTCAGATCTAATAATTTGCGAGATCCTGTTAGGTCCATGTTATCTATGCAATGTTAATGGTTGATTATTATGCTTTACCCCGGAGTATCATTTATTGGTGAACCTATACCCTAGTCCTCGTTATTATTAATCTTTCCCTTACACTTATTCGTCGTAGATTAATACCTTTCATAGCAACGATTTGGTTACTTGATAATTTAGATTACATTAATTAACTAGGAGTAAAAAGATCAGTTTCCCTGTGGATTCGACCCTACTTCCCTATCTACTTTAGTTAGAGGACTTAGGTATTACTTTTGATTAGGGGATACAACTTTACCCTGTCACCTACATCCATAAAGCAAGACTGGTTGCAAAAGGGTACAGACAGATTTATGGTATTGACTATGATGAAACTTTTTCCCCAGTAGCAATGCTTAAGTCCATTCGGATTCTTCTAGCGATTGCCGCATTTTTCGATTACGAAATTTGGCAGATGGATGTCAAAACCGCCTTCTTGAATGTTTCTTGACGGAGGAAGTGTACATGACACAACCTGAGGGTTTTGAAGATCCAGAAAATCCTAGAAAGGTATGCAAGCTTGAGAAATCCATTTATGGATTGAAGCAGTCATCCAGGAGTTGGAATCTTCGTTTTGATGAAGCAATCAAAAGGTTTAATTTTGTCAAAAGTGAAGAGGAACCTTGTGTATACAAGAATTCTAGTGGGAGCAGCATAGTTTTCTTAGTCTTGTATGTGGATGACATACTTCTCATGGGAAATGACATACCAATGCTTGAATCAGTCAAGGAATGGTTGAAAAGTTGTTTTTCCATGAAAGACTTAAGAGAGGCCGAATACATATTGGGGATCAAAATCCATCGAGACAGGTCTCGAAGGATGATTGGATTAAGTCAAGAGACTTATATTGATAAGGTTCTTTATAGGTTTTCCATGAAAGACTCTAAAAGAGGAATTCTCCCCATGTCTCATGGCATCACTCTCAGTAAATCTTAGTGCCCTAAAACGGTAGAAGAGACGAGACGAGTAAGTGATAAACTTTATGCTTCGGAAATAGGATCAATCATGTATGCCATGATATGTACAAGGCCGGACGTTACATATGCTCTAAGCATGTGTAGCAGGTTTCAGGCAAATCCAGGAGAAGCACACTGGACAGCTGCCAAGAACATCCTTAAGTACTTGAGAAGGACTAAAGAGATGTTTCTAGTATATGGTGGCGAAAAGGAATTGGTTGTCACAGGTTATACTGATGCGAGTTTCCAAACAGACAGAGACGAATTTAGATCTCAATCTAGGTACATTTTCTGTCTGAATGGAGGAGCAGTGAGCTGGAAGAGTTCGAAGCAAAGCACTGTCGCAGGCTCTACGACAGAATCAGAGTATATGGCTGCTGTTGAAGCAGCTAAAGAAGCAGTTTGGATAAAGAAGTTTCTAATTAATTGAACTGGACATTGTACCAAGTGTTCAAAAGGGAATCGAGTTGTTTTGTGACAATAATGGTGCTATTGCTCAATCAAAGGAAGCTAGGTCACATTTCAAATCCAAGCATGTAGAGAGGAAGTATTACCTCATTCGAGAGATCGTTGACAGAGGAGATGTCAAGATGTGCAAAATTCATACGGATGAGAATATCGCTGATCCACTTACTAAACCCCTTCCAACTCCAAAGCATGAGAAACATGCTAATGAAGCTGGATTGAGGAGAATGATGTAATTAGAAGTTGTTTTTTGTTTTGAGAAAAATAAATTACATATGTAATACATTCATTTGCAGAATTATGTTCAATCAGAAATTCTATTATTTCTCTTATTTAATTGTGGTTTTAATATTAAATAAAATGTCCAAAATAATTATGAATTGATGGGCTCACTAGGTTAATGACCTTTTGAATGAAACCCCACTAGTGAACAAAATTCATACATTATTTAAGTTCCTAGTTCGGAATCATTAAAGTGGACATAAATGATTTCACTTTGGACTAGCATGTAAGATTGATTGGATAGTGCAGTTTCATGGGCTATGGGAGCATAGTGATAATGCTCGGTCAATCACATGGATATGCATGATTAATGCATGATCGAACTATAGACCTAGTTTGAAGTTCAAGTATAGAACTTCCGGATATTTTAGTGGATTCCTTTGACATGAGTGGAACACTGATTCTATTCAATGATTGTTTTGACTGTGGTACATTCAAACGTCTTACCATAACCGGAGATTATAAAGGATGTTTCCCGGTCACTTCATGAATTAAGTGGGAGCTTTTGTTTCCACAAGATTGGATTGAGTCTACCTATTGACTAGGAATGTGTCTTGGCCCCTTGAAGAGGGAGAATTCAGAGAATGCATGGCCGTGCTCAAATGTGTTACATAGTAACCGTTTGTTTTGTAATTCTAACTCAGATTTCAAGAAAAGATTTGTAGACTAATATGATCATGACATGAGATGCAATCATATTATCAAATCGACACACATTGACTTAAGGAATTTGAATATTGTGCACTTGTCTCAGACAAGTGGGAGATTGAAGGAGTTATGTCTTCGATAAGTGCAATTACTAGATATATCAAAGGATCACAGTTATGGAGATAATAAGTTCATACTATAAGGTTGCCAATGTCTATTGCTAGATATGACAATTGGTCTTTGGGCTTGTCAAATGGTCCAAAGCCTTATAGGATGGATCATACAAGGTCACACACAAGAGTATTGGGTTAAACAAGTTGGAGGCCCATTATTGGGCCTCATGAGTATATGACACACCTTATGTTTGGGCTTGGATTGTAAGTAGAGTTTAATTAGGATTTGGACATGGTTTTATTTCTAGATATGATCTATAAATATAAACCATGCCTAGGGTTGTATGATATAACAATTTACACACTGTGAATTGTCAGACAAGCAACCAAGAAATCCCAAACCCTGATTCTCTCTCTCACTTTCGGCCCTCTCTTTCTCCTCCCCTTGTCCGTGCGTTCCTCCTCCATTGGTGGTGTGTGTGGCGGTGCGTGGGTGGTGTAGTGGTGTGCTCGTGACTCTAATCTCCGTTGAAGGTTGATTGAAGCGTTCGGTCACAACTAACTAGCATTAGTGGAGGTTTAATCCGTGCTCGTGGACTAAGTAGAGGAATCACACGTGGGGTTCTTTGTCTTCCTTGTTCTTGCTCGATCACTAGTGGAATCACGCTTCAAAGGTATAATTCTTACTTCTTTATGTGTTATGCATGAGATCCTTGGTTTGGTGCTATGTGAATATGATTCATGCTATTTCCGCATTTAGTACCTATAATCTCCTACAATCAATTCCAGACCCAGCCAGGTCCAATCAGCTGCTGATGATGCAGGTAAATTTCCTTCCTTGCCTCTATATATATGTATATATGTATACATATATACATGTATATATATATATATATATATATATATATATATATATATATATATATATATATATATATATATTTACGTATATATATATGTATATATATATTTACGTACATATATATATAAATATGTATATATATGTACATATATATATATATATATATATATATATATATATATATATATATATATGTACGTAAATATATATGTACATATATATAAACATATATATATATATATATATATATATATATATATATATATATATATATATATATATATATATATATTTAGTTCAGCTCTTCAAATTTATTTTTTTTTTTTTTTTGCTGACTTGTGCCTCTATTTCCAGTTTGTGCACAATCAGACTCTTACTGTAGAGCTGATTGATTCCCTACAAGATAGGGTATATGCTGCCGAGGACGACAAGAGAGTGGCAGAGGAAGAACTGAAACTTGCTAAGCTGAAGCAAGCAGCAGCTGAAGAGAAGCAGCGGAAGGCTGAAGAATACGAGAAGAAAGCTGCTGAGGCCCTTCAGACCTTCTACACAGCCATGGAGAAGGAAGTTTTTCCCCCACTGATAGAAGGGGAGAAATTCCTTCGGGAGCATATGGGAGTGGACATCTCCAAATTCAAGGCTGCCATTAACAGCCGAATCAGAGATGGAGCTGCTGCGCAAGCTGAAGTGCAGCAAAAGCTGGAAGCTCTTGAAGCTAGTAGAATGGCTACTGAAGAGGCGCTCCAAACTCAGAATGTCTAGCTCTCCGAGGCTGCCACTGCTGCTGAAGCTCAAAGACTGAAGCTTCAAGAGGTTTAGGATCAGCTGAGGGTCAAAAAGGATGAGCTGACCCAGACTCAGACTAAAGCTTCCCAAGTTCAGCAAGAGCTGAACGAGCAGAAAGACTCCTCCTCCAAGCTCGCTGATGATTTGAAGAAATCCAAAGAAGACTTGGAGGAGACAAAGAAGAAGTTGGCTGATTCTGAGGCTCTACTCAAGGTCCGTATCTATACCTAGGAAGAGTATGACATGGGTTTCAGAAACGGGTTCAGGGTGTGCCGAAGAGTCTGCCTACATGCTGAGCCGAAGCTGGACTGGTCCAAATGTGCTGAATGGATCCAGGATCCCGAAGACCCCCACATGAAGTATCCAACTCCAATCGAAGCTGAGATCCTTGAGGCTGAAGAAGCCGAAGAAGAAGCTTTCAGAAAGGAGATGGAAGCTGAACAAAAGGAAAGGGAGGCTTAGCAGAGTGCAAAGCCTGCTTCTTCTGCTGCTGGTGCCGAAGCTAATGAGGGACCCAGCAATGCTGATCAGTCTGATCCTCGGGCTGAAGCATAGGAACTCGGGCAGTCGTCTTCAGAATCTTGCGGATCATCGTGCGCTTAACTTAAGACTTGCCGCTTTCTGAATTTTTGCCTTGTTTTTTGCTTCAGCTTGCCTTGATGTACAAACTGCTTTCTTGTTTTTGTATGTACTTCGGCAGCTGTAATTTTCTGCTTGTGGGCGGCTGCCAATACTTTATTATGTCCTTTGAACATTTGAACTTGTAGCTCATTTTCTAAGCATTATTCTCATTAAGCTGGTGCATTTTCTTCAACTACTTTGCCTTATTTTGAATGCTTTACTGTTTCTGAACTTGAGAAATTTTCGCAAAAATTTGCTAAGTACAAAGCTTTCAGCTTGAAGAATTCCGCTGAAGATAAACCTGCACTGATAGTGCCTCTTGCCCCCCCTAGTAATCTGAAGACTCAAGTCTTTGGATTGCTGAGTTGGGTTTTATTTCTTTAATTTTCAGACAAAGCTGAATAAAAAATTTCTAACAGTTGCTGTTATTCTTGATTTTCTGTCTATCTTTAAAAATGGATATCTAAAACACAAGGCCAACTGAAGGCAATGTTTAAGATAATGGCTTTCTGGGACACAAGGCTCAGTTAAGGCAATATCTCAGACTTGTCCATGGACTCATGTCTTTGGAGAACAAGTCTTACTGAAGTTTGACTTCAGCTGAAAGACCAGAGTTCTTTAAAAAGGCGAGTTGTCAGCAATTTGAAACCTAGTTACCCGAAGGCGAAGGCTTCCGACGAGGCTGAATAAAAACCCTTAAAGAGTAGATAGCATAAAGAAAACTTGAAAGAATAAAAAGTTGCAAATAATTATAGAAATGGTGGCTCTGAGGCCTTTCATTAATAATTCAAAATGTACTTACAAAGATTGTTCTGCCCCGAAGGGTTTACACATGATATTTCTTTAGTATATCAGCATTCTAGTGATTTTTCAGCTCAGTTCCATCTAACTGACGAAGTCGGTATGTCCCTGGCTCAAGCTCATCATAAATTTCATAGGGTCCCTCCCATGCAGCTGAGAGTTTCCCATGGATTCGGCTTTTCTGAACTGCAGCAGCATTCCGAAGGACAAGGTCTCCAATTTTGAGAGGCCTTGCATGGACCCTTTGGTTGTAAAATTTGCTGATTCTCTGCTTATAAGCAGCCATTCTATCTCGGGCTGAGTCTCTTACTTCATCGAGGAAATCGAGGGATTCCTTCATTAGTTGCTCATTCTCAGCCGAGAATTGGTGCACTCGTAAACTTTCAGAACCGATTTCCACTGGAAGAACGGCTTCGGCACCATACACCAGCTCAAAAGGTGAATAGCCTGTTGCCTCTTTTTCGGTTGTCCGAAATGACCAAAGGGTTCCTGGGAGCTCCTCTATCCACTTGGACTTTTGATCTTCAACCCTTTTCTTCAAAGCATTGAGGATTTGTTTATTTGCAGCTTCGGCTTGGCCATTACTTTGTGGATGACACACTGCTGAATACGCCAATTTGATGCCGAACTGATCTGTGTACCGCCTCAGCGGTAGATTATCAAATTGCCTCCCATGATCGAAGACAAAAACCTTCGGAATACCGAAGAGGGTAATAATGTTCTGCCAGATGAATTTCCTGACAGTTTGCTCTGTAATATTCGAAGCTGCTTCAGCCTCAATCCATTTGCTGAAATAGTCAATGCCGACTATTAACCATCTTTTCTGGTAAGGTGCATCTGGAAAAGGTCCCAAAATATCCAGCCCCCATTGGGCAAATGGAAGTGGATTAAGGATCGGCTGAAGGTCTCTAGCTGGTTGATGGATGACTGGTGCAAATTTTTGACATTTTTCACATTTTCGGACCAACTCCTTAGCATCTGAGATCATGGTGGGACAATAATATCCGGCCCTCAATGCCTTGTGGGCTAGGGTCCTTCCCCCAATGTGGTTCCCATAGATGCCGAGGTGAATCTCCCGAAGGATGTAATCTGCATATGTTGGACCCACGCATTTCAGCAATGGGGCTGAGAAGGACTTTTTCAGAAGCTCCCCTCTAAAGACGATGAACCTTGAGCTGGTTCTCTTCAGTTTGGAGGCCAAAATTCTGTCCTCGGGAATTTCTCCCCGAAGCTTGAAAGCTAGGATGGGATCCATCCAGCTGGGATCTGGGACAACGCAGCACACTTCAGGTGCTTTGTCGACACTTCTTTCTCGGCGGACTTCCACATATATAGATCTGTTCAGCTCGGTGAGAGTTGAACTGGCAAGTTTGGAGAGTGCGTCGGCTTGAGCATTCTGACCCCTTGGGATCAGCTGAACTTCAAAAGTTCTCAGCTTTGCAATGACTGATTTGATCTTGGCAAGATAAGCTATCATGGAGGGCTCTTTGGCCTCGTAGCTGCCACCGATCTGATATGCAACTAGCTGAGAGTCTGTTTTCAGGCAGACATGTTCTGCTTCCAAAGAGATGCACAGTTCTAGGCCAGGGATGGCTGCCTCATATTCAGCTTCGTTGTTCAAAGCCTTGAAAGAAAATTTGAGTGCATACTCAAAGGATTTGCCTTCGGGAGAGGTTATCACCACCCTTGCCCCCGAACCATTTACGCTGGAGGATCCATCCGTAAATATGGTCCAGATTTTCTTTTCATCGTCTAGCATCTCCTGGTAAGAGCATTCGGCCAGGAAGTCCGCTAGAGCTTGAGCCTTGATGGCTGCTCTCGGCTAGTAACTGATGCTGAATTCGGTGAGCTCAAAAGCCCACTTGGCCAGCCTACCGGATTTTTCAGCTTTGCCAAGAACTTTTTCCAGCGGCTGATCGGTTAAGACCACTATCTGATGGCAATCAAAATAGGGCCTCAACTTCCGAGCAGCTACCACTACTGCAAAGGCAACTTTCTCGAGTAGAGGGTAGCGAGTCTCGGCATCCGTCAGAGTGTGACTGACGAAGTAGATCGGTTGCTGAATTTTATTTTCTTCCCTCAGCAGCACTGCACTGATGGTGGCTGGGCTGATAGCCACGTACATGTACAAAGTTTCTCCCTCTACTGGGCTAGCCAGTGTTGGGAGTTGAGCCAGATGCTCCCGAAGCTGCTTGAAGGCTTCTTTTTGCTCTTCTTTCCAAACGAGCTCTTTTGTTTTTGGGACTTTCAAGGCTTTGAAGAAAGGTAACCCCTTGTCTGAAGCTCTGGAAATGAACCTCGAGAGGGCTGTCATTCTTCCGGTGAGCCGCTGAACATCCCTCTTTGTTCTCGGCTCAGGAAGATCGAGCGCTGCTTGAACTTTGGAGGGATAGGCATCAATCCCCCTCTTGCTGACCATGAACCCAAGGAATTTCCCTGACTTCACGCCGAAGACACACTTCTTCGGATATAGCTTCATTTGATGTTTTCTTAAGGTGGCGAAGGTTTCATCCAGGTCCTTAACATGGTCTTCATATGTTTTGCTTTTGACGATTGAATCGTCAACATAGACTTCCATGTTTCGGCCTTTTTGATCGGCAAAAACTTGATCCACCAGCCTTTGATAAGTTGCCCCCGCATTTTTCAATCCGAAGGGCATCATTTTATAATTGTACACCCCGACGTTCGTGACGAATGCCGTCTTTGCTCGATCATCGGGGTGCATGAAGATCTGATGATACCCCGAGAATGCGTCCATGAAACTAAGCAAGGCATGGCCACTTGTCGAGTCAACTAGCTGATCGATCCTCGGCAAGGGATCGAAATCCTTCGGACAAGCCTTATTTAGGTCCTTGAAGTCAATGCACATTCTCCAGGTACTATTGGACTACTGAACCAAAACCACATTTGCCAGCCATTCTGGATATTGACAGGGTTCGATGAAGCCTGCATCCAGCAACTTTTTGACCTCGGCTGCGATGTCTCGGTTCATATTTGCGGAGTAATTCCGCTTCTTTTGCTTAACTGGCCGACACGTTGGGTCGACGTTAAGCTTATGGGAGATGAGGTCTGGACTTATCCCAGGCATATCAGCTGCCGAGAAAGCAAGCACATCTCTGTTGTCCCGATTGTTACACATTTCTCAGCATCTCCTTCGGTCAATTCGACCGTTTCAGTCTGCTGGTCCAGGTCCATTGTTGATAGGCCGGACTCTTCACAATCTGGCCTGATGTCTATGTCAGCAGGCGTCCCAGACTTTTTCTTCTTCGGATGGCTCTCTGAGTCCTTCGGCTCAGATGAAGAGCTAGCCTTTTCTTTTTCTGGCCTTTTTTCTTTGGGCACAGCACCTTGGGCCAAAGCACTTAGGCCTTTCGGCTTTTTTGTGCTCGGCTCTCTTTCTTTTTCTTTCTCCTCCTCATCCTCATCGTCGTCGTCTAGGCGACTAGTGGATGGCTTGAGGTAGTTGCACCTTCGAGCCTCCTTTTGGCTGCCCTGGATCCTTTCGGGAAACCCGGCGTCTGAAACGTAGATCATCAGCTGATGATAAGTTGAGACGACCCGTAGGATCTCGTGAATTATGGGTCTCCCCAAAATCACGTTGTACACTGAAGGAGCGTCAGTGACCAAAAATTCAGTCATGTCGTTCCTAGCTGCTTCATCACAACCGATGGTGACAGGAATCAGAACCTTCCCATCAGGGTAAGTTGAAGCCCCATTGAATCCGGATACTGGGTAGGATACCGGCGTAAGGTGCTTGGGCTTCAGCTTGATTTGATTATAGGCCTTTCGGAACAAAATATTTGCTCTGCTACCACCGTCAATTAGAACTTTGCTAACGTCGTGGTTGGCCACCATGGCGATGATCACCAACGGATCCTCGTGATGGTACGTCACCCCCCGGTAGTCAGCGGATGTGAACGTCATGTTCGACACCGGTGACTGGGGAGGCTGAATATCAGCGTGGTTCACTTGGTGGGTCAGAGCCCTGAGGTGACGCTTGTGCTCCCTCCGAGAGCATGCTCCTCCCGAAATAACATGAATTGGAGGGAATTTTCCCTCCGCAGTTTTACTGTTCTTTCGGGGGAAGTCGATTTCCTATTGAGAGTCCTTTTTAGACTTCTCAGCCTCTTTTTTCTCGCGGTGATCCACGATATATTTTTTTAAGTAACCCTTCCGGACCATATCCTCGATTTGGTCCTTTAGCTGGATACACTCTTCAGTGTTGTGTCTCGGTGATTCATGGAACTCACACCACTGATTTTTATTTTTCCGCTGATACCACTCTGGGAGTGGTCTCGGCTTTTTGTAACTCTGCTCCTCCTTCGTCACGCTGTAAATCTTAACGCGCGGAAGGGAGAGCGGAGTGTAGGATTCGTATCTTCCCGCAAAAGGAGTAGATTTTTCCTTCTTCGACTCGTTGGCCGAAGATTGTTCTGAGGTTTTCGCCTTTCCCTTTGCCTTCTGGACTTGGCCTTCAGACGAGGGTGCTTGTTTTTGTTTCCCTCCCCCAGATTGAGGTTGGGTTTTTGTTTTGTTCCACTCTTCAGCTCGGATGAACTTATTCGAAGCATTCAGTGCCTCCTCCAAGGTCCTGGGTGAATTCATGACCATGAAGTCGGAGAACGGTCCAGTTTTGAGACCGTGCTGAAGGGCGAAAACTGTCAGCCCTTGGTCTAGCTGAGAAATGCTGGACGACTCGTTGCTGAAGCGAGTCAGATAGTCTCGGAGGCTTTCAACCTCCCCTTGCTGCAGACCCATAAGTTCTGCAGTAGTCTTCTCTCGGCGGTTTGCCGTAGAAAACTTGCTCTTGAATTTGGAGGACAGATCGTCCCACCCGGTTATTGAGCCTTCTTTCACTCGCTTGGAGATCCACGCTTGCGCGACCCCCTTGAGAGTGGTTGGGAAATATTTGCACCAAGTCACTTCGGACCTGGGGCAAAGATGCATGTAAGCCTCGTACGAGGCAATATGGTCCTTCGGATCCGAAGCTCCATCATAAGTAATGTGCGACGGGGTTTTAACCGTCGGCACATGGGCTTCCAGTATCCATTGCTCGAATGGAGAACTGGAAGGCAGCATCACAGCCTTACCCTTATTCCCAGCCGAAGGGACCGTGCTCCTCCTTCTCAGAGAGGTAGAAGTGGTTTTCGTCCCTGGCTGGGAGGTCTGGGCCTCGGCTGCAGGGTAGGAGAGGCGGCTGTGCACGCTTCGTTCCCTGTCGCCGAGACGGTCGTGAGCGCTTCGGCGAACAGTTTCCGGCCGAGAGGCAGAACTGCTGCTTTTGTGGGTCCCGCTCATGTTGAGCTGAGTAGAAGGTTCCCTGAAGAAGTGAGAGTTCCTGTTTCTCTCCCTCTCGGTTCTCCAGGTGTCCTCCTCCCATTCGCCGAGCTCCTTGAAAGATGAGGGTTTCCCCCCATCCTGGCCGAGGTTCCTCCGCTGATTCCTGGTTTGCGTAGGGGTTCGGTCGCGTGGAGGCAGCATGTTTTGGGCCTTCATGGCTTCCACGAGGACCGCTAGGGCTCTCACTACCTCCTCCGAGTTGGGCCCCGTCAAGGGTGTCCTTGGCTGAGAGCGAGAGTGGGTATGAATGCTCCGAGATTGACTCCGAGCATGAGATTGAGTCCTTTGAGTGGACCGGTTATCCTCATTCGACCGAGGTGGACTCGACGGATGATTGGACTGAATTAGAGGAGATTCGGATCTCTCCCTAGGATCTCCTTGAGAGTCGGGTCCCGCGGAAGGGCTCCGATCCCGAGGAGGGGATGGACTAGGAGTAGGGTGTTCTAAGGGACCCCCTCCTAGTGATTTTCACCGTTTTCTCAAAGGAGAAGCACCGTTGCTCTTGTTCTTGCGATTCTTAGCCATTGGAACTAATATTGAGGTAGAACTAATGAAATTGGCTTAAAGATTTTTTGAAAATCTTCCCCACAGACGGCGCCAAATTGTTTCAGGTGAAAACAATAAGACCCTGCTGAAGGTCCAAAGAAGTGGTGAAGACTGGGCTCGGTCCAAGTGATGTTGGGCCGAGGGTTTCCTGCACAGCAAACACACGTAAACAGGCCTCGGGGGTGTTGCCGAGGAAGGCCCCTCCGATGCTAAAGTCAGCACAATGTGTAGAGAGAGAAAGCTATGCAAGAGAATTAATTGCTTGAGGCTTTGTGTGTATGAATGTATAAATGAGATATTGATGGCTTTTATACTTTTGCATATATGGGAGAAGTGGGCCTTGGCCCAATTGACTTGCCTTGTGAACTGATCTTGACTTTAGCACAATTGGAGAGTTGAACCTTGACCTTGGGCTTTTAATTGGATCATTTATTGACTAGGCTCAATTGGACTAAATTGGACCCAAACAGCACTAAACCAGAACAAGTAAATTAAACTTATATGGAGTGCAAGACTATAAAATATATAGAACCATTATGACCAATTAGGCAATAACACAACAAAAAAATGCATCTTTCATCTTTGGATTGCTAAATACAAAGCTCTTTTAAATACCGTCCACTTATATAAATATATAGAACAATTATGACCAATTACACAACAAAAAAAATGCATCTTTGAAATGCAGGATACAAAGCTCTTTTCAGAATTCTAGCCATCTTCCTCTGATAGAGTTCCTAGTTATCAACTTCTAAAATCAGATTTGTGAACTAAATACACTCTCTTCCTAATTTTTAGAAAACTATAAGCACTAAAAAAAAAAAAAAAGCAACATAAATACATATTCATCCTATGCCAATCAAATTCCTCGTTATTGGCCCTTCAAGTGAACCGTCCAGGATCAATCACTATTCAGTATTCACTATTACCTATAGAGAAGAAAGAACCAAAATCAGTATGAAAAGTGTATTTTTCCTAAAAAAACTCGGAAAACCTTGGTCACATGAACTCGAACTCGACTCGGTCAAAACTCAGCTCGAGTTGGCTCGACTCAATTTCGACTCGACTCGAGATGTTAACGAGCATGAGTTGAGTAACCTCTAACTCGACTCATATATTTAATAAGAGCTAATCAATATGTTCAAAGAGAGAGTAATTTTTCAATAATAAATGAATAAAAAAAGAAATCTATATAAAGTGAGAGAGAATAAATAAAGGGCTATAATTTTAGTAGGCTAATACTTTAGCAAGCAAATCGTGAGCTATTTGACTCGACTCGAAACTTTAACGACCACGAGTCAAGCAGATTTTATTGGCTCAAAATTTTAGCGAGCACGAATAAAACACGTGTAAGAAGTTTTCGAGTCGAGCATTGCTCATGGTCGACTTGCTCGAGTAGCTAGCACCCAAAGTGACAACAGAACAAAAAAACGCAAACTATTGGGTGCGTCCGCCCGCACCTAACAGTTTGTGCTTTTGTGTTTAAATCCCGGCCCATTTACCACCACATTCTCTCTCCTTCTTGGTTAGTTTGCGTGGTTGGGCAATCTGCCTAGCTGCGCGGCTGGGCTCCGGCGTGGCTGTAGCAGGAAGACGATAGAGTATGGTGGTTAGTCACTTGGTCGGGGCTGTGGCAGGAAGGAGAGAAAGTGGTTGGTTGTGGTGGTGGTGGGTAATATATTAGCTAATTGATATTTCAAATCAATCAACATTTTAAAACATTTATAAATTAGTATTAGCCAACAAAAGAAATATATCAGCCAACAAAATATACATTGAAGCCAACAAGAGGAATATATCAGCCAACAAACGTTATTTATCAGCCAACCGAAAGAACATATCAGCCAATAAATGTAGCGTATTAGCCAACAAAAGGATGAAATCAGCAGAGAAAAGCAACAGATTAGCCAACAAAATAAACGTATCTTATGTATCAACCAACAAAAATATAAATCCCTCTTATCATCTTATGCGTTTGCCCTAGCACTGTCAAAACGGTTTGACAGTTCGGTTTGAAATTGGTTCGGTATTTAATCGGGTCGGTTTGGAATCGGTTTAATTGTCTCACGGGTCGGTTTTGGTTCGGTTTAAATGGTTATCGGTTCGATTCGGTTTCGGTTTATTTTTAAGCGGTTTTCATTCGGTTCGGGTTGTAAACAGTCCGGGTAGTAAACGGTTCGGTGCAAACGGATTGCGGTTTGTTAACGGTGCGGTGTAAACGGTTTTTATCCCAGTTCAAACAGTTTCGGGTTGGAAACGGTTTCGGGTTAAAAACACTTCGGTTCTTTTTTGGTTCAGTTTATAACTGGTACGGTTCTTTTTGGGTTCAGTTTATAACTGGTTTGGTTCTTTTTCAGTTCAGTTTATAACTGGTTTGGTTCTTCGATGGTTTAACCACTTTAACGTTATTCATATCGGTTCCATTTCAAGTTTACTAAATTACGGTTCGGGTCGGTTTTTGGTTTTAAAAAATAAATTGTTTATCGAGTTGTTTGGATTCGGGCAGTTAAATGGTTTTGGTTTGAAATTTGATAGTACTTGCTAACCTTTTGCGTTCACAAGTTTTATATAAAGTCGCGAATCATTTCATATTTAGGCATCATATTATAAACAAATTCTCATTGATTTTATAGATACATATTATGTTCTGTTTCAAGTTTAGTCATACTAATCTTACTAGTTATATTCCCGTCAAAAAAAAAAGTTTGTAAACGGTTCGATTTAATTATATTCCCGTAAAAAAAAATCCATTTAATTATATAAAAAGTTTGTAAACGGTTCGATTTAGAAGCGGTTTGGTTCATAAACGGTTCGGTTTATAACCAATTCGGTTTACAATCAGTTCGGTTTTTAAATGGTTCGGTGCAAACGGGTAGCAGTTTGCTAACAGTTCAGTGTAAGCGGTTTTTTTGCCAGTTTAAACGGTTTCGGGTTGGAACCGGTTTCGGGTTAGATACGGTTCGGTTCTTTTTTCGGTTCGGTTTTCTTTCAGTTCGGTTTATATTTGGTTCGGTTTGTTAACGGGTTCGGTTCTTATACGGTTTAACATTATTCGGGTCGATTCGGTTTCGGGTTTACTAAAATATGGTTCGGGTCGGTTTTCGGTTTCAAAAAAATCGATTTTTAATCGGTTCGGTTCTCATTTGGGTCGGTCGGTTTCGGGCAGTTAAACGGTTTCGGTTTGAAATTTGACAGCACTAGTTTGCCCAGTCCATCACTCCATCCTACCCTCCGTCCTTTTCCCTTTCTTTCTCTCTCCTTAATTACTTCTTTGAAGCAACAAAAATGGCGTCGACAGAAGAAGAAAGCGCAGTTAAGGAGCCTCTCGATCTCATTCGTCTCAGTCTCGATGAACGTATTTACGTCAAGCTTCGTTCTGACCGCGAACTTCGTGGCAAACTCCATGTATGTCTCCTTCACTTCGCCTTTCACCTTTTCTTGCAATTTCTTTCTTCAAATACCTAGTAATTCTGGTTTATTAATCTACTGCTATATTTCAATTAGGGTTTTTCGAATTTTTCCTCTTTTTGTTGTTGTTGTTGTCAAATTCTGGAATTAGGGTTCATTTTTCCGTAATTACTCATTTCTGAGTGTATATTGTTAGTTTTTTTATTTCAATTTTCTGGGTTTTTGTTTTTGAATGCTTGTTCTAATTGTCAATATTCCATAGCTAGTTTGAATTTAATTTTTCTGTGCCAAGCTTGCTAATACTAGGAAACTTTTTTTTTTTTTTTTTTTTTTTTTTTTTTTTTTTTTTTTTTTGCCTTAAATTGGGTGTATTTGTCAATTTTGTTTCATCATTTGTTGATTAAATGCATCCACTTTCTTTGAGTTTGAAACTGGTTATGTTGTTTTAGTGGTGCATTTGCTTTTTATGTTGTAAATTTTGAATTGGGTTTTCAAAGAGGTAGGATTTGAACTGACGCATCCATCTTGTTCTAATATCTATGTTGTATCAGCTTAAATTGACCATATTATAGTCTTAGGCACGTTCAATAGCTTCTCAAATCGTTATGAAGAATAGGGGGAGATTTTTTCCGGTAGTGATACTAGTGAATATTTTTGCTACCTGAAATTTCAAAGTTGATGTGACGAGTAAAAAAAACCAATTCTCTTTAGAAATGTCCAAAAACCAGGTGTATGACGTTTTGGGTTGAAGCTTTATAGTCATTTCGTATTTATTTTCCTTCACTTTGAGACTAAGCTTAGTCTAGATTTTTGCAATGCCTATTACTTGATGCAACCAATGGTTTGAGTGGAGCTGCGAGTCTCTCTTCTGCTTCCTTGCCATTTCACTATGATTATATGGTGGATAATCTCTGAGAATACTGTGTTGGGGGCCTTAGCGGTGCATGCATGCACAGTCTGATTTTCTGAAGGGAGGGGAGGATGTTGTTAGGTACAAATATTGTGGCAGTTTCTTTGGAGTTGTGTGAATTGCTGTTTCTGTGCTTCTGTCTTTTTTTATATATCTCTATCTTCCATCTTGTCATAGTACACTGTACATTGATACCTTTATATTTTGAAGCTATGAGATATTATAAAAATCATTTGGTGTCCTTCAAAGAAATGAGTTTTTTTCAATTGTCATGGGAGATAATTTTTTTTCTTCCCAACTGTAGTATAATTTCAGATGTTGGTTTTTCAAATTAAGGTTTTACCCTTTTTCAGATGAGCCTACCCGAGTGCCTTAGGGACGTTAGGGTCATTACAGCTTTATTTGCCCTGTTTCTTTGATAAATACTCTCTCCGTTTTTTATAAATGCATCACTTTGACAATTGCACTATTCACATACCATGGTTGACTTGGTTTTTACCTAATTTTTTCACCTCTATAAAATAAATCAATGTTATTATATAATACGAGTATAATGTCTACCTTCATAATACTCTGTATAATTTTGTTACAATTTTTACTAATAGACCATTAAAGATATTAATGGTCAAAGTTGTGTCTCGAAAAATGTGCTGGTCAAACTGATGCATTTATATAAAAACAGAGGGAGTAGTTTATAGGTTATAGGGTTGAGGAATTTTCTTGCTTTTGACCTTCTTAAGTCTCAATCTCCTGTTTTCATGGATATATTAAATAACTGCAGCTTGTTTTGTCTTAAATTATTTGTGAAATTATGGTGTATGCTCCAAAATTTTAAATATATTCAGAAATAGAAAGTGTGTTATTTTTATTTTCCCCAATATTGTTTATCTTGCTTAGAAGCAGTACAGTTTTGTTCAGCTTCCTGTGTTGATTTGCAGGCTTATGATCAGCATTTGAATATGATTCTTGGAGAGGTTGAGGAAGTTGTGACATCTGTGGAAATTGATGATGAGACTTATGAGGAAATTGTTCGGGTAAGTCAATTTATACACCCTCCACGCTTGTATTAGTGTCTATGGTTTGTTTAGTAGCAGTATACTTGATATTTTGTATATAAAATCTCATACCAATGTACATGATAATGTTTGGCTATGCTAAACTTGTGATCTTCTTCATAAATATCCATTTCCATCCATTGTCACTTTGAGGGTGGTATTGAGCGGTAGTTTAAATTCAAATTAAATCCATATGTTTGTAGATGGAGTTCCATCATCAGACATTGGCATGGGACTTTCCCTGCAAATTTAGATATGATTTCATTACCATTTATGCCATCTATATCTGCCTGCAAAATGAGCTGTTGAGTTTATGTACAAGTAAAGAGTTGTCATTGTATTGCTATCCAAAGATGACTAATAACATTGCGTTGGTACATCTGAAAATATAAGCAATAGTGCATTTCAATAAGTCTGTTAATATGGAAAAGAGGGAATAGTATCTGTCAAAGATGTGTAAAGACCTGTCAGGAATGGCCAGTGTAACCCAGAACAGGCCAGCTGCCCAATTTCCTATTTTTCCAGTTCGTAACAAGTCAAAATTTAGTTAAGAGCAGCCAAATAATGGTTGGATAACTTAGGCTGCTCTGTTTGTCTGTAAATGAAACTCCAATGACATTCTATAGACTTTAAATAATAATTTCCATCAGTGACAATTGAATCCCAGTAGGCACTTACTTCCATATATATGCAAATGCATTCATTTTATTTGTCACTTTGTGCTGTGTTTTGAACTGGTAGAAAGACTAGAAACATTGAATATTAAAGGCTACAAAACTACTGTTCCACACTTGCATGCTATATAGTGTTTGCAGAACTTCATTAAGAGAGTGATAATGCCATGCGATTCTTGGAAAGGAAACCGTTCTTCTACTTATTCTCAATTCCTTTGTTACATTCTGTGATCTCCAAGGGAGCCTTTGATTATCAAAGTCTTTAAATTATTCTTCTTATATAGGGTCCCTACTGTGTTTTGATGTAAAAACTGCTGAGCTCCATGGTTCCCTGAGAAACCTGCAGAGTTTGTGGTTTATTGTAGAGACTATAGAGCTTACTCGTATATCATTTCTTGATTCTAGAGTTGCTTATCTGAAATAGCTTGCCGTGGGTGTTTTTTTTGGGTGCTTCAGGAATATTTATATTGGTAAAGCAGTCTTGTTATAAAGGCATTTTAATCAAATTACATGCATCGGGCCACTGCTATAAACTGAAATACTGAATTTGGATTCTACAAGATGTACGAACTCACTGCACACTCTTACATCTTGCAATTTTTTATTTTTGTCCCCAGACTACAAGGCGCACTGTTCCATTTCTCTTTGTTAGAGGAGACGGTGTCATATTGGTGTCACCACCTCTTAGAACAGCTTGACTTAGGACATCACAATATTGGATTTTGACTAAGGGATCAAGCATTTTATAGTTGCATCTGTTGTGATCTTGCAAAGCCCAAGAAATTGTTTTACAAATGTAGTCTAGTTTGGACAAAACAGGATGTCATAACTCTGCGGATGAATGTAAGCCTTTTTTTGTGCGCTTCCCATATATTTGCATCTTGACATTTTTTATAATCTAAGTTTATTTGTGGAACAATATTATCTGGCATTGAGTTATTTATTTTTTTTTTTTTAATGGTTCGCATCTAGAATTTTTTGGTTGCCGAAAGTTATTAGCAGGCCAATTTTGAATGGTTTTTATCACTTTTTTCATCATTGGTTTTATCTAAGCGAATTTGTATGTGGCTAAAACATGGAAATTGAAGCTGTTTCATTTACCGACTGCTTTTGAGGTAAAGAATAATGCTCCTCCTATGTCCTTTCCATTTGTTGACATACTTAAATGGGTTGGATTTTGAACACTTGAAAATCAGATATGCATTTATATAGAACAGTGTGGTACAGTGACCGGTATGTTCAGCCAATATAAACTCTGTAGCAGCCACCCTACGATTGGCTTATAGAATGCATGGACAGCAGAAAAATTAAATAATCTAATCTTTTTTTTTTTGAAAATTTAAACCCTAATTAGTCTGAAAAACCTCTTTGACATTGTCATCGTCACATTAAAAATTAACAAAACTAATCTCTTCATAGTTTTATTACAAAAACAATCCCTTAGATTCTTGCATATCACCTTATAACTAATTACATCGCAGCACTAATTCGGCTTGAAATACACCGACACATAGTTCTCATATAATATTCTAGATACTTTTATCAATAAGCTCTTTACCAATATGATAACTCACAAAAGCATCTATACAAGCATACATAACTTGACATTCATCAAGCACTTCTTTATCCCACTTACTCATTGTGATCTCCTTAGCCTTCACCATCTCCCACCCCAACACCACGATCACAACTTCTTTCAAGCCTGCATTTACTCTCACCTTCCCCACCTCGGCCACAACCTTGCTCACATCCACCATACTTGACAACTGTAGATCATAATCCTTTTTAAGCCGTTGAGAGTCACTTTTGATTCTAACACCGGAGAACTTGCATTGTGGGTCCCCTAGGAAGTCCTCGAGGGCCGAGGGAATCGAAGGGGAGTGGAGGAGTTGGTAGATGAGGCAATTGGGGCCTACACATAGCTGTAGGGTTGCTATAGGGTTTAGCCACTCGGTGTCTAGGCCGATTATGGTTGAATGATGTTTGGATCGGATGTGGGTGATCCAGGATGTTACTACGTCGGGGCAACATGTCACGATGGTTCGAACCCGATGGTTGAAACACATGACGTCGTAGGCTGTGTAGGTATCGGTTTGATGGTGTTTAACTATTGTTGTTGGTGAGGTTGCCATAGATGGTTTCGTTAATTAAGGCTCTTAGGAAGCCGACGTTCTTCTTTGTTCTTCCTATTTAAATTCTTGAGAGAAGGGGATTAGAGAGAATTTTTGTTAATATATTTGCAACCACAAAATAATTGACTATATTTAGAGAAATTTATATTTTTTTCAAGGTTAGAATAAAAAAAATATATATGGTAGGTTTATATTAATAGAAAGTTATAGTATTTGATCCGTCTTTAATAAAAATATATCATATTTATTAGGATATAATCGTAATAAGTACGAGTGTCAAATAGATAAAATATTATTATATTAATTAGCCTATAATCATAATAAGTATCAAATATTACCATATCTAGTTGATTTGTTTTTTTCAATGGATCTAGTTGATTTTAATTGATAAGTTCTAAAATGAAAAGAAACATATAGTATACGTATTAATTAATTTGTTTGATGTGTTAAAAATATTTTGCCAACAACCGATCATATGATGAATTACACCATGTTATATATGTATCAGAGAGTAAAAAGCTGGTATTGCATACACAATTTCAGGTTACTCAATTTATCTACCCAATGACTAAACCTAACCGCAAAACAGCTAATAAAAGCCAACTTCAGACATCCTTCTTATCAAATTGGTTAGGGTAATCTAAATTAGACAACGTTGTAAGCTTTAGTTCGTAAGTGCGAGATGATCGTACAAACTCTTTATATTTAAATCACTGAAAATTTTACAATAATAATATGACTACCATAATGTTTTAATTATAATATAGTTCATAATTCACATATTTTTTCCAATTAATTAATTATACTCCCTTCGTCCACAATTATGTGCAACAAAGGGGTATTATTTGTGAGATATGAAAATTCCTTTGTTGCAAATAATTGTGGGTGGAGAAAGTATTACTTTACTAATGGGTGGGGGAAGGGGAGCGTCTTGAAAAGCATATGAGACTTGTGATATAAAGAAACCTTGGTCATGAACATGTGTACCAAAGGAATTGCAATTTGTTTTACACATTGCACCATTAACAGTGCAACAAGGACATGATTTTCATTAATGAGTTTAGGGAGAAACAATTCATAGACAAGTAATAGTTAGGCGATGTGAAGTTGTGAACCAGTAAGGCAGCAACTAGTGAGCTATGTAATTGGGTAAACACCTATATACCGGGGAGGCTGGGAAGCCTTTCAAGGTAGAGTAGACAGAGGGCTTCAGCCATATAGCTGAAAGAACTACAGTCAAACAAAAAACGAGGAAAGAACAATTATTATTGTGGGATAATAGGAGCGAAACTGCCAGACTCTTGCCCTAAGAAAATGAAGGACTAATCTGTTTCAAGATCTTACAAGAAATAGTGAAAGGATAGTTTGGAGCTCATTCATAGTAATATTGGAAACACTCAAGAATACAAAGACATCATTATCAAATCGTAACATATGCATAGGATTATAATAAGTCCTTAAGGTACATCAAAAAAGAGTTGAGAAGAATGATAAGAGGGGATTTTATTAGCACACTATATTGTAACAAATAAATTGCATTCTTTCAGCTACACTAACTTAAATACAGCAATTACACAAAGAAATGAGAGCAAAACTGAGCAAAAAAATGGAGATGGATTGACAAACAGAATAGACACAAGCTAAAAAAAAAGCTACCTCATCTACGTCGATGTTTAGAGATACTAGGGGAACTAACTACTTGTGCCCCTTTGTAATTTTTGCTAGGAGAATCCAGTGACCCCCTGAAGGAAGCATAAGCAGATTTTGCAGACTCTGGTACAGAGTCCAGTGGAAGAGATTCAGCAAAGCATGCCGTGTTTATACGTGTTCTCTCAAGTTCCGCTTCAAGAAGCTCTGAGCTGCATTGTTGTGCAAGTGCCTACAGTAGGGGGGAAGGAAAAATATATGCTTAGATCAATTGCAATTTCAGGATAAAAAACACAATAAGAATTACAACTCATACATTTTATTGATAAGATCCTATTCCACCAACCTAAAGAGACGAAATAAATATATACAATAGGCTGCATTAGTGGCATACTTCAAATACAGAGAATGGAAAATAAAAGTTAATCTACTTCAGGTAGACCAACTTCCCCATCTAATGTATTTTGTCAAATGTCTGTAAATTTTAGAGTGGCTCCTCTCTCTTATGATTATAAACTAAACTAAAATTTACATCAATTTTCATGGATGTGTGTGCGTATTGATTATCCCATCAAAACTCAGCAAGCAGAGTAGCTTGTCACCACATCAAAATAAAAAAAATACAGTAATAAAATTGAAAACAAAAAAACTCACAATCAGATCATCTGGTGACACACTAACTCCCTGCTGTCTCTCATCTGCAAGAGCATCTTCTCCCCCTCTCGTTGATCTGCGATGATGCCCAGGATTCTCAACCACCTCTGTCACACTTTCAGTAGCTTTTTCCAGCAGCATCCCTTGAAGTGATTTTAGAGATTCTCTCGCATCATTTGTAAAGTAGGGATTTAGTACCGTCTCGAAATATTCAAGCTGCATAGAACCAAAAGTACATTGCCTACGTCAACTCGTGAGCATGTAATCTTCAAGCTATAAAGAAAATAAGGAATTAAGAAATACAAGCATGAACTAACACAGAACCAATTAAAGTGATAACAGACATTTACTTTATGCAGCTTTTATTTATTTTTATTATCACCTTCAGCTACTATACGACTTAGTCACATAAATAACAACCTCACTTTTTACAGAATTATCAATGAATAATTTCCAATTATAATGAGAGCGTCATCTCCTGTGATAAAAGGAAAGTCAACCCACTTAAACTCCACTACCCTCTATTTGGTGGGAAAACGCTACTTACATGCAGTAATGTTATACTGCATCTAGTTATACTTATCTACTACATGAAATAATGTTATCTCCAATGAATTAATTTCAGCAATACAGCACAAACAGCCTCTTTGTAGGCAATGACATCCAACTCCAATACAAAAGGCAGGAGCATACTTAGTCATTGGGGGGAAATTTTATATTGATATAGGATGGTGTGCATCACTTGTGTGTTGTGTTACAATTTAATTTAAAAATTAGGGAGAATACCAGTACATGATGTGATATTAGGAAGAAGATAAAAGACAAGCAAGACCATCATCACACAGAAAGTAAAGTAGGAATGCTTGTAATCCTTAATACTCCCTAGTCCCATATTAGTTACTCCGTATTACATTTCTTTTTCATTTGTCCCTAATCAATTTTTACACTTTCTTTTTAGACTATAGTTTTATATTATCTCTTTCCACTACCATAACAATAGGCTCTACTCTCTAACATTCAAAAAAAATTTATTCCTCTATCTTCTATCACATCTACCTATTCAATAAAATTATATTCCACTATCTCCATTCACATTTTGCTTTACAATAGAATAATGATTAATGACCAAACAACTTACCAACCAAAACAATGTGTCATGATAAGTGTAAAATATAATCTGGGATGGAGGGGGTGACGTTTACCAAGTCAATGAGACACCGAGATATATATTATCCACATTAAGATATTTTCACAGAGACAAATTACATGTTCTTTAGTCCCTGATTGTTTCAGAAGACCAGCATCACACAGAAAGTACAGAAGAAATGCTTAATCCTTGATTAACATTTGCCAAGCCACCAAGATACATTTTATTTTCATCAAGAAATTTCAGTTTTGGAAAAAGTTGTATGGAACGTATTTTATAAATTAATATAGTGCTCCTTGTTAAGAGAAATTATGAACAAAATAGCCGATAGAGAAGCATTCCCAAGCCTGGCAAAGGAATATGTTCTGAGCTTACTTGGGATAAATGTAGTTTTCTTGGCGATTATCAAGCTTCCTAATATTTTTTAGGCTTAGTTGTTTAATCTTGCAAATCATTTTGGCACATTTTGATAACTTCTTTATCATACAAGATTATACTGTTCACTTACAGGAGTACATAAAATGTACACTACAGCACTGCTAGAAATGCAGACTTAGGAGCTAGAGAGCCACATACCTCAAGCATAAGCTGACAGAAACCATTTGAATCCACTGACTTAAATTCTTTGCTTTCATATTCATGGAAGATACTCAAAAGAGTATCAATCAAACCTTCAACAAGAACACCAAGCGTCTTGTCAAGAAGGGGCTTAGCTCCAGCAAAGACCTGCACCCAAGGAACCAATTCAAATTTAAACGAAGTATACTTGTAAAAGATGACAAGTGGATCAAGGAAATAGTTTGACAATTATTAGAGGTGAAGAGGTTGACAACGTGTTAATATGTTGTCTATTAAGCATATTACCATAGTTAAAAAAAATATTAAAATACCATAGTCCCTTAAATCGACAACTAAGCACAAAGACTCAGAGCTCCACAAAATGATATCTGATGAAATAGCTGAAGCTATTAATTTACCTCTGCATGCACAGCTACCAGGGTGTGCAACAGCTCTACAGCAGCATCACGTACACCCTGCATACATATATGTCATTAGATATCTTAAAACCCAGTTGAGGAGAATATTAGATAGTTAATGAGTTGTTTAGCATCTAACTTTGACTGAAGGAGCTGAACCCCATTGAACTCCAGCATCTAATAAGTAGCTCATTGCAGCAGTCCTGATCATGTTTGCCTGATAAAATTAACATGTATGTTAAAAAAATGCCAGCAGATGAATTAGGGGATTGATCAGAAGATTTTACCATGAAGAGAGGTTACCTTGGCAAAAGTATACTGTTCCAGGACTTTGTCTTCAAGAGCAGAAAAAGCCATTACCAAATCAACTTTATCAGAGTCCTCTTCATCTCTCTCCCTGCAATAGTGAAGTCAACGATAAATGATCTAGCTGTTCGCAAACATTGACATTCAATGAAAATTGGAAGAGCCAAAAAAAAAAAAAAAAAAAGATGCCACAACATGACCTAGAAAAACTGCAGGGCACTTTTACATACTCTAATCGGAAGAGTGGGCTTTCAATGGACCGTTTAAAAGTTATGAAAAGGCATAGAAGGGTTATTTGTTGCATTTAAAGCAATATCGCAATAAGTAAAATTATATAATAAGGAACATAATACAATTTTGTTAAGTAAACATCATGGAATAGAGTGAGAGAACTACTTCAAAAGCAAGCACAACAAGATACAAGTAAAAATCACTAACCGAGAATGTGACCATATATGTTTGTATTTATTATAAAGTTCATAACAAAGTTCATCTTTGCAATATCCGACATTGCTCAAGACCATCAGCAACTGCTGGTGCGGATCAACAACACTTCCAGGCATAAGATCTAAAGACTTTTCTGAGTTTTCAAAAGAATGTCCGTTGGGTAAATACGAACTTTCTCTGTTAGATCTACTTTGCGTCAACTCAGTTCCAATACGTTCAAGATGTCCTACAAGATCCAATAACAAGCAAATTTCATTATCTAAACTGAAGCACATTTGAAACATTATTGACGGGCATAAATCAGGGGTCAATAATATAACTAGTCATCCTACTATTTTTCTTTCTACAATAGGATCCTTTTTTTTTATATATATATATATATATTTTTTTTTTTTGGGGGGGAAAGGGGGGGGGGGGTGTGTGTGTGTGTGTGTGTGTGTGTGTGTTAAGAGCAGCGAGATCTCCTTTGTTTCACATTACCAGCAAAATCCAGGAAGCAATTCAAAGCGGATAATCTAACAGATTCTTGAATTTCATGAAAAGGAATAAAGACATCCTCTGTCTTTGCTGCCTCGCTCTTTAATGTCTGAAGCATCCTGAAATTGTAGCACAAGATCAATGTTATGAACAAAAAGAGCCTAGATTACTGTTCCTAATAAAATAGATATAACTCAAAATGCAAGTTAATCAAAAGAAAAAAAGAAATAAAATAACCAATATTCTGATAAAAGGGTAAATGCTCCAGAAACAAATCCTAGAAAAAAAAATGGGCATCCAAAAAACAAAATTTTCTTTCCTAGTTAATGGTGGATATAAAGGGTTGGCCAATAGGTAAACAAAATGATCTCTTTGCACTTGCTTCAAAAGTAGCAACCTATGTCATTGCCTAATGCTTTTGCAATATTCATGGAATACACATGTAAAAATTCCAAAAGGAGATAGACTCAAATAAGTTCACCAATTATATACCTTATACAGATATCCACGACATTATCTACCACAAAGTGCCTCACATATTTTCTAGACTTTGGAATGGACAAATAGTGCTCATCTGCCCTTATCAGCTTGTGTTGTACAGAGTATAACAAGAACATCAAGAGTAACATAACGACATAAGTCACATAACAAAACCTATCTGTATTGATTGAATGTTACCTAGAAGAAGCAATGATCTCATTGTGTATTAATGTATTTATCATTAGGTGGGTTTCCAAAGGTCCAGGAGGTCCAACTGTACACAAGCTTAATTTTGGTCACTTTAAGACAAAAGAGGCTATAGAGACAAAACTACATGCAAACTCCCCAGAGTCTGATTCCATTAATATACACTATGTCATGGAAGTGGGGAAAAAAATGCTACACTTTAAAGAATTGATAGGTCCCAAATCCCAAGTACATCCAAACAGATTACAGAATATGTACTTAAAATTATCATTTATAAATAATTATTTCATTTCCTGGTTGTAGTTGCAATTTTCAGGTTCAGAGTTCATAAGACTGAAAAGGTATACACTTGTACTTACTGGCTGACTTGATTTAATGCTGATATCATAATCGACCGGAATGCTAGAGGCAAGTAAGAGATCCTGTATGGAGATTTATTTCTTTCAATTATTGAGACTGTGACCCATGTTTCATCTCTTGACAAGTCTTCAATAGTAGTCCTCATCCATGAACAAAGCCTCATAATATAAGTCTTTGACACTTCTGCATGAACAGCTCTGAGCGCCATAACTGTGAAAATAAAGAGCAAACACTGAGAATTGCTAACAGATGCAGCAGGTGGGTTACAAAAAGAAAGTGCGTGAGATACCAATGATAGCAGGGGCTGATTCTTTGACTTCTAAAGCCTGGCAAGCTTTAGATACTTCTTTTATGGAGTCACACATATATGGCTGAAGGATATTCGACTCTTCAAATTCACGAAATGTGTCGAGCACCTGCATTATGGTAAAAGCGATAAGGACTTACACAAAAGATCACCATTACGCAACCGTTGGCTTTAAAGAGTAATGACAGATCAATCTATGACTCTATGTTATTCATTTCAAAGTCCAGAAACATCAATTGCAAGGGTAAAATTGTCTAGATCAGCCCTGTTCCTACCATCAAAGAAGCTAATATGTGGTTAGAATGGGAAGGTGGAGTCATGCATACAGGACGACTAAGGTTTCATAAGATTTTAATAAAAAATACTTTAAGAAATGTGAAAACTTCGGCACTTCCTATTATTATTTTCATATCAGATAACTTCAACATCTTCCACAATCATAGAGTGAAACCATCCAATACATAATTATACGTACTCCACTCCAATTTACTTGTAAAACTAATAGTTTCACGGCTGCCGATGCACAACCTAAACCATTAATACCTCAACAAGATCCCACATGACTATGTTTTCTTCCATTTAAATCACAATATGACTTAATAGGAGAGAGAGTATGAATAGTGCCAAAATCCTAATGTTGCAACTAAAATGGAGCGGAGGCCGGAGGGCTAACAAAAAAACGGGTGAATGGGGTGATTAAAAAAAATCAAAAGAAAAATTCACAAAATGAAATGAAGTGATTGTATGGCAGTAAGTAATAACGTCCACACCCATTCTTTTAAATGCCTTTTGAATTAACCTTTTCTTTAAGCCAATTACCCACCATAACGAGTAGAGCCCACAAATAAAACCTCATGTTCTACATTTAGACCAGTCAGCATTTTAAAGTATAGGTTAACAATCTCCAGCCTTCTCTCTGATATATCCAGCCGAAGGGAGAAAGAAGTGAATAGAAGAGAGAAGAGTAAAGGTGAATTAGAAGGAACAATAAATATAAGAGAATAGAAGAAATTATCGTGCAGAAATAATTAACACAAACCTCTAAGAAGGTTTCTCCTCCATCAAGAATGAAAAAAAAAAACAAAAAAAGCAACCAAGAAGTATAAAGAAGAGGGAGAGACCCATTGGGCTTTTTCAGATATAAGCTTTTTCAAAAAAAAAAAAAAAAAGGAACCAAGAAGTACAAAGAAGAGAGAGAGACTGATTGGGTTTTTTCAAAAAACAACAAAAAAAGGAACCAAGAAGTATAAATAAATTAAAGTTATGCGCTTTTTCAGATACAAGGTTGTAAGATTTCAATGAGAAGGTTCTTTAAGGATAACTATATACAAAGGAAGCGGCTCAAGGTACGTAAACCGGAAAACTGATTCCCAGCTAATCACGTTTAGATTTCGGAAAAACTTTGTTGGTGGCTAGAGCTTTCAGTCATTAGTTAACAATTCACAAGAGCACTGAATAAGTTTTTAATTGAATGTCTCACCATAAGAAAGCTCATAGACCATTACAGATAAGATAAATGCAATTTTTCAGCGAAAGTGCCCAATTAATTGGATGCAGAGCTTTCCTTATCCTTCACTGTGGTAGCTGTTATGTACTTATATGGAACTGACTTTTTGTCTTAGAGGAAAGCTCAGGACTCTTGTTTCATTATCGGGTAATACGCTGGCGAGCTGGTTTGGTTTGCGGAGGAAAAACAATCTTAAGGAGCTGAGGCGTGAATTTATGTCTATGGTTCATTGGTTTGGGTGCTTTTGGAAAGACCATCATGATTTATCTTTTGTGTTAAGCTTAATCAGATATTACAATTTACAAGACCATGTGATCTTAAGCTTTTATGCAGTCATGATGCTTTTCCAAAATTTTATTGTGTCTGATGTCAAGCGTAATAGGCATACCTTATTTTATATCATTTTTTCTTTTTTTAAGCATCCCTCTATTTTGCTATGAAATCTCCTGTTCTTTCTTCTCAACTTAAATGTTTAATTCTTACTAGAAAATCCTGGGAAAACAGTCTGCTTCAGCCATCATTCCAGCCTTAGTTTTAAAAGGCGTTTATAATTTACAATTGAATAAGGGATTAAGTGTTTTCTCTCTCCTCTTGTATAATTATATGACCGCTGGGGTTTTCTAAAAAGGCATGCGGTTTTTTTTTTTTTTTTAAAAAAAAAAAAAAAAAAAAAAAATCTGTGACAACTTTGACAAGTCAGCAGCAGCCAGAGACTTAAATCATTAACCGACAAAGGCGCAGCGGTAGTGGCATTTAGCAGTAGTGTCTAATCAAGTACAAAAATGTTGAGGTCAGAAGGGTTAGAGAAGGCATACCTTATCCTCGTAGAGAGATATTGTACTACGCATCATTCCGGAAACTTCATCAAGAGAATGACTTGAGTACTTCGCATCACCAATTTTTTCGTCAATCTTATTTGAGGTAGTGGCATTGGATTCGGTAGCAACATGGGAAGACTGGAATTAAATCAAAAACATTAATTCAATCCAAGGTGGTAATTGGCCACACTTAAAACTGATTTAAACCAGTACATTAATTTATTTATTTTTTTTTTAAAAAAAAATCTAAATATTGCAATCTGTAATACTCTGTAATCAATGTCCTGCTGTGAAACAGCCTTCAATTTCTTGCATGTGCACATACGATTTTATAACTAGTCCTTTGGTATGTGGGACAGCCAGAAGTCTTATAGGTATCCTTACAAGAACAAATTTTCTTTTCCCAAAAAGGCCTATATATGGTTTGATCCAATTTATATACTATATAACATATACACAAACAAGCAGAAAGACATAATGCTCGATTGTGATCCCACCTTATAAAATTAAAGGAAACTAGGAACAAACACATGCTCATTGAAAATAAAAATACTATCTTGATCTTGGACTCCTACACTATATGAAAGGGATATAAGGAAACAACTAGCTATATAGCTCCGTTATTGCAATTACACAAATGAAAAATTTCATGCTCAGAAGTACCTCATTGACTTAAAAAAGTAGCCAAAATGAAAATTACATGAATCTACAACAGACCCAAACATAATTAGCATGAAAGAGAATGGCTAAGTTATTAATATGTATATATAACCCCTCTCTTCCCTGCACATACACACACACACACACACACCAAAAGTAATTCCCATTAGAGAGAAGGAAATTTGGTGTACCTTCGCAAATTTTCCACAGAAAACTGAAAGTGCTATTTTCCAGAAGGCTGGTAAGTAATGAATAAGAACAGATGTTAGCTTCTGGATGTACTTTTTTTTCAAAGCATCAACCTCTTCCCCAGTCAATTCCACTGGAGGAGCGTCTCCAGCAAGGTCGGCGTTACCATTTGTGTCTGGCTGATATGAAAAAGGTTAAAGGGTTATACATTATAGCACATCAAGTACATTTTTTGTTCTTTGCAAAGATGCAGTTTGACAGAATCAAGATTTAACTCACAGATTGACTAGGCCCCTGCAGTATCTGTTTCCACTTGGCATCAGAGGCAGCACGCTCACGTATATCATTTTGCAATGCATCAAGCCTTGCTTCATAGTCATAGGTGCACTTTTCAAGCAAACCTCTGATTCTTTGGTTCTGCAATGTTGGCCTTAACATTATAAGTTAAACCAGATTTCAACTAAAAGTTAAATAAGCAAACTAAACAATCCCAGCCTTGGGGAAAGATCAACATGCTCAAAGACTTGCATCTAACCAATTATGACTAGTTTAGAGGCTATTACCAAAAGACTCACAGTGAAAGCATTCACGGGAAAGAGCAATTAAAAGAGGGAGGAATGATTTAAAGAACATTAATCATACAATTTCCACATAATTTAGTAAACTCACAGCACAAACAGTTTATTTGGATAAAAAAAAAAACAAAAAGGGGGAAGGAATAGAAGGGGAGGGAAAAATAATGATTTTTTTTTTCCAAATCTCTCCATTGTCGGTGAGATCAATTTCTTACAATTTAAACCCTCCATTTCTCTCCCCTCCAATTCCCTTCTATCCTCATTTGTTATCCAAATGAAAGAATTCCAATCCCTCCATTTCCCTTCCTTTCCTCCCACTTCCCTTCCCTTCCTTTCCCTCCATTTCCTTCAATCCAAACACACTATAAAAGGCCCAAAGTTGGATAAGAAAGCAAAAGGCAACAACTTTTAACGTCGTTTAAATTATAGAATAAACAATAAAGCATAGGATGAATTATGGAAGCAAATAGCATAGCATTGGTACATTAGACATCATGAGATTGTAGTGTATCTAACCTGCAAGTTCAGATAATGCCACACAGGATCTGATTCAGGTTCTAGCTCCAAAAGCAGCCTCACAGTGTTTTCAAGCTATAAGAAGCAATAAAAGTTGACCATTTAGCATTATCAGACTAACATTGAGGTAAAGAGTATCAGAATACAGATATTTGGAAAAATTAATGAAACATACAGAGAAATAATTAATTAAAAAAAACCACCACAAAATCACATTCCAATATACAAATTACTACCTTGTCAAGTTGCCGGCTTGTCACCACAATAAATAGGTGTTGGTAAAAAATACAAAGAACCTAGCAGCTCGGTTAATTAGGAGCGAAGAACTACAGATACAGCTTCATTAATATGGGTAAATGCCATATTCAGTCCTGAAGATGCTATACAGGTTCAGATGGAAGAGGTGTATCGGGTCTTATATGTAAGGAACTAAGGATTACTCACCTACCACGGCTACCAGTCTACCACAATGTACACAAAAAGGCACAAGAGCTATGAACACAACCTCACATGATTTATTCCTTCAGGTATAATTACATACTTCCCATACTCACTAGAGACACCATATATGAATTGTGTTTCAACTCCTTCCAAGTCCTGCTCATGAATTAATCAACCACACCTGATAGTGAGCGTAATCCATCCAAAGAACAAAATATCTAATCCTTGATACTCAAGTGTTGGAAGACCCTCAGACAACATGAGTTCATTTCAAAATAATCAATTAAATTCTTCCTTAAAAACTTAAATCCAAGAAAACAAGTTACTTATTCCAGACATCATCAAAACACATCAAATGTAACCAAGAAGCTTTTTTTAGGCACTATTCACAGTTCATAAACCCCCTCTGGTATTGGGTTCTATTTACTTTCCCTCTTTTGTGTTCTCACTCACTTTTACTTTATTCCTCTTATGCGAACCTTTTCATTAACCATTTTATCATCTCCAACACCACCTTGTGAGTTACATCAAATAATCCCTTTTTGTCTACATCACTACTCCTAGAAATGAAAGTACCCACATGGGTGGGTAGCCCCTCTCCCAATTTCTCCTATAATTGCTAGTTTCTGTAGCTAGTTGCTACTATAAAGCAGAAACAAGTGAGGGTCATGACTTTGAATAAAAGTGTGAACTTACATCTGTTAAATCTATCTGTGGATCTTCCATAGTTTTGTACAATGTTCCCTTGAACTCATGCATCACTTTTTCGACCTCCTCAAGTACACGTTTCAATATTCCAATCTGAAAAAAAATCATAATCATAAGGCTTATTAAGTTGAAAAAAAAAAGCATGCAGACGACATGCTTTAAAGTCAGTCATCTGCTGGAAGTTCTCCACAATACAAACTATTGTACATACTCTAAAGGAACAGTATATAAAGTGAAGGCAAACATATAGATCAAAACAAAGCAGTCCAATACGTATAGGAAGTTCTGTGATGAATATTGAACTTCACATTCCGAAAAATGCCGACAATAATGTGAAGTTTCAAATATTTCCACAGCATGTGTGAGATGCTATAATTTCACTATATCAGCCACTATGTTGAGTCTTTTTTTACACTGGTCCACATATAAGGGGTAGAATCTCATAATTTCATCATTATCAGTTATTTAGAACCTCTTACCTTTTATATAAAATAACAAAAATAAGTTTCTAAAGTTATACTTCATACACTCTCTTTTACCATTTGGGGTAAGACTCTTACCAATACATATCATTCACCCTAAACATCTTTAATTATCTTTTCGTAAAAATTATAATGAGATGAATCTATCAAGATCCCACATGACTACATTATTCCTTAATTAAATCACAATATGCGGTCAAAGGAAAGTGTGTGCATTGTATACAAGATTAAAATTCCAAATGGTGCAAGTATAAAAGAACAATCAATCAATCAATCAATCAATCAAAGCCTTAATCCCAAAAGAACAAAGAGATTTTATTTATTTATTTATTTATTTTATTTTTGAAGGAAAAAGAACAAAGAGACTAATAGGATGAAAACCTTCCAAAATTCTTGAACTGCAATAATAAAGATTTTTTTTTAGAAAATAAATAAAATTCACACCATGTTGGCTGGAAAAGTGCATCATAAAACCTACAAGATGATGCTTCCAAAATGTAAGAATGACAAAGTCTAACATAGAGGATTTCCGTCCCTTCTCCTCTCTCCAATGAAGGAATTTTTTTTTATAAAACCATGATTATTTAATATATCTACAAAGAGACAAAATGTTGCAAATGAATCTCAATTTTAAAGAGCAAAGGTGTCTATAGCCATAATAACAAATGAAAGGAAGAGTATAAGGTAATGTTTTTTTAACCTAATATAAGGTGTTTAGTTATAAATCATATGAGGTTTATTCTTGTCTACTATACCCTTGTCTAGTTTGGTTTGGTTTGATCTATCTTCACATTTTGATTGAAAAGTTTTCGTACGCTAATATACATAAAATTATTATTATCAAGTAGGATCTTATTAGACGTCCTAATTTGTATTTTCTAGATAGCTAAGTCCGTAACTTTAATCAGTATACAATATTCCATATATTTGGAAATAAGTAAGCATAAATAAAAAGGTCCGTTTTCGTATGAATTTTTGTGGCTTGATTGTAATAATAAACATCAGTATGTTCCTGAACAAATAATATATTGTCAAATTCCATATATTGGGCAGTATTTACACATATACATAGATAAAACAAATAATAAAACCCCTTTTCACATTTCACACACTAACTATCTTTTTTAAAAACTTGTTCTGAGATCAAAAGAAACTAGCAGCAAGGGGCACACATCATAACTAAATAAAAGATGCCCACTAAAGAAAAACCATACATAGAGAAAATTTCTGGAACATTTTTCAACAATTAGACAATATGCACCAAACTTTAAAAAAAAAAAAAAAAAAAAAACAATAAAAAAAATGTCATAAGATAAGCTTATTTTTTAAGACAGCAGGGTCAACAGGATCCATTTTCAATCACAAAGTAGAATAGACGCAGCTGTTAACATACATGAGATGGCAGCGCAATTGACTTTGCCTTCTTATACTCCCTAACCGCCAAATCATGTTCACCATTGCTGATACTAGCACGAATTGTACTAGGCAAGTTGAAGAGTGTGCGAAACCTCTGGAGCATTCCTTGAACAGACCTGATCTTCTCTGCTTGAGCCTGACATGCATAAATGCACATAAAGATCAATATGGCTCACGATGTGAATGAGAACATTACAAACTAACAACATTCCTCATACTAACCTGCCTCTCAAACAGGGGCTCAAAAGCACGGGTAGCTTGTGAACTCACTCCTTGAATGATGTTATATAGGTGCATAGTCCCAGCACCCTCTGGGTCTTCTTCAATTCGTTTCAGCTTTGATTCAATATCTACTCAAAAATTTCCGCTGATAATTAGGCAATTGCAAAGCTAATACTACTTATGAATCAAATTGGGCAGCAATAATAGATAAAACAATCAGAATTCTCCACTGACATACCATCAATGGTTGTCTTGCATGAGACAAAACAATCAAAATTTTCCTTCACCAAATTTTTTCTCTGCTGAGTGCGACCTTTAAGGTCTGTTTTAATAGCGTGAGCACCAGCCTCTAGATCAGCTGCACTTGTATCTTGGTGAATCCGAGAAAGAAATAACTTCGCATCAAATTTCTCTGAAAAATACGCCAGCTTTTCTGCAAAATATCAAATAATCTTGAGGACACCTTAATTGTTGTTCCCACGTAAACAGCCTTTGAAAAAAACCATAAAAAAACACATATAGAGAAAGCCCCTAGGCTAGGAGTACAAAAAGGAAGATAACTCAGTGCAGGTTATCATTGGTTAAATAGACCTTATTATAGAGTTTGGAAATTATTAACAATCAAGGATATCGCATGAATCCAAATGTCACTTGAAAGTATGCTGAATTAATTCAATAAACTATAAATGCCTCCTCAAACAAAAAGTTGAAATAAGATATATACCACGAAGATCATTATTAATATTATCTCTTTCTCTCGAGGGAGAGCTGTCTGAAGTATCTGTTATCAGCTTCAATGTTCTGTTGTCTATTATCCTGCAAAAATGGAAAAACTCGGGTTAGTATAGAGGGTGAGGGAGGTCATCAGAGGAAGAATTGTGGAGTGGAGGACTGCTGTAGAAGAGGAAGGGGGAAGGAAGAGATTATAGGAAATTATAGCCTAAGAGAATGTAACATGGGTCTCATATAATGGAGTTCTAGACAGTTTCTGTTATGTGGTAGCAGAAGCTTGACATTTCAAACAACCAATAACAAATTCAATAAGAATTGTTGCTGGTAATAATTGGTTATAAAAGACAAACACAATGACAATGAACTCGCAAAAACCCACAAGTGGCTTACACTCTTTCTTTTTTTACCTCGATCTTTTTATCTAACTTCCCATTTGGGGGTTTGGGGGGGAGGAGTATGTAGTTATCTAGGTGATATGTAATTCCAACACTTTTAGTTTTGCACTATTCAGTTATTAACTTTGACCAATTTATTTACACTACTTTATTGAAAGCAAATCCATAAAAAAGAATGTTATCGAATTAGTTCAATTGACACTTTTATAATAAGAATAACAACTTTTTCTATTTTTATTTATTTATAAAAAATTAAAGATATTAGTGGTCAAAATTGTTCATTGGAAAGCATTCTAGTCAAAGCAGTGGGGGTGTAGATAAGCAACAACAATCAGCACCATCAAAAGAGCATAAGCAATTACTAAGTGTAAGAAAATGTGAAACGATTCTGAACATGACAGTCAAGAAAGATTACCCTAATCCTAGAGGATCAATACACTCCATGCCTCGTGGAAACGACTGTAAATTTGCCAGGCCCTTTTTGCCCAATGCTGAAGGCTTATGCTCAACTTTTGGAACCACTGGTACTGGTACTGCTCTAGCCTCACGCATCTCTCGAACTCTACGAGCAAGCTGACAAACAAATATCACTATTTTCACGATGACTGTTCAAAGTCTTTAACAGAACATAATACACTACCAACTGCTAGAACAATTGTCAGAAAACATAACAAGACAACAATCATAAACAAAAACAGCATGCTTCATCAACCTAAAGAATAGATCTGAGTCATAAGCACACAACCCAATTGTACCAAGACAGAATAACAGAACAGAAAATTAACACATTGCAGAGACAAAGTATCATTTTTAAAATAAGAAAAGGTTTGACCTAGGTTTCAAAGGTACATAACTTCTCTACCCCACCCCACCCCACCCCCCAATGGACATATACTTCATGCCTTGCCTTAATTCTATTACCTCTTTTAACCGTTTGCCTAGAGATTTTAAATATAGAACATCACCACCAAAACATAATTTTCATTGTCAATAATGTATATTTTTTAATATGATAGGAAATATAATCATTGCACTTTTCTTTCTTTCTTTCTTTCTTTTTTTTTTTGTTAGAGTTAATATTGTAGTCCTCTTCAGAGAGGAAAACCAAAAAAAAAAAAAAAAAAGGAGAGAGAGAGAGAGAGCATGAATTGAATTTGATCAGAGTGTGGATGCAGTTTAAAGAAGAGATTCATACTCCCTAGTCCACATAGCCACATCTTGTTTGGAATCCAATGACAATAATAATGTTTGAAAATGTGATACACAACTCACACAAGGATACACATAAGAGGCAAGAGAAGAAAATGAGAGAGATGATGAGATAAGAAGATAAAATGAAAGTGTCAAATGAAGATGCTTGCCAGGATTATGAGCACATGTGAAATCAAAAAAATTAAGGATGGGCACAATGACTCTTAATAGTAGAGGCCAATATAATCTCAAGTAGAACCACAATTTTTGTAACAATGAAGATTGGAATAATGCAGAACAATTAATTATGAATCCACAGATGAGATATAGGAAAAAAGAATCTTAATCTAACTTGTGTTAAATAACAAACACCTCAAAAGTGATTTTTTATGATATATTGATCCACCAGGTCTCCCAAAGTATACACTAGACAAGTAATATTTTGGAACTGTCCAAATCTTAGACACATGCCAAATTCAAGCCAAAAGAAGAATAATATGGGTGTGGCGAATGCATTCCCATGAAAAGGAATTTGGTGGAGACTGTTGAGAGAAATTAAGGCTTATATTAACTACACTTGTGTTCAAGTATTGACAATGATACTCGATAACCATATCTGAGTCCATATATTAAGCCAGGTTCTAAAGCCCAAATACTAAAATGAACCCTAGCTGATTACAACAGACACACCAAAGAAAGAAAGAAAACATCACCCCGGGACAGAGAATAGAGAAAAGTAGTAATGAGAAAACAATATTATTGTAGTAGTCAATTAGTCATATACTCTCTCTCTCTCTCTCTCTCACGGCCTATACATGCAAATACATGCAATAGCGAACGAATGCATTTCTCTCTCCTCGATTTATGGCTTATATATGGCTTACACAAGCAGTCATATCCAACAGTACTTCTCTCTCAATTTGTGGCTTGCATTCAAGTGCATCATGCCAAATCCTCGGTTTTTGGCTTACACAAGCAATGGTGTCCAAGTGCATTTCCTTTTCCTCACTTTATGGCTTACACAAGCAGTTGTGTCCGAGTGCATTTCTCTCTCCTCAATTAATGACTTATTGACTAACGTCTGACTGCATTTTGACGTAACTAACCTGGATTTTGTACTAAAGTTAGGGTGATGACATGTCAGCATGAACACGAATAGCTATCTACTGAGTCCAAGTAACATTGACAGAGGAAATTGGTCACATAATAAGCAGAAGAGACCAAAAACAATAGTAATATAAATCAAATTATCAATCCCCGTTATATATATTCTTCAGCAGTTTAACATATGATGCAAATAATCAGATTTTAAGTAAACTCACCACAAGCTAATAGCCTAACACCATGATTACAATATGTCAGACTTTGAGGCTAAGAGCCAACAATGCTGCACGCCACTCAACTGCATTTCATATATAACTATACAAGTGTTGTGGAGAAATAGACAAATTCCCTAGTAAAATAGAAAAACGTTCATAAAGGCAAACATATAAGACCACTTTCCGTTTTTGAAGGTTTCAATGGTATACCTTGAGGTTTAGTGAGCATACAGCAAGGTACCTTAGTATGTCAATGATATCTCACTGGCAACATAAAGAGGAAGTAGCAAATTTTCCTAACTCTGGCAACTCCGCGGATAACCCCTAAATTTTAGAGGGAACAATTTTGCTTCGTAAGTTCACGTCATATTTCAATCTTCCTTCTGCTTTTATCTAACTTTTTGGGCATATTGTCACCAATGAAGAAACATGATTGGATTGTGATAAACTCTGATAAAATTAAATACCTTAGGTTTTTTTAGTAACTGATCGTAGCATTGCAAATTTGACATCCTAAATACAGTTGCAAGCATAGAGAACACCCACACAAATATATAGTATGGTAATAAGAATCTTCATAAAGTAATATAAATTCATGATTATCAAAGGAGATAAGTGGACATACAGAATCCGCTCCTGCCAATCACTAATGAATTCATTCTGGGAGGGAGGGTGCTAGAGTGTTCTGACTTGCAACCTGAGTTAGCAACCCTGAATTTATACTAATGTCATCCAGTTCTTCGTTTTTGACATCCCTATATAAGAGAAAAAAAACGTTTCGCTAACTCCTAAATCCTAATTATGTTCTAAACAAAATTCCTTATCAACATTACTATTTCAAAAGAACAATTTGCTCCCCTTGAAATATTGTCAATTAAAGAGTATTATAGAGGAAGTCAAAATTGCTACAATCAACAAAAGTTCCATCATTCACACTTCATTAAGCATAACCCAAGTTGTTGATCACAGTCGATATTATGTCCCATTTGCTTCTTCTCTTTCATATCTTCTCCCGGTATTCCGAATTCCAATTACTACTCAGTTACACTATCAGAGTATCAGCAAATTTCATAACTTGGCATATCAGCAAGATCACACATTGTGGCAATCACATTAACACTCAACACAAATCGACAAAACGAAAAGAACCCGAAAATTCCCAAATCATAAAACAGCTAAAAAAAACACAATTAAACCCAAAATTAGCAAATGCAGCATCAAATCAAAGCTGAAAACCCTACCTCAGACTCATCCACACGCTTCCAGCTATCAGGCTCACCACCAGCCCACTGCGAATCGGCGTCATCCTTCGTAGCTTTAGCTCTACTCCTCCCCTTCCCACCACCACCACCATAAGTAGACGCCTTCGACGACTCCTCATCACCCGAAGAAATACTCAACATCTCAACCTCAGAATCATCATCTTCATCCATAGACTTGGTGTAATTCCTTTGTCTAGGGTTAGGGTTTTTGCTCGCCGACGACGACCCTTTATTCGGCGGCGGTTGGACGTAATTCGCAACAGGTTTGGACGATTTTGATGGGGGTTTCTGGTAATTGGTGTCACGTTCAGCTTGTTCCTTCAATGCCATCTGAAGGAGCTCATCTTCGTCGAGATCTTCGCTGTCGGTCGACATTGGAGCTTGGTGTGCGCGTTAATGGAGGAATTGAGTAGAGGAAATTGGTAGATCTGGGGTTGCAGAGGTTGAGGAAGATGATGATGAAGGATGATTTTTGGGAGTTGATTGATTAATAAAAATGGAGGAGAATTGAGGGAAAGTTCAAAGGTGGAGGAGAGAGAAAATTACTAGAAGGAAATTTGGAAAGGAAATTGTATTGTCTAATTGTAAATGCCACGTTTTTTACTCCTTTTGCCACGGTGGCATAATGGAAATACGTATTTTTCCAAATCCGTTTTGAGTACAATTATACTATACGGTGATAGAGATGACAGGTTGGTATAATTTTGCGGATTTTGCACTACATGTATCTCATTTGGAGTGGAAATGGGTAAGATTGTAAGAGTTCGTCCCATCTGATCATTTTAATCAACATGTTTTGTCGATCTAGTGCTTAGGCATAACAACTAACTCATACTTGTACTTTGTTAGCTGCTTAACCGCTAACAACCATAGCCCATATCGTAACTCTGTTTGTTAACGCTAACAATGGTGTCCAAGGTGCTTCCTCCATTGAAGCTACCATCGACGCCACCATCTTCATATCCAAGTTTCATCCATTAAACCGTCCACTAATACCATCTCTGAGACTTTGACGGCAAAAATGCTCTAGGAATAAAAGGTGAAATAAGGGCTTGGTCAACCACAAAGGATAGGGGGAATGGTCATTCCACCTTGAAATTAATGGCTTGGGAGCTTCCCATTCTTAGAATGAGTGATTTCGGGCTTGCCCCTAACTAATGATGTTTTGGACTTTTGGTAGTAAAGGAAATATTTGGTTTGCCAAATCATTTTGTTGACTTTACCAAAATGCTTCATATTAAATGAATGCAAAACCAAAATTACCCCTATGACAAAATATGTTGATCACAAAGATCAACTTGTCTTTAGCCTGATTTTAATGGGTATTAGAAGGGTATGGATATCAAAAGTGATTTTGAAATTACGTCTCATATATGTCTTACTTACTTGACATTCACTTGTCAACTCTTCAATTCTTCATATCAACACGTCTGTCTAATCTCCACTTTGTATTCACGACTATTTAAATAGGTCCAATTAGGTGTAAGTGGGTAAATAAGCGGATAATAGACATGAAAACATGTGTAGATATCCACTTGGGTGGTGAGGCCAATATAGATTTAGTACCATGTATCTTTAAATCAGTACATGTATTGTATCTAATACTCCGTAATAATGTTTATTCATAGAAAATAAATTACACACGACTTAATATCTTTATGCACATTTCAATGTGCACTCCTTCCATTCTTTGACTTCATTTATCTCATGAGAAAGAGTGCTTTGTAAACGATATTTTTTTTTTTTTTTTTTTTTTTTTTTTTTTTTTTTTTTTTTTTTTTTTTTTCTGATCTAATCTATAACAACCCGTACATTGCATCAATTGTAATTTGGACATTCTAGATTCATGTCCGAGTATCCAAGTAAAAAGAGTGAAAAGTAGGTGATTTGCAAGATTTCAATTTAGCATTGGCATTAAGTATGAAATATACTCAGTAGTTGTTTGACAACAGATCAGTGCTCACACAAACGTACAATATTCCTACGTTATGCACATTTATGGAGCATATATACTTGCACATAGTTTGCTTGTAACCACTGTAAAATGTACGAAGTGCAACTTTGGATCCGATAGAAGGGATTTCAGGTGGATCCAACAAATGCTGAACCTCAAGCATTCTTTGCTGCAGCAGCATACAGGGCTTTGATGTCTTCAACATCATCATAGCTTCCAAGGAACACCGGCGAGCGCTCGTGGATCTTCTTTGGGACTAAGTCAAGTGCCTGCCATAAACAATTACAGTAGAGCAATCAGCAATTGTTAGGCTTAATTGTGTTCTGTTGAAATCAAGCATAAGAGATGAGCACAAATGCACAATGTTAAAGGGACAAGAAGATTAGGCTAGCCCCTTTGAGAATTTTGAATTGATCTCGAAAATCAATTAAACAGTTAAATCTCATATTTATTACGGAGTAAAGTAAATTAAATATGCGGGTAGTGCTTTTGAGACTTGTGGAGTTGTGGTACTACAAAATATTAATTGTAATAGTATTTTAAACCGATGATATTTTAGAGGCTTGTGGTGGTTGAAATCAGTAAAATTTACCGATCCCTAAGACCAACCTATATACTTACGGAGTAGTCAACTTTTTGTAAAGTGGATTGTGCATACTTCTTGTCCCAATTAAAGGTAGGCATTGCTAGTTGCTAAGAATGCTAACTAATCAACTCTAAAAATAAGAAAGAATGAAAAAACCAAAAAGAATATAAGACTTTCATATATGCCAGCCTAAAAAGAGCAAGGTACATCTAGTGAATTACCCGTTCTTTGCCTGTAAAAGCTTGCCCACCTGCTTGTTCCATTAAGAATGACATTGGAAAGACCTCGTAGAGAACACTGATTCACATAATAAAGCAAGATGTTAATAACAGTAGTTATAACAAAAATCAGGATGTAAGTATACATATGACCCTCGAGTACAAGACATACCGTAGTTTTCCATCAGGGCTCTTCTTATCACCGGGGTACATAAAGATGCCACCATAAAGTAAAGTGCGATGAACATCAGCTACCATACTACACGAAATAGGTGAACCATTAGGTACGGTCCTTATTGTAACAAAATTATGTGCATACATTATTACATACACACAGATGCAGAAAACGAGCCTTATGTACTTGTATAGTTATAGCACTACCACTAGCACAATAGGCACCACGATTCCATAGGGCATGAAAATGAAACAGAGATTATTTAGGATGCTATAAGCACTATCATCGTAGGCTCGTAGCACCTTATGAAGTTTGAATGAAACATCTTTAAGGGTTATTTGTAAAGCATAACAGCTGCTAAGAGCTTATATTGCAAGCAATACTAGATTCATAATAAAACCATTGGCCTAATCCCATTTCAACCCACTACCTTCCTTAAGAAAACATAGCTCGTCGCTAAGCAAGCATCTTCCCTTTTATTACAGTATACATCTGTGTCTTTCAGTTTCATAGAATGGCAGCATATAAAGACACAAGTGGCGGTCTCTTACATATCTTTAATTTTGTACAAGTTATAGATGCAACTGACAATATATAACAAAATGACCATTCAATCTTAGCAGGAACTTGTATTTTGTGATGGAGAAATTAATTACCTTCCAATGTATCTGAGAGACTTTGGCGAAGAACCATCAGTGGGGAACTTACATTTTTCTACAAACCTAAAATCGGCAAGGGTTCAGTATAGCAACACCATATAAAAGGACAATCTTACACTAAACAAAGGTTTACATACTTTGTTGTTGGGCCATCCCAATTCTTTGCATTGCCTTCATTCACTGAATAGATCTTACCTCTCTTTGGGATCTGCACAAGAAAAGAAGAATCTAGATAATCAAAAAGAACTACTCCTTAATAGAGTAAAAGGTTAAATCTTCTTAATGCATGCATCTCTTGCATACAACTCATGAGATTATAGAAACAAAATGTACTCCGTTTACAGTTTCAGATGTCAGTAAATAAAATGAAGGTATTTGCTAAACAGTATGCACTTCAATTGAAACTGCAAATGACAAACTGGCATAAGTTACAATGACATTCTGATCGGCAGCCTACGCTGTATAGATTTCATTTCGGGTTAAGATGATTACTTGAATAAATCCTAAAGCAAAATTTTTAATACACTATCTCAGAAGTTCATATCTAAACCATACAGAAACAAATTTAGCATATTCTTTTGTAAAGACATGCACCAGTAAATGATGAGAAAGTGTACCTTGATGTTTGGATGAGTTAAAATATACTCTCCAAGAGATGGGTCTAGAGTGAAACCATTGACACCGCTTCCAGCACTCAAGACAAGCTGTATAAACAGCAGAAATTGCCATGTTTATACACAGAAATAATTGTGCAGAAATGTGATCATTAATAACTAAATAAAGAAAGAATAGAGTAGGCTGCCAATTTCTCACTCGTTACTAACAAGTACAAATTTTGCACATTCAAACAGGTACCACATTGTTAGCAGATTGGGGAAACAATTCAGCACAACGACAAAACTAAGCAACTATGAAGGAAATAATTAGTACCGTGCAAGAGCTTCCATACATGCAATAACCTGCTGCCACCATATTCTTTCCAGGTTGCAGGACCTCATCAAGAGTTACATTTTTGAAATCTTTGACCATGTAAATACCAAATATCTAAGTGAAATAATAAAACAAGCCAGCTTGTTAATTACATCACTGCACAGAATAAAGGTTATCATGATTATAAAATAGCTCCAAGAGAGAAACATTGCAAAGGCTGAGATGCATTACCGTGCCAATTGAAACACCACAATCGATATTGGAAGATCCATCCAGAGGATCAAATACAACACAATACCTGAAAAACCAAGGTGTAGAGTTCATCTTAAACGTCTAACATAAGCAAAGATGATCAAAATGAAGCAATTGTACTTGGCATGTGACCTTTTTTGTAGTTTGTAAAGAAAGAAATTGCACACAACAAATAGGGAACCAGTAGGGGAGTGGCTATACTCACTTTCCACGTAGAGCTGGCTCAACGAATGTTGCTTCTTCATCCTCCTCGGACACAAGAATGCACTGCAAACACATTTCATCATTTAGCAGATATTACCTAAGGAATTCATCATAAGAACCAAGGCTAAGAGTCTCATTCACTACTTACAGTTCGGCCACTACTTGTTAAGGCATTGACAAAAACTTCATTTGAGAGCACATCTAGCTTCTTTTGCTCTTCACCCTAATGTACAATACAATTAAAGAACATTAAACACTGGGAAAATTACAACGTGTCTGAGTGTAACAAAATTTATTTTTGAAATGTTGATACCTGAACATTAGTTTCCCCTGCAAGTCCTAGGAGCTTGGCAAGACCAGCCTGTTAAGTAAACATTGATAATATAAATAATGAATGTTTATTTAAAACATAGAATTAAAAATATGTTCTCTTCACCTTGTTTTTGAAACTTATTCAATCATAGCATATAAAACATAAATGAAAACTGAAAATTTCCCATCAAACCAGATCACATTTTTTTTTTTTTCCTTTTTATTGATTATTGTCAAATATATTTAATTTCATTTGGAAATAACACATCTATGCAATCTAACAAGAGCTCATTTGATAATGTTTTTCCTATTAAATCGGTGTACAAATATGATAGAAATTCAGTCAAATAGGAGCAGATCAGACCAAACCACATATTAAACTAAATTAGAGCTTATAAAATTCAAATCAAAGCACATTATAACAAGTGAAAATAACACATCCTAAATCACGTCTACACCATTCTCCTTTGTGACTCTCTCTATACACTGAAAGTTTAAAAAATATACCCAAAATCTAGGATCAAACCCGGTCAACATCACTTCCCTTGTGTGCGCGTGTATAAAGATCTAATAAGATCATTGATGTAGACCGAATTCAATCCTAAGACACCACCTCCCAAGTCATTTGTTGGCATCTACACATCACTTTCCGTTGTAGCTATCTATACACCGAAAACAAATCGGGTGTTTCAAGACGTGTTAGTTGGTACACCACCTTCTTCAATTACAGATAAAATGTATGACTTAGTAGTAGCATCATTAGATCCGTCTTCTAAGCTTATGTCTATCCAAAATAGTCAATGAAGTACGGATTGAACTAACAATCATCCATAAAATCTAAGCAACCATATTTTAGTACAATAATCAATTTAATACAGCTAAAATCAACTTCTAGTACCAACTACATTATCCGGCCCTTATCAAATTTCATCTACTATGTAAAATCCATCAAATTGAGCTTAACCCAAATAAATTCAATCAATCAAAGGCTTAATCCCATGGGATCGGCTGCATAAATCAAAGTATCAAGTCAAGTCAAACATTATGTTACAAAATTTAGAGCAATAAATTTGACCAAATTCTTTCATCGTCCAAACTAAAAAGTTGACAGTGATATCCCAGGTTTAAATAAAAGGGACCATAACTCCATTAACAATCAGAATTTTATTGGGTAAAATCATAATTTAAAATAAGTAAATTTGACCCCACCTATAAATTTAATCTCCAAAATAACATTGACCCACATATTGTATGCAAATTCTTAGTCTAACAGAGCAAGGTATACATGAGAACGGGTACGTTCAACTTGAGGTATATCCGAATACATAATAAAGGTTCTGAAAAATTAGTAGCCGAAATCAAAGGAAAAGTATATAAAAATGACTCGAATATGACTTAAATCGTACTAAATTGAGTCATTTTAGACCACCAGTTCACACAAAAAAAAAAAAAAAAAAAAGAAATTTAGAAGATAATGAACCTTGTTAACAGCAGAGCAGACGTATTTGCACCCAAGAACAATGTGACTGAGAAGAATGGTGAAATCGCCTCGAGACTCGGGATGTTTAGTCTGCTCATTCAACACGTACCGTGTTATGGTCATCAAATCCGTCAACCTAGCATCTGCTGCATGATCCATCTTCTTCTTCTTCTTCCTGTGATTTTCTCTCCTCAAAGTTTGGAACAGTTGATTTGGTTGGTGGTTATGTTTGTGATAATATAGGGAATTTAGGATGGGACGTCAAAGGAGGAGAGAAAGTGGGGTATGCAGATGATATGATGAGGTAAATGAAATTCTCTGCCTGCCTCTCAGTCTTGCAGACTGCAGATAACGAATTTCGTCGTTATTCTTTTCGAGTATCGAGACCTGACAAAACTATCCCGACTCTTAAACTTGCAGTATTACAGATAATGGATTTTGTTGTTATTTTGTTCGAATATCTAGACTTAACAAAACTAACCCGACTTGAATATAATTGGATAATCTGATTTGCCACCTCTGGCGCTGTTTGTTGATTCGGCTGTAATGACAGCTTTTTGTTTTTGGTTAGGAAGATATTTTGACACTTTAGCAATTCAAGGAAATATTGTAAAAAGTGGGGGAATTTATTTTAGGAAAATGTGTAAAAATTGTCAATATATATATGGACGTTATGTGCTGGTTTATCTAATATTTTAACTGATTGGTTGATTTTTGTGATGAGGATGTTGATGTCAATGACATGTCATCTTTGTGTTAATTGCTTTGCCAATGGATATACACACATACCTCACATTTTCTTCCTACTAATAATAAATATTTCGATCTTTTGTCAAAATGTTATTTAAAATCAATAATTGTTTGTCATTAATGACAATAATAAGTCTCCATTGATACTAAAGAAAATGATTTTGACATACCCTAAATTGATTTAGGCACACCCCTATGTGAGAGCACAGTTTTCGATGCTCTTCTCACATTGGGGTGTGCCTATATCAATTAAGGGTGTGTCAAAATCAATTTCCTGATACTAAGTATGTGGTACAATACTTACATTAATACTAAGTATGTGGTACAATACTTAGTATTGTCATTAATGACAAGAATAATTACTGTCCTGAATTTTCTCGTTTGAAAAATGACATATATAAAGTATATAAATGAGTTTTTATCTTAATTCTTGAGCATCTTCTAAAACCTTTTAAAATATTGTTACCGTACCATGATATCAGATCACAAAACATAAAAATAGTTTTTATTCATTTACTAATAGATTAAATTATTTATTCTCCATGCTATACAAAATATATAGTTATTGTATTATATGTGATCAAAATTTATGGTGGAAATAAATAGTTAGCCTGATAAAGATTGGAAGCTATTAAGGATGATTTTACAAATCACGTATTTGTGATTACTTTACTAGTGACAGAATCTATTTGTTCTGAAAAGTGAAAATGATGAACCTCCTGAATCTGTGCAAAACAAATCAAGGCAGTGAAGAATGAAGATACAGAAAAAAAAAATATGACATGATCTTCATATATAAAAAAGAAAAGTTCTCTTATGATAACATATGCATCCAAAGATATGCACAATCTATTAACAAATTTATCAGGGAACTAGTTCTTCCGAGAAATACTCGACAAATTAAATCAATGTCAAATATGACAGTTACAACAGGGCACGAAAATTTGGTGCCTATCTGTATCACAAACCAACACCACCAGTGCAACGTTTGTTCAACCAAAGCTGTGCTCTGAGAATAACAGTCTCATACGTCCCCTCAACTCATTTACTCTAGATTCTAGACTGTCTACACACCGGCGGGGCGGCGGGTATATGAACGAGAGCTGATGGTTGGATCCAACACATCATATAGATACTAAACGATACTTGGAGGATCCCCAGTCCAATTGCAATTTGCACGAGCCCACCGCGTTCTAATGCAGTCTACAAGTGGAGCATGTTGCGGAGGCTCAGGTGCAACAGCTTTAGCAGCATCTTTTCCAGCAGTATCACTGCCACTGGAGCTTGAAGGGGGTGCTGCCTCTGTCATATATTCCTCCGGTGTCCACCTAGGTGGAACTGAAACTCGCAGCTTAGTAATCCGCGGTCTTTGAAAGGGTGTCTCACCTTGGTTTCCATTAATTACTGATTTTGCAATTCCATTAAAATGGTAGAGATCAAACACCTTTTTTCCCATTAACCCCGAGGAATCCTTGAAACCTCCCAAGTTCCTGTCCAAATCCAAGAGAACCTGCCAGAACTCACTCCGTACTATAAAGCCCGCACTGCAAAGGCGGTCAAGCTTATCAGAGGGAAGGTTTATGCCAGTTTCCTTGAGGACCTGATGCAAGCCCTCGACACTAATGAAGCCGCCACCTCCACTCTGGTCTTGTGCATCAAATGCTCTCCTGATTCTGGATTCCCTCTCCTCCATTTCATTCTCCTCCTGAACAGAAGGATGAAAAGCAAATAGGACTGTGTAATGTGACTCACTCCCAACAACCCATATCGGCCACTTTGGGCGTTTTAAATGCAGTCCGACTTTACAGAAGTTGAGGTACTCGAGCAGGGTGAGGAATCCAACTTCCACATCAGTGGATACACCCTTCAAAAACATGCCACCTCCTAAGTCTATCCTCTCATCGAACACATTCGCAACAGCCTCTCCACACAGTAATAGGTTTACAATTTCCTGCACCATGTTATTCAAATCAGCAACAACACTCATAATGCAGATGAAAGTAAACCTTATCAACATAAGACCAAGGAGTTACCTGTGAGGCATGACCAAAGGGAGCAGTGACTAGAGGTAGGCTTGGATCGTCCCTATCAGCTTGAATGGATTCCTGTACAAAATAAAAGGAGATAAAATAAGCAGAATCTACATTTAACAGAAGGTACTAATAAAATTACAGCATAAGCATATGAAAATAATAATAATAATAATAATAATAATAATAATAATAATAATAGTAATAATAATAATAATAATAATAATAATAATAATAATAATAATGGGATCGTGGTCGCGATGTCTGTGTTGATTTGACAGGGTCTTCTCCTTTGACTCAGTCAGGGCTATCTGACTTCATTCCTGGGCGGGTTGTGGCTGATGCAGCTCATCGGAAGCGGGTTAAGTATGAAGCTCGATGTCAGGCGATTGGATATGGTTTCATTCCCTTCTCCTTTTCTTCTCTTGGGGAATTAGAGAAAGAGGCTGTTGCGTTACTGAAGCGGATTCAAAGGTTCTCGACGACGCAAGACATTGGGGCTCGTGCTGCAGCTCATATCTTCACTAGGGTAGGATTTGCAATAGCTAGAGGAGTGGGGGCCCAGATTGTATCTCGGCTTCCCACTAATTTATTGTAGGTTGTATGGCTTTTGTTTTTGAGATAATAATAATAATAATAATAATAATAATAATAATAATAATAATAATAATAATAATAATAATAATAATAATAATAATAATAAAATAAAGGGGGTAAACAGAGCATGTATGCCAATAAAGAATCACTTGTAAGCAGGGCAGATCCATTTAAAGTTACCTGTTCAATGATGTAAGGGTGTAATTGTTATATGTCTTCAGGTTTTTACAGAAACTTTGTTGGTATAAATAGTAAAGAAAGTGAAACAATTATGATCAGAGTAGACCCCAAAAATGGGTCCTTCAGACCGGGAATGGGTTAGGTTGATTTAAGACTGACCCACTTTTGGTTTGGATCTATTTCAGGTCTTGTAGTAACATGATACTCAGTGACAATTTAGTGAAATTTGGTGGGCTGAAGAACAGCATTTAAACAGCCAGGAAACTGCACATTTGTTCTTTGGCACCACAGTAGTGGCTTGGATCGCACAGGAGATCAAGTATTTTATGTTCACCAAATTAGGTTAAAGTTCAATCCTCTGAGAGGTAATAGTCATATGATTCATATCTTAGTAATGCAAAAGGTGGAACTGTTATTGGCTTCTACTCTATCTTATAATCTTTCTCATAGGGATCAAAACCCTGTCATTACGGAGGGCATGGAGGCTATGGTTGCTACAATCTACTATGGGCCTTGAAATATTCAGCAGTTGAAGTTGTGTTATTGAGAGGGGTTCATGTGTTGATAGCTGACCAGAGATTGGACAGAGTTATGTTCAGCATCAGTCTGTCAAAAAATTCAGGAGTCAAGTGATACAGGATGTGGAAGACATTAAATATAGACTTAAAAAGTTCTTTTGGGAAATAGGCTTCAACTTGTCAGAATTTCTTTCGGTGAAATGGAAAATAGACTTCAACTTAGAACTATATAAGAAATCCTGGCAAGTGGGAGATTAGGGAGCTTATCAGTCTTCTATAAATTAGCATAGCTTCAGCATCATTAATGGCAGAAACTAGGAAGAGGAAGATCAATGTAATAAGAGGAAATAACAACAAATGTGAATAATAATTCTACTTTCCAGAGGGAAATTCTCTCCCAATTTAGTTTAACTAAGCTAAATTACAATACTCAAATCAATATTCAACATAATTCCTCTCTCTAATTAGCTCTATTCATCGAGCTTTCCCACAAACAAACTAAGTGTCTCCTCCAACAAGATACTAACCATCAAATTAAAATGATACTCACTCCGTTTTTTTTATAGGCTAGAGATGAGATTTTGCGGAGTTTTAGGTAGTTTAATAAAATAAGATGTTAGTGGGGTAGATAAGGTTATTATTTTATTGAAAAGTAAAGTGGTGTGAGAGGGAGTGGAGACCATTGGAGGAGTGAGAAATGCTAAAGAAAGAAAGAGTGGGGACATTAGTGGGAAAATATACACTATTAAATTGTAAGAGATTTTCAAAAATGGAATTCTAGCTTATAAAAATAATAATAAAATAAAAAAAAAAGAACGGACGAAAAAAAAAAAAACGGAGGGAGTACTCCTAAATTGCCCTTCCCCCTAATATTGATTCATAGCACCGTACGTCCAATATTCCTTGACTCCATCCTTGATAAATCCCAAGAAAATATCTACATTGGCAGAAAATTTAGCTTAATACAATTGTCATTCTTTCTAAACCTCCTAAAGAGTCTTCTTACATGCAACCTTTTCCCCTTTGCACTCTAATTTAGAAAGCCAAGGTCCCATATTACATAGCATTGGAATGAGAATTGAAATGGAAATGAGAACAATGGGGAAATGAATATCTCAAAACTTTAAGCTCTTTTCACCAATCCAAGGATATTGCTTCCAATGGACACGATTATCCTTTGGTAGATGAAAACAAAATGAAAGTAATCTCCTTGGATTGATGAAAACTGATTAGCTTCTTTACATGGTGGTCTTGCTATCTCACTTTTTCACCATTATTGAGATTTATCTAATCTAAAGAAACTAATTTATCAACAATAAATATAAAATTCAAGAATGTTATGTTAAAAGTAGGTACTGGCTAGCAGCTCTCATTCTTCACCCATCAATAATCATTCCCACTCCATCCCAATTCCACATGATGTAAGAGTAAGACTATTATAAAAAAAAGGCAACAATTCACATCTGTACCAATATGTAAAATAAAAAAACAAAATGTTATCTGCAAAACACGTACATATATTTTTATATAGTGACATCAAGCTCCCAAGTATGCAGATTTGCAGGTGCCTAAAGAGGGGACTAGGGGAGGGAAAACAAATGCAACAGGGAATTAAGGATGCAAAATAATTGAGATAGACATCTATAAGGTTTAACTCTCAACTTTTCAAGACATTTGATGATTTGATACAGCAATTAGTCATATAAAACAGCCAACAGACATACCAGTCCTCGAGAAAGCAATGCTGAGATCAAAAACAGCATTGCTCCCATACGACTTTCAAACACAGGAAGCATCATCTCAAGTCTCTGAATTGCATTGGCAGATGATGTATATGACGTTACTCTCAGGGTTCTCTGCAAATCTGAAGCAGACTCAATAGAAAAACCTTCTAGAGCTTTCAATATCATCTGTAAAATAGAAAGAGGCATCAGCATTAACTCAATAGAACAGGGGAAGGTTAAATTATTACCCCAATCAGCTATAGCGGTAACATAATTTAGGAAGCCATAAGAATATACCTCATCCAGTGGTCCATCACTGTTGCCTTCACCATTTTGGTCGAGGACATCAAGAGTTGCAACCACTGCCTTTTTGTTACTTCCACAACGAAATAATATCTCTGCCATACTTTTCACAAGTGCCCTGTAAATTAAGAAAAGATTTGAGTGTGTATAATTCTATTAGATATAAGATAAAAAAAACACTCCAAAATGACCACAGAGAGAAAGCAACAAGATAATCAAGTCAGTTCTAGCCAACAATCTCAATATATCCCCTCTTCACAAAACATAATTCAAAAAGGGAAATAATGCAGAGTCAAGTTCTTTTCCATTTAATGATCCATTATTACTTTAGGATGGTGCCAAAGGAAGGGGGGAGGGGGGGGGGGGGGTGAAGGCAACAATAGCGCCTAAGGGAGGAGAGAGCGGCAATAATGGTGCCAAAGGGAGGGGTGTGGGGCAATGTCTTATCATTGCTTGATGTTGGTAGACTTCTAATCCCCAGTCCCCTTCCCCTTGTAAGTCAAAGTCACGCCATTGACTTAAAAATAAAGCTAGTAATCCAAAAAACAACAATAACATAAAAAGTATAATACAATCACGTTTAAGATAAAATCTTTAAGCATAGGATCTTCTATTTGTCACCTTTTTCTAGTATCCTCTGAGAGGGAAGCAAAATTTTCTGGGGTAACAGATTCTCGGTTCCAAGATCTCTGTGGTGTTCTTAATGCATTATTACTTGACTCTTCTGGAACAAACAGAAGATATTTTAGGACGAACCCCTGCAAAATTAGGTAAGAAAAACATAAAGTTGAGAAAGTCGCTTAAAAAAAATTACGACATCATATGAGATACAGCAGATTTTCTTTAAGATCATGCTCAGCAAAATAGATAATCACAGGCTGAGGCCGCAGCCCATAGATAATACACTCAGCCATTAAAAAAAAATGTCACAGTTCTGTTAGCGTTTCAGAATTTTTTTATCTAAACAAGTCATAGGAATTATAACAATAATATGCAGAGACAAATTTGGAAGCTAAATAATACAGTCACCAATATTTGGTCTATTTATTAAATTGCCTACCAAATTACCTTTTTCAACAATGTGTGTGTGTGCGTGCGCGTGTGTTTCCATCATAAGAACTTGCAGGAAAAACAGGACAGCTATGAAAAATATATAGGTAATCGACTGACGAGAACCAACATGAAACTACAGCCTTTCCATTTCCCAACAGGGAAAGAATGAAAGACAAATACAACCACAAAATTGTTACAGAATGAGAGCAACATTATCAATTTATCATGACTACATAGTGTTACCACAGCTCCTAACAACACTTAAATTACTTTGTTCACCTTCTCTTCCCACAAACTTAAAGAGTACAACATTTTTTTCGCAAAAGTAATATCTTAATATACGACAATGCGTTTAACAGAATCCAAAAGTAATTCCTTAATCTATAAAATGCTTATGTACAGCCACTTGCTTGATATATAAGGATAACAACGATAGGAACCACTATCAATTATTTCTGTGTCAGGTAAAGCACCTCTCATAGAAGGTTGTAAATTACTCAGCAGAACCAATAAAAACATGGCTAGAGAAGAAGATCATTGGTTTGCTTGATATATAAGGATAACAACGATAGGAACCACTATCAATTATTTCTGTGTCAGGTAAAGCACCTCTCATAGAAGGTTGTAAATTACTCAGCAGAACCAATAAAAACATGGCTAGAGAAGAAGATCATTGGTTTAATATTCACTAAAAAAGGCAAACTAGAGCAGTTTAGGTGTGACATCCAAGAGATCTAACATGTTGTGCTAAAAATTATTACACCATATCTTCTACATTTCCTCTTCACAAATTTACCTTTTGTTTAATTTATTAGCAATGTGCTAAAAGGGTGGAAAATTAATATCAAGTGGAAAAAGTTTGTAAAACAAATGATCAATCTTTATAGTCATATTCCAATCCCCTTACAAAGAAATATTGTGATTTTTTTTAATATCTGGGACAAATGTCAGCCCAAGGAATCCAGCTTTTCACTAGCACAGAGATTACCACCACTGATAATACAGCAAAAGACACCGATGAGTGCAGACGGTATCAGATGCCATAAACAGTGAAAGCACACTAAACATAGAAATAGTACTGAAGATTGAATTAAAGCCACGATGGCTTACACGAACCAAAAGTAAAAGATATAATAGCTAATAGTCCCAATGTAACATTGAATGAAATGAAAAGTTTCTGTCTAAAGAGTGCCTTAGGAGAATCAATAAATCAAAAGCCACAGCAAGAATCCTACCAATAAACATTACAATTTGTGCAAGATTAAAGTCAAGCTCAAATGGAGCTCTAAATTAAGCTGGTAATTTGATGGGCCTAGCCCAAGCTAGTACGGACTACGGAGTAATGGTGAATATAAAGTTCAAAAAAAAAAAAAAGAAACAAAATTCAATAAAATATACTCCCTCCTAACAATTATAAAAAAAATGACTGTAATTGTTGTAGCTATAGAAACTAGGGAAGGTATGAGAGAGTAAAGCAAATATTGAATTGTGTTGTAAGTGGGTTTGAGCAAGAAAAGGTAAAAAGAGTGCGTTGTATGCAGGGCTCGTCGAAAATTTAAGAAAGGAAATGTTGCGACTCTTGCAAGTGGGGTATGGTGAGAATAAAGATTTACGAAAATAGGAATTAATAATACATATTACCTATTTGTCATCCACAGTTTAGATTTTGGATGAGAATGTGAATTTGTAACAGAACTCATCCTTTTCAATAAATAACAACAAGATCTACATTTCCAGATCTTTTACCTTGCTAGGAAAAGAAATCTTAAAGCTTATCTCGAGCTACAACAAGTCGAGCACGTTGAGTTAGAACTCCAGAACAATACTAAAAATTTACTTCTATGAGTTATATCCAAGATATAATTAGTTGACACATTTTGACTTTAGCACTATTCACACACCTCCCTTTGACCGTGTTTTGTGCGTTATACGTAATGAAAAATATAGTCATGTGGGATCTTGTTAGATTCGTCACGTTATATACTTTCAAAATATCAACTTTTCATAATTTTTGCTTATCGATAATTAAATATATTAATGATTGAATAAGTGCATTGACAAACGTGTCAACTAAAAAGAAACAGAGGAAATAATATACAAAACTTGTGTATAAAAGTTGAATAAATTGACTAAATTAGCAAAATAAATGAAAAAAATAAGCATGAAGCTCAAGAATACATAACTCTATCATTGGAAACCCCCACCCCCAAAATAAAAAAATATTAATTAAATCATTTAAATGCCAAAAGAACAGTAAATTAGAAATTGATCATTAATCGAAATTATTATTGAAAGTACTTGAGTGATGAACGATATTAAATATAAAGTGCAAATTTTATTTTAATAATAAATAAATTTTCTAGATTAATTAAATGTCTCTAAAAAGCATTTTCATTGTAATATTTTGAAAAAAATTAAAGAGTTAAAAAATAATAAAGCAAATTGATAAGATAATGATAAAAATAATAATAAAAAAAAATGTCGTTTTTGGCAACTTTTAACCGTAGCACTCGAAACTCCTGAACTTCAACTCCTATGCATTTTCCCTTCATTAATTTTTTTTAAAAAATATTTAACTTCCTATAACTTCCAAATTCTACAAATCTATACTTAATTTTCATTAACAAAAAAAAAACCTATCTATTCCACCAACTTTTCCAATAACAAATATTTAAAGGAGCCCCAATGTCTAAGATTGTTTTCATAACAAAAATTATATCTTGCACATTAGCACAATTACATTCTAGTAAATTAAATAAAAATGATAGAAATTCCACCAAATCTAAGACAGATCAAACAAAAAGGGAGACAGTTTAACTATATTTAAGGAAATTCATATCCAACGACTAATGCCCTTATTGTAGTATTCCTATATAATGTCTACAATATTATCATAGATATTGGCTAAATTAGAATCAAAAGAAATAAAAAGACAATAGTTAAAGCTTCAAAAATGGTAGTTATGTGGCTTTTTTTTTTTTTTTTTTTTAAATAAAAGAGATTGAAGTTTTAATATTATAGGTTTGAAAGATATTAAAATTTTATAAGATAAGTATAAGAAAGGTTAGGGGGTTTGCAAAGATGTGTTACTCCCTCCATTCATTTTTTTATCTACCCACTTTCTCTTTTTGATATGTTCGTATTTTGATATGTTCTTATTTTATCTTCCCAACTTCCGTTGTGATATCTAATTTTTTTATCTTCCCACTTTCCGTTTTGATATGTTCTTTAATTATCTTCCCACTTTTGCTTTATTCCTTTAATGGAAAAGAAAATTCCCACTTCTATCACTTCCTACCCCACTATATTGTCCACATAAAACTACATAATAATACCATATTTCTAAACAACTTTCTCTCTTCTACCTAAAAAGTAAAAATAGGGATCTACTTCCACTTGCTACTACTTCATTTTATATGAATAGTACATGGGAAGATAAAAAAAAGAACGGCGAGAGTATTTTTTTTTTTAAAAAAATAATAAAAGTAAAGAGATGGCGAGAAAATTGTACTCCAGATTGTAAGTATTGTGACACGTGCCATATAGGGAATTTGTTGGTGTATGTCTTTGTATAAAGTTAATACATTTTCCAGTAAATAACCATCATGACATCAGATAAGAATCAAAGCACAGTAAAAACATTAATTTAAAAGGATTGATTCAAGAACAAAAGAAGAAATAAAGATGGGTAGTATGTGAGATCATCAAGCCATAATAGCAATTTAACTCCAAGATTAGCTTACACTTGACACAATTGTAATTCTTACAGCACTTGAGAGTTGAGACTGAACTTGGTTCAAAAAATTCAGAATACTGACTAATCATGCTAATATTTGTTTAATCTAATCATGCAAACACAAAACCTTAGACAACAAATCATTTATAATTTTCACAAGAAAACACCATGAAACTAAGTGTCAAGGCTCTAAAGGCCTAATATCACAGTGAGCAAGAAATCAACTCATACTTGTATTGTTGCTAACACGCCACATGGGCCTCCTTCATGCTGCACCAGGCCCATAGAAGTTTCTGGATCAGGGCTAAACCTACAATAAGGATTTCTATCAATTAAGCTGATAAATATAGCCATAAAATACTTTAAACTTATCATCCTTTCCTAAATACTTCGTGTGATATAGCAAATTAATAGAACCCAGAAGACCATAACAACAAAATAATAAAGTGCAGTATAACTAGGAACATCAAAAGAATAAAGTCAGATCAAACTGAGCATTGTTAGATTTGATGAGTAGTGGGCATAAACCTAGGGGCAAGGGGCCTAATAACTAAAACAGATACTTTCCCCCAACAAGAAAAGTCCCATACTATTACCCGATGCCTCTAACAACAATTCCTCCTCAGAAAGTTTAGGAGTGAAAGGTCACATGTAAGCAACATAACACAATATTGCATAGAGGATAAAATTACCTCTACGGCTATCTAGAAACTGTTTCCATTAGATCCTTAAACAGATGACAATGCCAATTTGGAGAAACATTGCCTATAGCAGCAGAAAGATAATCTCTTTACAGATATAGTCGACAAACTGAAAGGATGCTTAAAAAGATTTTCTTTCCTAACTCCCAAGTCTATGTCAAAAAGCATTTTTCACATGCACAGGTTCCGTTTGGTTAGGTGGAAAACATATTTAATGAAAAAGATTTTAAAAGGGAAAATAAGCTTACAAGAGAAATGTCAATTGTAGACTTAGACCCTATTTAGTTCACTTATTATGCTGAACTGAAATAATTTTTGCTGAACTTAAATTGTTATTATTGAACTGAAATTATTTTTACTTCTCTATTATATTTCTTCTTTAAAGTTACTGATTTTTGCTACACGAATTATTTTTACCGAACTAAAGTTATTTTTACTAACCTGAATTTATTTATACTGAAATTTAATTAATTTTTGTTGAATATTATTTTTTTAGAGCCTTACTTCTTTTTGGTCCCTTACAATAAAGTTATATAGAAAAGGAAATTGGAAGTGGAAGGGACATGATGGATGAGAAGAGAGAAATACGGAGGTAATAGGTCAGTAGTACGAAGTAAAATGTGGACTCCCTTCACTATAAAAGAAAATGTTTCACCTTTAGGAGAGCAACCAAACACTGGAATCATTTCCATAGAAAATGTGTTACACCCAACAAACACTCTCACAACATGATTACACTCGAATACTACAGAAATTCATTCAACATGTAGGACATATAACTCGATCCATCATCATGAATTACTCTTCTATCATCATCTATACTGTAATACATTTCTTGCAAACATATCCAATTATCAATGCCCCAACAAAGTCCATAAATCACGAGATTTTCTCAATTTAATATACAATCCCTATACTGTAATACACTTTTCGCAAACAAATTCAATTATCGATGCCCCGACAAAGTCCATAAATCACGAGATTTTCTCAATTTAATATACAATCTCTATACTATAATACATGTTTGGCAAACAAATTCAATCATCAATGCCCCAACAAAGCCCTAAACCATGAAATTTTCTCAATTTAATCCTCAAACAACAAATCAACACCAACAATCATTTACCAAGTCATAAAAACAAAACCCTCAAAAATTAAAAACAAATGGCAATCATACAATCATAAATCATAATTCATAATTCATAAATATACATTTAAGTAAAGCACACAATTCTACATAAAGCTCATACAATTCAATTTCTCACCCTAAAATTGCTCACAATCACCCTAATAAAACTTCAAAAAATCATAAAACAAACCAAAATTCAAGAAAATAAGAATAACTGTACCTAATACCCTGATTAGTCCACTGAGCAAGAACCTCCTTACTAACATTCCCACCAAAAACCATAAAAAACAACTGATTCGCCTCGTCCACCGATAACTCCTCCCCTAAATTCTCCCTCATTTTCACCTCCCTCACCTTCACCTCCTCCGCAATCTTCACCTCAATCTCACCCTCGCTTCCGCCCCCGGGTTCACTAACACTCAACAATGGCGCTTTCGACATACTCGTCGTCGTCATCATCATCATCCTCTTCTCCGCCGCGGCAGCCATAAGCTCCCGTTGAAGCCGCCGGCTCTTCAACTCCGGCGACTCCTCCTCCACCTCCGGCGAAGCTCCGGCGGAAGTAATACTGACATCTCTAGGCTTACTCCTCTTCGGCTCCGGCGGAGAATTGCTCGGCGGTTGCATACTCATCCTCAACGCCATCTGCAATTCCTCTTCCTCTTGATCCGCCATTGTCACTAATCAGATCGAATTTCACAATTTCTTGCCCTATTTATCAATATATCAATCAAATTAAATGCTGAATGATTTTCTTGAAAATCCCAAGTGATTTCAAATCTGATGAATAAGGAATCAAATTAAAATCAAAGAAAAAGGGGGATTCTTTGATTTGTAACGGATAAATTGAGGATTATTGATTGAAATTATATGAATTTATGAATCCTGAAGAATTTGATTTCATTTTAGAGAGAGAAAGTGAGTGGAGAGGAGAGAGAAAGAGAGAAATGGGAGATTTTCGTGTTTCGACCATCCGATTAACGGTTGAAGGTTGGGGTTTAGCGCTTACGACAAAACGGTGTCGTATTAGTGGAAATGTTAGGGGTATTTTCGATATTTCGTAATTAAAGTTGACCGGATATACTTTTCGTCAAGACAGAGTCATTGATTTTCCTTTTTTTTTTTTTTTTTTTTTTTTTTTTTTTTTTTTTTTGGGGGGGGGTAAGAATTTGAGAATTGCACGTGTTTGGTTTTTAATATAAACGTTGTATTTGTTGTTTAGTGTTCATTTTCATTTACTTGCTTAGTTAATGGAGGTTGGACTGTTGGAGCATAAGTGCATAACAGATTAGCAGATCGCACCTCACATTGTTTTGAACCTAATGCTGTTAAGTGTTAAGTGTTAACTGTTAAGTGATACTCCGTAACTTATACGAAATATATCGTATTTGATTATTCGATTTGTATTTTTATTTTAATTGTTTTTTTAAAAAAAAAAATTGGTAATTTTAAAGTAATATTAGCATTAGTATGAAATACGCAACTATAACTCGATTTAGACAATACTAGTTAGAATTACTCATATTGGCATACTTTATTATCCACGTGGAGAGATGCTTACGGTCACGTGGAAACCCACCGTCCACTTGACAAGATTGCTACGTGGACTGACAAGTGGCACCAATTTAGGAGATTTCTATAAATACCCAAGCATATTTCACTTCTAAGCTACGATTTTCTTTCTCAATAACTCTCTTTCTCTCTCTAAAGTTCTCTCAAATCTCTTTTCTAACTCATATCATCTTATTACTGACTTTATCATCGAAGCAGTTATCCCCAAATAAACTTCGGGCTAACTTATCCACATTGACTGTATGCTGTGTATAGGTACCCAATTGGATGATAAACCTTTACCGACTGGTAGAGGAATATAATCGGTCGTTGGACGATCACCCTAAAACCAAACAATATTTCTACCTAAACCAACCTAAGACAAGTCTAGGGTAAGTAGAGGATCGTATCCACAGGGAATGGGTAAGTACACCGAGAGTATGAAACGGTTGCAATCTAGTTCGGTCACAAATTGAGGGTTTTGATTAGATAACTACTATGGAGACAAACACTAGGGGGAAATAGGGATCGACTCCAACCAAACCAACGGATCAAATCAATAGGCAAGCATGAACACAAATTGGGTGATAGAGAGGGCACTCAACATTGCCTTCTTTCGAAGCCATAACACTAAGCAATCCTAAACCAAACTCAACTAACAAGATAGGCCAACCAAGTCTTAACGATGGGAAGTAGACTACTAACTCGGGTTTGTCTTTCAATCGGTCCAAGAAAGCATTAAGGCACAAACAATTGCGATTTCTCACCTAATTGTTGCAACTAAGACTACTACATCATTCAAACAAGGAACCATAATCAAGAGGAATTTAGCATAATCATATAAGAATAGGCTCACAACTAGACTCCATCTCTCAATGCAAGCATAGAAGTGAATACATGAGCAATAAGTGGCCATCCAATTACACATGCAATTAACCAATTCTTTAACAATCAATCATCAACCCAAAATGAACATGCAAGCATAATTAACAATCAACCCATGTCTTGGTTGGGTCTTCACCCAACCCCTAGCTAATTAACTACTCACTAATCATGGTGGAAAACAATCTAACAATTAAATCTAGGGTTAACATGAATTCAATTAAACTAGCTAGGAGAGAGATTAAACAAGGATGGTTGGACATGCAAGAACAATTAACAAAGATTAAGCAAGAATTAAGATTAATAAAAGATAAAATCAGAAAATTAAATAGCAAAGGAGAGAGAAAGAGATTACTAATTGATGCTTCAAGATTGAGAATAATTGTTGTTGAAATTGATAGAACAAACTTCAAATAATTCTTACAAAGATTGAATTTTGAGGAAAACTAATCTAATTAAAGAGGGTTTAGAGAAACTAAGGGCCTAAGAAGTCTAAAGGGAGTTAAGAGAGAAGAAGATGATACAAATGAGCCCCTTAAAGCTATTTATAATCCCCAATTTCATAGTAAACTCCGCAATAGAAAGTTCGCGGAACCCGTCGGGAGAGGCCTCTCCAAGGTTTGGAGAGGCCGCTCCATATCTTGGAGAGGCCGCTCCAAACTGAGGAAAATTGGGGCAGAATGCTCCGTAGCAAGGTGGAGAGGCCTCTCCAAAAAGGTGGAGAGGCCGCTCCTCGGATGGAGAGGCCGCTCTCCTATGTTGGAGAGGCCTCTCCTAATCTCTTCTTTCAAATCTGCCAAGTGAGGCAGGAAGTTCAGCAACGAGGTGGAGAGGCCTCTCCAAATAGGTGGAGAGGCCGCTCCAGGTGGAGAGGCCGCGGCATAAAGTTGGAGAGGCCTCTCCTCACAAAATCCTTGAAACTGCCAAGTTTGGCAGTAGCTACAGCAGCGGGGTGGAGAGGCCTCTCCACTGACCTGGAGAGGCCGCTCCTAGGTAGAGGCCGCGCCACTCTATGGAGAGGCCTCTCCACTGCACATCTCTCTTTATTCTTGACTTGACTCCTTTTCCTTGGCTTCTTTCCATCATCTTCTTGCTTCTAACCTTGTTCATCATCTATAGGATTTAATTGGTCGTCTTTGGACCTAAAATCTCAACAAAAACACTAACAACCCGTGAAGCATAGGATACACAAAAATTGCATAAAAATAGAGTGAATAATGAACTAAGGCATCAATACCTCACTTATTCAACGTTAAAAACCACTCTATAATCATACAAAATAGCATGCTATCAAATCCCCCCAAGCTAAGCTTTTGCTCGTCCCGAGCAAAATAGTCATAACACACCATAGTGAGGAAAGAACTTACTAAAGCCAAGGCAAGGGAAAACAACAAGAGAGGGAGGAAAGGTAAGCAAAATAACTTAAAGCAAACACGAATCACTTTTAGCACAAGTAAGAAGTCGTTTAAACCCACAAGTCGCCTTACGGGACGAGTTTTGATCTCGTGAGGGTTTCCCTTGAGCTTAACCCACAACTCACAGAAAAACCAAACACAAACCATCAATGGTTACACAATATTCCAATGTTTTTATCGCCCAAGTCAACTCATCTGGATAAAAATCACAAGCAAAACAAGTGAGCAACTTTCGAGAATTACCAATCATACAAATGTACACATGAGTTGGGGGTAAAGAGAAGAACTAAGCAAGATTGCACTACGCTACTTCCTTAGACCTTTTACTAGTTCATTAGAGCGCATCTAGATATTCCAAAGTTGTAACAAGCCCTTTTTCAGTTATAAAATCTGAAAATGCTAGTCCACCTCCCAAAATGCACACCCAAGGCCCTTTAACTACACTCTAACTCAGGAATTTCACAAGATATAACAATGTAGAAACGGTGTGGGAGGCACCCACAAGTTGACCTCTAAAGAAGAGAATTTTTTTTTTTTTTTTTTTTTTTTTTTGAGAATTTTTGGGGGAGTTTTTGTTCTCCTTTTTTTCCTATGCTCTTCTTTTCTTTTTCTTTTTTTTCAATTTCATTGCCCTCGCCTCTTTTAACTGTGAGCGGCTCTTTTTTTATTCAAAACATGTGGCTTATTATGCCACTTATTACACATGATACAAGTAGAACCAATTCCCTAATAGAGTTTCATTTTGGGGATGAGGAGGATGCACATCAAGGGCACAAGGGACCGTAATTCAAATCAAACATATCCTTCTTTGGGCAAATTTAGACAATATCCTATGCTAGATGTGCAATTGAGCATTCATCGGTTTTTATTTCATAGATACTAATGCAATCAAGGTTAATAATTCTCTAAATGACCCCAACTCTTGCATACACCCTTCTAAGAAAACTTTTACTCATCACACAAGAGTCAAGCAAGCAAAACACATAAATATCTTCATTTGGGTCTCATCCTTGGGCATTTTTTCCATTTTACACTTTTTTTTTTTTTTTTTTAGAATAATTCACAATACTAACTAGAAAAGGGAAACTAATATTCACATTATAAGAATTTGGATTTCAAGGAAGCAAATTTTGATTTAGGGCCTTGGATATTAGAGAAATAATGAAACAACCAAAACAAACGCAACCAAAACAAACCAACATGTCAAGAAGGCACGCAAATGACTCCCCCCCCCCCCCCCCCCCAAGCTATCATAAACATTGTCCTCAATGTTAAGCAATAAAAGCACATAAAAAGGGAGAGAAAGAAGACTAACTCAAGGATCGGGTCTTCTTTGAAGCTTGAACCTCCTTGGTACCTTTGTTCTTCTTGGTTGTTGTTGGAAGACTTGCACTTTGTGTTGTTGTTGTTGTTGGTTTTTTTTTTTTTTTTTTTTTCCTCGCTTAATCCGCTACAAAAATACCCGGGTTGCCTCCCGGAAGCGCTTCTTTAACGTCACTAGCTTGACGCAAATTCGAAAAATATCCTCAAGGTGGGATAAAGTTCGAAACCATTTCGTAACCATTGTTTTCATCATTACAAGTTGCCATCATGGGCAAAACAAAATTGTCTTCATGACTAACACCTATTACAAGCTCATTCTCAACTTCTTTTGAATCCTTCTTCTTCCTTTTTCTCTTTGCTTTTCCTTTCCTCTTCTTCTTGGAAGCTTTAGTGTCCTCCTCTTCATCTTTGTGAGCATTAGACTCACCTTCTTCAAGCATTGTCTTGAGGTAAGCAAGCATGGCAATCACCTCATCAAACCTATCCATACCTTGATTTGACTCATGGACATCAAAAAGAGGATTAGTAGCACAAAGCATTCTCAAATCATGCAAATCATTGTCACTAATAGCATCTAGTGTCATGCAATCTTTTGTGGGGGAAAGACATCCTCTCTTGGGATCAATAGTAAGACAAAATTCATCATCACCCACATTCAATGTGAGTTTTCCTTCCCTAACATCTATAATTGCACCACCCGTCGCTAAGAATGGTCGACCTAGGATGATAGGGGTGAGGGCATCTTCCGCCATTTCTAGCACAATAAAATCAACCGGAATGATGAAATTACCTACCTTGAGAGGGACATCCTCAACCTTACCTTTAGGGAATTTGGTGGATCCATCGGCAAGTTGAAGAGTGACATTAGTGGGTACCAAACCACCTATACCAAGCTTCTCATAAACCGAAAAAGGCATCAAACTCACGCTAGCTCCTAAATCACATAGGGCATTTTCAAAGGAAACGTTCTTAATAGAGCAAGGAATAGAGAAACTTCCGGGATCTTTTAGCTTAGTGGGTGAATGGTTGTTGATAATTGCACTACAATTTTCGGTTAAGCTCACCATGGTGGACTCACTTATGACAACCATCTCATCCTCACTTGACTTAGACACCTCACATTGTTTTTCTTCTCTAACCTCCTCATTCTCACTCTCTTTTTGCAAGCTCATGGGTGGTGTTTCAATTATGCTTGTCCCACATCTAGTCATGATTGCCTTACAATGTTCTTCTTGACTAGGCGAAGAGGTGCTAGAATTGTTGCTTTTAAGTGCATTAACTAGTTGAGTTAATTGAGTTTCTAGCATATTATTGTGAACTTGCACTTGCTTGATAGTCTCCTCTAAGTCATTGGTTTTCTTGGTTTGAGCGTTAAAAAATTTTTCCATTGTTGTTTCTAGACTTGACTTAGGAGGAGGAGCTTGAAGTTGGAGAGGTGGTTGAGGGATAGGAGCAAGGGTAGGTCTATTTCCTCCATTAAAACCGGGTGGGTTATGATTAGACGAATATTGACCTCTTTGGTGATACCTATTGTCATTTTGTTGATTTACTTGGTTGTTTGACACATAGTTACCATTACCTTGGTTCCTATAGTTTCCTTGATTATTTTGAACATTCCTTTGGCCACTATATTGACCTTGACCATTTCCCTGGGTTTGGCCCCCTTTCCAACCAAAGTTTGGGTGATGTTTCCCGTCCCTCATTGTAGGTGTTGGAATAAGGGTCATACCTAGGATTGGTTTGACCATTGTTAATTGCATTTACTTGTTCCATGGAAGGGGAAGGGGAGCATGAATCATTTAACAAATAGCATTCCGAAGTCACATGATCATCACTTCCACAAGCATCACAAGACATCATTTGTATTGACATGTTATCATTTAAAGAACTAGATGCATGCGAATTTTGGCGTGGGGAAGGGGATAGAGAAGAGGATTGCAATTGATCAAACTTAGAATATAAAGCATCTAATTTTGAGTTAATCATATTTATAGCATTTACCTCATACTTTCCTCCTTTCTTGGAAGTGCTTCTCTCATCGGGGCTCCAATCGGTGTAGTTTTGAACTACATCCTCAATGATCTTTAGTGCCTCCGTGGGTGGCTTGTTCATGATAGGTCCTCCCGATACTTGACAGGCTAAAGTCGTATCACCTAATCAAAAATAATTACCTAAGTCCACTAGCTTATGCAGATAGGGAAGTAGGGTCGAATCCACAGGGAAACAAGTCTTTCTACTCCTAATTAATTATTATAATCTAAATTATTAAAGTAACCAATATTTTTGTGAATAAAAGTCTATACTACGAAGAATATAAGTAGGGAGAATAAAGGATAGAGAAATCAATGAATTAAATACCTAGGGCATAGGTTCACCAATAAATAGTACTCCTGGGTAAAACATAATAATCAATCATCAATGCATCAATTAACCAGATTATAAAGGGCTTTCGCTACGTATTACAATCACAGAATTAATCTACCGGTATTAAATCTCATCTCTCGAATCTCGACTTAACCATTTATAAATTAACCTGCCTATTGAAACTAGACCTAAACATCAATTCTCATCTCTCGAATCTCGAATCAATATTGTCAAACTCATGCATAAAAGATCAGGCCTAATCTAGTCACAGAGCATTAAATCAATCAATAGGAAATTAATATAGCATTGATAATTAACAACAATAAATTACCCCTTCATATTATTTATGGATCCCCATAATCCCTAGAAAAAGAACTACTCACACATAATTAAATCTAAACTAATCAAAGCAACAAAATAAAACATGATAGAAGGAATAAAATAAATAACTGAGATTAAGAGAAAAGAAATCGTTACCAAAGTCATCAGCATAAAGAGTTGAGTAAAGAACAAAGTATATAGTGTAGAGAGAGAAAATAAGCTTAAGTAGAGAGAGAAAATCTAAGAGAAAGAATTACAAAAGTAAAGAAAGAATAACGAAGTGTAAAAAAAAGAATCCTAAACTTGCTTAACAAAAACATATTTATAATAAGCAAGAATCCTAAACTAAAACAAACTAAACGATGCTTAAAAGATCTATCAGAGACACGCGCCCGACCGGGCGCCACACCGCCCGACCGGGCGCGCCTTTTTGATCGGGCGAAAGGCTGTTGCGATATAAGTCTTCTTTGCCCGATCGGGCGCGCCATTGGGCAGACCACCGGGCGGACCACCGGGCGGACCATCGGGCGGACCACCGGGCAGACCACCGGGCGGACCACCTGGCAGACCACCGGGCGGACCACCGGGCGGACCACCGGGCAGACCACCGGGCGGACACCCTTGGGCCGCTTGGACTCCTCGTTTAGGCTCGTAACTTGGCCCAAACCAAATATTCTCTTTGGGGCTTTAATCATTAGGTCCAAATGCCTCGTCTTCACACAAGTCGAGCCCTTATTCACCGGTTTGATTACTCTAACCGATCTTGGGCTACGAAAGATGGCCGTGCTCCTCCAATGCTCGTAGTTGCTCCATAAAATCCCAGGAAAGTACTCCAAAGGTGCAATTCCCTACAAAACTCAACCAAAACTACGAAAACACTAGAAAACACATATTAGTAATAAAAATGGCTCTAAAGAGCCAAAAACACTACTAATAATGACCAAGGGACGGGGGTAAAATACTACATAAACTAGACATATCAAACTCCCCCAAGCCAAACCTTTGCTTGTCCCTAAGCAACGAGCTCATCAATGAACATATAAAACATTCCTCACCCCAATAATCAAATCAAGCACAGACGATTCAAGGCAAATCTAATGAGCATGCTTCAATATCAATCAATCTCATTCATCCAATCACTCTTCCTCCCCAACAATTGTCAAATAGAGCAAACCACACGAGCATATAGAATTCAAGACTAGTGCTCACACACTCAACTCTCATTTATGTGGCGAGTAAAAGATGTACTCGATCGCTCTCCAACCACCCTTTTATGTGAACAATGCCCTCCCAAACTCACACACTCGTGTGTTTAAAAAGATAAGCACTCAACCTAATAGTCGACTCGGAATATGTCAAGTCATAACTCGCATTGATAAACAACACTTTCACATCCACACAACTCTATGCACAAGGTCAAAAGGTCTTTTAAAGCTTGTAATGTAAGGCTAGGGTAAAGGGTAGGATAAATTTGGGAATATGTGAGAGAAAAACCTTGCTAAAAGGGAGTCATATCCTAATAAACCCATGACCAAATATAATGATCATACACATCTCCAACAAAACTAACTCCAACACAAATCCACCAAATACTACTCCAAACAACATAAACAATCCCAACACTCACAATTTCACTCATAAAAATATGATAATATGGAACTAGAGTGAATAAACAAATTTTGAACTCAAAACTCAATTATTTACACTGAAACTCAACTTCTTTCTTTCTTTTCTTTTGATAAACCTTCACTTAGACAATTTGAACATTAAACACTTTTTTTTCTTTTGCTTTTTCTTTTCATTTTTTTTTCTAGAAGTTCACTTTTTTTTTCACTTTTTTTTTCTTGAACTTCTCTTTTTTTTTTCTTTTTCCATCACACTTTTATTTTTTCAAATATATACACAATAAAACTCATCAAAACAAAAATATGATCAAGAACAAATAACTTCTCAAACCCACCCAAACTGTGCAAATAATGTGCACACTACAAACTCCCTCACCTCACTCACTAATAGCTCCCCCAAGCCAAGCTTGGGACTAGTAACCAACGGGGCAAACATGGCTTGTAATGTGGCTAAAAACAATAAAAGGGCACAAGCAACAACATGGGTAGCAAGAAGGGAACAAATGTATCTAAATAAATCTGAAGGCTACCTAAAAGAACAAATGCCTTCGTCCTCCACATGTGCATAATATTGAGTCATGAAACACTACTCATAGTTGCAAATCAATACTCAAATTCATTGACATACCAGGAACTAAACACACATTCCTAACCAAATCAACTAGTCAAGCACTATATTCACAAGTAGTTGGACAAAATTGACGCATGTTTAGGCATCCAAGCAATTAAAATTCAAATCATGACCAACAAGTCCACAATGCTTATCATCAATAACCAAGAATCAAAACAAATTTTCTCAAGTATGGGGGCATAGAGAAGCATGATTTACAATTCATTGGAACATATTTTTGGATTTTTTTATTTTTTCAATTTTTTTGTATTTTTCTTATAGGAAAGCAATAAAACTACACTAGGAAAGCAGTAAAACTACACTAAGCATACCAAGAGAGAGAGTGAAAGATATACCATATGAACACGAGAACCTCCCCCCAAGCTAAATCAGACAATGTCCTCATTGTCTTAAGGGGAAGCAAGTATTCAAGGTGACTACTCTTCATCATCACCACATCAATGTCACCAAAGCCTCAATATTGCAATGCATCTTTTTGGAACAAAGTTGGGCAAGAAAGAAACAAAGTGTTAGTGGAAAAAAGATAAAAATTGAATCAGGCGCACTATTCTGATCATAACTTTTGATGTATAATTGATAATTCAATGATTCTAATTGAATTGGAAAGTAGACTTGAAGAGCTTTCCAACGATAGGTCACACGCCAAAAACGGATAAGAAACGCAAAAGTTATGGCCTGTCAAAGTGGAGCAGTTTTGCTGATCCGCTCTCGCGCCCGGTAGGGCGCCACACCGCCCGGTAGGGCGGTATAAACCCTCTAAATTCTCTTCGTTCTCGCGCCCGGTCGGGCGCCATACCGCCCGGTCGGGCGGTCGAAATGTCCGTACTCGTCAACTCTCGCGCCCGGTCGGGCGGTCCTTCGCCCGGTCGGGCGGTCCTTCGCCCGGTCGGGCAAAAATTGTCAATTTTTCACCCTTGCTCTCGCGCCCAGTCGGGCGGTCCTTCGCCCGGTCGGGCCCGAGGCAATGTTTGGTACGAGAGACTCCTTCTCTTTTTTCCAAATTTGACTAACTCTTTTCCTTCTAACCTGTACAACTCAATAAACTCATTAAACTCTCTCCTCTCTCCTCTCACAGGAAATAGAAAGAAGACTAAAAAAAACAAGAAAAATACGGGTTGCCTCCCGCAAAGCGCTGGTTTATTTAGGTCCCGCACGACCCTCTTACCACATGTCAGGAAGTTAAGCCCCTTGGCCTATCGCCTGGTCGGGTGGTTCTTCACCCGGTTGAGCAATTTTTAAACCACGACTCGGCTTCCTAACACGCCCTGTAAGGCGCCAATTCACCTTATTGGGTGGATCCTCATTGGCTTGAACTGGTGGTTCTTTGCTCTTGTTCGATTGAGAACCCTTTTTGACCATTGGTTGCCTCGATTTATCACTTTGTTGAGCTATTACAACACGATCTGGTGGAACTCTCACTATAGGCTCAGTTTCCGCAACTTGTGTACTCATTTCCACCTTCTCATATTCAAAACCAAGACCTTCACAGTATAAGGCTTTCTCTATTGCGTCCACTTCCTCTTTCCATTGGTTAGTTGTACCTGTAGAAGATGCAACACACGATACCGCCTCCAAGGGATCTTTAACAAAAGCTTGGGGCTTATTAGAACAATTACCAACCACATCAATTTTATAACACTTCTCCTCTAGCATGGGGCTTTTAGGGGTATTATTCAAATTAAAAACAATTTTATCATCCCCTACTGATAGTGTCAATTTACCACATTTCACATCTATAATTGCTCCAGCAGTATTAAGGAAGGGTCTACCCAAGATAATTGGGGTATGCAAATCCTCAGCCATATCAAGAACAACAAAATCCACAGGTATATAAAATTTACCTACTCTAACAGGGACGTCTTCTAGAATGCCTATGGGGTATTTAGAAGAACGATCAGCCATTTGCAGAGTAATATTAGTAGACTTTAATTTACCCATTTTTAGCTTTAAACACACAGATAATGGCATGACACTAACACTAGCGCCCAAATCACACAATGCATTATCAATCATTAAATTGCCAATATGACAAGGGATAGAAAAACTACCGGGATCTTTTAGTTTGGGTGGAGATTTATTTTGTAGTACGGCACTGCATTCAGCAGTAAAAGCGACAGTCTCTACCTCACTAATAGACCTTTTCCTAGTCAATATTTCTTTCATGAATTTTGCATATGAAGGTATTTGCGTGATTAATTCTGTAAAGGGAATTGTTACCTGCAAATCCTTCACCATGTCAAGGAACTTACCAAACTGCTTATCCACCTTGGTTTTCAAATTTCGATTTGGGAATGGTAGTTTGATAATTGGTTGTTGCACATCATTACTTCTGTCTTGAGTTACAACCTTCCCTGGAGTTTTACCCTGCAATATAACATCAGAAATATTAGTACTACCCTTTAGCCCTGCAGGGCTAGGATTAATATCCCTTGGTATAAAGGAATCAGGATTAGCAATTTCTGTTGAAACAGGTTCATCTTCTTTGGGCATAGGAGGCCCATCATAGTGTGAACCACTCCTGAGGGTAATTGCAAACGCCTGATCTGTGGGTTGTACTGGTTGCGATGGTAGGGCTCCTTGTGGACGAACCTGAAGAGCAGCGGCTAACTGTGCAATTTGAGTATCTATGACTTTATTGTGGGCTACAATCGAGTCAATTTGTGAGTCTCTACTCTCCATATGCTTTTGCATACTAGTTAACATCGCTCTAATTTCTGATAAAGCTGGGTCAGAAGGTGGTGGAGGAGTTTGCGGTTGGTTTTTCTGGCCAGCATTGGGATGGTAATATTTCTGCTGAGGTGGTGGTGCTGGTTGTTGTGGAGGTGGAGGTGTGGGATTTTGCACATTACTGCTCCTATAGGAAAGGTAAGGATGGTTCCGATACCCGGGATTATTATAGGTGTTGGAGTATGGGTTATTTTGCTTGATGGACTGAAAAGCATTGACCTGCTCCATAGAACTCCTACACTCATGTTCCCAATGACCTACAATTCCACAATTTTCACAGAAAGCATCATTAGCATTATTATCAATTGCAGAAACATTAGTTATTTTAGAATTAGCAGTAGTAAGGTTATCCAATTTCTGACAAATAGAGGTTAATTGAGATTGCAAAAAGGATACAGAATCGACGTGGTGTTTTCCTTTGTTTGCAAAACCTCTAGGATTCCCATATTGGGAATTATGGATCGCCATATCTTCAATAACCTGACCTGCATCATCAACATTGAGGTTCATAAACCTCCCATTAGCTGCAGAATCCAAAATTGCTCTAGAAGAATTTCCGATCCCATTGTAGAAAGCTTGTATCAACTGCCACTGTGCTAAGTTATGATGAGGGCACTCTCTCTGCAGGTCTTTGAATCTCTCCCAAGCTTCATATAGTGACTCATCTGGCTCTTGGGCGAAATTTTGAATTGCGCTTCTCAATAGAGCTGTTTTCTCTGTAGGGTAATACTTGTTATAAAAATTCAAAACAAGAGTCTCCCAATTAGTAATGCCAAGTGCAGTTCTATTTAAACCATTAAACCACAGTTTAGCTTTTCCACATAAAGAGAAAGGAAAGAGAATCTCCCTTATTTGGTCTTGCATGACCCCAGCTTGCCTTATAGTGTTACAATATTGACAGTAGTCAGCAATGTGTAGATTTGGGTCTTCACCCTTAGCTCCACTAAATTGCTTCCTTTCTATCATCGTGATGAACTGGGGCTTGATCTCGAATTGAACTCCCTCAAGATCTGGCGTAGGAGAAAGGTGGGGAAAATGCGCTAAAGATGGCTGAGAATAGTCGCTGAGCTTTTTAGGTGGATTTTCTCCCATCTCTAATTCTGATTCTGAAGAAGTGTCTGGATCACTAGAATCAGATGAAGGGTCTCTAGGAATTTCACCACCAGAACTCGCCAGTATTTGCTTGTATAAATTCTTTTGCCTATGGAAAGAGCGCTCGATCTCAGGATTGAAAGGAATGTAGCCTGATCTGGAACACCTGGGCATAAACAAAGAACTAGACAACAGATATGAGAACTGTCCCAAAAAACTTATGTTCTCCGGGACGAAGGAAAATAATCTAGACTACAAAAACAATTAGAAATAAAAAATATAACCGTTTCCCCGGCAACGGCGCCAAATTTTGACAGGCTAAAGTCGTATCACCTAATCAAAAATAATTACCTAAGTCCACTAGCTTATGCTGATAGGGAAGTAGGGTCGAATCCACAGGGAAACAAGTCTTTCTACTCCTAATTAATTATTATAATCTAAATTATTAAAGTAACCAATATTTTTGTGAATAAAAGTCTATACTACGAAGAATATAAGTAGGGAGAATAAAGGATAGAGAAATCAATGAATTAAATACCTAGGGCATAGGTTCACCAATAAATAGTACTCCTGGGTAAAACATAATAATCAATCATCAATGCATCAATTAACCAGATTATAAAGGGCTTTCGCTACGTATTACAATCACAGAATTAATCTACCGGTATTAAATCTCATCTCTCGAATCTCGACTTAACCATTTATAAATTAACCTGCCTATTGAAACTAGACCTAAACATCAATTCTCATCTCTCGAATCTCGAATCAATATTGTCAAACTCATGCATAAAAGATCAGGCCTAATCTAGTCACAGAGCATTAAATCAATCAATAGGAAATTAATATAGCATTGATAATTAACAACAATAAATTACCCCTTCATATTATTTATGGATCCCCATAATCCCTAGAAAAAGAACTACTCACACATAATTAAATCTAAACTAATCAAAGCAACAAAATAAAACATGATAGAAGGAATAAAATAAATAACTGAGATTAAGAGAAAAGAAATCGTTACCAAAGTAATCAGCATAAAGAGTTAAGTAAAGAACAAAGTATATAGTGTAGAGAGAGAAAATAAGCTTAAGTAGAGAGAGAAAATCTAAGAGAAAGAATTACAAAAGTAAAGAAAGAATAACGAAGTGTAAAAAAAAGAATCCTAAACTTGCTTAACAAAAACATATTTATAATAAGCAAGAATCCTAAACTAAAACAAACTAAACGATGCTTAAAAGATCTATCAGAGACACGCGCCCGACCGGGCGCCACACCGCCCGACCGGGCGCGCCTTTTTGATCGGGCGAAGGGCTGTTGCGATATAAGTCTTCTTTGCCCGATCGGGCGCGCCACCGGGCGGACCACCGGGCAGACCACCGGGCGGACACCCTTGGGCCGCTTGGACTCCTCGTTTAGGCTCGTAACTTGGCCCAAACCAAATATCCTCTTTGGGGCTTTAATCATTCGGTCCAAATGCCTCGTCTTCACACAAGTCGAGCCCTTATTCACCGGTTTGATTACTCTAACCGATCTTGGGCTACGAAAGATGGCCGTGCTCCTCCAATGCTCGTAGTTGCTCCATAAAATCCCGGGAAAGTACTCCAAAGGTGCAATTCCCTACAAAACTCAACCAAAACTACGAAAACACTAGAAAACACATATTAGTAATAAAAATGGCTCTAAAGAGCCAAAAACACTACTAATAATGACCAAGGGACGGGGGTAAAATACTACATAAACTAGACATATCAATGCTCCATCCAAGAGTATGCGGTCCGATCTCAAGAGTCCTCTATAAAACCCATGGAGCAAGAGCCAATCTTCCATGCCATGGTGGGGGCATTGTTGTTGGTAGCTCTTGAATCTCTCTCAAGCATCATAGAGGGATTCATCGGGCTCTTGTTGGAAGTTAGATATGTTTGACCTCAACTCCGCCGTTTTCCCAAGAGGTATGAATCTCCCAAGGAATGCCGAAGTCACCTCATTCCATGTATTCAATGAGTTCGGAGGCAACCTATCAAGCCAATCACTTGCCTTGCCCGTTAAAGAGAATTTGAACATGCTTAAGAGAATGTACTCCGGAGTCACCCCATTTGCCTTCACGGTGCTACAATACCGTGTGAATTGCTTGAGATGTGCAATGGGATCTTCATGCTTTGCCCCGGAGAATTGATGACCCTCAATCAAGGTGATAAGGGCGGGCCTTATCTCAAAGTTGTTTGCTTCAATAGCGGGAGTAGCAATCCCACTTGCTTCTTGATATGGAGGAGGAACACCAAACTCTCTCAAAGTCTTGTTCGGAGCGGCCATTTCAAATTGGTGAAGAGGTGGAGAAGTTGGAGAATTTGTCCTTGGTGACTCTAATGGAATGGTGTCTCCACTAGACTCACTGGAACTAGAATGATCGGACTCAACTACCACTTGTGCCTCACTTGATGTGGCACCACTAGCTATCGCCCTCTTTTCTCTTCGATTTGCCCTTACTACTTTTTCAAGCTCAAGATTCAACGGCACAAGAGGAAGTGTCCTATTGCTGCGCTTGGGCATAAACAAAGAAGACTAGATGGGAGATTAGTAGTTTAGTCAAAGAAAACAAAGAAAAAAAAATAAAGCTATACAAATGAACTAGTCTCACATATCTCATAAGTAACTCAATGCTTAACGCCATTCCCCGGCAACGGCGCCATTTTGGTAGAGGAATATAATCGGTCGTTGGACGATCACCCTAAAACCAAACAATATTTCTACCTAAACCAACCTAAGACAAGTCTAGGGTAAGTAGAGGATCGTATCCACAGGGAATGGGTAAGTACACCGAGAGTATGAAACGGTTGCAATCTAGTTCGGCCACAAATTGGGGGTTTTGATTAGATAACTTCTATGGAGACAAACACTAGGGGGAAATAGGGATCGACTCCAACCAAACCAACGGATCAAATCAATAGGCAAGCATGAACACAAATTGGGTGATAGAGAGGGCACTCAACATTGCCTTCTTTCGAAGCCATAACACTAAGCAATCCTAAACCAAACTCAACTAACAAGATAGGCCAACCAAGTCTTAACGATGGGAAGTAGACTACTAACTCGGGTTTGTCTTTCAATCGGTCCAAGAAAGCATTAAGGCACAAACAATTGCGATTTCTCACCTAATTGTTGCAACTAAGACTACTACATCATTCAAACAAGGAACCATAATCAAGAGGAATTTAGCATAATCATATAAGAATAGGCTCACAACTAGACTCCATCTCTCAATGCAAGCATAGAAGTGAATACATGAGCAATAAGTGGCCATCCAATTACACATGCAATTAACCAATTCTTTAACAATCAATCATCAACCCAAAATGAACATGCAAACATAATTAACAATCAACCCATGTCTTGGTTGGGTCTTCACCCAACCCCTAGCTAATTAACTACTCACTAATCATGGTGGAAAACAATCTAACAATTAAATCTAGGGTTAACATGAATTCAATTAAACTAGCTAGGAGAGAGATTAAACAAGGATGGTTGGACATGCAAGAACAATTAACAAAGATTAAGCAAGAACTAAGATTAATAAAAGATAAAATCAGAAAATTAAATAGCAAAGGAGAGAGAAAGAGATTACTAATTGATGCTTCAAGATTGAGAATAATTGTTGTTGAAATTGATAGAACAAACTTCAAATAATTCTTACAAAGATTGAATTTTGAGGAAAACTAATCTAATTAAAGAGGGTTTAGAGAAACTAAGGGCCTAAGAAGTCTAAAGGGAGTTAAGAGAGAAGAAGATGATACAAATGAGCCCCTTAAAGCTATTTATAATCCCCAATTTCATAGTAAACTCCGCAATAAAAAGTTCGCGGAACCCGTCGGGAGAGGCCTCTCCAAGGTCTGGAGAGGCCGCTCCATATCTTGGAGAGGCCGCTCCAAACTGAGGAAAATTGGGGCAGAATGCTCCGTAGCAGGGTGGAGAGGCCTCTCCAAAAAGGTGGAGAGGCCGCTCCTCGGATGGAGAGGCCGCTCCCCTATGTTGGAGAGGCCTCTCCTAATCTCTTCTTTCAAATCTGCCAAGTGAGGCAGGAAGTTCAGCAACGAGGTGGAGAGGCCTCTCCAAATAGGTGGAGAGGCCGCTCCAGGTGGAGAGGCCGCGACATAAAGTTGGAGAGGCCTCTCCTCACAAAATCCTTGAAACTCCCAAGTTTGGCAGTAGCTACAGCAGCGGGGTGGAGAGGCCTCTCCACTGACCTGGAGAGGCCGCTCCTAGGGAGAGGCCGCGCCACTCTATGGAGAGGCCTCTCCACTGCACATCTCTCTTTATTCTTGACTTGACTCCTTTTCCTTGGCTTCTTTCCATCATCTTCTTGCTTCTAACCTTGTTCATCATCCATAGGATTTAATTGGTCGTCTTTGGACCTAAAATCTCAACAAAAACACTAACAACCCGTGAAGCATAGGATACACAAAAATTGCATAAAAATAGAGTGAATAATGAACTAAGGCATCAATACCTCACATATTCAACGTTAAAAACCACTCTATAATCATACAAAATAGCATGCTATCACCGACCCTAGATACAAGTTATCAGAACTCAACCGGAACAATAGCCAATAATATAATCAGTCTAATGAATGTGAATAAGTGATCAATTCAAATTCATTATAACTTACACTCTCATAACTTATTCTTGCTATACTCCAAAACGGGAAATGGATTTAGGGGCACACTGTGAAGCACAATAATTCAGCAGTAATACATTGCTACAATGCTATTTATTATTGGATGGAGGGACGACATAAGGACATACATCATTAATCTTGTACAGCCACCACCGGTAAAGATCTGAAATCAAGATAACATCTACTTACAACAAAATTTGGCCAACTATAGGTTAAACTGTGTAAAGCTGTTTTAGAAACAGTTGGAACTGCTAGTGGGTCGAATTAAACAGCCTACTTATCTTCACTCCCAAATTGCTTCTGTATATCTTGAAAAGATACTGTGGCGGATCCCCTCCTTTTGGCCTTAGGTTGAGATGCATGCTCTCTCCACCCCGTCATGAAAATAACCTGCAGTGTTCATTCCCGAAAAGGCGAAAAGGAAAGATTATGCAAATAAGAATTATTGCACTCTCATCAAATTTAATTGGACTCCTCTGGCATATACCGTGAGAAGGCTAATCACAAATAAAAGTTCCAGCAAGAGTAATTAACAATGGGGAAAAAAAAAAAAAAAAAAAAAGAAATCCTTCATATCATCTTTTTAAAACTTTGAAGCACTCAGGTCAGGAAAAATATACTTGCACTATCCAGTCTACAGAACGGCAAGAGAGAGAGAGAGAGAAACTATAGAGGACTACATCCAAATTCCTAAACTGAAAACAGCAGACAATAGAACAAGGTATTATTCTTAAGACATGTGGACAATGTAACATTCATATTAGAACTTCAGAAAAATCTAGCTACATGATGGGAATACTACATAAGTCACTTTTACTTCCCCTTTAATATGAAGCCATCAAGACATGCATGACATTAAACTATGGTAATGGGAACCTCATTCAAAATCTGCAGCCTCTTATAAATTCCTTCAATCAAGGCTCATGGACCAAAAGGAGCTAAAAAATGATCATGGTGTCAGCTTCACATAATCACATGTTTTCCTCAAGGTCATATGCAATGTATAATTGTATATATGAATCCACCAGAAAGTTAACAATGATTCGAAAGGGCTAAATATAACAAAGGCCAGCTCCAGGAGAATTTCATATGCTGAAGGGTAAAATGGAAATGCATTTGAGCAGTAAAAGTAAAATAGTTCATACTAGCAAAACCTGATCATAAGAGTTGAAACCAGTGAATGAAGGCAACAGTTATAAATTCACATGCTTTTTAAGAGCACAATTAAATGAAGACTTGCATTTATCCCAAGAAGCATGGTGAAAATATAGGAATAGCATACAAGCAGACAGCCAATCGAGCAAAGTATCCTTAATCACCTGGAATGTTGCAGGAACAGTGCCGTCTTCAGCTCCAAACATGGATTGATAGACAGCAGCAGTTGCCAGAGCAGTATCTTTTTTTAAGATCTAAATATAATTGCATATCATCAATGCCTCTATAAGAAGCAGAAGAATATAAGAAAGACTACAATAGAAGATTTTCTCACATTGTTCCTCTGTACAAGAGCATTAGTTTCACCCATAGCACGAAGATGCTCAATCAGCTGCAAAGCTAAATCAGCAGACAGTTAACCACCACATAAAATAGAGGTTAGGATGAAAAGGTAGCTCACTTTCTCAATTCAATTCATATTACTCAAAAGCATGTTACTTTGAAGCTGATAAACAAGGTAAACAATAGAATGATGAAGAACATTTACTACATCCGTCCCACATGTAACTTCTCACTTCTAAGTGACATAGTTTCAAAGCAATGTTAAAAGTAGGATGAAAAAGTAAAAATGGAATGATGAGAAAAGGTAGTACAGGAAAGTATTGGATTTGTGAGAGCGACTAACTTGAAACAAAATAGGAATTTTATGGGACATCCCAAAATGAAAGTTGGAAAACTAATGGAGACATTGCCGTTAACCTTTATGATTGTTGGAAGAAATTTCCTAGAATATATTCCCTTTATCTATGATAAAGAAGCCACAAGTCTTTTCAAACAGCCCCATTGAATTAGGAGATAAAAGATTGAAGTGATATAGGGAAAAGTTAACAAGTTTCCTCCCAGCTCCCTTTTATGAAAGTAAAATAGACAAAAATATGTGCAAAACTTCCTATAAGCATCTTTCTCAAGCAATGCCACAATTTCTTTCTTTGAGATGAAAACCCCCAATCCAAGCATGGCCTAATAGTTGCAATAAAAAGAGAAAAAAGAAGTTCAGGATGCACGTGAAAGGCGAAACTCACAAGGTACGATTGTTGCACATTTGCACATTAGAGCAAAAGACTATTAGCTGGACTAGTAGCAGACATCTTAACCAATCGATTTTTAACTAAGGCATTTAACTGGAACTTTGGAAGTGATAGGATATTTTTAACTCAAGGAAAGAAAGGAGGAGATCAGATAAGAATAGAAAAGTTTATATCTATAGAAGTGTGGTTATAATTTGATTATTGACTTTGAACTAATATTTTCTACCACATTATTCATGATTTTCTGAACTCTAAAACTGAGCATTGGAAGACTCACCATTCTCATACTTAATAGTGTATTCATCTACATCGACACCTGGAAGAGCAAACCCTGCCCTTGTCAAAAGGTTTCCTGCATCTCGTACCTGAAATTCCAAAGTATACGTATTCCTTCATTAGAGGGAAAAAATGCCCATTCCTGGGAAGACTTATATCACCATTTTACAAATCAAACAAAAGAAAGTCACAGACTTGATCTGACTGCTAAAAAAGATGTCAGTTCAAGTGACATAAGAGCCAAGAATTAAGTTACTTTTTTAACCAAATCATGCAACAGGTCTGACATGTAGTCATTAATGGAATAGTTAACTTTGCAAAGGTCGGGCAAATAAGAAGGCAAATCTAATTTCAATATTTGAAATGGGGCAACTTAATAGAGACACCCCAGATGGGAAAAAGGGGCTTGTAAAAGAGGGGGGTGGGTGGGTGGGGGGTGCACTTAACCTATCCCCTTGGAGCATATATGAGTAATTAGGTGTGGTGATCAGTTAAAAATTAAGCCGGCAATTTAACATGAAAATTGGCAATCCCCATGCATTCGTTCCACACTTCCACCTAATGTTCCGCATACAAGAATGTATGCATTCCAACTTCCAAGCACCTAGGCTTGGTTATTCGAGAAGTCATGTTTGGGCCAATGTGTGTAATAAGATAGTAGCTTTTTAAAGCACCAAAGCAGAGTGCGCATCATTTAAAAGCAAGGGAAAATGAAAATGAAAAGGAACAAAACCAAGCACAAATGAATAAATTATAGATGTAACTTTTCTTATCATTACTATTTTCTTTTGCAAGATTATTGGTCTATTATTTTGGCCCTATATTGACCCAATCCATTGAAGCCCGGTACAATAAAATTATTTTAAATTAAAGTCCAATAACAAGGTCTACAAGAACCCTTGGTCTGGACTGCATGTCTAACTTGAATTAACAAGGATCCATCTTTCAGCATCTTCTAATCCTCTGCAGCAGCAATTGCACACATATACTGAAACTCAATTATTTACTGCTGATTACTCAGTCTTTTACCTTCTCCATTTCCAACTAATCAAGGAAAGTGAGCTTTGGATTCTGTAATCCGTACAATACACGTCAAATTATTCTACATCTAAAGCAAACTACTACTTTCAAAGAAGTTTCAGAAAAATTCATCCTGGCAATTGGTCACAGATGCCAGATAGATAAAGAACATATAAGTAGATGATATAAGTGACCCTAAAACACAAAATCTTATGATTCTGATATTTCTCATGCAAAGAACCAAGAAAAACTGATAATTAAAAAGTACACAAGGCTTGAAACTAGAAAGTAAGGACAGAATACCTGTGCCAGGGGAGATAGACGTGGACTAATGCCACCTTCACGTTCCATTTGTGCCACAGTACATGCTATCCTCAATTCTCTAAGAATTTCCAAATATAAAAATAATTAGAACCCTCAATACCCAAAATGCTATATTATCCATAAGCATCAGTCTAATAAACAACTTCAATGAATCTCCGCCAAGAATAGCAGCTAAAAAGAGCCCATCAGGTTTCAGTGCCAATTTACTCTGCAATAAACAGCAATTTAGCATATCAAACTCAATAAAAACAAAGAATAACATATCAAGTTGTACATATTTCCAAAAAAGGGGATATTATACATGAATCTATTGTCAGTGAAGCTATACCTGTATCATGGCTCCAGGAAGATCATTTGTCCAGTGCAGTCCTAAACAGCTGATGACTAGATCTAATGAACTTAGAAATCAAAAGGCAAAAGTTAATATGAGGTAAACAGAAGTCCACATCTTATATTTTAAGTAAGCACTACTATAATATACTTCCTCTGTTTTTATTTATTTGCAACACACCCCTTTGGCACACATTTTAAGGAAGATATTAAACAAGGTAAACGGACAAATTAATTGAAATAATTTTACTGACGACAAGGAGAAAGTGTTAACTTGTTAGGGTTTAAATATTACCTTAATCCACCTGTTTAACTAATATAATCACTTCCTCAAACAGCATGCCGAAAACGTGTGTTGCAACTTGCAAGTATTAAAAATAAATAGGAAGTGTATAATTACAGCCTAAAGGCTGTGGATAAGGAGCTAAAATGGAAATACTAAGCATAATCAAGCTTTGATTATACCTATCGATGCATGATTCTGTCATGCATTCTTATTATAATAATACCATATTAGGAAATATTCTTGATGCTTAATTACAACCCAATGATTGTATACTTGTATATCATAATTTTTAAAGTAACGAGCAGAAATTTAGTTGAATCTCTTATAATATAAGGGGGCCTCAGGATGTATCAATGGCATTGTCTAAATCCCTCAAAACAGATATAGTCATTTAAAGAAGTCGCGATGATCAAGGAAATGACAAGGCATACCTTTCTTTCACTGGTAGATACTCTTCATCACCTACAACAAAAGCTGTTTCAACATTTTGGTCAGGCATATCCTTCTCAGCATCTTTACATAGTTTCACCATATCCACTGACGAATCCATCATTATGAGTTTTTCAACACCACCTGACAAAAAGACAAATTTATCATATGATTAGTCTAATACATCAATGCAGAATTAGTTCCTACCTCAAAACATTAGTTTAATAAGGATTGAACATAAATATTCCACATAAAATCTTCATTTTTTTTAGGAACAAGTAAACCTGGGTAATGGAAATTTTTGAACTGGCCTAAATCAGGCACAAACTAAGCAGGCTGGAGTGCCCTACTACACTCCATGCCTCCAGCAAGATTTTATTCAGAAACATCCAGGTATTTAGAAGAGTAACCAACAAAAAGGACGGGCACTCAGTCACACAAGCTCAAACATTCTTTCATAGATTTAATTTGTTTTCACTTGCCGACTGGAGCTTGTAATTAACAATTATTCAAATGAGTAGTGTGCTTTGATTATTGCATAATTCAGACAGCCTTAATACTCTACACTTTAGTACAGTACATTATTGATTAATAAACCACTAAATTGTTCTATATAGAAATTACTCTGACAGAGAGAAGTATCACAAGCTGTTATGTTCTGAATATTAAAAACAAAATTTTAAAATAAAATTGATGAAAGCAATTTCAGGATTGCCTAGGATTTTTATAAATCCAAACAAAGGTGTTCTTGAGCTAAAAAGATATATGAAGACCATCAAGCAAATGTTATTTGTATTCTTTAAAAGAAAAGGCTTAAAGATGTTCTTGCCCAGTTTGCTTTCAAAGTGTGTGCTTGTTTAAATGTCATAGAGCCTAGTTTGAGCTGCTTTCTACCTTCACCTTTTTACTTCCTAATGCATATTATTTACAATTTATTTTTATTTTTTTCCTAATTTTACTAAACAAGTACACTTAAAACATAAGCCCTTATCTCAGGAATGCCCATTTATTGGGTGCATAAACTAATGACACACTACAGCCCTGGAGGGTAATCATCCAGCCCTGATAGGCAATAATTATTTTGTTATTTCAAGCTAAGATCAATAATAACCAATTGACACATACTAAACCTTGACGGACTAATAAATAAAAGTCTAGTCAATGCAACACAAATGTATACCCTAATAAAATGCTAGTGTGACGGAAAATTCACGAGTTTCAAAAACATTCACCATTCAAATACAAATTTCCATCAACTGACCTTTTTATAAACAATCATAGTCCAACAGTGAATAAACAAAAAACACTTAAAAAAAGAAAAACCAAAAAAAAAAAATGGGGGAAAAAAACAGCCAACAATTTGCCCAAATGGCATACTCCGTATTCCGTAATACCAAAATAAGAATAGCAGCTGGTCAAAGAAGAATTGAAGTTGCAAGTCTTCCCATTGGATTAATGTGATCCAGTAACTTCTTGGCTAAGGATTACTCTTATAGCAATCTTACCTTTTCCATTGATGATAAAAACAAAAATAAAAAGCAGTAATAAGTTCTAACAGTACTGAGGTTCATATCTTCTTAGTATTAAAATTAGCTCAAATAAAATTCCAGTGAAGCTTCACCTTCAGACCTTCAATTGAACTCCAAAAATTTGCAAAAGAAACCACTGGATCATAGGAGAAATTACTAAGACTTGCACTGAATTCCCTTAATGAACCCAAAGTCAACATCGAGGGATATTTCCCACAAAAATCAACTAAACAGCTTAATGGTGTTTAGATACATCATACATGTGATCATTAACTTCACCTAAAAAAGTCACTTTCACTCACTATCCAATTGCAAACAATGAAGCAGCCGACAGCCCTCATTGACGTGCATATTTTTATCCCAAATTCTACAATTAAGTTCAGTGTGTAAGTCGTGTGACTCGTGCCAAATTAGACCTATTATAAGTAAACAGCTTTCTTCCCAGGTCGCTACTCATGTGTATTCTCTTCTCACACACTAAAACATGATTGTAACTTGTAAGGACCATTAATCCTGACCCAGTGACCTTTATAGCCTCCATTTTTGCCAGTTACATCGGAGGTGCTCAAACATGACCTGTACACCTAGATCTAACCAAGAAATATGAACTTGGTAGGATTTTCAGATTCCATAGAGGAAAAGTTATACACTTGGTTACTAAATCTATGAGCTTTCAGCAGATTTCTTGTATATACAAGTTAGGCCCAAAAGTCTTCCAGCTTCAAATTTCTTATATTCCAGGATCATGACAGTAATTTCTAAGAGGACATCTTCTTCAATATGCACAGTAATTCCTTTTTGCTAAATCCCCTTCCTATAGGCGGTAAAAGACCAGGAATTCTGTCTAGAGAATGTAGTAAACGCAGGAATATTAAGTTTAAACTCTTACCCCGCCCACGCAACGACTGCCTTATCGCCTTTAGGGAGCCTCCTAGACATAATGCTGTGGGAAATTCTCTTTTGCAGTCCTACAAATTAAAACAAGAAACTATAAGATTTCTAGCCGCAACACCTTCCAGTGGATATTATGGCTAAATTGCACTGCATGATCTTCCTCAGGGAAATGTTTTGAAAGATAGTACAAGAGAAGCATATGTACTATGTTAATGGTAGTAAATTGCTTTGATCCGACTACTAGTCTCACTAAGACAATGCTAACTATATCAAACTTAAAAGTTAACTTATTCCACAAATAGCCAACAAAGATCATAAATAAATTCCAATCTGATATGTCTAGCAATCATATACACGGTAAAGTTGGTTCATACACTACCATACTTGCATCATATTCTTAAATTTTTCAAAGAATAAAAAGATATAGGATTGTTTGGAATTAGTGGCATAAACCATGGGATAAATCAGGTCGAAAAGTCAGAGCACTGCTACATATGAGCAGATAGAACACAATAAGAAAGATAATAACCGCTAAAAATTTGGTCAACAATTGTTGTTGGATAACAAATGAAAGATCAATTAGCCAAACAATTTCACCAATTTGCACAGGGAAATTACATACTTGATACTTCATCGCAATAAATATTTAACAAAAGGTCATATATTTATTAAAAGAAGAGAAAATGAAGTAGTTCCCACTTTCTGTCACTGAAGAGACATAATATTATAATATTACATGAAAAATAATATACAGCCAAAACAAGCACGGGTAACTTAGTAACAGCAAAACTACCAGGCGTACCAGCCCAAACAACATAAAGGTATAGCGCCATGTAAATGTCTCATATCAAGCCATACGGTCCCTTAACTAAAAACCAACAAACTAACCTCAAGACGATCCAGAAGGTTATCAGCCACGGAATTGATAAATGTATCATCTGAGCGTGACAACCATGCTGCTCGATCACGCTGCAAAGCAAGGAATGAAATATTTTTATGGTAATTTTAACATAATCCATTATCATAAACATCTAACATATTTTTGTGCTAATAGCAAAGTACCAGTCCATTTACATAAACTAAGGTCCAAAGTTGTTGTAATTGCACACTCGCCAACACAACTATTACGAGAGATACAAAGAATAATAGAACTTCACAGTATCACTAACCACTACTCCATACAAAAGCACCATGAATTTACAAAATGACACAGCATAATCTTGCCAAATTACTCAATATACTTTCACTCAGTCAAATAGATTCTGTCTAGGTATGAATTGGTAGTGAATTATTCGGATACCGATTGATAACTCGAGTCCACACCGACTGCACAGAATGATTACAAGGCCAAAGGCCCCTGAGATAAGCAACCTATCACACTTGTCTTACTGTCTAATTCCAAGATTCTGATACATAATCCGTTAAATTCAAAACAATTGAATAATTGATCATCAATAATATAACCTAAATATTGAAATTCAAAACAATTGAATAATTGATCATCAATAATATAACCTAGAATATTGAAATCCAAAATCAAACCCACAATAATAACAAATGCAATCAAAATGCAACCAATAAAATCATCACATTATCAACATTATACTTTACAAAACGACGTAAATCAACAAAATCATTACTCATAATCAAATATAATTTGCAATAAAAATCGAACAAATTAAAACAATTTGAGTTCAAATTGTGTGAAATGGACCTGTTTGCGCTTGAGATCACGATCGAAAATCTTGACTTTAGAACTGCTAATTCCATCCAAATTTTGGGTGCAAAATGAACTTCTACTCTCAAATGTAGTTGCTTTAATCCAAATTGATAAAACTTTTTTCCGAAAAATTGAATTGATTGCTCTCATTTTTGTTCGAATATAATTGGATTTACCAAACAAATAGTAGAAGCTAAAAGTCTAAAACCCTGCGCCAATTAGTGGTGGGCATGGGCCGTGCCGGGCCTGCCGTGGGCCGTGCCTAGGCGGGCCATGAACAGTGTCGTGCCGGGCCGTGCCGGCCCACGGTGGAGGCGTGCCGTGCCGGCCTTCAAGGTTTCCCTGTCCACGGCACGGCACGGCCCACCGTGCCGGTCGTGCCGTGCCGGGCCGCCCGTCGTGCCGGCCACCGTGCCGGCCCACGGTGGAGGCGGGCCGTGCCGGCCACCGTGCCGGCCCACGGCTTACCCTTTTTTCTTTTTTTTTTTTAAAAAAAAAAATTAAAAAAAACTTTAAAAAAACTTGAATTTTTTTTATGAAAGAAAAAATTGAATTGAATAATTATACAATTTAATATTTGAATTTAATAATTATTAAATTTTTTATGGAGTTAAGTTATATTAAATATTGTTTAAATTATATTAATATTTATTGTTCATTCATAATTTACTATATATCATATTATTCATATAACTATATAAGTATTAGACAAAAATTAAATAACAATATAACATATTCCATAAAATTAAAAGTTGAAAAAATTCATTCATAAAAATTTATTAAGTAAAAGATAATATGAAGTACAAGTGTACAACTAACAATAATTGATGAATAACTTATTTTGTTATTTTATTATACGGCTAATGTTAATAGAGTACATAGCCAACATAGGAAATACTAACATTTTCACTAATTAATAGAGTACATAGGAAATACTAGAATTTTCGCTAATTAATATTAATTCTCGAGTTGTTGGTAATCTTCAATCAAGGTCTTCATTATCTTCTTCGTCTTCATTTTCGGCTTCATGTTCACTAGCTAATGCGGAGGAGCTAGTTGAACCAGAACGATCGGAACCATCGATGTTGTCGTTGGCCGTAAAAGTACGATCTTGGATGCGTTCTTGGGCATCCATCCAATCCTTCAAGCAAACACACATTTCTAGTGTTTCGGGCTTCAAACTTGTTCTTCTATCGTCTAGAACCCTTCCCGAAGCACTAAAAGCTCGTTCCGAGGCAACGGAGGAGGCTTGGATGCTGAAAATATCACGTGCCATTGCCGCCAAAATTGGATGCTTTGTGCTTTGGGATTTCCACCAATCTAGGATGTCCATCCCCAACCTTGAATCTTCGTCCAAGCCTTTCATGAAGTCGTAGTTTAAGTACATTTGCAACTCCGAAACATCGCTTTGTGTTCGCCTTGATGATGATCCACTACCTGAAAACTTAGATAACATGTTAGCAGCTTGGGCCGCCAAACTTTTGCCCGTTTTACTTACGCTTTTGGATGTTTGAGAAGGGGCAAAATGAGTGACGGTTCCATATTTAGATTCATAAACTCTATATAACTCAAAAAATTTATCTTTCACATGATTTTTATATTGTTCGACACCATCACCGAGTTGCATGCATTCATAGTAAATATTGGAGGGAAAAAACAAGAGCAGCGCCAGTTTATAGCCGTTAGCCCGCGGGCCGTGCCTGCGGGCCGTGCCTGCGGGCCGTGCCTGCGGGCTATTGGCCGGGCTCGTGCCGTGCCGGGCCACTTTTGGATTTTTTTTCACCGCAGCCCGCACGAGGCACGAGGGGCGTGCCATCTTGCCGGGTCGGGCCTGCCGTCGGGCCGGGCCGTGCCGGGCCATCCTCGTGCCGTGCCCGGGCCGCCCGCGTGCTGACCCGGCCCATGCCCAGCTCTAGCGCCAATAGAGAGAATTAACGGCTCATGGATTTGCCACGGCAACTATACAAGTGGGGTAAAAAGCTTGAATGCGGTAACACGCGGGTTAGTGAGAGCTTGTTTAGTTCACCTTATTTTTTTTTTTTCTCAAAATCGATTTGATTTAATTTGCTCGGTTTTGATCTGATCTGGATTGATTTGAATGTTTATCAAATTTTAACATTATGTGTATTGCAATCTATTACTTTAACCCTATGTGTAGTATAATTTTTTAACTTATTTTTTCTGATTTAATCTAATTTGAACTTTTTTTCAATAAGGTGAACTATACATAAACTAAACTCCCAATATTTTAATTGCAAGACAAATTAGTAAATTACATCTAGTGACACTAGCTTAACTCAATTTCTTCTATAGCCCCAGAGTAACATGGAGGTTGTGTGTTTTCATGTTATTCCTACATAATCTTCTTATTATTTCAAATTTTATGTACTAGTATATGTTATTGTCTTTTTTAAATAACTATAAGGTATGCTCTTTAGGCATTTCTATTTTGATATCCCACATCATCTAATACATGAATTTCTTATGTTAAGTTGCATTTAATTGCTTACTAACAATATTTCATGTCATATGTAATTCTCTCAAAAGGAGTGCATAGACATATAGGATGGTTTTGGATAAAAAAAAAAAAAAAAAAAACAAAAACTTTCAATTTTAAGCAAATTAACACAATCTAAGAACATGATTAAAAGTTGGGTTTTTCTAAGCTATACCTCCAAGTTCTTTGGTTTTTAAGCTGTACCCATTTAAATTCAAATTTATAAGTTGTGTCCACCACCTCACGATATTTTATCAACAATATCCTTTGACAGTCATATCCGTTAACGAAAGTTAAGTTATTTTATCAACAATGGTGTCGTGGCGTTATTAATTTCACTAGTGTCCCGTTCTAATTGGTTTAACACTTTAAAAAAATTAAAATCAGAAAATAAAAATAATAATAAAAAAGAAGTTATTGTTAACGTCAAAGGTTATTGTTAATAAAAATTAGTGAGGTTGAGGCCTTGAGGGCACAGCTTAGACGTTTGAAAAGGCATGAGCACAACTTAGAAACCGAAGAAGTTTGGGGGTATAACTTAGAAAAAGTTTTTGTAAGAATATGAGCAGTGGTAAAAATAACATGAGCTAAATGTAAAATTAATCCCATACTCATGAGTATTGGACGCAAGTTTGTGTAAGAATATCAATATCCAAGTTGGAGTACCATATACTCCCTCCGTGTTTAAATTAATGAAACGTTATGCTTTATCGATCATGTTTAAATAAATGAAATGTTTTCTTTTTTAGGTAACTCCTCTCTATTTTTTAATAATATTCTCTCTATTTTTTAATATAACTAATGGTCCTCACAAAACCCTTTTCTCTCTTCTCTCTCCTCAACTAATACCCCACTACCTATTATTTTATTAAATTCAACTAACTTTCCTAAAACTCCATGAAATTCAAAACGTTTCATTTATTTAAACACACTTAGAAATAATAGATAGTATTTTTTACAATAAGTTAGTTTGTATGATATGTTTTCCATCCCCAGTTCCCCACCCTCCTTAAATTGTTATCCAAATAATGGATTTAGTGCCCCTCCTTCTTCTTTTCCTTCCAAATAAAGTAAGCTCGGATGGGTTATTTGAGAGATATAAGGCTCGGTTTGTGGCCAATGGTAAGGGAGAAGAGGTCGGTGTTGATTGTGATGAAACGTTCAGTCCCTTTGTCAAACCAACAGTTATTCATACTATTTTGGGTTTGGCTGTCTCTCGACATTGGTCTGTCTACCCATCAGTTGGGCGTTAAGAACGCCTTTCTTCATGGTCACCTTCAGGATATTGTATACATGCATCAGCCGGTTAAGTTTGTTAATTAGAGTAAACCCAAACATGTTTGCCTCCTCCGTCGGCCGATCTATGGTCTTAAGTAGACGCCTAGGGCCTAATATCAAAGATTTGCTTCTCATATTATCTCCCTCGGTTTTGTGAACAGTTAGAGTGACACCTCTCTCTTCATATTCTGTCAAGGTACAACCATGGCTTATTTATCGCTTTATGTTGATGACATTAATTTGGCTTGCTCATCTGACTCTTTATAGCTTCATATTACTTCACTCTTATTAAGTGCTGATTTTGCTATGAAGGATCTTTGCCTTCTGTCTTCTTGTAACACCCCGATAATTCTCTCTTTAAACCTGTGAGTACCCTGATCAAAATCCAAGAGTAATACTGACGTGCTACCACTACATGTTCAAACGTTAAGGCTAAATCAGAAGTTAGCAGCGGAAAAATTAATTCAGTTATAAATAAGTTTCAAAACCAAATTAAGTCTTACAACTTGAAACCATTAAGGCCCTTATTCAAAACCCAAACTAGTAAAAGTAGTATATAAATGAAACTGAGTTTAAATAAATTCGAAAGTAAGTAGCAAAATAAGATACGAAAAGTAACCAACACTCCACTCAAAATTCCACCACCTTGATGCAAATTCTGATTTTGTAAAAACCTGTGGTTAATCTACTCCCTAATATTACAAGTGTAAAAATTGGATCGTCACAGGGTCATTGAAAGGCGAAGCCCATGACCAAAGAAAGACACACAAAAGCACGCAATCAGCAACGCTGAGTACATACAAGCTACGGAATATAATAAGAAATCTCTAGCATGCTACTAATATTCAACCATCACATACAATTAAATTATAGACTCAAACACACGACTCAATTGTCAACTTTACTAAGACTTCACTAGTTAATAATAATTTAGTCATTTCATTTTATTTATCGGATTAAGCAATAGACAAGGTTGTCCATCCCATGCTCTATTTGGAACTAACATCAATAAAAGAAAAACCCCATGCCACCTTTCGGAAACATCAATAAACATCCAATGGCCATGGGCGTGACTCCGTGACCATAGCTAGTATGAGATCTCATCTAACTCCTTATAGTTTTTAAAAAGTATTTAAAAAAGGAAACTCGTAGATCAGACGGCCTCTAGAAAAGTGCACGGCTATTGTTTGGATGATTTGATATTTAATTGATTGTATTGTTTTGCATACGAGTCATTACTGTTTCGGGGTTTTTTGTGATTCCCTCGGATACTGGTCACGCTCTGCTGACAAAGACTCGGACATCTGCAAAATAACGAATATTCCGGTGATCGGAATATTCGCCTCCGACGCTCAAGTTAGTGAACGGAAACGGAAAAGGCTAGAGAGAGAAAGTAGAGAGAAGTTGGAGCTCTTTAGTGCTCTTGTATTAATGTCACCTCCAAATCCACCCCTCCCATCATAAATGATTGGGGTATATATAGGGGTGGGAGCATGTGCCCCCTAGGGTTTATGCCCTAAAATCTCGTGACATGACTGGCTGCGCAATCAGAGGTCGCCACGTGTCGTGGGGGGCGCCGTTTTACGGCTTTCAAGGTTTTCTCGGGGTTTGGGCCTGAGGTCATTAGGGCCCTTTTCTCTTTCTAATTGCAGCATCGGGGCATTTAGAGATGGCTGACAGGTGTCACCATGATAGGTGGACACGTGTCTCACTCTCATAGGGCCACGTGTCGCCTGTTTATTGGGCCACGTGTCACTATGAGATTGGGCCACGTACCTGGGGTATTTTTACCCTAAACATTTGCCCCTCAGAGGGGGTGGCTCGTACACTTACTGGCCGCCTCCTCTGATCTTGCACTCTGGACGTCCTGGTACTCTGGGTTGGGTTTGCTTCCCATCTGCCCTGGACGTCCATATACTTTTGATTCAAGGCTCTTTTTGCTACGTGGACGTCCATATATTTTGCCCTGGACGTTCTCGTAGTCTGGAATGAGCTTGGCTTTTTGCTTATCTGGACGTCCAAACTTTGTACTGGACGCTCTCGTACTCTGAGAGAGGCTTAACCTCTGAATTCATGTGGTCGTCCACTTATTTCAAGCTGGACGTCCTCATACTCTGGGAGGAGTTGATCCCCTAACTGCCCTGAATGGCCGCATCAATGAGACTGGACGTTCTGATACTCTGGGAGGAGTTGATCTCCTAAATGCCCAGAACGGCCACATAAATGAGACTGGACGTTCTGATACTCTGGGAGGAGTTGATCTCCTAAGTGCCCAGAACGGCCACATCAATGAGACTGGACGTTCTGATACTCTGGGAGGAGTTGATCTCCTAAGTGCCCAGAACGGCCACATCAATGAGACTGGACGTTCTGATACTCTGGGAGGAGTTGATCTCCTAACTGCCCAGAACGGCCACAGCAATGAGACTGGACGTTCTGATACTCTAGGAGGAGCTTATCTCCTAACCACCCAGAACGGCCACATATCTTCTTTGGGGTAATCTGGGCTTCCATGATTTCAGACGTACTTCCTGGCTTTCTAATCATGCTTCGTACGTCTGAATTCCTGTTTTAGACTAAACGTCTGAGAACTGGGCGGACGTTTTTCCTCTTAGATTTTCTCAAGTTTTGGAGACTAAGTGTTGAAGGTGTAAAATTCTTGAATTTTCCACTTAACTCATTTCAATTCACTTTAACGTGCCGTTAATTGTTCGTCTGGTCTTTTTCACAAGTTAGCAGAACCCTAACGTCGTCCTGGCCCTTTCTTCGAGTAATTTCTCAAGAAATTACCAGTTGAATGTTTAGGCGGGTAAAATGATTTTACCATTTTACCCCCATGAATTCATTCTATAAATATGGGGAGTGAATTCTCATTTTCACACTTTACCCAATTGTGAATTCTAGAGAGAAGGCAGAGCATTCTAGTGAGAGAAAGTTACTTTTTCCTTAATCTTCAAGAGCGCCGCCGTGAGTTTGAGTTTTCCGGTCAACCTTCAAGAGCTTCACCACCACCTTCAAAGTTTTCAGAACGTACAAAGGTAGGCCGTCTACATTTCCCTTTTTTTTTTTTTCCTTGTTTTATTTTTCTTTTACTTCAATTCTGGATCCATACTCGGCTTCGTCCGACTCTTCTCATGAGGCCGGTCGTTCGCCTGGGACTGAGGAATCTAGAGTGGACGGAGAAGAGTTGTCTCCTCCTTGGAGTGAGTCTATGTCTGATGCGTATCTACTCACCCCCACTTATTCTTCTCTGTCCCAACAGGCAATGGCAAGAACCATGCGTACGCGTGAGTGTCATGCGGCCAGGAACCCAGACGGCAATCTGGTTCATCCCAGGGTCCCCTATGACCCTAGTAACCCAAGTACTATGGTGGAGACTAACTCCACCACTCAAACTACGACCGCCTCCACTGGCTCCCATCATTTGGCCGTGGAGGTCACTTCTTCTTTCGAGGAACGCCTTCAAGCTGAAGGCGCCTCGTCCGCCCCTGCTCCGGAACTTAGGTTCCCTCATTTCGCCAGCTCGGTCATGGATGGGGCCGAGCTGGTAGCTTGCAAAGACAACCCTTCCGATCCTGGGGCAGGCGCTTCTGGTTCGTCCGTCCCCACTTCTTCTCAACCTCGGCCTCAACTGGGTGGGGCGGACAGACCCTTAACAGGAATCTCAATCCGCGAACCGTCCGCCCTGCCTATTCGCAACGCCCCTCCTTCGGGAAATGAGGTGGACGCTGCCAAGGATAAAGGCAAGCGTCCAATGTTCGAGGAGGACGTTCCTTCTTCAATGGGCGTTCCAAGCTCAAGGGGCCGAAGCTCGGCCGAGGCAGCAGATTTGGACAGAGTGTTGTCTTCGGAGTTTGGGAGTGCCCCTTCTCACCAAGTGGAAGAAGAAGAAGTTGAGAAAGAGGCCGTGGGTGAGACGGCCGAAGGCGAGGCGGCGGCCGAAGAAACTGTCGCCAACATAGATAACTTCAGGGACCCGTACGCCTGTAGAGTTGGGGAGACAGCCCTGAAGTTTTTAAGGAAGGATTTTGAGAAGTACAAGGAGTCCCTCCATTTGGGGGAGGGATTCGAAATTCAAGTCCCCAGGAAAGCCATTGCTGTGGCTACCTGGGATGAGGAGAAGCCGCGCAAACGAGCGTTTTGCATCTACAGGGCCGCCTTGGATGTGGGGCTCCGCTTCCCTCTTCACCCATTCGTCCGGACTGTCCTGGACGAGTACGACATCGGCCTCTTCCAACTGACGCCAAACAGTTGGTTGAACATTTTTGGGTACTTAGTGACGTGCATCGCTAGGAAATTTACGCCAGACTTTGCGGTCTTTTGTGAGATGCACTCACTCACTCGGCTGGAAAAGGATGTGGATGGTTGGCTCATCTTGAGTGCAACCAGGGATTACATGGTCGTGGTCGACCGTGTCAGTAAATGGAGGGACTGGAAGCACCGCTTCTACCGTGTCAAAACTCAGGACGCGGAGTTCAACCTCCGCATGAACAGGTGCCGTCCAGAGCCTATTCAACTCGGACGCGGAGACCACAAGCCTGACAAGCCGCCCATCCACCCAAGCCACGAACACCAGCTCGAGTACTTCAAAGTTAATCGAGTCAAGCGGGGCGACAAAACTGAACGGGCCCCTAGCCATTGGGTTCCTCTTGCCAATTAGCTTAGGGACCCTATCTTCATGTCTGCGTACGGCCTGTACCAGAACATGCCCCAAGGTGGACACTTAGATATATAAACTGAACGGGCCCCTAGCCAGTGGGTTCCTCTTGCCAATTGGCTTAGGGACCCTATCTTCATGTCTGCGTACGGCCTGTACCAGAACATGCCCCAAGGTGGACACTTAGATATATAAACTTTTTGTACGCACATAGAGTTTTTTAGAAAAATATTCTAACACTTTTGCTTTTTGTTTTTGCAGCGGAGGCGTACGCTATGCTTGACTCTGCCCAAAAAGCAGAGGTTGAGATGTCCGAGGTGGACTTGGCCAGATACAAGGCTCGTTTCAAGATGTACGAGCAACTCAAAGAGGTAAACACTTAGTTTATTTTTTCGAATTTCTCATTCCTTAATGTATCCGTTCTGCTATATTGGGAGGAACCTACTTCCTGAGTTTGCACGGACGCTTTATGTCCGTTCAGGCATGCTGGAAGGGAGCTCCTTCCCCAATTTACACGGACGCAAGCATATACTTTGCCTTGTAAAATTTTTCAAACTTTGGTTGTATTTTTGCAGTCCTCCTCTACTCCGAAGGCTAGGAGGAAGCAACCGGCCACGGCCACTCCTGATGCGAACGCATCCAAAAAGAGGAAGACGGTTGCTTCCAAGACGTCTTCACAAACCACGGCCAAGGCGAAGTCGCAGACTGCTACAACGCAGTCTCAAGGAGAACAACCCCGGCTGACACAAAGCGGGGCCTTTAAGCCCATGGAACCTGTTGCTGATCAGGTCCATGAAGAGTCCGTCCCTTCGAACGGTGGGGATAAGTTAACCCCAGAAAAAATGACCGGTCGCTGGATCGGGACGATGCTGGTCAACCAGCCGTCCAGCGATGCTGATGAGGGTCGTCCGGATGAGGGGGAGGCTCCTTTGCCGCCTCCTCCCACCAATCTTTCTCCTCCAAGCTTCTCCACTGGTTAGCCTTTTTCTTTCTTACTTTTTTACATCTTTATTTACTGGTGAATTTTAGCTAACTCTTCTTACACGGTCGTCCGCAGATATCTCAGAGGAGTTGCAAATGAGGCTGCCCGGCCAGTCACTGACTGGCGCGGACAGGAAGGCCATGCGCGAGGCCATGGTTCGCGCGGTTCCCCAAGCGCAGCGTGATAAGCTGCGGGGAATCAATGAGGGCTTCCTCGGCCCTATGCTCAACTGTACTGCTGAGGTACGTCTCCTTTTCTCTATACCTTTTCTTTCCAACACTTAGCAAATTCTTCTATATTTGACTAAGTTTCCTTCTTCTGTCCGCAGCTCTTCCTCCGCCTGAACGCCTTCCTTGAATGGAAGGATAAAGAGAACGAGCGGCTGAAGCAGGCTTGGATCGAAATCAGGAAGGCCGAGGATGCTGTGACGGGGACGGCCGCCGTCCAAAGGGTACATTTTGAGACCCAAATAACCGCGCTGTCTGACAAAGCAGCGCGGCAAACAGAGGACCTGGTCAAACTGGGCAAGGCACTCGAACAAGAGTCCTTGGCCAGGGAGGCCTTGAGGGTTGAAAGGGACGAGGCCGTCCTGGAGAAGGAGAAGTGGAGGTTGGGCTTCGAGGCGTCCGAAGCCTTGAAAAGTGAGCTGAAGTTGGCCCAAGCCAACCTTAAGTCTGCTCTAAATGAAGCGGACGCGCTGAAGGTCGAGGTGGAGACCTTAAAGAAGTCCATTGCGGACTATGAGGAACAACTTAAAACTCCTCGGCCGATCAGCGTTGAAGAAGTCATCCGCATCGAGCAAAATGCTGAAGACATGCTTAAGGCATACTTCTTTGATGCCTTCAACTTGATGGTGGATGAAGGTGAAGCCGCCTATTACGAGGAACGCTTCAAGAAGCGGCTTCAGTACGTCTGCCTTAAAGAAGAGGCAAGGAAGGCCGGCATGCCTCCTCCAGAACTAGTAGTTACTTCCCCCGAGTCCGGAGAGGACGGGGATGAGGAGGAGGAGGCGGACAACAAGGCTGCCCCGGCCAAGGACGCCAAGACAGCGGAGGAGCCTTCCAAAGATAACACGGCTAAGTAGAGCTCAGGTCCTCCAGCAGCCGTCTGCTCAGCTTTCCTTCTTTTTTCAGCTTACTGTGTACTTAGCTTATTTTGTACTTCTCTTTTTTTTGTTCTAATTTTGAGGCCGCCTGTTCGAGCGGTTTTGTAAAAATTTCGGCCGCCTTTGTGCGGTCTTATTAATGAAAATTTTGTCCGCCTTTTGAGCGGTTTTTACTTCTGTTTCATACTTAGCAGTTTTTTGCAAATTTTCTGCTTTTGCAAGTTTTTTGTACGTCTCAGTATTATGACTTTCCGTACGTTCCTAGGGGTATGCCCCTTTATTCGGTGTTCGCCTAGTCCATTTTCTAAGTGGTTTGATTAACTTGGTAGTTTTTATGCCTTAAAAGGGTATGAAGACTAGCAAGTTAATCAAATCATAGTAATGATTGCCCTTGGACTAGGTGAAGCACCAAATTAATTTAATTGGCCGTTCGGCTATCATTGTACGAGTAGTCCGTTGAATCTATCGCTCGGACGTACCCTAGAAATCCCAAGTATTATCTCAACTTAGAGATTCCTTGCTTGGCCGGGCTAAATGCCTAAGTATGCCCTTGCCCCATTTGTAAAGGACACTTGTTTTCTACACAAGTTCGGAATACCTTGCCTCAATCGTCCGCCTAGAATTGGGCGGACGCATTGATCTCTGAATTAAATCAGTTTCAGTTTTTTTTTTTTTTTTTTTTTTTTTTTTTTTTTGGGTGTGGCCGAATTGCTATATTGAGAGCAACCTTGCTTCCTTTTCACTTCGGCCATCTAGTAAGAATGGTAAGCCGTGTTGCCATATTGGAAGCAACTTAGTAAATCATTTCATTCGGCCTTTAATCATAAATAATAATAGGCAAATAAATACAAGTAAAGAAACAAATAGTTCAACAATGCCTGACTTTTCATTAATTTTGTCAAAGGTACATTGTTGTGGCCGTATGGCTTTAATTATAAGGCTCGGTCAGTAGACCTAGCTGTATAAACAGCTTTTTGGCTAAGTATTTAAAGAAATAAAAACTTAAACATGATATTTCTTCAAATTGTCAGTGTTCCACGTCCGTGGTATCTGACGGCCATCAATTGCCTCAAGGCGATATGTGCCGTCTCGGACTTCTTCCCTGATTCGGTACGGCCCCTCCCAGTTTGGAGTCAACTTGCCGTCCTCATTGGCACGGCCAACAGCTTCCATTCTTCTCAACACTAGATCCCCCATTTTGAGCGGCCGCTTAGACACTCGGCGGTTATATGCCCTTGTCATCCTTAAGCGATAAATTTCATGCCTAAGCGCCGCATTGCCCCTAGCTTCTGGAAGGAAATCTAGGGCGGTCTTCATGGCCTCCCAATTGGCCGATTCATCATAAAGCATTACCCGCAAAGTGGGCTCGTACATTTCAATTGGGAGTACAGCCTCAGCTCCATAGACCAAAAAGAATGGAGTCTCCCCTGTAGAACTCTTTGCTGTTCTCCGTATGGACCACAGCACATTGACCAACTCGTCTGCCCATAGGCCGCCTGCCTTTTCAAGCTTGCGCTTGATCCCATTTGAAATCAACTTGTTATAGGCCTCAACTTGACCATTGGCTTGTGGTCGGCCGACTGAGGCAAAGCAATGGGTAATGCCTTGGTCTCCCAACCATTCTTTGAGTTGACGCGTCTCAAACTGGGGTCCATTGTCGAACACCATTGACTGAGGTACCCCATACCGAGTGATTATGCTTTTCCAAATGAAGGCTGACACATCCGTCCATTTAATGCCCCGGACGGCCTCAGCTTCAACCCATTTAGTGAAGTAGTCTACTGCCACTAGTACATATCGTCTCTGGCCGGATGCAGGAGTATACGGCCCCAAAATGTCCATGTCCCATTTGGCAAAGGGAAGCGGACTACTGATGGCTGATAGACTATTTGCAGGACGATGAATAAGGGTTGAAAATTTCTGGCACTTGTCACATTTTTTCACAATTTTCATGGCGTCCGACTTCAGGCTCGGCCAGTAATATCCCAAATGTGTCGCCTTTTCAGCTAAGGCTCGTCCTCCAATATGCGAACCACAATGCCCCTAATGAAGGTCATCCAACACATCATTCCCTCTTTCAGGAGTTATACATTTAAGGTAAGGCTTCACAAAGGCTCTTTTGAATAGCTCCCCATCCTTCATCTCAAACCAGGCCGCCTTCCTCTTCAATAGCCAACTCTTTTTCGGATCGTCCGGAAGTATTCCATCCCTTAAGTAGGAAATAATTCCGTCCATCCAGGTTGAACTTCTATCTATTATCTGAACGGGCTCGGCATCAATGCTCCTTTTTTCCTTTACTTCCCAAAACACTGATCTTGGAGTATCACATGACGCCGAGGAAGCCAATTTGGAGAGGGTGTCCGCTTGATGATTCTCTGAACGGGGAACTTGCTTGAGAGAAAAAAGCTCTAGGCCTTCGGCCTCATTTTTAACTAGCTGCATGTACTTCATCATGGCCGGCTCCCTGGCCTCAAAGCCACCATTGACTTGGTGAACTATTAGCCGGGAGTCCGAGCATACTTCAACTTTGGTTGCCCCGGCCGCTTTACACATCCTTAGGCCGGCCAACAATGCTTCGTACTCAGCTTCATTGTTTGACGCTTGGAACTGAAACCTCAACGCGTACTCGTACTTGTCTCCCTCAGGAGATTCACATATGATACCAGCGCCACACCCGGTCGCTGTTGCACTGCCATCCACAAACACTTTCCAGACTTGGTCCCCGGCCGGCTGAAGATCAGGCCGCGTCATTTCAGCCAAAAAATCCGCAAAGGCTTGCCCCTTGATTGCCTTCCTTGGTTCAAACACAAGATCAAAACCTCTGAGCTCTAAGGCCCACTTGAGCATGCGGCCACTTGCCTCTAAAGTTGAGAACGGATTCTTCAAGGGTTGGTCTGTATAGACCACAATTGAATGTGCTAAAAAGTATGGCCGCAGCTTCTTTGATGCCGTGTACAAGGCCAGGCCAAATTTTTCAATTGGGGGGTACTTCAGCTCAGCATTGTGAAGTACATGACTGATAAAATACACCGGGACCTGATGGCCGTCCCTTTCAGCAAGAAGGACGGCACTTAGAGAGTGTTCGGAGATGGCAAGATAGATATATAGCTTCTCATTCTTGAGCGGACTGACGAGGCGAGGCAATGTATGCAAGTGATTTTTCAACTGTATGAATGCTTCCTCGGCCTCCTCTGTCCACTCGAACATGGCTTTCTTCTTAATGGTTTGAAAAAAGTAACGGCACTTATCCCCTAATCTTGACAAAAATCTTCCAAGGGCTGCTAAACAGCCGGTCAGTCTTTGCACTTCCTTGATTGTTCTTGGAGACTTCATGTCAAGGACGGCTTGAATTTTTTCAGGGTTGGCCTCGATTCCACGTTGATCAATCAAAAATCCGAGAAACTTGCCAGACTCAACACCAAATACACACTTCTTTGGATTTAACATCATCTTATGCCGCCTGAGTTCGGCGAACGTTTCTCGTAGATCCTTGAGATGGTCGGCCGGCTCTTTTGACTTGACAATCATGTCATCAATATATGCCTCCATGTTCCGGCCGAGCTGATCTCTAAAGACCGTATTAACAAGCCTCTGAAATGTATCAGGAGCATTCTTGAGGCCGAATGGCATAACCTTGTAACAGTACAACCCCTGCTCGGTCACAAACGCTGTTTTCTCTTGATCTTCTGCCCACAAAGGAATTTGATGGAATCCGGAGTATGCGTCCATGAAGCTCATAAGGGCGTGTCCGGCCGTAGAGTCAACCAAACGGTCAATCTTAGGCAAGGGGAAGCTATCCTTAGGACACGCCTTGTTCAAGTCCGTGTAATCCACGCACATCCTCCAAGTCCCATTAGGCTTTTTCACAAGAACTACATTGGCCACCCAATCTGGGTAAAAGCATTGCCGAATGAAACCGACGTCCAGCGGCCGCCTGATTCCTCTCTTCTCCGTGATTTCTCTTCTTCTGGCGGACAGGCTTTATCAAAGGATTCACGGCCAACTTGTGCACGGCCAGGTCAGGACTTATTCCTGGCATTTCACCAACTTCAAATGCAAACACATCTTTGAATTCCCTTAACAGCTGAACCAACTCATCCCCAAGCAATTCCAAGGCTATAGTGCCGACACTAACTGTCCGTTCTGGGTGGTTGGAGTCAAGCAATATATCCTGGTGGCTGCCGGCCGGCTGGGGCCTCAACTCATCTGGCCGGCCGACAGTCATTAGTTGCTAGGCTTCTTCTGCCCTGGTCGCCTTACGTTTCTGGCCGACCTGGTATGCTGGGGGTGAGGTTCCTTCTTCCTTAATCTCGGACAATTTTGGGCCGCGTGCTGTTGGCTTCACGGCCAGCTGATTACATTCCTTAGCCATTTTCTGACTTGCTTGAATTGTTCCAATTTTTCCGTCCGACCTTTCAAACTTCAGCAACATCAAATGGGGCACTATGACCGCCTTGGCTGCATTGAGAGTAGGGCGGCCAAGGATTACATTGTACCCAGTCAACTCTTTTACCACAAGGAAACGGACGACCATGTCTCTTCCTTCACCCTTCTGCCCAAAACGGATGGGAAGGTCAATCCATCCAACTGGATGAATGACATTCCCCCCAAATCCTACCAAGGGGTGAGTTATATCTTGGAGAGCATCTTCTAGGAAGCTTAAATTTCTCAAGGCCGAGAGACTTATGATATCGGCTGAACTGCCCGTATCAATCAATATCCGTCCCACCTTCAAATTTGCTATTTTCATTACAAAGACCATGGGATCATTGTGCAAAGCTCTGACCTCTCCACGGTCAGCCTCACTTATGATCACTTCAGGAAATGGCTCGGCCTTAACAACGTCCGTCTGCATCACATTTGACAAATTTCGAGCGTCCTGCTTGATTCCTTTCATGGTAGGGCCGCCTGAAGCAAAGCCTCCTGATATGACGGCCACAAAACCTGAATCAGTGCTATTCCCATCATCTTCCTTGTCATTCTTCTTTTCACTTTTTTGCTTTTTCTCGGACGTGTTGTCTGTCCGCTTGAAGGTGAATTTGGACTTGGTCACATAGGGTTTTTGCAGACCCTTGTCGGCCAACTTATCCAACAGTCTCTTCAAGTTGATACACTCATTCGTGTCATGACCCACATCCTTGTGGTAATGACAATACTTGTTCTTGTTTCTGTACTGGGCCGAGCCTCTCAAAGGCTGAGGCTTCTCAAACTCAAACTTGTCTTTTATCTCCATCAAAATGGAGTAACCATCCTTGTTGAACTCATACTGAGGCTCGTACGTCTTTCTTTTCTTTGACTTGGGTTGCTTGTCATCAGCTACCCAGATTTCTTTTCTTTTGTTTCCTTCTTTCTTTCGACCGGCCGAGTCTTGCTGAGAAGATTGCTTCTTCTCAGCCCCCTTGGCCGGCTGTTCTGATTTGGTGAGCGAACAAAAATCCGCGGCCTCAATATAGGCTTCGGCTTCCCGCAATACACCTGCGTATGACCGAATCTTTTTTCTTACCAAATCAAACTTAAAACCATTATGCCTTAATCCCCGGAGAAATTCTGAGTAAGCCATTTCGTCCGGAAGATTATGAATTTGGGCTTTTTCTTGGTTAAACCTTTGGACGTACGAGCGTAGTCCTTCATTCTTTCCTTGGACAATTGTAGCCAAGTTGAGACTTGTCTTTCTTGGTGGGATGTTGTATGAGAAGTTTCCCACAAACAACAAACTGAGGGTGGTAAAGCAATTGATGCATCCGGCTGGAAGGCTGTTAAACCAGTCCTGGACCACCCCTTTGAGAGTGGCCGGGAAGCATCTACACCATGTAGCATCATCTACACTTTGCAAGTACATCAAGTTCCTGTACGAGGTAACATGCTCTTCTGGGTTGCCCGTACCATCATAGGCACCCACTAGTACACTCTTCACTTTTGCTGGTTGAGGGGATGCTAGTATGTCTTGCAAAAACGGAGGCGGCTTATCTCCTAAATTCAACAAACGCATTTGCCAATCAATAGGCTGAGGCTGAGCGGACGTTCCAGCCAGGTAGGGAGTCTGGCCGAACATCTGACCATACGGCCCATATTGCCCAAAAACTTGGGGAGTTGGTTGTATCAACCCATTGAGTAATTGAGGGGGCTGATATTGCAATGACTAAATTGGACGGGGAGTAATAGTATGGCTCTTGCTGGAAGCAGCCGTGTTGGTGTATTGGGAGAAAGATTGGTTGGAGACTTCATCCGGCATGGTTGGGGTAGAGGCCGTGTCAGAGTATGCGGCCCTCTCCCGTTGCCTGTGCCGAATGTAATCCCTTGCGTCTTTAAAACGCTGTGACGGCTCAGTCTCAACTCTTGTCGGCTGTCTGCCCCTCCCCCCGGCCGACTGTGTTTTCGCCAGCAGGCTAGAGAAGTTGGTCCGTGGGACTCGGGGGACCTTCCATGCGGACGGCGGAATGGGGTGTTACCAGCATCAGTTGCGTTGGTCTTGTTGTTGGCTTTCTTGGAAGTGCCTCCTCTCCCCTTTTGCTGGGTAGCCGCCAACTGCTTGCGGAGCTTAGTCAGCTCGGCCATTAAAGTAGCTGGAGTAACAGGAGCTTGTTCGGCCTCTTCAAATGAGGCAGTCAAAGGATTGCTTGAGTGTATGGTAGTACGTATGTCCTCTACATATCCATCCTCGCCTGGACGAGGTCCAGAATTAGGTGTCTGGCCATCTATTGCCATAACGGACGAGTATCCCCACAGACGGTGCCAAATGTTTCGGGGTTTTTTGTGATTCCCTCGGATACTGGTCACGCTCTGCTGACAAAGACTCGGACACCTGCAAAATAACGAATATTCCGGTGATCGGAATATTCGCCTCCGACGCTCAAGTTAGTGAACGGAAACGGAAAAGGCTAGAGAGAGAAAGTAGAGAGAAGTTGGAGCTCTTTAGTGCTCTTGTATTAATGTCACCTCCAAATCCACCCCTCCCATCATAAATGATTGGGGTATATATAGGGGTGGGAGCATGTGCCCCCTAGGGTTTAGGCCCTAAAATCTCGTGACATGACTGGCTGCGCAATCAGAGGTCGCCACGTGTCGTGGGGGTGCCGTTTTACGGCTTTCAAGGTTTTCTCGGGGTTTGGGCCTGAGGTCATCAGGGCCATTTTCTCTTTCTGATTGCAGCATCGGGGCATTTAGAGATGGCTGACAGGTGTCACCATGACAGGTGGACACGTGTCTCACTCTCATAGGGCCACATGTCGCCTGTTTATTGGGTCACGTGTCACTATGAGATTGGGCCACGTACCTGGGGTATTTTTACCCTAAACAATTACCAAGTCTAAAATTAATTTATTAGTGACAAGCAATATTAATGACTCGTATGCAAAACAATACAATCAATTAAATATCAAATCATCCAAGCAATCCAAGTTCCAATTCAATTCTTGATTTATTAGTGACAAGCAATATTTATTATTAAATCATTTAACTACCTCGGTGTATAAACACCTTAAGTGCATAAAGCACCCCAAATCCTTAACCTCGTCTTGTAAGACTTTAATTCTTCCTTTACTCATTCTATCTCAATAATAATCATGAATGAGTAATAATATAATTCCATTCCAAATATTCACATACATTTGCCTCTAAACTCATCTTGAAAATTAATGCATAAATAATACTTACAAGATAAATTAATGCACTGTCCTCATACTTGAATCAAAACCAACCATCACATCAACATTAATCATAATTACTATCATACAATTTCAACCAATCCACAAGTTCCTAACATGATTCTAAGTTTTTCAAGTCCTAAAACATGCTCCTAAAGTCAAGGTTTTTGTATCCTTGTACGTATGTACCTTGAATAAACGAGTTGGTTGGCCACTTAACCAACTAGAAGTCACCTTCTATAAAACCCTCTCCAAAACCAAACAACAAAAGTCTAATAAATACCCACGCAATTAAATTTATAGCAATACTAACTTACTTTAAAAACTTCAAAATCCAAATCAAACAACACTTTAAAAACTTTCCCTTGAATTAAAATCAAAGGCTTATATATAGTACAATTCTTTAAATTTTCTTCATAAAAACCTTAAAGTACACTATTATACATGAAATTATAGCAAGTTTAAAGTTTAATAAAAATCTGAAAAATTATTTTATACATGAAACCTCAAAATTATAGTAATCTTTGAAACTACTTACATTATATGTTAAGTTAGTAAGCTTTAAACCCAATAATTCACCAATTCAATGCATTTAGAACTGAAAAAACAATAACCTAAAATCTAAAAATTTGATTTAGTAACAGAATGTATAAATACAACAATTTAAACTTGAAATATATAATTGGAATTCAATTAGTTTCATAATAACTCAATCAAACCTTCATATTTCACACTTAAACCCTAAAATAAACATAATTCAAAATCTGAAAATTAATTATATTCACAAAAAAAATATAACTTTAACATAATATAATTACTATAAATATATATAATTAACTTGGTTAACACGTTTTAAGCCCTAAAATCATGAAATAAAATAAGGTTTAAGCCTTAATTTTTCATACTTATAAAAATCTGAAAATTTTGTCATTAAATTAAACGTAGCAAAATTCACAAATTCATAACCTTTTGTAATTTATATGCATAATCAAATCATAGTAATAACAAATTAAGAACAAAATTTAAATAAAGATTAAAACTTGAATTAAATAGCAAAGATAAAATAAAGGAGGAGGAAGAAGAGAGTGTGCTATACGGATGGTGTGCGGCAGTGCGGGTGGCACAGTGGTGGTCGGAGACTGCAGGCGATGGCGGCGGCTGAGCAGTGACAGTGGCTGGGAAACGAATTTTTTTTTTTTTTTTTTTTTTGTGTGTGTGTTGGTCGTGAACAGCAAACGGGAGAAGGGAAAAGGTAGTAAGAAGGAAAAGGGGATAACATGAGAAAGTGGAGAGTTTGAGGGTATTTGGGGGTTTTTATGTGGGCTTGGTTTCCAAGTTTAAGCAAATAGTATTACATGCACCATGGTGCACCTATAACCAGGCTCAATCTGTCGCCTAGCCTAGATGAATTCGTGCTCAATAGAAAGAAGCCCGCGTCCAACATAAAGAAGCCCAACCATTTTTTTTGTCTTTTTTTTAATTTGTTTTCACCATTGAATTTTGATATTCTCCTATTTTCTACTTCTAAATTTTTTGAAAACCTAAATTTAAACTTTCAACAACCATTTTTGATTTTTCTCTCTCCTCTTTTTTTTTTAAGATTATTTTTTGCTTCCTTCATTAACAATTTTAATTCTCCTTTATTTAACCTCTAAATTACTAGAACCTCTAAAATTTTCAACAATGGGGAAAACTCTACTTTCTTTATCCACTTTAATCTAAAGTTTCTTGTACTTTGTTAGAAAAAATGGAGATTTGCTTCTTCTTTTTTTTTTTTTTTTTTTTTGGGAGCTTTTTGACCAATTTTGGTGGCTTGTGCAATAAAATTAGCAAATCTGATGTTAATTGTTCCATATCCATTACCTTCATATTTTTGTTCATATATTTCCTGTTTGATATTCATATACGTTGTCTTCTATGTCCATATATATGTGATGTATGAAGTAATAATTTGTGTATAACTTTTATCAAGTATTTTGGTATGAAATAATAATTTATTTGGATGTTGTGTGTTTCCTTCTTTTGTTGTTTATATTTAATTATAGACCAACTACTGAACGCCTTCAAAAAAATTCTGAACATCCCTTAGAAACTTCTAATAAGACACCAAAAGCAACACAAAAGCTCCCATAAACTTCTGATAAGCCCCTAGAATTTTCTGATAAGTCACTAGAAAACACTGAACCCACCTCAAAAACCTCTAACCCCCCTACAAAAACTTCTGAACCCCAATTACAAATCACTGAACACCCTTCAAAATATTTTAACCACCTTCAAAAACCTCTGAACCCAACCACAAACCACTGAACGCCCTACTAAAATCTCTGAATCCCCTACAAAAACTTCTGAACCCCAGCCACAAACACTAAACACCCTACAAAAACTTCTGAACCCCAACCACGAACTACTGAACACCCTACAAAAACCTATGAACCCCCTACAAAAACTTTTGAACCCCAACCATAAATCACTGAACACCCTACAAAACCTCTGAACCCCCTACAAAAATTTTTGATCAGCCTTCAGATTTTCCTTATAAACAACTTCATACGTTCTAACTACAATAAACAAACACAATTCATAATAACATAAAACAGCAAAGTTTAAATACTGGAAAAAAAATGTTCATAATTGCGTTTACAATTATTTTCTTAGAAGCATATTGACATGCTAAAGTCATAATCACCTAATCAAAAATGATTCCTAAGTCCTCTAACTATGCAGATAGGGAAGAAGAGTTGAACCACAGGGAAACAAGTCAATTTATTCTTAATTATTTAAAAGTAATCTAAATTATCAAGTAACAATTTGTTGTTATTAAAGGAACTATACTACGAAGAATATGAGTAGGGAGAAATAAAGGTAGGAGGAATCAAATAATAAAAAACCTAGGGCATAGGTTCACCAATAAACAATATTCCAGGGTAAAACATAACAATCAATCATCAATGCATCAATTAATCATATCATAAAGGGCTTTCGCTACATATTACAATCACAGAGATAATTTACCGGTATTAAATCTCATCTCTCGAATCTGGACCTAACCATTTATAAATTAATCTGCCTATTGAAACTTAGCCTAAACATCAATTCTCATCTTTCGAATCTCGAATCAATATTGCTAAACTCATACAATTAAACCAGGCCTAATCTAATTGCATAGCATTAAATCAATTAATAGGAAATTAACTAAGCATTGACAGTCAACAATAATAAATTACCCCTTCATATTATTTACTAGATCCCCATAAACCCTAGAAAGAAATCTACTCACACATAATTAACTCTAAACTAAACAAAGCAAAAAAACAATTCATGAAGGAATAAAGAAATAAAATTGCTGAAATTAATAAAGAAGAAATCGTTACCCAAGAGTAAAGTTAGAGAGAAATCTAGAGAGAGAAAATAAACTAAGTAGAGAGAGAAAGTCTAAGAGAAGAAGTAACTAAAATTAAAAACACTAAATCGTACTTATACAAAGCCTCTAACAATTCCTAATTAGAAACTGAGTAATCATCGAATAAGACTCCCCAAAAACACGAGCCCGATCGGGCGAAGGGCCGCCCAATCGGGCCCGCCTTTTTCCTTGCATCGTTCTTCCGCGCAGCCGCCCGATCGTGCTAGTGCTTTGCCCGATCGGGCCCGGCTATACTTGGAGCTTGAACTTCGATTGGGCCTTAATTCCTAGCCCAATCTGGATTTCCACTTAGGGGCTTTAATCACTCGGTCCAGTGCTCGTATTTCAAGTGTCGAGCCCTTAATCACCGACTTGATGACTATAACCGGCCTTCGGCTGCAAAAAGTGGTCGTGCTCCTCCAATGTCCATAGTTGCTCCATAAAATCCGGAAAATGCTCCAAAAGTGCAATTCCCTACAAAACTCAACCAAAACAACGAAAATACTAGAAAACACCAATTAGTAATAAAAGTGGCTCTAAAGAGCCAAAAACACTACCAATTATGACCAAGGGACGGGGGTAAAATACTATATAAAATAGAAATATCACATATATGAATACTTAGAGAATTATGTAAAACAGAATGGTTCATTAAAGTAACCTAAATGTTCATAAAAATGGAAATAATGTTCATAATATGATACTGCTGATAACAATTTTGATAATAAATACAATGGAAAGTACGTTACTCGAATTATTTGAACAAAATGTTCAAAAACATGATATAAACAAATTATATTTATAAATTACAAATTAAAGCATCAATTTTACAATTAAATTATAAATGAAACTGAAAATCATCAAAAAAAAAAATAAGCAATTCAAATCAAAATTCAAATTCAACACACTTTCAGCAGCTTAAATAACATTAATTATATGAAAACCTTTCAAATAATCAATCTAACTCAATTGTTCATAAAAAAACATATACATGTTTTGATATCTAACATAATATATTCATAATTACAAAACATATAAAGGTTTTAAAAATTCATATATCGAAAACAAAATAAATTTTCATATGCAGAGAATCAAATGTTTAGATATATAAATGGAAAAATTGCCATTAATAATCCTATCTTTGCCCCATCCGCCCAAAATAATCCCACCTTTTGATTATTTTTAAATAATTCGACCTTTAATATCAATCAGCTGTAAATGGTCACAACCGGTCATTTAACTTGTTGTAGCAAGTCACATAACACGTGTCGGTATCTGATTGGTCAATAAATAAAAAATAAATATTTTTTTAAAAGAAAAATAAAAATAATTTTAATTTAATTAGATAAAAAAAAACAACCCCACCACCATACAACCACCCTCCATGGCCGCCACCTCCACCAACTCGACCCACTGCCTCCCCTTAGCACCGGAGCGCCGCTCCGACCACCCTGCCTCCTTTTTCCTGAACCGTCGACTTACCTCCACCAGCCCAACCCTTGAAAAACTCCTTCCCCTTCCCGATCCCAACCTCCCTACCCTCAAAAAACCCCACGCCTCTTTTCTGGCCCCTTCCTTCTCCCACTCCCGATTCCGTCCCTTTTTCGGCCCCTTCCCTTTCCCATTCCTCGATTTTGGCCATCCTCTCATTCCCACGCCTTGATTTCGATCTCCTCCCCCTCCCACGCCTTAATTCTAGCTCGTCGTTTTGCCATTTCGGTAATAAGGGTGGTGGTTTTAAGGCAACGGAAGGGGTTAGGGAATGGACGACGACCAGCACGGAGGAGTTGGGGTGAGGACGCGGTGGGGCTAGGGAGTGAACGTGGCAGGGCTGAATGGCCTGGTTTGGGCCGATGGAGGTGTTGAGGAGGTGGCTGGGGGATTGGGCCCGGCGGTTCTAAATTTTTTTTCTTTTTATATTATTTTTACAAAAGTTAGTTCAAAATAATTAATTAATGTTAAATAATCATTTTTGTAAAAAAAAAATAAAAGTAAATGTAATACCCCGTATTTTCATACGTATTTTCCTAATTAATTAATTAGGAATTATTTTTTAAAAGGGTATTTTAGTAAATTTATTATTTGGAGCTAAAATAATATTTGAATTTTGGCGCCAAAAGCATTTTTGAAAACTAATCATTATTTTGGATAAGATTTATTATCCATTTATTTTATCTTAAATACCGGATTATTTACATATTTCAGATATTTTAATTATAGCAAAATTATATTTTATTAATTATATCAAATGGCCGAAAATTCCCATTTATTTAGCTAGGAAATTTGGATTTTCTATGTATAGAAAATCTAATTTTCTTAGTTAATTATTGGTGAATAATTGGTATTTAATTAATTAATTATTTATTTAATTATTCTATATTATTTACACAATTATTTTTATTCCTTAAACCGAGCAAAATCTTCCTAAATACTAGTAAGGGAATCTCCTATTTTCCTTAATTCTAATTCTCCATCTTTTTAGTATCCAATCATCATATTCTCTTGCCTTTTGTTCCTCTTGATTATTCCCCAAGTAATTCTAATTTCCTTATTATTTTTCATGACATACATACATTCCATATTCAAGTATACACAATCACCTTAATATCCAAACTTTCCTTAATTCTTTACTCACTTCTCCAAGTAATCTTTTAAACCCTAATTACCATAATTCTTCCTACATTTTCCTACCTTAATTATGCTCATACTAGCCTATAAATACCCCTTCATACCTCTCACATTCTTCACACCAATTCTCTTCTTTTCTTCTCCTCAATTTTACACAAATCATCCCGTTTATCTTTGAAGCCAATTTTCGGGCACTTCTGGTCAGTTTTTGGGGTATTGACGTTTCACAGAAGACTGTTCCTCTCTAAAAATCCTTGAAGTTAGGGTCAAGAATCACCCAATTCGGAGTTATATCAAAGGAGTTATAGCCTCTGCAAGTTCTGCCTATTATTTCCTACGCAAATCCAATTCTTCTCTTTTCCTTGGTTTCTTATCTTTTCTTCTTCTTTTCTCTTATTCAAGTATTATTATTATTATTATAGGGGATTTATAAAAATTATTATGAGTAGTTTTAATTATATAAAATCATATTTTAATGATGTTTATGAGAAATTAATTAAAAGGTTCATGTACATATAGTTGGGGGTTTTTAATTATTTGTTAACCTTATATTGATTAAGGTTATATTAATTTGTAGGGTGTGTTCTATCAAGATTCTTGAGGTTCTTTTGGTGTGTTTGCTAAGCAAGGATCAAGGTACGTTAGGTGGCTAGATACCTTTGAAAGTGATTGGTTTGAATAACATGTTTTATATGATTTGATTGGTGATTGAATTAAATTGATTTGAATTGTGATTTTGAAATAAATTATGTTTGGAGGTATTGATAAAAGTATTTTGAATGATTGATTTTTAAATCATGTTTTGAATGGTTTGATCGAATTACTTATCATGTTTAAAGGAATTGATTTGAAAAGTTTATTGAATTTAATAAAAGGTTTTTTTCAAGGAAGAGTTATTGATTTTGAAAAGTATTAATATGAGATTTTATTCTCAAGTATTTATTTAAAAGGTTTTGATTTTGAAAGTATGTGGAAGGAGTTTGAATTATATTGGAATTATTGGATATTAAAAGGATTTATTATTGAACCATTGAAATATTATTATTAATGCTTTATAAGCATGTTGCTAATCCCACTATGCGGATTTGGTTTATTGATAAGACTATGGATTTTGTATGACCTAGTCTTTCCTCAAGAATAGCCTTGTAATATAAGGAGACTAGCTTGGGGGGTGTGCACACTTGGGTGAGGAATTGAATTTAAAGAAATTGGTTCAAATAGGAATTGGATTTTTAAAGGAATTGGTTTATCAATTATTTTGAATGTTGAATCATTGGAATTGGTTTTGAATCATGAGTTTTGGAATTATTGGATTATTTATTGGAATTGGTTTTAAAAGCATGTTTGCGAATAAATTGAGTTTACATTATCTTGCACTTATCGTACTTAGCATAATTTGCTAATCCGTATTTCTTATTTGTTTTGGTTCGCCCTGTTTACCGTAATGGTTAGCAGTGTTGACTATTTTCAGGTGGAGTCATGAATGAGCATATGAGAGTCCCGGGATTTGCTTCACCTAGTTTAGGAATGTTGGTCTTGTCTTTATTTATAGTACTCATAACAATGTTACTATTTTGATAAGTATTAATAAAAGAAAGTTGAGTTTCCGCTGCAAAGTATTGGTTTATTTAGTAAGTTTGAGTAGCCTTGCGTAATCACGCGGCGGTAGTATGCCCAAGTCTATCTCTACGATATAATTATATGTATTATACTGGTATTTCCGTAAAGGGAGATTTGGGAGTGTTACAGTAAAACTTACTTTTTACCATCCACGTTGTCACACGTGTAAATTAACCTTTATTAAAAAAATTTACCTAGTTAACCGGTTACAGGTCACCTGGGACCATTAGAAGCGGATTGATAATAAAGGCCGGATTATTAAAAAAATAATCGAAAGGTGAGATTATTTTAGGCGGATAAGGCAAAGGTCGGATTATTATGGGCAATTTTTCCTATATAAATTATAAAGTATAGAACACCAGGCCAATTTTTTTTAAATGATTACAAAATACATAGATCTAAAAAAAAGTTCATAAGAAATGTATCACATGTTCAAAATTATAAATAAGATGTTCATAAATCCAAATATATATGTCTGTAAAAATATATATTTATAGGAAACATATCCTATGTTCATAATTTCAACTTAAAATGTTCAAAATACCAAAATATAACAAAAACAGATCTGTTAATAATAGAATACACAAATATCAGTAACAAAAAAAAAATCAAAATAATATGAAAGCTACATATTTCGAAACTCAAACCTAGCCATAGTGATTTAATTAGACAATGGAATCTCATTAGATAATAATCATCTCCGGCGTCTGATCTTAAACACCTTCTCCTCGTCATATCCGCCATTTTAAGCTTCACTTCTTTGCAAAAAATCCATTAACAAAGCTTCAATTGAAGGTTGAAGAAATTGAATTTTGAAATTAATATATGGTGATCAACAATATATGGTGATGAAATAATTAAATCAACAAACAATGAATGAATTTAAGAATAAGAAAAATAGAGGAGAGAGAAATTAGAAATTATGAATTGTAAGAGGAGGAGATGAAGGATCTCAATCTATGATAATGAACAATAGTGATGAAGAAATTAAATCAAAAACAAAATAATGAATGAATTTAAGAGAGAGAAAACTAGAAGAGAGAGAAATAAGAAATTAAGAAAGTGTGAGGGAGGAGAAGAAAGGAGAGAGAAAATACCGAGAGATAATAATGTTGGTACTTGGTAGTGATGACAAATTGTAAAATACGTGACATCTTATTACTGGTGGTGCACACAGTTTAAATTGTGCATGTTAAAATTTGCGAAGTTTAACTAAGAGTGAAATTTTATAATTGGGCTTGAATAATAGTGTAAGCTTTCTTTATTCTAAAGTGGGCTACCAATATTATAAACAAAGTGAGTTGGTGCATAGGAAGAGGAACATAAATTAAATTCGTGCATATTAATTTAGCACGGTTCAAATAAATTTTGCGTAAAATAACTTATTTAATGAAAACGAGATAAAATAATCATTTATATAATAAAGAAATATATTATAATTTACTCTAAAATCACGGGGGATTACACTTCTTTTCTTGGTATTTCTGTTAATCGTACCAATTCAAGGATAATATGTTTCTCTGTTTATTAGCGAAAGTATGCCCAAGACATTTTAGCTCGAGCAAATATGTCAAGTTATACTCTGTTACTACTCCGGTCGATACCAAGTCGAAACTAAGTGCAACTGGTGGTAAGTGCTTAGAGAATCCGACTCTGTATCACGAACTTGCAGGGGGCCTTCAATACCTCACCTTCACTAGACCGGATATCTCATATGGAGTTCAGTAGATATGTCTCATTATGCACGACCCATATGAACCGCATTTTCATGCTCTCAAACTAGTTCTCCGGTATGTGAAAGGTACTCTTGATTTTGGGATGCATTTTTCTTCTACTCCTCAGTCCTCACCGGGTGATTTCCCTGACACTCGTCGATCCACCTCTGACTATTTAAATTTTTGGGTGTCAATTTGATATATTGGTCGTCTAAGTGTTAAACCACTTTGTCACGGTCTAGCGCTGAGGCGGAGTGTAGTGGCGTTGTCAATGTGGTAGCTGAGACCTCTTGGATTCGAAACTTACTTCTAGAGCTTCATTGTCCCTTCACAAGGCTACAATAGTCTAATATGATAATATTTGTACAACATCAACATACAAAGCATGCATGTTGAAGTGGACAATCATTTTGCTCGGGAGAAGGTTGCTCTAGGTCACATTTGTGTTTTACATGTCCCATCTTCATATCATCATTATGCTGACATTTTCACCAAGGATCTTCCTATTCCGTTGTTCGGATTTTTGCTCCAGTTTAAGCATTTGTCCTCCTCCCGCTTTGACTGAGGAGGTGTGTTAGACAATTTTTTAATAAAGATTATTTCATAAATAAAAAGTCATATGACATCTACAAAGAGATTTAAAGTTAATAAATACAAGACAATTGAATCAAATAAAAACATCCTTTCAGTAGAGCTACTATACGATCGTTGTTGCAAATTGCACATTCTTCATACCCTCTTTCATATCTATGTGATTTACAGCCTTCTTCGATGAATGGGTCTATCAATTTGTTATAGTCGTGAAGAAAATTTTCGTCTAATTCATCTGATTGTAATCGAAGGATTAACCTCTTTCTCGATCCCGCACAAATCTTTACCCATAAACAACTTGTACTTGCACCATAATAAACTCAAAAAACAAAAACAAAACTAAAACAAAGCCACCATAGGGGATCTTACTACACTCAACCTACTATAGGGGTACTTACTACTTTGAAAAAGTGTAGATTTATTGAATTCAATAACAAAAACATAAAGAAACTGAAACAAGCCTTGGGTTTAAGTTATTAATGGAATTAGCTTTGCTACCAAATAGTTTCAGTGTACTTGACAAGAGAAATTTATGATTGCTTAACCTTTGATCGTCTTTATGAGATAATGTTAGAAGTAAATGAGTTTTAATTTATATGGATATCGGGAGTTTGTATTCACCTAGGAAGTAATTGACTACATATACGCATATGTAACTTTTTACAATTTTTCCTAATTTGTATGATTTTTATTTTATTTTGGTTTTCGAATGAGTTTATCCTTATTTAGTAGTTATGGTTTAGATTTTCTACTTCCATTACCAATAACTGTGTTAATGTTAAAGATGTAGTATTAGCTATCAAGTGATTCATTTGTACATGTTTTGTTCTTGTGATTTTTTAATTCTTTAAACTATTAGGTATTTAGGTGGCACCACTGTTTGATATATTTATCATTTTTGTAGTACCTTAATATCCTCGTTGTTTGGTGTTTAGCCATTTAAAATCCTTGAATGAGACTTAGGTTTGTGTTTCGTTGTAGCAATCTAGTGTATATGTCTTATGCATATGTAAATGAAATCTATATGAATTACGTTTCAGTTAAAATATTTGCATTTGATAAAATGTTATAATATAGCAAATGCAAGAAAGACTATCAAAATCTACATAAGAGAACAGAAATGTTATGTGTTTAGCTAATGTTGAGGTTGCTATGTCCATAGATACGCGAGAGGAATTTTATTGATCTTGAGGAGAGTAGAGTACTAGGTTAAATCCTAGGGAGTTTATATAGCACTTTCAATTGAGAGTAGTGGCTAGGATAAATCCATGTGATGGCTGTTGAAGGGGGCTAACTGATTAAGGCATCGTAGAACATAGAATAATCTAAATGGTTTGTTCATCTTATTTAATTTTTTCAATTATATTGAATTATGATGTTTTTTTTGTTTAATGCTTTTTAATGGCCCCATTGTATTTGTTGTCATATTCTCATTTTAGTGATTAGGTAATGTTTCTTTTTCTACTCATTTAGGACATTTAATATTGGATACCATTTATTTTTATTTTACTTTTTAAAACAAAAGATGAATGGGTGTATAAAATAGTGGAGAGAGTGTTTTAATGTTAGTGTATGCAAGATAAAGTGATTATGTAAAAACGTGGGTCGCTAAGATAAAATTAGAGAGAATGTGTTGAAAGGTGTAAGTTCTGTCAAGTTAAGGAGTATAAAGGTAAAAAAAAAAAAAAATCATATGTACTTGTGACATACTTCCTCTTATGCTTAATAACACCTTTCATTTTCACAATTGCCAAATGCATTATTTCAATCTCTATAATCTTTATTTAACAATAAGTAAAAATTATATGTTATGAAAGTATAAGTTGTGGTGATTCTAACAAGATATAACATTACTTTTAATTTATAGATTTTTCCTATTTGGTACCTAATTTTTATTTTTATTTCTATTTCAGATGGTACTATTGTAATTTTGACTTACTTTCTACCATATCTTGTTAAATAAATCATTAGGGCATTTGTGGTCATTTTTTCCCCCTATTTTTTGACTTCAAAATTTGATCCTTAAAGGTTATAACCCCTTAAATTTATATCAAACATTTATTTTGCGTGAAACGAATTGAAATTTGCAAATTGAGACAATTTACTTGCACATAAACCAAGGCATTTATAATCATTTATTATTGTTAAATTCGGCTTCAGATTTGAACCTTAAGGACTTTAACATTCCCTTAAAACCTTAATCGGGCAATTTTATGGCACCCAAATCAAAGAATTCAAAACAAATGTAATGAAATTTCACACTAGAGAATAGATTAAAAGTGTAGTAGTACCATGTGAAATCCAAAAAGAAATTAGGTACCAATGGAAAATCCCAAAGTACAATGGTATCAAATGGAAAATCCCTTTATTTTTCTTACCAATGAATCATCAAATAAAGTCAAAGTATGTAAATAGCGCAAAGTTCAAAAAGAAGTGGTCTATGAGTAGAAGCCATAATGCCCACCAAAGTGTTCAAGTAAAATGAAAAAGAGAAAATATAGAAGTATTGTTTTAGGGAATAAATATTATGCTTAAAACTTTAAAAATAGTAGGATGAATTTTTTTTTTTTTTTATTTTTTTTTACCACATTAGTTGTCTCTTGTAATTCTTGGTTGATTGTCCTTTCTACATCTTGTGAAATAATATTTTGTAAATGTATGAAAAAAAAAAAAAGAATTCATTTTGTTTGCAAAAGGCTTGTAATTTGTTAAAGGTACTTTTTCCGTGTGTCTAGTTATATATTAAGCTTGTCATCTTTCCTTGTCTCAAAGTGTAATTTTTAGACTTCACTAGATAAGGATTTAATTTACACATTAGAATAGATTGGTACATAGGCTTTTATTATGTGTGTTTTTCATATACTAGCATTGTTTAATAGATAGTTGTAAAGAAGTAGCTCCATGGGGTTATAAGGTTTGGTACTCGGGTAAGGATAAGGGTAGTTATGGAGCGATATCCTCATTGATCGGAAATATTTTAATTATTAAGGTGTCTAAAAGGAGTGATCGGATTATGAGTGTTACACTTGTGATAGGTGATGAGTTTTTAACTATTTTAAGTGCTTATGCACCACAAGATTGGATGCCTTTGTAAGACAAGAATTTTGGGATGACTGATGAAGTGGTGCAACAGATTTAAGGAGTGAGAAGTTGGTCATTGGGGGAATTTTCAATGGACATGTGATCTCTCACCTATTGACTTATAGGAGTTGGGGCAATACAAGTCAAATTGATTTCTTTTCGGTAAGGAATGCTCAAAGGAAGAGGTACGTTGATTGTATGGTGATCCCTGGTGAGAGTACAACAACTCAACATAGACTTTTGGTGCTTGATTTTTGAGGTCGTCGATATGTAAGGACGTGAAGACCTCAATCTTGCCATGTGAATGTGTTGTGATTAAATAATTTAAAACATTCTTCTGAAGGACTTTAATTTTCCAACTATTATTAAATAGTCTATGATGTGGATAGTGTTTATCAAGTTTTTTGTTTAATGGCCTCATTGATATAGTAATCCCTTTATCAACAAACAATAGTTCTATTCCACTCAAAATTATTGTCCCTAGAAAAGAGTCTCATTTCTCCATTTTTTTTCCCTAATTCACCTTAACAATCATGTCCCACTAATTATTTTCTTCAACGTTTTTAATCAACCCTTCCTGCAGTTTCTTACCCTTCACCTTGCCATGTAAAATCTGGAAGTTTTAGATTGTTGACAAGGTCCCTTCTTTAGAGGGAAAGAATTTATACTGTATGGCTTTTAGTCTCTTCTAGTAATTGTGAAACCTTTGTACTTCATATAAGTTAGACAGAAAAATTATATTAATTCTGTAAAGGACAAGCATGTATTTTTTTTCCTTACCAGATGAACTGTATCTTCTGATTCTTGGGAAATTGTCCTTTCTTCTTCTTGTGTATTTCTCTGCCAAATTCACAACCAAGTCATGAAGGTTATAACATGTGTTAGATCTCGTAGACCATAATGGTGTGCTATTGGTGTCCAACAATAGTGACCTGTTACATACTACAAACCCTTTCCCCCCTCCCCCAAAAATAGTTATTTAAATGATTGGTACATAGTCTTTTTTCAAGCATGTCCATTTGTGTTGTGATTAGTTGCAATAGCTTGAGAAAAAGATTTTGATATACACCAACAATGGTGTAATCAGATTGACTGAGAAACAGTGGATAGAATATGAAACAAGAATAAGAAACAAGAGAGAAAGGAAGAAAGATGTAGTACAGAAAGGATATCAGTTTAATTATCAAAAGACTAATAACACATGTTTGAAGGGAATAATGGGAAGACTAGTTAAACCTAACTGTCTTTGTTTTAAAGAACAGATTGCAATAATCTGTTACATTTTTCCTCTTGAAAGAATAAAAACTAATCTCAACTCAAGTACAAACATGTTAAATTTAACAACTTCATCTAGGAAATTAAGATGCTTGGACTCAAATTTTCCAGAAAACTCCTAAGAAGCATCCGCTGCATTATATCTTTCCCAATGAATTAACTACTGAACTTGAGCTATATTGTGATGCTTGACTGTTCTTTAATCAATAACATCTCTCAGAACTAGCTCCAAATCATGCCTTTTTCATTGTACCATTTTGGAATATGAGTCAAAGCAGGCAAGTCTCCTTAAAGGTCTTCAATTAAGATACATGGAAAACTGGACGCACTTTGTTTGAATCTGACAGGTTCAACTTATTAGCAGGCCCTCCGATTACATCTACAATCTCGAAAGGGACTGCATACTTAGCAGGAAGCTTCTCATTCTCATAATTTTTCAAAGTTTTTTGCTTGTATGGCTGAAACTGTAACCAAACCCAAGCTCTATTCTGAAACTTCTTGTCACTTCTTTCATTAGCCTATCTTTTCATTCTCTCCTGTGTATTTCCAAGTTGATGTTTCAGAGCTTAAATCACCTTTTCCTGTTTTGCAAAGACCTGTCCACCAATCAACCTTTGATTGACCAACGAGATAGGATAATTGCAACTTGCAAGGGTGGTGGCTGATTATACACCATTTATAAGGTGTAATTCTGCCAATGAAAGCCATAAACTCCAGTCTTTTGGTGCTTCACTGCACATACACCTCAAAAATGTTTCCGTACATTTATAACCACCCCAATCTGGGCATCCATTTGAGGATGGTTTAGCAAATCTGACTCCTTAATAGAATATAGACCTTGTTAAAAAATGCTTAATTAGAAAAGTTGCATATCTATCACTCACAATGGACCTAGGTCAACCATGCAACTTGAACACATTATCCAAATACACTTGAGCTGGATTAATTGTAGTAGAAGGATGTTTCAATACCATAAAATGGTTGTACTTGCTCAATTTTTACACTACAACAAATGTTACTTCCTATGTGAGTTAGGCAGACGAGAAATTAAATCCATAGAAAACTCTACCTAACCTCTTGAGGCACTGGTAAAGACTGTAACAACCTAGGATGAAGTCACTGCTTCATTCTTGTTAGCTTGACAAATAGCACAATGCCTCGTGAAGTTGCTAATGTATGTGTGCATTTATTCCCTTCCAATAAACAAAGCTTCTCACCTTTTTTGTAGTTGCATCTAGAATGCCCCCCTTGAGGTGAGGAGTGTAGCCACTGCACTGTAGCCATCTTAAGTTCAACATCCGGACCCATAACAATCTTGCCTATTCTCATCAACAATCCATCAACCAAAGTGAACTGATCAACAATTTGACCTTGCTGATTATATATTTTTTTTAATATCTGGTTTTTATAAATTTTACACATGAAAATGGAGATGAAATTGTTTTAAATCACGGGTTGAAGATTACGAAAAGTCGAATGGAGCAAAATATTAGGGACGGAAGGAGTAGTGTCTTGACATCTAGTTCAGATTTTGTTTTTACTTTTCTAGGCAAAATTCCAGCCTGTAACCACATGCTTAATTGCTTAGGGCATTGAAGTCAAGCTCCATCAATAACTTCATAAAATCCCACTTAACAGTGCCTAAAACACTGAACGATGAGTCACTGAACACCTAACAGCATATCACAACTTGAGTCACTGAACTCCTAACACCATATCACAACTTCCCAAAGGGATGGTCATTAATGATGACTCGTCATGTTAGAGCCGAATTGAGTGTTCTGCAATTCATGAAAACTGTCTGCAAACTGACTGTGATGCTAAGTGGTGCCTATCAGCTACTGGGACAGATTGTGTAGCAATATTCTTCCTTTGAAGCTGCTAAGTTCTCCTCCCCTTGAGAATAATTAACCATCTCACTCAACCCTTGAAATTGCAGGCGCCAGAATTGATATTTCAATCTGAGTTTGCTTTACACTTATCAAGGAATGAAGGATAATTCTAGAAATGAGAATTCCTTGATGAAATTTACAGCAGAAACGTAGAAAGGGGAATAAGTCAGCTCTGATACCCAATGGGATAGCTCAAGAGAACCTATTGATGTGCACCAACAATGGTGTATTCAGATTGACTGAAAAAAAGGATAGCAGAAAAAACGCAGAGAAGGGAAGAAAGATATAATATATAGAGATTGAATATCAGTGTATTGATCAAAAGCGTGAGTACAATGATAAGCTATTTATAATTATAAGCTCACTGATCCTCACAAACAATCAACAAGAATATAATGGGAAGAGTAGTTAAAGTTAACAAACTTCTAATATTTTAAGGAATAGACTATAACAATCTGTAAGATTGATTAGTTTTCAAGGCTTCTTAGGGACTGTGTCTTTTCAACTCTAACTAGATAGACATTTGGAATTTTTTTGTTTAATATAAAGCTGCAGATCACTATAAATACTAGTCTTTCCTCTAATGATCATCTATACTAGATGTATGGTTCATATTCTTCTAGTGATCATGAAATCTTCGGTATAAGCTAGATACAGTGGAATGATCATACTTATGTAAAGCAGCCTTATATTTTCTTACCAGATTAGCTGGCTCTTGGGAAATTGTCCTTTCTTGCTCTGGTGCATTGCTCTGCCAAATTCACAACCAAGAGTCATGAAGGTTATAACTCGTGTTCTATTTTGTAGAACATAATGGTGTGTTATTGGTGACCGATTTGCTATTAGTGTCCTGTTCTATTAAGCCAGTCAAGTTCCACAATTAAGAATAACTTAGTAAGAATAAGCAGATTCTGTCCTTACCTGTTCATTGATATCTTGTGATGCTAAACCTTCATCATGTGTAATATTGTTCTGTCAGATCACAGTATGGTTCATATTCTTCTAGTAATCATGAAATCTTCAGTATAAGCTAGATACAGTGGAATGATCATTCTTATGTAAAGCAGCCTTATATTTTCTTACCAAATCAGCTGCATCTTCTGGCTCTTGGGAAATTGTCCTTTCTTGCTCGGGTGCATTGCTTTGCCAAATTCACAACCAAGAGTCATAAAAGTTATAACTCATTTTCTATTTTGCATAATGGTGTGTTATTGGTGACCGATTTGCTATTAGTGTCCTGTTCTATTAAGCCAGTCAAGTTCCACAATTAAGAATAACTTAGTAAGGATGAGTAGATTCTTTCCTTACATGTTCATTGATATCTTGTGATGCTAAACCTTCATCCTCTGTAATATTGTTCTGTCAGATCATAGTAGTTGTAGCGTTATGGAAGTTAATATCAATAATGATACTAGGTATTATCAAGAGTTAGGAGGCATCTAATCAACATGTTCTCCAAAATAGTGCATGTGCGCACACTATGTTACATGGACTCAGGAACAGGTGTCGGACACGACACATGCCCAAGTATTTGATCTGGGAAGTTTCAAAATTTTATGACATGGGGACTATGTCCAATATTTGGACACGGGTACGGGAACAAGTCGATAGATATACATATATATTGTATATTACAAAAGCATTAAATTTTTCATTACGTCCGCCATTTTTTTTTTAATTCTTTTCTCGGAGCGCTTTAGCGCACCGGTTAAGGTGTCGCTGCGTGACTTTGAGGTCACAGGTTCAAGTCTTAGGAGCGGCCTCTTGTCAAAATTGACAAGGGAAGGCTTGCCCCTTACACTCTTGAGGTGGGACCCTTTCCCGGGCCCTCGCTTAGCGGTGACGCCAATGTGCACCTGGCTGCCCTTTTTTTTTTTTTTAAATAATTCTTTTCTTGGTAAATTCTCCATTAAATTGGCAATCTTCTTCTCTCCATCAATGGTGCTCTTTGAACAAGATGTGTTTTTCTTTGATGTTTCTCCTCTTTTATCCTCTCCACGCGTAGAGCATGTTTGGTTGGAGTGTTTTTTGATTGGAAACGGATTCAAACAAACCATCACTGTTACCAAGTGTTTGGTTGGAAGGTTTAGGTAACAATTACCATTACCTAAGTTCCACCCATTTGTTACCTCTCTAAAACTTAAGGAAACAATTATCCTTACTCTCCTCAAACAAAAATAAAGGACGATAGGTTTAAGTGATTCCTTTCCAAGATTAAACCAAACAAATGGAAAGGTAAGAGTTAAATGATTCCATTTCTCTCTTTTTTTTTTTTTTTTTGTTTCCTTTCCACTACATTTCCACTAGTCATACCAAACGCCCCCTTAATGGAAGTGTCCAAGTGCACAATGAAGTGTCGGACACGTGTCTGTGTCGACAGGACACTTTGTGATTTTAGCCGTGTCCGATTAACATAGCGCGTGCACACACAACGAACAAACAAAAGAAAGGCTATAATCATGTGGCTACTAATCGATTTAGATCCTGTTGAAGTGTGACAGATTAGAAACTATTCCCTGCTAAGTTAAAATAATAATTCTTGTCTTAATGAATAATTTTCAACTTATTTTGAAACATGAGGCAGGAGGTGTTGTAACATTATCTTCACTTGATTATATTTTGTGTTAAACAGTTATGTTTTTGAGATGAGAATAACTATAACCTTCTTAAGGATGTGCTGAATTTATATTTTTTCTTACCAGATGAGTGATTTCTCGTGAAGCCGACCATTTTTTGTTGTTTAATAATGTTATAGCAAACGAAGAGAACAACAGTTCTGGTCTATGGAGGTTATAATTCGCACTAAGATTTTTTAAGTGATGAGCAATTCTATGGGTTATTTATAGGCTAATACATCTCAGTAGTTAAAATTTCTGGAGCTTGTTGAATAGGTTCCTGAAAAATGGAAACCAGATTCCAATTTCGATTCAAAATATCTTGTCTTTTAATATATATTTTACTTTTTGCAAAATTATTTCTATGGGTTATTCATATGCTAATACATCTCAGTATTTAAAATTTCTAGAACTTGTTGAATAGGTTACTAAAAAATGGAAACTAGGTTCCAGTTTCGATTCAGAATATCTTGTCTTTTGATGTATATTTTACTTTTTGCCTCTAAAGGTCACTTGAGGTTGAGGCAGCATTTCTTGCCCAAATTGTAAGATATCCTGCAAAAAATTTATCAATTTTTTATAAGAGGGAGCCCCTGTTAATAAATTATTTTGTCTGCCAACAAAAGTAATAATGTATGTTTACTGTTCATATTTATACAATTACTTTTACATGTTGAAATACTAATTTATATACTACGTAAATTTGTTAATGTTTTTATAAATTTGTTAGTTAATGTGTTTAATTATGAAGTCCTTTATATTAATTTATGTTAGACCTGTCAAATGGGTCGTTCAGGTCAATTCGGGTTTCGGGTCAAATTCATGTCATTTTTTCGGGTTACGTTTGGGTCGGGTCAATTTTTAGGACCAATATTCGGGTCAATTTCGGATCGAGTCAATTCGGGTCTAGTCAGTTCGGGTTGGGTCAATGCGGGTTAGGCTAAGTTTGTTGGGTCACCAAATTAAATTCACTTACAAAAATAGTTGGTAAAATAGTAAAAAAAAAAAATTTAAAAAAATTTTAAAAAAAAAAGAATGAAAGAAAGAAAGAAGCCTTAAATTAAGTAATTAACCATTTTACTCTATTCAATTCCGGGTCACTTTGGGTCGAGTGACTTCGGATCTGGTAGATTCGAGTCAATTAATTCGGGTTAAAATCAGGTTGGGTCGCTTCGAGTCAATTAATTCGGGTTAAAATCAGGTTGGGTCGCTTCAAGTTCAGGTCGGGTCTTTTCGAGTCGGGTTAAAGTCAGGTCAAGTTCAGGTTTCGGGTTAAAGTCAAGTCAAGTTCAGGTTTCGGGTAAATTTCAGGTCGGGTCTTTTCGAGTCGGGTTAGTTTGGGTCATTTTCAAGTCAATCGGGTCACAGGTCGGGTCAGGATTATCAGGTCTAATTTATATACATAATCTCGATAGTTTTTCATTAAAGTAAATTAAAATTTTTGCAGTCATTTTATCACGATGATATCTATTATCTTTATTATATAAGTCAAGAGAGGGAGGGGGGGGGAGTGAAAAGTTGGTGTTCAACTTTTTAACTATCCAAATTGTCTCTATAAGACTGCCAGATTACGCTAGTTTATAAAATTCTACTAGCTTTAAGAATTTGCCAAAATTAAGAAAAGAAAAAATAAAAATAAAATTATCATAATTATTGCAATCTTTCGAGAAAACAAATATTATATGAAAGTCAATAAAATATAAAAATAATATTCTCTTGCCTTTTTTTTATGCATCACTTGCCTAATTTTGGGTATTTCTTTTAAATGCATTACTTGCGTTATTTAATTTTTTAATGCATCATTTTTATATTTGATAATTTTGTATCATGATTCATTATGCTTTTCTAAAACCCCACCCAAAATTTAGGAAAAGTTGTGATAAATAAAAACATTTGGTCGGTCTTCCAAAAATATAGTAGTATAAAACATCCTTTTGGTTATTCCAAAAAAAAAAAGCCCCTTTGACAGCTATATGTTCAAAATAGAACTTGAATGGTTGGTAACTGGTTTAATAAGTTAATTATGACATGTGTCGTTATGTGATTGATATTAGTTGTTTAATGTCGACCCCCTTTATCAACCACCGGCCGCCTAGTAACCACCACCACCATATCCCCAACCGATTTCCCTACCATTTTTTTCATCCAAGGTTGTCACTCCTTCTCTATGATACAAGCACATGAATCTAAATGATCTATTTTACCTAAAATTATACAGTACTTTTCCTCAAAGTAACAGTAAAATACCCTCTTTGCCCTTATTTGTTGTTTGTTGCCAAGTGGTGTTACCTTACTCTCTCCCTTTCTTGTTTAGAGGAAGCTCGAAAAAACCAATTGAGTCGTCCGAGTTCGAACACGACGACGATTTGGATGAAGGCGAGGACAACTCAAATGCCGGAAACAAGAAGGTTAGATCTCTCTTCTCTTAAACTCTAATTTCAGATCTCTCACTTTAATATCTGGGTTGGATTTTTGTGTTGAGTTTGGAAATTAGGGTTTGATTTTCTTTTTTTTTTTTTTTTTTAATTTCAAAATCTGGGGATTTTTGGTGTTAGTTTTTGGGGATTGTTAGCACGATTAATGTGTTAATATATGATTCTTGGCCTTGCCTTTGCGTGTTCATTTTTCGCTTGCCATTTTTAGTTCTTTCCTCAATTGTTTTAGACGACTAGTGGAGCAGAAATTATTTAGCTTTTGATTGGACTATTATCACCTTGTTAAGTTGGAACTATTAATTCTTGTTTTAACGCTTTGTTCTTGTTACCCTTTGTTAAAGAAAATTATTGATTTAGGGTGCTCAATTAAATGTAAATAATTGCTGTATTGTTCATGTTGATTGGCATCGGAGTAGTATTGTATTGAGTTTTGAGAGTTGATTTCCTAGATAAAGATCAAGTTTGTGCAGGGAAATCAACTCCCAATACATATCTAAATTATAGAAGTTTTTACTTTTTCTTTTATTCTGGCCTTTGTGTGACTAAAAAACTTGAAGAGTGATCCTGTACTTGCTCAAGCCATATCTGGGAAAGATTTAACATCTCAGTAGACTATAGGAGATTTTGCGGCAACGCCATCATCAAAAGACGAGGCAAAAAGAAGAGGAGGAACTTGTAAGTATCCTCTCTTTGTAGCTATCTTCAACTATGATTTGGATTGATTTCAATTCATGTGATTTGCAATAAACTTTCTTCAGTGGTATGAAGTTTAGTATATACTACTCAGGAGATTTTTTGTTTGTAGATTTTAGGTATGAGGTACAAGTTTAGAATGACTAAAATGTTTACGTAACTTTGGTTTGGGAGAAATTTCAATTTCTAAACTCATATCTCAAATCACAAGGTATGAGGTGTAGATACCCAAAGAGGTGGGTTGGTATAGCTCATAACAAACCTCTTAAGTACATATTTGATGCTTTGAAAGTGAAGCGCTTATTTGAATTGTGAATTCGGCTGTAGCTTTAAGCACTAAATAGGACTATAAACTTTACTGTAATTGTATAACGGGTTTCATTTTCTGTGACTAAAATTGAGTTTAAAAATGGTTTTCTGCTCTCTTCTTTGTGAGGGCTGCTTAGTAAGGGTGTGCTTTTCTCTTTTTTCAGAGGATAGTGACGGTTTGCTTTTACTGTGGCTATACCACTGATGCACATAGCTCATGCTGTGATTTGAGGACTGTGATTTGAGGATTCTATGTGATGATCAATTTGCTTTGGATTCAGAGACTTTTATAAAGTTGTTCATTTTTTGTCGCTTATTGTTGTTTTAGCAGGTTATCATGAGTTTCATGATATTTATTTCAGTTATTCAATTTCAGGTTATCATAATTTTATATGAGTTGGTGAAATTAGAGTATCTAATGTGTTGAAATTTGAACTTGTTGCTGCACTTTTGATGTAACATATTGGTGTATTCCTGCTGTATTCTTGTCATTGCAGTTTAAAAAAGCTCGTTTTCTGGTTGCTATTGGGTTTCCCAACTATGTTGTATATTTTGGTGGGGCGATCAAATTTTGTCAATTGTTTTTAAGGGTTTTGGTTTAGAGGAAGAATTGGGGGTAAGATAACTATATTGAGGGTTTTAAGGGTTCCTTCAAATTGGGTGTTAGATAATACGAAGTAATAATTAAGACTTCAGAGGATGATTGAGAAATAAGAAAAACAATGATTGAGACATTACTTTTCAAATTAAGTTTTGATTTTTAAAGAATGTTCGGCCAAATTGACTAACAACCATAGATTATATCAACAATGCATGCAAATGGACTCCGTAGATACTTAATTTATGTTTCGGTCTACTCGTGGTTCATTTTAAGATACAGGTTTTTGATTGAGGATCATAAGATATGAAATTCAGTATATACTTAATGCTGGCTTATACATGCTTGAAATCTCCTCTAATTGCCTCTACCAGATGAAGCTCATTGATGCCAAAATGCAGGAAAGGACCCCCTTTTTAGTGGTTAATTAGCATTGTGAAGATACTTGGGGATGTTGAAAGGGGGCACCAAGTTACAAATTATGAACCTCCCACTTCACTTGACCAACCAAAGGCAAAAAACCTCCTCATGTAACTCCTCCAATTTGATCTTCGTATAGCTTCTCCGAGTTATAGAAGTCCCTTCTTTTCAAATGACACAGGTGTCTTTATAATTTTGTATACTTTGTTGTAGCTACACTCTTTTGTGGCTGAAACTATCTTGTCTGATTTTTGAGTGAACTTTTTTCACTTTCAATGATTTGCAGAACTCTCGTTTATGTCTCAGGAGTTTACACTTATCTTGTTAGCAGTTTGGTTGTATTGCAGTTTTGTCAGGTGAGCAAGTTAACGGTCCTTTTTATTTATATACTTCCTCTGTTTCTATTTAGATGACCTATAGCTTGGGGCATGATTTTCAAGGAAGAGGAGAGAGAGTGAATATTGGGTACAAGTAAACCCTTGTTTATTAATTAAGTACATTCATTAGGTAATTAAACCAACAAAAGAAACAGCCCATTATACCACTCGCCAAACCCACCACCATTCACCACTGACCTATTCCTCAACTCTGCAAAACCACCGACACCAATTCCTGAACTCTGTAAAACACCTCCTTGTCCCACCAACCACCACCCATTGTACTCATTTCACAACATCTAATGATCTAATCAGTCCCAACCCACCACCCTCATTCAAACCACCGCCACCCTCGTCTAACCATAAAATTGGGCTTAGAGTGTGGTTTGTCCACATTAATTTGTTTCAGAGAATTTTCATTCAGTTCAATGATGTTCAGTTTAGAATATTGCAAATCTTATAGTTGTTTAATTAGGGGTTTATTGTTTCATGTCATTTGACCTAAAAGATCTTGTAAATGCTTGGTAGTATAAAGTAAATTGGGCAATCTTTTTAACTATTTGGCCTAGGGTTGATTGTAAGCTCTTTTGCCAAATTGCAATTAACCTGATATTTGAAATTTGAGCTGGGTGATATAAGTCTTTCTAAGTGTTTGGTCGTACTTTTGCAGATGAATCATGAATGACATATCTAGCCAACTTTTAAGCAAAATTATGTGTCGTGACATGTATGAAAATATATTATTCTGAAATTTCAAATTACATAAAACTTCCAAATAGCTATCCATTCAGATGTTTAATGTGGCTTGAAATTTCCTAAGAGTCAACAATAAAACGATAATGCTATTTACTGGTCAGATACTCAGATGCTAAAACAATATCCTGGTTTCAAGTTTCAAAGATCTTACTATCAACTTTAGTTAAACAACTTTAAAGCTGGGTGATATTTCTGCATTTGCTTGTTTATAGGACTATACTTTGTATTAATTTTCTTATGATTACAACATGTTCATATATATTTTAAATGGATTGTTCATACTTTTGATATCTTAGGTACAAATTCAAAAGGTAGCATCAACTACCAAAAGAATACCAAATAAAGAATGCATTACCTTATTAAGAACCTGTTCAAGAAAAGACAGTCAAAGAGAGGGCAACTCTTGAAGCTAATTAAAAGCTCTAGAAGAAGCAGCAACATTGGAAGCTGCTAAATGGTGCATAGCAAGCAGAGGAAACTGATCAACCGAAGCTGCTAATAAATAAAGCCTTTTTATTTATTGCAATGTTGATTTCAATTTTCTAGTAATAATTATTTCTTCTTATTTGAGTTTTTTTTCTTACTTTAAAAATGATCATTGTTAATTACTAATGATATTCAATTTTTGGTTGTCTACATACAATAGGTACGGCTAGGATTAACGCACCAATCCTATATTATAATGAAATGTTGTTCATTTTAATTTTCAGATATTCATTTCTCAAAATATATTTTATCTCAAAATGTTCTAATTTTTATTATTAAATGTTCATTTTTCAAAAGAAATGACAAGCTTGGTTGGAAGACTAGCCATAAATTTGCATTAATGGAGTAAGAATTATTGACTAGCCTATAATAGTAGGCCTGGATTGAAGAGGTTAAATGGTTTGGCCCATAATTTTCCCCCTCCATTTAAGGGTAATAATTTACACTAACCTTCCCTAGAGTTACACTCACTACTCAACAGAGCTTACAAATTCTAAATGAAACTTAACTAGAATAGCTCATACATTTCACATTCTCATCAAACAAACTTTTACTCAAGGAGGTAAGGAGATAATAACTCCTATAATGGCTATATGTAAATGCTTTTTTAGTGGGCTAGAACTCTAGAAGAGGGAAATAATGCGAAGCCAAAGACTAGTGGCGGGGATCTGTTCGCGGTGTGGTTTGGCAGCAAGAGTGGTGGACATGAAGATGGCCACCCAATATTGATTTGTTCGTCTCTATTTATTTGAAGTATTCATTGTTTGTTCATTTTATGTAGTGCAACCCTTAAATCTTATGGTAATTAATTAACTAAGGGCATGTTCACATTTACTGAACTGAGCTGAGCTAAACTGAACTGAGCTTAAATGAATATTTTATGAGAGAAGGAAATTAGGAGCTGAATTGAACTAAATTGATTGGAGCTTAACTGAATTGAACTAAATTGAACTAAACTGATTGAAGCTAAAGTGAATTGAAATTAAGTAAATATGAACAGACCCTAATTACTTGTAATATTATTCTAATGCCATGCATTTCATTTTACCTTAGATTATTTTCTTTAATTTTCGTATAATATCCTAATGTATTTGTTAGGGTAATAAATTCCACTAACCTCCCCTAGGGGCTAGGGTAACAATTACATGTCTTGTCAAAAAAAAAAAGTTAACAATTACATGCAAAATCTATATCTATATCTATAAAAATAATTTGAACTTGGTCTTGAGATTATCGTAAATTCTACATGACCATTGATTCAACTAGTGATTTTTATAATTATTAGTGAAAAAAATTGTATATATACTAATTTTCGGGCCCTTTTTTTTGGGGGGGGCCCTGTTCCGTCACCCACCTTGCACTGGCCCAGCCCCGTCACTGCTAGACAAAGTAAATATAACTCATGCAATAATTTTTAATTAGGAAGTTCCAAATATAAAACATTGCTTGGCAACTAAGCCACTCAAAGATAATTTTAACGTGTGCAAATTAAATATTATGACATTTATAATAAAAGTACATGTGCATATATTAAATTTAAACTGATTGCCAAATTTTAAAAATTTAAAGGAACGGTGATACTAAATAATGTATAATTTAAAGATCACAACAACTTTAGTAGAGATAAAGTTGAAAATCAAAACATTACAACCACTTAACCATTTCCTAACCCATCGTTAACCATTCCAAATTGAAAGGATAGTATAGGAATGTTATTTATATATATTATGTATTATATATTATACATATATATTAGTATATTACTATATTACCTTGTTCTTTTGGTGATTGCTCGTTACAAAAAAAGATGTTTCACAATGAGAATGATTGATCGATAAAAAGGAGGGAAAAAGTGATAAAATGAGATTTTAAACGTGAAGAAAATGAGTAAAGAAACAAGATTCTTATAAGGTGATTAACAAAGAACTTAAATGCACCAAGTACACTACTAGTCTAAGTATATTTATTTATAGAAAGCAAATTAATTAGGGTGGAAAACAAACCACCACATATATTTCTTTCATAGTTTCATATTCATATGCATGTTTTGAGACTATCTATTTTTGGTTAAGTAGATAAGCACGATCAAAATCATTATCACATTATGTTTGCAGTAATAGAGTTGATACTTTAACATGGAGAGTTCCTATTTTGATTAAGTGGAGAAGCACAATCAAATCATATTATTAGAGAATACCTGATTTTGGTTAAGTGGAAAAGCAAGATCAAATCATATTATTAGAGAATACCTGATTTTGGTTAAGTGGAAAAGAAAGATCAAATCATATATTTTTAAAAAAACCTGTTTTTGGTTTAGTGGAAAAACACGATCAAACCATCCATATATTTTGAGAATTATACCTTCTTTTGGGAATTACTTTTCAACTTGATTTGAAGAATAATGACATGATGAATATATGGTCCAAATTTGAGACATAGAAATGTTAATTGTTGAACTTACATACTCCTAATGTCATCCAAGACATTACATTTTGATCTAGTTGAGTGTTTTTCCTTCTTAAAAAGGAAAGCTTTATCACGTGAGAATACTCCGTATTAATATATACGTAGAGATTTTAGTAGAATTTTTACAACAAACATGTTGGCTAACCTTTTATTATAAACTTTAAGATTTTAATTTGCTATATTCCCATAACAAAAATTGAGAACGTATTATCTTCAAATATTGGAGTACATGTCTCACGACTCACGCCACCTCTATTTCCACTTTTATTGAAAAATTAAAGAAACTGAAATCGTGGTTTTGTAATTTTGTTTATTTTTTATACTGTACTAGCTAACCAACATGTCTCGTGACTTCTTGAGGGTGTTTTTTAGAAGGTTTACCAACTAACCAATGTGGAACGTAACCTAATAGAGGCATAGAGCTATTGAGTAATGAGGCCATCATTTAAGCTAATTTGAACTTATCTATGAGTAACATATATTGGACAACATTTGATTTAAGTCACAAATTTAATTAATGCCTGAATATAATTAGTTACCTATTGAATAAAACGCAATACCCAAGTGTGGACTCGATAACTACAAGCCAAGCTAAACATACTAACACGGTAACAAGTCGAAACCCTTTGTTACTTAAAGTGGGCCACAATCTACCAAACCAAGTTAACTTGAGATTCAATTTGTCTGCACAATTATGGACTCAACTTGAATTCAACTTGAAATAATGTTACCGCTCTACTTTTTTTTGAGGGGGGAGATTAAAATTCATTAATAATAAGCCATACGGCACTTACATAAGAAATCGTAATCGAACATTACTAAGACAATTGAACCAATTACAAGTTCGAAATAAAATAAACTACATTGCATGCGCAAATCGACTTCTTGAAATACCCTTGTCTCATATAACGCTGTCCTATGCAGCCTCTTGCAAGGGGGTCTGGCAATAAGTTATAGTTTCTGACGTGAACCTTAATTGACTCAGAAGTCTGTACTCCTCGACCTAAATTCAAATTTGGTGTCGTACACTTTATTATTGACAAGACAATCTCCGATTCAAACACGTATTTCGGCTTGGAAGCATAACCCTTCAGCCCAAACCAAAAGAAGATCAAACCAAAGCCCCATAGCAAAAAAAACCCGGCTCAAATCCTGCACCAGAAGATCGGCACACCGATTTGCACTCCCCATAGTACACAAACGCACCACACAAGAAGAAAAAATAACAAACCCGAATAAACCACACACACAAAGACAGAATAAAGAGACCTAAAAACCGCACACACCACTAATAGAAAAAACAGAAGGAGACCTAAAAAAGAAAACTAAGAACGTAAACATAACAACCGACCCCGCAGCCCATCCGAGCACCACCACCAATTCTACGAGATTCACCTACCCAAACCACACACCGCCAGACAGTAAAGCCCGAACCGCAGAGACCCGCCCGAGAGGCCCAAACCCCTGAACCGCGGCAGCGACGGCTAGAAGCACCAGACTGAGAACGGCCCTACACGAGCGACTCAGAGGGAGATAACTCTCCCTCCCCATTCTCCTACAAAACGTCGCAACGTCGGGCGAGGCGGTGGAGCAGAGAAACGGCGGGGAAGCGGAAAAGAAGATCGGCGGCATGCCGGCTGCAAGGCCGGTGAGGATAAGAGGCGGCCGATAAGGGGCAGCGGCGCTTGTTGCTAGGCCGACTGGACAAAAAACCAACACGAAAAACGAAAAAAACACCATAAGAAAGTAGATCGGAGGCTCGCCGACAATGTGGCATGGGCGGCGAGGCACACGCCCGCTGGCGAGCCTTATGGCCGGAGAAATTTTTTCGAGAAGGGTAGGGTTTTGGGAGAGAAAAAGCTAGAGAGAGAAAATTAATTTTAATCGGGATGTTACCGCTCTACTTGAGTTAATTAGATTCCTATAAGTTATTTTATTGAGTCAATCATGATACACATAAAAAACCTTATTAATAATAATCTAAACTCAATTTAACCTGCATCTGATTCAAGCTGAATTGAAATCTAACTTGAAATCATAATATCATCAAATAGATGCTATTTGTATACGAAGTATTATAATATTATTAGTGACAGGGCTTATTTGAAATCATGTTTTTATAGAAGCAAATTTTGTTGCCTATGCTATGGAAGTATGGAGGTTCACCTCATTAGCCTGCTAGATGTTACTACTAGAGCATTGGTGATTGCCCACTTAACGTGTGGCAGAGTATCTTAAATCTTCCAACTTTTGTTTGAGGTATTGACTATATACATATATTTTGTTTTTGAGGAAAGGTATTGATTATATTTTACCATTTTTTTGTGAAAAAAAAAATCTTACGGAGTTCTCGTACCATTTAGAAAAGAGAATAAAACGAGAACTAGTGATACACGGATCGCGATCTGTGTGCTCCCTCACAAACCCAATCTTCACTGTTCATTTTATTAAAATCGAACCCCTCAAAATCAACCTCAAAACACCTTTCAAACAAATCAAAAAACTCCAAATTTTCAAACTCCCGCCTTCTCTTTCCTATATAAACCCCCTCTCATCCAACCATTTTCGTTCATCTGAAACTCAAACATCCAAAAAAATCAAACTTCCCTCCATTTTCTCTCTCCTCTTAAACCTCCAAATCCACCATTAATGGCTCGCACAAAGCAAACTGCCCGTAAATCGACTGGCGGAAAAGCCCCAAGGAAGCAGCTAGCCACCAAGGCTGCTCGCAAGTCCGCCCCAGCCACCGGCGGAGTGAAAAAGCCCCATCGTTTCCGCCCCGGAACTGTTGCGCTTCGAGAGATCAGGAAGTACCAGAAGAGCACTGAGCTTCTCATCAGGAAGCTCCCATTTCAGAGGCTTGTAAGAGAAATTGCTCAGGATTTCAAGACCGATCTTCGCTTCCAAAGTTCCGCTGTCGCTGCTCTTCAGGAGGCTGCTGAGGCTTACTTGGTTGGTTTGTTTGAGGATACTAACCTTTGCGCTATTCATGCTAAGAGGGTTACTATTATGCCTAAGGATATTCAGCTTGCTCGGAGGATTCGTGGTGAAAGGGCTTGAGATTAAGTTTGGTTGATTTTGATTTTTAAATTAGGGTTTGTAATTTGGGGGTGAATTTGGGAAATTAGGGTTTTGTAGTGATGATTTGTGTATTTAAAATGGGAATCTGAATGTTTGTTTATGTTCAATGGTATTACGGAAATCTAATTATTCTTATGGTTTAATACTACTTTTGTTTAATTGCTCGTCATTCTTTTTTTTTTTTTTTAAAAATTTTGTTGAATGCTACTCGTATTATATTTTGATTTGAAATAAGAAATTATTCTGGGAAATTATTATAGGTTTGACTAATTAACCAAGTTAAATTATTTGTATCAATTTTGATGGTGATTTTGGACTAACATCTAATTAGAGTTTCTTTGTATTGGCAATATCACTAATTATGTTTTCTTTGTATTGGGAATCTGAGGAGGAAAGAATGCAAAAAATAATGTTAATCTGACAAAATTAATCTGTTCAACAAATCAGACAATTCTAATTTCTGTAGAGATTTTAAGCATCTGGATATAGGATGCTCATTTCTTGCTAGCTGCGGCAGTATGAAGACTATGAAAAATGAAACCCGAGCTACGCCCTTACATTACCATACTAATGGAGTACATACTGAAAACAGGACAAGATAAACTATGTTTGTTTGGTATGCAAATCACTACTACATGTAAGGATTAATCAGCAAATAGCTTCTGCTCAAGGACTTCGGGCTTGCACCTTGTTGAGTGCCAAAATTGCTAGTTTCTCACCGGAAAGGTTATACAATGTCTGTATCTGAATAAGAAATGCAGTTCTTTGACTCATTGCCCTCTTTTCCATCACTTGACAAATTTAAATGCAGATTGTGGTTGCCTGTTTTTATCGCGTAACTGGGGGAAGCTTCTTCTGACACAGGCAAAGGTATGAAACTCACCGAGGGAAATATTTTGTATGAGCTGAGGTGACCTTTTGTTTTTGGTAGCAACTTTTGACGCCTCAGAATAAGTTACTGTGAGATCATCCGAGCTTTCAACCAATACATGCACAGCACATCACTGAAAGGTGCATTACCATTTCTGCTAGCTCCGTATTTACTAAAAATAATTCCCCAGACAGCCAATTATGTTCTTGCCACATATACCAATAGATTCAGACATTTTCGGATCATATATCCGCAAAGTCAGATGTCTACTCAAACACAGCTTGAATGACCTGAGAAGAAAAATAAAGAATAATCAGGAGTTCAAACTGGTCTTATCTTAGCTGACTTCTTCAAGAGGCATGAGGCAATTCAATTCTTGATAAAAAGCTATTAAGCTGATACTGCATTACTGCCACAGGCTTGTTTGTTTTTTCAAGGTTAGTACTTCGTTTGGAAAGCAAAGGGAGCTCTTCATAATAATCTAGCAGTCTGAAAGCTGTTTAGGTAACATTAACTCCTCCGTACTCTGTTGAAAGAGTTTTAGATAAGCATAGACATGACAATGGCAGGCTACTTAAGCAAGTAGTCCATGACAGCAACTCCTACGTTATCTGCTCAGGCTCTTCAGCTTAATATAAGTGAAATAATTACTGCTAACTAAGCCATTAGTCACCTTCGTCATTGGTGCTGCTACTGCTGTATCTTAGGGTCATGTAATAAGGCTCAAAGAAAGAAAAGTACCATTGTAATAAATATAACAACTCAACATTTTTGCAAATTGCCTACAGTGCTTTAAAAAACAGGAATAGATTTTGTTTAACATTAATCAGACAACAGCATTATGGTAAAACATGGAAATTGATTATGGCACACCCTTAATTGATTTTGGCACACCCCTACGTGAGAAGAGCGTAGAAAACTGTGCTCTCACATAGGGGTGTGCCAAAATCAATTAAGGGTGTGCCAAAATCATTTTCCTAAAACATAGATGCATCATATTTAAGAAAAAAAACATCCTCAGCTACAGATCAAAAGTCCATATTTTACAATCTTACTCTTACAGAATTTTTGAAAGAGAATAACATGATGTATGTCACAAAGTTTTCATAATGCAGAGTTCTCAATGACAATCTGCTCAGGAAATAGAGCTTTATCTGACAGCTCAATTCCAAGATATTTGAGAAACTAATAAAGGAAAACATCAGGCTTGACGTTTAAAAGTAGTATGCACAATACAGAGAGCAAAAGTAAAAAAAAAAAAAAAAAAGAAGTGTAATCCATCCAATTTGACAAGTGGTTCATTCTTCTATATTGTGGCCCTCAGATCAAGTGATAAAATAACCACTTAATAGCAATTTTTCAAATAGTAAAGCATGCATCAACCAATGTTCTATAATAATGAAAATGAAATTAATGAAAAGCCATGGTAGTGCAAAATCAAGGCTAGAAATCTTGTTATGAAGTGCTTTGCTGTTCACCTATTTGAAGCATGTTCTGAGCTTTGAAGAGTTTGTCATCATGACTAGGTGGTATCGTTTGGAATAACCACGCAAAGTTTCCAGAAGATTCTTGTTTCAGAGAAGCAGGCTTGCAGGGTCATGCTGCAGAAAGACATAGACGTGTCATCCATATGGAAGCCATGAAATTTTTATTGCTACTCTTGCTGATCATACTTCATGGTAACTAGCAACAAGAAAATTTGCAGTTGCAGGAGATAATGAACAAGTAAACTAGCATTGCAGAGAAATAATATTAAAAAACTACTCTGTCCTTAAACATAGTGCAATTCACATTTGGTTAAAAGCAATAAACCCAGATATCAGTGCTTGATGCTTCATATCGCTCTTAGGTCCCATACATAAGAAACAAAGGGTCACACCGTAAACCAATAGAAATAAGTGGCTTTTGTGATGAAGAATTAACACCAGAGTACCAGGCATTTACAGCATAAGTTGCATATTCAAGAAATCTCCAGATATGTTCTTCACATGCTTCATTGTATAGATGAAGAATAAGAAGAGAACCTTTGATGGAAGAATGAATGACAAGGGGCATATTCTTTTGATGTAAGGTCTTACGGCTGTAAATAATTTCCTGTTCAAGAAGTTAGAAAAACTCAGTCAATTGAAAGTTAAAATAGACCGCAAAATTTAGATAACACCAGGAGATATCAGAATGATAGATTTAATTATTCCAATACACAAATATAAGAAAGAGAAAGTGTACATGCCTGGAGGTCTCTAGATAAGTATTTGGACAGTTCATCATTCTGTTTCTGATAATTATGCCAACAAATTCCCTTGGTTCTTGTCCTGCATAATAGTAAGCAGTTGATTGCTGATCGATTCCAGGCCAATTTTGGTCTCTTCTTGTGTTCGATTCTGATGATAGCATTTTGACATGTTAAGGTGAGTTTTTATCAGGAAATACTAGTACTAAAAGTGATGAGAGACTTGTAAGGGCATGGAGATTTCCTTGACAAGAAACAGAAAGAAAAGTATTTCCAAATTGCGGGAAATCAAAGTTCTTCAGGAGCCAATAATCTATATCAATATAACAATTTCAGTGTAAAATCTGAGCACCCACAGCTGAAGGGCTAAATGACGGTTACTAATCAATAGGCTCCCTTATATTAAAAATAAGGTGACTAACTAGCAATTTTAGTTCATATAACTATATAAGGGTTCAAAATCTACAAAAATCAGTGTAAACCCTTATTTTAAGTCACCTTTAGTCTTTCTCAGCATTGCTGCTCCTCTCATAGCACTGCTGCTCTTTATTAAGATCCTGCAGTGCAAGTTCATACAAAAATATGAAGAGAAAAACCCAAAGAAAAAAAATGTTTGCTAACATGATACCAAACTCCAATTTCACCAATATTTGCTATCACAATGCTTAATACAAGTATTCATCCTACATCTTATGTATACCTTTGGAGGGGTGGGGGGGTGGTTGCGTGGGCAGTTTGCTATCACAATTTCACCGAGTGTTTCATGCAACATCAAATTTCCAGAGGGAGACGCATAGTGGCAAGTTGGACAACCAGGGTAATTTTCATAGATTGAGGTCTCAAAGTCCTCAGACTCTCAGATGAATTGAGACATTCGACACTTGATTTAGGGTCAGGCTATCCAATGCAAACTATTTAAACAAATATAATTATCAGCAACAAAAACAAATCAAGAACAAGACTTCTATTGTAGAAAAACTTCAGATAGCATCTTACCAACTTGACATTCCACTTCAGATATTTTGGCACTCTCTGCATCCTTTTGAGATTCATCAAGACAATTTTCCAATTTGCATAAAAACGGGCAGAAAATTGTCTTTACAGCAAACAATTTGTTCTTTACAAGAGACCTTCCACCCATTTCAAATATGTCCACTTTGTAACGGAATTCAGGTCATTCCCAGAGGTTTAATAATAAGTAACTATTTTCAGAGCCTCTTATCCATCTTCTATGAGATCGAGGATGAAGTTGTGATCTAAACTGAAAGCTGTATTATTTTATATGTTGCAAAGCTCTTTTAATTTATAACGGCTGCATTAGCAATTACTCTACAAAAAATAAAACTTCAACATTCCATATTTCTTAATATTAGATCACTACCTTTAGGCAATTCAGATGTCAATATTCCACAATGTTGAAAACCACAGTACAGTATGAGTATGACTGTATGCGCCCATAATTCATTACAGATGGATGCTCAGCATAAATTGAAATATAAGTAAAACGAACTAAGCAGGAAGAGAAACAGAAATATTATATAAATACAGACTTAAGAACCGAAACAGCTACAAACATTCCTGTTTTTTGTTCTGTCACTAATATCTTCAGGATTAAAAATAACAATGACTTCTACATATAAAAGTTATATTTGTGTAAGACATAATCAGAAAATTAGTGACATCACAATCAGAAAAAAGGCTTGGAATGATTATATCTCATACAACATTTTTGAAAAAGAGTGCACCAAAATTGGCAAAATAAATCATTTGTACAAAGTTTTCAACCACTACAGGAATTCTTAATGGCAATCAAGTATTTCACTATAATCCACTGAAATTATATAGTGGTCTTGTTCACTTTACACTCAATTAGAGGGTAATAATGAGATCCAAAATCAAAAGAAAACAACATGCCTAATAATAAAAGTAATAAGAGCACAAGATAGAAGAGTTCAGATAAGAAAATACCCATTAATTTAATAAGAAAATGCACATCTTTTACATATAAGTATATCGCTCAGCCATTGCTGTCACAAAGAATCCTACAGCAGAGTACGCAGAAAGGAAGACCAAACCAAGATCAAAAGGGAAGTAAGGAGAAAAAAAAAAAAACCCTGCGATTTCCCTTGTATTTACAGCATTCCAGCTTTTATGAAGATTTCATCAACTTAAATCTCAACAAAAGGTGAATTACTCAAATATGGCACTTGAGTTTTCATCTCACAACCAGAATAGCATAGAGGTTTTACAGTATTGGATGCTATGTCAGAATCAAGGGTCATATTATTGCATGAGCTTCAGATCTTGGAATCCTATTGCTTTGTTTTGTTAGATTGGTTGAGAACTTCTAAGCTCATTCCATGTTACTATTCCTGATATAAGAAAACAGCAGCTAGATTCATTGTCCACTTAATTAGTGCCCAATCAATGAATACCACATATTCTCATTTTCTCAGGAATCGTCCTCAAATAGTATCTTGTAAAACCTTTTCCTTTCCTCAGGATCAAATAGACGTCCAGCCTGACCTACTGGATCTTCTTCTTCAGATATCTCCACATTCTTGTCCTTCCTTGTCTCTACTTTAGGCATTATTATACCTTTCTTCTTCCTCTTCTCTAAATTCAATAAACGCCCTCGCTGATTGTACTCATGCAACCCCTCTTGCATTAATTCCCCAAATTTGTCCTTCACCACAACTAGTGGATCCTTGTCAATCAGCTTTGAGGCATTATATCCCTCTCGGAGGAGAACCGTGTAGGTCTTATACTTGTTTGTTACATAGAATATGCCAGGATGTTTTAACAGCAAAACATTTAACTTCTCTGGCAAAGCAAACTCTCTCTTGAAGTGGCCTAGCTTTATGACAGACATTTTCTTCCAAAGAGTTAGTGATAATAATTCATGTACCAAGGCCACTGTCCTTTTCTCATGCTCCTTTGATCCTTCAACCAAGCTGCTTGGATTTGTGTAAGGTGATATATATGGCGTTGAATTGAACTCATTAAACCTCTCCCATGATTTAATCCATGTCGAAGGCAATGAACACGAAAAGTGAGGCTCTAAATTCTGCTTGCTAGCTGACATTTCAATGTGCGAAATCGGCAACTCAGGGTTCCATGACACAAGCTCGACCTCCATTGAACTTTTCCTCCCACTATAATTAATAAGCCGAAACATTTCTGAATATTTTGGAACTATTCTAATCAGATAATCATCAGGAAAACCGAAATTCCGCTTCAATTCATCAAGCTTTACCACATTAAGCCTTTGGTTTGAGCTCATCATCAAGATTTTCGCCAACCGCTCAGCAAATACAGGCTCCTGCTCTTCTTTGATGGCCTCTTCCTCCTCTACTAGGCACATCATTCTTTTGGTTAGTTGACAATAGAGCTCGTCGTTTTCTCGAAAGACCTCAAAGCAACATGGATACTTGTTTAGCCAATTGAGAGCTTTGCCTTGAAGATCAATGGTCTTGAACTTTTTCTGGATGAAATTAACAGGTGCTACCTGATTAGGGTATCTCAGGATTATGTTCTTAATTTGGTTATTCACAATCCAACGACGGTTATGGGTTAGAGCTGATTCAAGATCTGGGTCTTTCTTCATTGACCAAAGAGAAAAATCTCTAATGAAAATCGAAAAAGATGGCTTAGAACTGTTGTTTGTAAACTTCAGGTTTTGAGAGAACCTAATGATTTTCATGTTGAGCAGGTTTCGTTAAAAAAAACCCCTGTTAAAATAGAAAAAAGAGTATCAATATCTTGATAAATGCCAAGAGAACAATCAAAATGCAAAGATTTTATGAAAAAATTTAGCAGCATATGTTATATGCCAATGTGACTAATAGTAAGAAAAAAATGGCAGGGATACCATGAATGCGCGATTGATAGAACTGAAACTATGGTAGGTTCTGCCTCAGGCAAAAGGCATAAACTTCAGATTCAAGACATGTCCAGAATGTAGAGAGGATTAAAAGACCATCCATGTAAATTTTAGACAACTCTATATGAGTATTTCTGAAGAAAATACCTAAAATTTCACAAAGTTATGATTTTGGGACATAATACAACAATTTTTCTAAGTTCCTTCCCTAATTTTCAGACTGTAATGGATAAAAGACAAAGACAGAAAGTAACTCCCAATTATATTTTCAGCTAAATCACTGACTGTAAGCATTACACAAAAAGTAAACACAGCTCATAATGCAATCAAACCAACGAATTTTCTGCAGATTTTCATTTTATAATCAACTAAACTCAGAAAGAAAATCAATTGCAGCAGAATTCAGGAGGCAAAAAGCTATTAAAAGAAATAACTGCAACACATAGCAGGCAACTAGATGAACAGAAATATAATTTGATTACTTTCGGAACTCGAACCTAACATGAATGAAGACCATTATTAACACACTTATACAAAATCCGATACCCAATCAGCGAATAGAAAGGTTAATGCAACAAGTATAATATGGACTCACCCTAATTAGATTTCTAGGATTATGTTAAGAACTCGGAATTGATACTACTATTAAATAAAGGATCAAAATTATAAGTAATTTACATCTTAATGACTAATTTATCAAATACAAACAAACCCAAGAAAAAGCAAGGGAAATCCTAATATCACTATATCAGTACCTAAATACTCGAATTTGTCTGTTGCTCAAACTTATGTCATAGCAGATTATACTCAACAACAACTATACTAATAATAACAATTGACTTAATTAAAAAAAAAAAAAAAAATCATTGATTTATCTTATTAGATTTCTTGGGTTATTCAGAAAATGGAGAAGACACAAATGAATCTCTAAAATTTGTGATTTTCACTTTGGTTGTAAATTATTTCCCTAATTTTTACAGGTAAGTAATATTCAATAAAATTGAAATTGGGAAATGAATTTTGGAAATTTTAATCAACAATTGCAACAAGCATAACAATAATTGCAACAAACAAATTGAAAAGAGTGAGAAATAATTTGAGCAAAGTAAATGATTTGAGAAAGATTGAAGCTGAAATAAATGTACCTGAAAAAAATTAGAGATGAAGACAGTGAGATTGTTCGCAGGACAGAGAGTGAGAAATATTGGTCGGTGAACGGTGATGGTGGCTTACGGTGGAGACTGCCATAGTAGAGTGTTGAGTAGAGAGTATAGAATAAGAGACTTGTTAAGGTTTGTAATTGTGAGGCACTTTTCAAGTAGTTTTATTTTATTTTATTTTATTTTATTTTTGCTTAACATACATAATTAATTTATTTTTTTTTGGTGAAAAACATACAAAATTTTTAACAATCTAATATATATATATATATATATATATATATATATATATATATATATATATATATATATATATATATATATATATATGAGAAGTTCCTTAAAATGAAAAGGATGAGAAGGATTTATATATATATATATATATATATATATATATATATATATATATATATATAGGATTTTATTTTCTCAGTACGCCACGTAAGATTATAAATTTAAGTTGTAACCAATTAAATAAGAGATTATTAATTTCTTTTAGAATTAAATAATTCAAATGCCACGTAAGCAAAACTGGCGAATGAGATTTTTAAGTTTAAATCAATTAAATATTATATATTATCTTTTAATATTAGGAATTTTGATAAAAATATATAACAAATTTTAGCACATAAATAAAATAAAAAAAAATAATTTTAAAAAAATCAAACAAACCGTGTGATTACGGGCTTCATCTAGTGGAACAAATTTGGTAATTACAAACGGTAAACTATCCATTTTGCGGGTTACAACCATCACTTTTAATTTTTGCAATTTACAACAACAAAAAAGTCACCAAACATTTTAAACTACAACCAAAGATAACCCCGAGCCAATATTAGTTTTGGACCATTTATTGATATGATGACGTCATATTCCGTTAAAATGATCAAAAATTGGATTTTGATTGTATTTTAAAATGTTCTCTGATTGTTTTGGTGGTAAATTGCCACAATAAAAAGTGATGGTTACAACCCGCAAAATGGGGAATTTTACCGGTTGTAATTGATAAATTTTCCTAACAATGGTGGAGCATGATTTTTTAATCTAGAGGGACAAATTACAAAGGTTTAATACTTTGACATAAGTTACAAAAAAAAAAAAAAGAAATAATTTGTACTGCACTATTTAATTGAAATTGCATATGACAACTAGAGGTGTCCATAATTTGGATTAAAACCGAAAACCAATCCAATCTAAACCGAATTATCAAGTTGGATCGGATCCGAAGTTTGAATCGGATCGGATCGGATTCAGATTTTTTGAAAATTCGAATTTTCGGATTGGATTGGATAGACCCTAAATGGATCCAATCCAAACCGAAAAACGAATTGTAAAATTAAGCTTGTATAAATATGAATATCTGTGTTTTTTGAAGTTTAGTTAAAATACTTACTACTACATAAAATAAATTAGGGAGACTTTGTATTAATTAATTAATGACTTGATGTTGAACTATTTATTTTAATCATGGTTTCGAAGACTTGTATTTATATTAAAGATTTATTTTTATAATTGTATTAGACTCTTATAAAAAATAATGTATTATAATTCGGATTTTCGAATCGGATCCAAATAACCGAATTTTAGTCAGGTTGGATTGGAGAGAAATTCGGATCGGATTGGATTGGAAAAGTGAAAATCGAATTATATTTCGGATTGGAAAGGATTTGGAATAAATCCACACCATAAACCGAACGGACACCCTTAATGACTATCTATACTTATACTTATATATTAAAAGGTGTTTCTAACAATGCCAACGTGTCACGTAAGCTCCCCTCACTACGCCATGTCATCCATTCAACTACTCAGTATGCCACGTGGCTCTTCCTTCCATTGATTTTCATTACATGTCATGCATGCACTCATAATAAAAAAATAAAAAAAAGTTTTCCACAAGATTTGAACTCACAACTTCTAATTCTAAACTAATTTCTTATCACCAAGCTATGTGATTTTTTATGTAATTTTTTGAATACAAAATATTGATATGTAGCAAATGACAATATGAATAACAAATTTAATTACAAAAAAATTATATCATAAATTACAATGTATGTTAATGATCAGTTAGTTTCACGTAATAATCCAGGGCATCGCCCGAGCCCAAAAACTAGTTAATGTTGAAAAGAGGAGTTGCTAAAAGTGTCATCGCATATAAAGAAAAATTATCCAATAAAGGAATAAAATTTGTTTGTAAACCCCAATTCCAATTTATGTAAATAAATAATCAATAAATAGTTAAATACGAATCTTAAATTCAAAATCAAATTAGCTTTTTATAATCCTAATTGATGTGCCCTAACGTGCTCAACCCTCAACCATTGGAATCGTAACACCATATCACAACCTCAAACTAAAATCATCATTACCTTAGTATGTACTAAATTATCTTTTTATTTATTGACCATTCAAACTTCTTACATTTGAGCCGACAAGCTATGTGATTCCCATATGTCATTGTACATCTTGAGGTTCAATACTCTTTACTTTTACACCCTAACTTCTCAACAATAGTTTAATCTAAGTAGGGGTGAAAGTGAATCGGTGTAAAACCGAACCGAACCGAAAAACCGAACCGAATAAGGAATGTGGTTCGGTTTTTTGGGAGGGTGGTTCGGTTTCAGTGTCAAAAAAAAAAAAATCGATTTTCGGTTCGGTTTCGGTTCGGGAAATTGAAAAACCGAACAAAACCAAACCAAACCGAATTATAAGCCCAATCCTACAAAACCCTTGGCCCAAAACTAAATACCCTAGGTATATAATGAAAAATAAGAAAACCCTAATCACTCTCAGCCTCCCTCTCTCTCTTTCCACCCTTTCTCTCTCCTTTCCTCTTCTCCTCTTTCCCGGATTTCGCCCAATTTCCCGTTCTCTCTCCTCTTCTTCGCTTTCATTGTCTCATTCTCCTATTTTCTTTTCGTTTTTCTTGTCTCTCCTCGCCACCATTAACGAAAACATCGAGCTTTTGATTAATAAAATTCGAATTCGCTTCACCATTAACGAACACCATCAACTAAATTAAAGGTTTTGATTTCGAACACCATCAACTAAAGGTTTTTCATGTCAAATTCGACTATAAAAACTCTAGATCTAGAGTTTTCATGGTCGAATTTGACCATTAAAAACCCAAATTCGACGTTTTTTCGATGGAATGTGAGGTTTGTCCTCTTTTTCTTTCTTTTGATTTGGTTTGTGTTTTTTTTTTTCTACTAATTTTTGTCCAATTTTTTCTGATATTTCGGTGATTTTTATTCCAATTTTTAGTTCAATGAAATTAGGGTTTTATCTTAAATTTTTCGAATTTATAGCAATTCGATATTATAGTAATTATGTCTAGGAATGTTTGCGGATCTGGGTTAAAACTTGTTTAATTATGTATGTATAAATGGGTTTGGTTTCGTTTTGTTTGGTTTTAATTGGTGTGTTTTGGTTTGGATTTTTTTGCAAAATTTGATGTTTATGATGTTTGATATGAAAATTCGGTGTGGTTCGGTTTTTTTTAAGAAAACCGAAATTTAGGTGGTTTGGTTTGGTTCGGTTTCAAAGCTAAAGTGGTGCGGTGTGGTTTGCAAAATCAAGAAACCGAATTATGGTGGTTCGGTTTCAGTTTGGGCAAAAAACCAAACCGAAAACCGAACTTTCACCCCTAAATCTAAGAAGTCATAAGGGTCCTAAAGAGCATAGCCATCAATTAGTCTTTTCTAACGGGCATTAGGAGAGACAAGATGAAATAATATTATAAAATACAAAAAATAACAGTTTTGGAGAGATAATTACCAATTCTCAAGCCATTTCTCATACCTAGGTCATGGTCATGACTTCTGGCAAATCGTGGGCAAAAGATGATGGTGCGCCACTTATTTTGTAATACTTTGCCTATTATGTTATTTTTAATATTCTTTTTTATTGTTTTATGTGCATAATAAAAAAAGAACATATTTATGATTTGAGCAACCAAAGAGAGTATATGGACATAACTGAGTATGAGAATTGAACATGAACAAAGTGGAAGAGAGCAAAGCTATTGGTTGCCTAAGTCAATGGAAGAGAAATGCCATGTATTAAATATTTGATAACCACCATTGACGAGGAACTAGAAATGGAGGAAAGTTAGGCATTTACAAATGCACAACAAAGGGTATTCATGTAATTATACATATGTACAAACAAATGTGTTGAAACTTAAAGGTTTTGATGATGATGAACTTAAACTAAAGCAAACTCAACTAATAAAGGTTTTTAAGTGTTTGATTAGTTTAGGTGAAATTGATCTTGGTGATGGAAGAAGTAACTTGAGCTAAGAAGACATGAGGAAGTCTTTAAACAGAAAGTTAAACTATGAAGAAGAAGAAGAGTTCTCTAACAAGAACTAAGTTCCCTAACAGGAACTTGAAGACAGCATGCTGAGGTGTCAGCCTGGACTGCGAGTGAAGACAGTAAGTTCCTTTAGGAGCTTAGTCTGCGTGAAGCCCAAGTAACCTACTTATACAGAATATGACGCAGCAATATTATTTAGTTAAGATTTTATCTTCTAGATTTATTGTTAAATATGTTAAGTAGGTTATGCACGAAATTTATTAGAAGCGTGACAAGTTGCTTGGTAAATAAAGATAAAATTGGAAAAGATAAAAAAAGATAGATTTTATGAAAAGATTTTATTTAAAATTGTTTCTTAAAATCGGTTTGTTAAAAAGATTTTATTCTCTTTAATATTTATGTTTCCATCTTATTTTTCCAAAAAATATTTTCTTCAAGGGATTTACTTAAACCGTGTTTTAGGATAAGGCAAGTTAACTTGTTTATCTTTTAGAAAACCTACTTGCTATACAAGTTATACTTGTATAAATGGTAGAGATCGAATTGCTTTAGGTTTTTGTGAGTTTATGCGTAGAGAAATCACAGAGCTTTAATTGAGTAAGTTTACCAAGCTTCTAACCTTGTCATATTAGTTTCGGATTTCGTGCATAGCTTACATATCATATACTTCCTCCGTTTTCTTTTAGATGCAACACACACTTTTTCACGGTATTTAAGAAATGTGGGGTTCACATGATATAATACACTTTAAAATGGGATGAGTGGTTGTTAGGAGTGTAATTTAGTGGGCCATGTGCTTTAAATAAGGGAGTATAGTTTTTCCCTAAAGTAACTTTCCTTTTATAGTGTGTAGCAAGTATTGTGACATTTCCTTTTTAAGGAAGTGTTGCAAGTAAAAGAAAACAGAGGAAGTACTAGGTATCAATACTTGTATTGGTTGGGTTATTTGGGTGTTTGTATATTCTTATTTACATACAGTTTATGTAAGCTTCTAGTGTGAAGCTGAGAGTTTTTGTACTTTGGGAGTACGAATGAATCTAAGTGTGGTACTTAGATTGGTGTAGCAAGTTCGTTCTGGAACTTGTGAGTAAAGGTCTGATTATAGTAGGTCGTAACTTGGTGTTTGCCCTATTATAGTGAAGTTGTTTGTGGTTGAAATCCCTAAGGTAGGGTCGAGGTTTTACTTATTCCAGTTGGGCCCTGGAAGGTTTCCTCGTAAAATCTGTGTGACTTTGCAAGTTCCTATATGTATTGTTTTATAATTCTGCAAAAGTAGTCACTAGGAACTCACATACAATTCACCCCCTCTCTTGTATTGTTCGTCTCAACTAACAGAATGCATATTCTGATATCATTGGATGATCAAATGGTACCACTGAATATACAGTGATACTATATATGCACATAATGGTATTATATATGCATTTAGTTGTACAAAATTTATGCATAAATAGTACCACTAAGTAGGGCTGGCAATCCCTGACCCGACCCGAAGTTATTGAGAGAAACCCGAACCCGAACCCGAACAACCCGAATTTGACCCGATTTGACCAAAATGTCATATATTGTTGTAAGATTAAGTTTTAAACTATTTTTGATAGTTTTTAAGCACAACCCAAAATTGACCCGAAATCTAACCCGAACTCGACCTGCTGACCTGAATTGCCACCCCTACCACTGAGGATTCAATGGTTCCATATAAACTTTCAGTGGAATAATCAACATGTGGTCCCCCATCACGTGATACAATCCGACCAAAAAATAGGTGGGGTCCACCTACATACCTCTCTATTCCTATCTCTCTCCTCTTTTCTCTCTCTATCTTGTGTTTTTAAATTTTTTTAATCAATGTTATGCATTTATAAATGCCTAACTTTCCTCCCTTTAAAATTCCTCACCATTGACTTGGGCAACCAATGACTTTGCTTTAATGCAAGAGCATACACACCCTAATAGTGTAAAAACCCTGAATACTTGGTAACTATTAATGCATTAACTAAAATAAATGGTTCAGATTCTAGAGTCACCATATTATTTGAACTACCCAATTGATATTTCACTTTATCATCATCATCAATTACCTTACAACATGTGATTTCCACAGTAATAACACAAACCCTTTTGAACTATCACAATAGCTAGAATGTGTTTAAATGGTTTATTTTTGTGAATTTGGTCATTTAGGATGGTTTAGTTGGAGAAATAGATAAAACCAATGCACGATTTATTTAAATTTGGATTAAATGGGGCAGACTTAAAGGATATATGTATGGAATTATGTGTAGCAAATGTAATTTTTGTTGTTGGTATGGGAGAATAGGGTATCAACCGTTCGGTAACCTTGCAAAATTAACAACATCAGAAATTAAGGTGGGATAAGGCTCTAATATATGGTTTTCTTACGGGTTTCAATTTTCCAATATCAAATATATTGTCATTAGGTAACACATACCAGGCCAATTTTTGCAGCAAAGGAGACCTTCTATTTTCAAATGGAAAAATGGAAATTAAAAATCCAACCTTTGCACTATCTTCCCTTAAAAATTCAATCTTTTGTTTATCCCATTTAAATTTAATTTCAACATTTACCCCTATCTTCATTTAAATTTCCATTACCTGTTGGTGATCGGTTTTTATAAGTTATATGCCACGTGTCAGCTTTTAATAGGTCTATTTTTTTTTAATAATTATTAAGAAAACAAAAATAATTAAAAGAAAAAAAATAAAATCCCCGAGTCGTCGGTTATCTCTTATCCGGCGACATCAAGGCCGAGAATTCTCCCCATTGCCACCTCCACCTCTTCTTCTCCGGCGACATTAATCCCCTTCCCTTCCCTATCGCCACTTCTCTTTCACAGGCAACCCAACCCAACCCACGAATCCTAACAACCACTCAAAACCCCATTTCTCTCCTCTAAAACTCCAAACAGGTTGTGTGGTGGCTTCTACTTTTTTTATTTTTTTTATTTTTTTATTTATCAACAAAGTGCGAATTTCGATTTGAATTTTTCAATCTAAACTTATGATTTGCGGTTGTGGTGGTAGTTTGAATGTTTTGTAAGTTCAATTTTGGTGGTTAGTGGTGTTTCAATTTGGGGTTGTTGTGGTGAGTTCGAATTTGAGTGGGTTTGTGGGTTGTGGATGGATTGATGTTGGTTAATCTGTGGGTGGTCGAGTTTCTTCGATGCTAAATCAGTGGTAGTGGATGGTTGTCATGGTGGATGAGTCGATGGTGGTAGATGGTTGTCATGGTATATGACTATATGAGGAGTTGGGGGTGGTTGATGGGAGTAGGAGACGGTGGGCAGTGGTGAAGGATGGTTGTGGTTGATGACATTGGTGGGCAGTGGTGAAGGATGGTTGTGGCTGGCTAGTGGGTTTTCGTGGTGGGAGTGGAGGTGCGTGTTTTGGTGGTAAGTGTTTTGGGTGGTTGCGAGGGTTTCACGGTGGGTGGGGCTATGGTGGTAGCCATGGATGGGGGTAGCCATGGTAAGAGGAAAAAGATTTAGAATAAAAAAAAAAGATTTGAACATGCAATATTTAACAGGTTGGAACTTTCGATGAAGATAGGGGTAAATCGGTAAAGGTTGGATTTTTATGGGAAAAACAAAAGGTTGGATTTTAAGGGAAGAAAGTGTAAATGCTGGATTTTTAATTTTTATTTTTTCTTTTCAAATTTATCAATATAATTTTACAAAGAATAACCCTGTACTAACTTACTAACAAAGTGTTCTATAGCTTGAATTCTCTTTTCATCTTTAGATTTTGTGGTCAAATCAATAACAAAATCATCGCATTCTACAAACTACCTCTATTTTTGAAAGTTCGACTCACTTACTATTCATGTATGTAGTCAAAATAAAATAACTTTGACCATATTTTACATTCTATATATAAAAAACCATTAGCATATGGGATCTTATTAGTTTCCTCTAATTATAAAATTTTCAAATATGAGAACATAACCGAAGATATTAGAACATAGCCGAAGATATTACCAAGTCTTCACTGACATAATATGCATGCTTTAGTAGGGTCAGGCAGAACCGCTGTTCATGGTCAAAGATGTTCATTAGAGACCGCGTAAATGCAAAGTGAGTCGAACTTTCAGGAATGGAGGGAGTATTTCCTTACAACCAAGTAATTAGAAATCCAATTTTGTCCCTTTTTAGTCATGTACGATGATGCAAGATTTATTTTACAATCACTAGCTCTATTACATAAATAAAATTTAAATATTTACTGCATCTTATTCCAATGCACATAGGATTAGTATTATCGAAAAGTAAGAAATCTATATCTATCTATACACATATACATTTACATAGTATTTATAAACACAAACCATCATACGCATTATGCTACATGTTAATTTTATTTTTCACCAATACCATAACTTTTTTTTTTGTTTAATCCCCTTCCTCATATTAAAAAAAAAAACTAGCTTTAATTCAATACGTGTATGAATGTTGTTTGGTTCAGTTTTCCCCAACTTAATATCTTGTACAATTACATTCAATTTTTACCCCTTCTTCTCCTTCATAAACTATTCATTTTCCAATAAAAACATATTATAAATAAAAATTTATATTGTATACCTATAAATAAACAACCCGTGCATTGTATGGGGTAGAAGGCTAGTTACAATTTAGGTAGCATACCCTTGAGATTTGGTGTAGACCAAATTAAAAGAGTTTCTTAGAGATTTTGAGGTGCCACCGTGCCAATTCCATCATCATTTTCACCATTATTAGTATTCACATATTACCAGCTTTTTCTTCAAGCTTTCAGTCCAAAGTCTTCACTTGTTTGATCTTCTTCCATTTAAAAGAATATTCTTACAACAACTTTGGAAATTGGTGCTTGAATTAACAATTTTCCACACACTCAAAAAGAATTTGAGTGAAATTTGAAGAGTTATTAAATCAAAATATTCACTCTAGCATTTCAACAAACACCTTGAGTGCATGGATTAGTTTCAATACTTCCACAACAATAATGCTGGAACTGATAAAGTATCCGATAGAAGCGTTACCGCTTTAATACTAATGGTGTAAGCTATAAGCTTATATCTACATTAATGGCAGAATACTAAAAGACTAGAATAGACCAAAGGGAAAGAAAGAGAGAGAAGTAGAAGAGATAAGAAGAGATTGCAATTAGTAACAAAATTCATAGCAGAATTCTTAAAATTTAGATGACTACTTTAATTTGGTGCCATATAAATTAACTTTTTATTTTTTCTTATATAATCATATGTGTCACTAACTTTTAATATATTTCTTCTACAACCAATGCCTATACTAGGCCCTACTTTATTTTCGAATATTCGATGTTAGATCTCTCAGGTACAAAAGACTGAATATGCTAACTATTATATCCTAATGAATAAACAAAAATAACTTATTTAGTTTAATTTGCAAACTAATAATGCTAAAATGCTCTTGTGACTACAGTGTCCAGCTGTAAAAGACACTTCAAACCTACCATTTAGTAGATTTAGAAATACATCCATTGCCTACGGTAATGAGCATAGACAATGGAAATATATGTGCTTGTAAAATTAAATGTGTAGCATTACCTGATACCCCATGATGTATGAAGTTTGCATGATACGATATCCGACTAAAGAGAAATAGAGCCCATGTTGAAATATTTTAATATTCATCAATTATTTGTGTACCATTCGACAAAAAATGGTATAAAATATTTTTTTCATAATTATTCAAATGAAACTTGATAAATTGATGAATATATTATACATAATTGACTAATTGAGTGCTTATAATATACAAATGTACAAAAATATCATACACATAATTATAAGTGTGAATATATACAATATAATATACGTGCATTGTATATTTATTTGTTAATATATATATGATCTTTATGTAATTTGTTTTTTTTTCATATTTGTAAAATTATTTTAGTTTTGTAAGTCATTACAAAAATTTAGTTATATATTTTTTAATAAATTAATAAATTATTTACCATTTTTTATTAGATGCTAATATTTATTGATCTGTTTTTATTTAATATTTTTTTTTAATTTTTATTTTGAATGTTGAACCATTTGTCAAACCAATTTTTTTTTGAGTAAATTGATTACTACCAAGTTTTTGCCAAGCTACATGGGGTGAAGAGAACATACCAGAAAAGTATGTAGGCCAGACTCATGTTGGTGTAATCTTTGACTACTCCATCTAGATTTATACTTTCTATAATTATTATAATTGATTTAGAAAATCTCAAGGCCATATTATGCAATGATTGTGAGAAGAAAACAATTGCTACATACCACTGTATTCATCTCAAGTGTCTATTTTGTGATCTTACAACACTTGGCTTCTATGACATTCTATTGTAGCATTGAGATAACTTATTGTAACTCATAGAAATTGTCAAGCGAATTGACGTGTCTTGAGAAAATATATACATAAAATCTTTGTCTTGTGTATTTGATAGTTGTATAACTTTCCAAATGATTAAACTTTTAATTATTGATGGAAAAGATTGATAGAAAATAATGATTGAGTCATGTGTTTACATATGAACACAAATTTATGTGTATTATTGGGATATAATTATATTATCTTTGTCTTGGGTGTTTTCAATCGTGATATTTGTGCTATTGCTACCTATTACAACTTACTATGTGATGTATCTCTCTGGGTGGATCCTTTCTACGTACGCCCATGATTTAACAAATGTCTACTGTTGCCGTTGAGAAGAACGATGAAGAAATGGGTCTGGATGCTTGAATGGAAGCGGTTTGATGGTTATCTAATTTTGATTTTTATGCACCTTTAAATTTCTAAAAGTTTTGGACTTTGATTAGAGTTTTTTGGGACTTTTTATTTTAAGGTTATTAAATCTTCAGCCAATCGATCACCATCCACTTGTTACCACTGTCACTCTTCTCACTCTCTCTATTTTATTTTTGAGTAACACTATTGTAGGCGTCGTTCGAAATGCGCCTACGTTAAGCATGTGTGACTATGCTTGGCACTCTTAGGAAGTGGGAATTGACATGTACGATTAGGGACAAGGAAAGTAGGGAGCCGCCAACAAGTTTTTAAGGAACTTGTAAACCGTTCACGAATCATAAAAGGCAACCACGAAAAGGGACAACGAAAGGCAACAATGATTGACCCGTGAAGGTTACACCCCATTCATAATCCATGAGATTACTAACTCCATATGGTTCGGTACCACGAAAGGATGATCGGGAATGATGGTACAAAGTGAGTCATGGAGTCACATTCGCCCGTGTTGGCCTCTACTCGATTCTTATTGTGAAAAGTATTCCTGCGATCTCAAAGGCATGCAAACAAAATATTCAATTTGCTCCAAACTATTATTATGCTAAATTGGTTGAATATTAATGCACACATTATTCTAAAATATTGGTGACCACTTGATTTAATAACAAGATTAAAAAGGAACCTAAACCGGTTGTCCAAATTATCTTATTAGTCGTGATTTTCAATTACATATTCCCTTCAAACATGCAATATGGAGATCATAAATAATAATAGAATAAACATTAATATTGGAAGCAATCTAACAATAATAACGTTAGTCAAATCAAATTATAATAATAATCATAATATTAGCAATAAGAAATAATAATAAGTAATTAAATTAATTAATTACTCACATTACGCACGTTCCTTAAAATTGCTACATCATGAACAAATTGTCAGTAACTTCAATAAAAAATAAATCAAATTGAAATTAAATAAAAATAGAGTTGATTTGGTCCAAACCCTCAGTTATTTGTACCTTTCACGCCTTGGTTTAAGGACGGAACCTCGGGTGTTGTATGGACTCCTTGGAGTGCTTAAGGGAAGAATAGTGTTTAAGAATATAGGGTTAAGGGTTAGAATATGAGAGAAAGAGCATAGAAATGATTTTTGGTGTAAAAGAGAGGAAGAGAGAATGATTTGGTGCCCCGAACTGTAGAAAGGAGGGGGGTATTTATAGGAAAAATGAGCTGAGGGAACACACGAAACCCTAAAAAGATAAAAACCATAAAAAAATTGCACTGCGACACGGCAGAGGGCACCGTGACACGTTGCCTGGCACCGTCAGACGGGGCAAATTCCCGTGACACGGTGGACAGCTGTGTGACGCGGGAAATATTTAGGGTACGGGGAGTGAAACGCGTGAAGGGTTTACGCGGAAAAAGACACGAGAAAATTCCGTGACACGACATACTTACCGTGACACGGTAGTGTCCACCGTGGCACGGTACAGTACACCGTGTCACGGTATGGGAAAACACGGAAATTACACGGAAAATAGCACCATGACACGATGTTCAGTACCGTGACACGGTGCCAGGCACAGTCAGACGGGGCACACTCCCGTGACACGGTGCTTTTGCACTGTGCGCGGTGATTCCAGGTTTTTACCCATTTTTAAAATCATCATAACTTTTGATATGTAACTCGGAATAAGGAATATAATATATCATTGGAAAGCTTATCAAGTATACTTTCCAACTCAATTAGAATCAGGTAAAAATGATTTGTATATTTTAAGATATGGTCGTTTTAGTAGAAGGGTGTCGGTTTTGGGCCGAGTTTAGTGTTTGGCTCATATCTTCTTCGTTTAAATCGGAATTGGGCTTATGATATATGGTTTGAAAGCTTATTGAAAGGCCTATCCAACCAAATAATAATTGGATCAAAATTATATGGCCATAAAATCAGTTCAGCTCGGTTTTGTGATGTGGATACCAAAAGTGGAAAATAGGTTATGGTTTAGGGAAATGAACTAGAAATTGGATTGGTTTATGAAATATATTGGATAGAACATGGATTTAAGCACCTCAAAGATTAAATACTCAACCTGACCAATAATGGCGGAGAAAGATTGTTCATCATCGGATTTGGTTTTGGGGAGACATTTTTAGGTGTCTACAACTATGTTTGGATATAAAGAAATACAAGGAAAAGAAGAGAAGAGAAAGGGAGAGGGAGAGGGAGAGGGAGAGGGAGAGGGAGAGGGACAAATTCTATTGTTTGAATAAAAGATTGGGGGAATGAAGGGGAAGGAGAGGGAGGGATCCATTTTCCCTCTCTCTTTAATAAGCATAATCCCTTTAAAATTGGAGAGATTTGGAGGGAAAATAGAGCTCACCTCCCCCTTCCTTTCTTTTCCCTTCCCTTCCACTTTTTTCCCTCCCCTTCCTTTCCTTCCTTCTTTGCTATCCAAACAAACCCTAAGTGTTAGATCTAGTTTTTGATTGTTTTATGAGTAATGGTTGTTAGATGTAGTCTTGTTTGGACATTTGTGGGTTATTTATGAGGGTGGTTAGGGGCCTTTGTGGAATTATGGAGATGGTTAAGATTTTTTTGGTGGTTTTTGTGGTGGATGTGGTGATTTTTGAGATGGGTAGTACAATAAGTCGTGTGGGGGGGGGGGGGGGGGTTATCAGGCTCGTTTCTGAGAATTTCGTGGCCTATGGGCGAACTTAAAAATTGGGGCCCTAATCAACTAATACATATCTATATTATTAATAGGGGTTTAAAAAACATTTGGGTATGCAAAAATTAGTTTATACAAGTAGCACTTTATTAATAGTCTAATCATACATTTTATTAATGCCAATAACACTCAATAAGTCAATAGCACCTAAATTTCGCTAGCCATGAGAGTCAAATATACACAAAAAAAAAAAAAAAAAAAAAAATCAATCTCAATATCATGGTAGAAGCAACAACACCTACAACAAATATATAACTAAATTCATTATTCACGAAAAACAAAAGAAAACAGAATACAATCTACTCAATTCATTCTATAAATCATCAATATTTATTAATATGCTCCCTCCGTCCCTGAAAGAACGACCCATTTGGCCTAATTTTAGTCCCAAAAAGAATGACCCATTTGCATTAAAACACCCACCAATTTGCAACAATATTTGTGCAAAATTAGCTTTCCCATAAAAACATTTTGATTTTCCATGTAATTTTATTACTTTCTCTCTCTATTTTTTTTACAAACCCCATGTAAATTTATCTTTCTAACATACTTTTACTTCTTTTAATTTAACTTTCTTAATATCCGCGTAATCAACTCAAATTGGTCGTTCTTTCGGGGACGGAAGGAGTATTATTATTGGACTAATATTACGAGTATATAAATTCATATTTCTGATAAAAATTAAAATAACAGTTGAATAATTCGAAAAAATCACATTAAATAACGAAATCAACAAGTTGAATTTGTTTAATTCTTTAATTCGTATAATCTTCATAAAATAATATATATTTAAACATTAACACCCAAATTGAAATCAAAATATTAAAAATTAACACACAAATTAGTATGGAAATTAAATCTATCCAATTGAATAATAAAAATTGGGAACAAATTAAATAAGAAATTAGAAAAATTACCCAAATATATATATGATTATTGGTCGTCAAACTCATGATTGTCTATAGCTCATTTTCGAGCATCAAATCAAGTACCGTGAACCAGGAATCCAAATTTAAAGTGACAGATTACATAAATTAGGGGAAAGTGATGAGAAATACAAAATGTGAAGAACAGTTTTATTATAATTAAGATTTAAACGCTTATGGGTGACTACTAACTAGGGGAAAATACGGATATTATACTGTTAGTTTGGGAATTGATTTGGAGATTAAATTGACAATTAGTATTAATTCCTGGAGTACAATGGATCATGGTACTCCTTACACAATATGTTTGAGTTATTTTGCGTACACTTTATGTTATTTTGCTTAAATGTTGTGTTATTTTGTTACAACAATATGTTATTTACTTATTTACTTCACTCTCCATTCATGCTATTTTTATTTAACATAAAATAACAAGTACTTATTTAAAAATAACATGTATATAAATTGAAATAATAATAAGTTCACATCAAGATAACTTTAGCAGTGTTGAGTTTAAATAGAATCGAACACTTCAAGAGGTACTAAATTTCTTGACATGAACACATTTGAACCCTTAAATGGCTCCAAATCAATTGATTTATAAGAAACCCAGAAAATTGGAAGAAGAAAAGAGGAGAGAGAAAGTGTCTTTGTTTTGATTGGAATAGTGAGAGGAAGAGAGAGAGTGAGAGGTTGATTTCTGGGAAACCCAGAAAATTGGATGAAGAAAGGAAGAGAAAGTGTGTGATTTTGAGTTGGAGTAGTCGAGAGAGGAAGAGAGAGTGTGGGAGGAAGATGACTGAAAAAAAGAAGGCAAAATAACATACATTTATTTATAAATAACATATATATAAACTGAAATAATAAGAAGTTAATATCAAAATAACAAGAATTTATAAATCTGGAGTAGAGTAAGATAGAAATTGCGTAAATTGGGAAGGAAAACAAAGAGGAGATATTAGTGGAAGATTTTAAGTTGTAATTGATTATGGTTTTTTATATTTTTTTTATTTTTTTTTTTGACAACAGCAAAAATGACATTAATTAAAAAGTGTTTACAACATACACTAAGCAACATAAAATAAAACAAAGGGAATTAAAACTTGTAAACTTCATCTTCGTAGGGCATATGTTGTTTGAAATAACCTTCCTTCGGCTTTGAACATGCTTTCGAAGAAGGTAAAACTGACCTATGCTTGTCTTAGACCATACTTCTTTTGACGAGGCGGAGAAATTGCTTAAGAACCATTGGCAAACGGACATGATATTATATTTCCTTTGAAACTGGGCATAATGGGAATGGGGTGGAAGGAAGGAATTCTCACGACCATAAACAACGAACAAAGTCACAAATTGTGACTTGGTACCTTGAGCAACAGGCACCGGATTCTTCATTAAAGAAGAATTAAAGTTTGACGCGCTATAAACCCCCAAAGTTTTCATTTGGCGAGCCGCCTTCGGATTTGGGTTTTTCAAGGCAATGATCACTACAACCATTGCAAAGCAACTTTGAGGCAGAAAACAAATTAATCCTCTATCAAATTTTCGATATCTTAAATCGAAAATCAAAGCCAACACAAATCGTGAAAACAAAACCAGACCCTCACCACCCAAGCAAACTACTAAGCATCCCTTCACCGTCAAATAACCTTTGACCCTTAAAAGAAGCAGCAACTGCAAGAAACCATACTCAAAGGAGAATTGAAACAAACTCCACCACTCGGACACTAAAACTCCACCAATTGATTATGGTTTTGGAAATTGGAGTATTCAACTTCCCAAGAATGAAGGCAAAATTTCCATACATCCGATTCAATGCCTGCGCATTTTATTCTTTTGTTTTTACTTTATTTTTATTTTTATTTTTTTTCCACATAATTTAGGCTTTCGGATTTGGGGCCCTGGGCAGTTGCCCCGGCTGCCCTGGTCCAAATACGGGCCGGGTTATTTTTAAGGGGCATTGAATGGTGTCGTCATGGAGGGTGGGGGAAAGGGAGGGGAAATGCCGGAGCAAGGGGAACGGGTTGGGCGCCGGTTGCCGGCCACCAACAGTGGAGGGATGGCTGGTGGGGAGGGAGGGCCGTCACTGGTGGGGAAAGGGTTTTTTTTTAAAATATCAAATTTTTTTAAAAACATAGATACATAATTTATTTAAGTTATAGATTTTCTTTTTTGTAAAAAAATAACCAATGAGGACATGACACGTGCATTACTACCTGGTTTTTGGGAGAAAAAAAATACAAACTTGTGTTTATTTTGGGCAGATTTAAAAGTTGGGTTGTTTTGTGAGAACGAGGCAAAAGTTGATTTGTTGTTGTTAAATTTTCCTATTAATATTTTAATCATTTTAGGGTAACTTTACAATGGATGTACAACATTTATCGTACACTCGATTTTTTAAAAGTGTATTAGTAGAAGTAGCACATTTGGGAGAGAAAAGAATAAATTATCTAACCCTACATCTGTACAAGGAGTAAAAGAAATGAACTACACGTCTACACCGAACACGACCATTTATCAAGCTTGTAAAGACAACACATTATTTAAAGCATTAATATCTCTAATTTTCAATAAGTTAAAATTATAAAAAACTAGATATTGTTAGACCCTGTTCTCTTCACCTTAAAAAAATAATATAAAGTAAAAATAATTTTAGTTCAGTAAAGATAAGTTTAGTTCAGTAAAATTAATTTCAGTTCAGTAAAAATAATTTTAGTTCAGTAAAAATAAATTTAGTTCAGTAAAATTCAGTTTTCTTAAAGAAGAATTATAATAGAAAATCTATAAAAATAATTTCAGTTCAACAAAAAAAATTTCAGTTCAGTGTTATTAATTTAAGTTCAGTAAAATAATTTAAGTTCAGAAAAAATAATTTCAATTCAGTAAAAATAATTTCAGTTCAGCAAAATTAAGGTCAAAAGAACGGGGCCTTATAGTAATTATTTATTGAGATGATCTTAGCAATATCTCACACAAACTATATCTATACTTGCATATAAATCACAAAACTATAAAATAGACATTAAATTTTGGGGACGCAGTGGATGCATGCAACTGTGCAAACATCTAGCGTATATATATAGAAAGGTAAATATATGCTAATATCATATGTGAGAAACAAATTATAATTCGCTCAAGTCTCAACTACATATATATAAATCTCAGGGCTCTTTAATTTAGACAAAGACAACACAATATAAACATGTAACACTCTAGTTATATACTACAAATCTTTTTTCTTGTGGTTTACAAGGTCGTACTTAACCATTATTTACTTTTAAATCATAAACCAAATGACCCAATCAACTTGGTTAATCCAAAGGTTATAGCCATAGCAAGCCAACCACCCAACAAAACCCTTATAGAAGCCCTTACAAGGGGTGCTCTTCCTAGAAACGCCCCTAACCACCCAAACATTGCCAAAGCCGCAGTCACGGCCACCACCACCACCACAAGCCTCACCTTATAATCCTTAATAAATGATGCCGCCAATAGTGGTACCAAGGCCCCTAAAGAGAAGGCTAGGGCGGAAGCAAATGCTGCTTGTAACGGGTTTGGCAATCGCTCTTCCTCTTCTTCCTCATCCTTTTCTCCTTCCTTAACTTTCTCTCTTTTCATTTGAGCAACCTCAATATCAAGTTGGGAGTACACGGACACGAACTCTCCAATAGCCATGCTACATGCCCCGGCTACTAGGCCAGCAAAGCCGGTTAGGATCATTGCCTTGACATCTTGCTTCACCGCACCAACTCCTAGCATGAGTGATGCTGTTGAAACAAGCCCGTCATTGGCTCCTAAGACCGCGGCTCTAAGCCATTGAGAACGTTTCGAGTAGTCCATATCGGTGTTTTTATTATCATCACCTTGCTTTTGGCTCTCTTCATCAATGGTTGGTCTTATAATTTCCAACTTGGTTGGAGGGAAAGGTATTTGTTTAGTTGCCATTTTTATGAAATACAAAAGAAAGAAAAAGAAAAGAAAAAGAAAGAGACTAGTTTATTAAGTGCATGTAAAGGTATGTTGCAAGAGAAGGGTGCATGGGAGGGGTTTATAAGGAGGGTGGTAGGGGAAATTTTTTAGTGGGATTTTCCACCAAGAAAAACCACTTATTAATGGAAAGTAAAAGATTTATGTGTGAGATTGTACACATACATGAAAAACAAAATAGTTGCTTTATATCTAGTCAAAATCATCATTCATCAGTGAAATTTACTTTAGAAAAGTGGATTTTATATTGCTTTATTGGCTTTTTATCGACACTACTCTCTCCATCCCACATTAGTTTATCAGGTTTTTTACCTGTATATAGTATCAATTCATTTGTCTCTTTCTATTTTTGGCAAGTAACTACTGGTTGTTAATACTTATTCATTCCTTAGTTCTTTTAATTACCAAAACTTAGCGTCCCATTCTCTCTTTCGTTCAATAATAATAATAAAATAATTACTACTCCTTATCTCTCAACAATTTTACTCCGGACTTTCATTATTAAAATAACAATTGATAATCAGACTTCAAAACTCCATTTGAAACTAAAATTTTAATTTGGCTGGAGATAGAAAGTACAAATTTTACTTGGCACCTGGTGTTAGGTGCCCCAAAGGTTGAGTTCTTGCTTAATTATTTCTATTCTTTCTTTATTTTGCAAAATTTAAGATGAGCATTATTCACCAAATGAAGAAAAAAAAAACCATTTAGTAAATTCAAGAATGAGCTCATTGAACATTAATAATGAAGCCAATTTGTAGAACAAGCTTTATTTTCTCTTTAATTTTCTCAATTATTTGTTACTTTATTTATTATTTGTTATTTTATTTAATTAATATCTTTATTGTTTTTGAGTCTTGATGACCATCGCTGTTATAATAAAGCATGATATTGAAACATTAATAATAATCGCACTTATTGGAATCTTACCCTCAAAAACCCACCTTATTGATTGCAACAAATAGATTGTATGTTCAAGATTCAAAACAATTCGTAATGCATGCAAAAGGGTGGTAGCTTAGGTAGGAAGCTAGCTAAAGGCTTATTTTCTTGTAAAACTATATCTTTACAAATGTAAAATGTAATGTTTGAAGATTTTATTGTGTTACTTTTTCTTGAAATGTTCATAGGAGTATCATCGATTGAGCTAGATGTAGATAACCTTAAAAATTGCTTTGTTATGCATGTTTCAAGATTTCCTATCACAATTGGTACTCGTATTATTGTAACTCCTCCAATACGAAAGCAAAGACATACACTACTACTTCAATTGGAAGAGTTTCGTAAAATCTAACAAGAAAAGTTATCGCATTAGAGTTTGTGCAAGTGATGTGTTGATTGAGTTGGTAACCTTTATGGACTCGTAAGTAATTGAAAATCCGTTGATGTGAGGATGTAAATTATTTTTTTTAAAAAATGTTTTAACCAACAAAACCATTCACTTCACTTCTATGCTTATTTAAATATGTGTATGTAAAAGTTGATGTCACCTTGATCATGTCTTGATATGATGCTTTACTGCTTACGAATGATTTGTGAAGCTTTTTTGTAACTTTAATTACAAAATTTAAAATGCACATTAAGCTTAAATGTGAAAATAACAATTCGGTAAGATTATACTAATTGAGTATTTTGTTGAGCTTAAAATGTTTTCCCATTTGTTTTCCTCATTTTCATTTGGGTAATAAAGGAGTGAAAACAAATTTCCCACATAAATAACTCTCTAAATGATGAAAAATGTTTCTTTGAAAGAAAGATAAGCCATATTCTCCTTCATTCCCTCCCCCCTCCTCATTTATCATTTCCTCTAATCTCAACCATCTTCGTCAAACTTCTACTTCCATTTTCAACTTTCCTAAGAAAAGAAACATTTGAAAACTATTTTCCAATTGTGTTGCATGTTTCCGTTGAAAAGATGTTTTACGTTCTATTAAAATCAATTTTCATGAAAATTGTATTTATGTCAACCCAAATGGATAAAGGTACATTAAGAATTTAATTAGATTATTTTTTTGAAAGTCCACACTCTTGACAACAATATACTACCAAGATATTAAGTAGCTGAATTGTGTATACGATTCGTAGGGCCTATTCACATTTACTGAACTGAACTAAATTGAACTGATTGGAGCTGAACTAAACTAAACTGAACTTGTTAAACGCGGGCCTGGGCCATACCCGCAAACCATGAGAGATAGTCTACTTCACAAGATCAAAGGAGGTTCCATCCCAAAACCATATGGCAATAGAAGGAGTAGCCCCTTAGCCTTTTAAAGTATTTAACTCTCTCTTATTCAACCAATGTGGGACACTTATATGTGGTGATACACTTCAACAGAACTAAATTGAGCTGAGCTGAAATGAATATTTTATAAGAGAAAGAAATTAGAAACTGAACTGAATTGAACTGAAGTTAAGCTGAAATGAACAGGCTCATAGTGTAATGATATTATAAATGCTTGTAAAGCTATTATACTACATATATAGATTCTTAATTACAATGGCTCACTCATTTGTACAAGTGTTGATGTGAATCCATCCCACTAATATTTTTGCCTTTCAGTTAGTCGATGGGTGTCACGCTCACATGCATATCTAGTCTATACCATCTACATAGTCAATTGCTTTACAAAATTAAGAATTGTTGTGATTTTACTACCCACCGTTTGTTATCCAATTAGAATCCTCGTTATCACACCTGATCAACTACCTCCATTTTAAAAATAATGACCTATACAGTTCAAGGTTAATTATAATTCTCACAAACACATAAGAATAAAACAAGTGTGTATAGTCTACTAATAATCCGTATCTGAATCTATTTGATACTCCGTATTAAACTTATAGAATTAAATAATACTTGTACATGAGTTTGTTAGTTTTATAACATATATATTAATATTAGTTTAGACGTTTAGTTATATGTAATATTACCTCTATTTCATAATGAATTTATTTTGACATATACTTATCACATCATATCCTCTTACCCATAATCTCACCTTCTCTCCTACAACCCAAGCTCTTATACTATGTTAAAGTTTCGAGATAATGTGAAATGGATCTAGACAACCCGAACAAGGAGGAGGTGAGTTTGGCCCACAAACAAAGCAAAGGAAATCTCATACTAAAGTCAGTTAGCAATAGTAAGAGTAACTCCTCTACCTGATAATGTGGAAGTAACTCTCCTCTTTTTTCAATGTGGGACACTAACAAGTGGACTACAATAGATTTCAACACTATCTTTCTACTAATGTACTATTTTAATTTGTCTGCAATTGGTAAGATCTTCATAAAACATAGTTATTCAAAGTTGGAACCTAAGCTAGCTCTAGTTGAGCAACATCTATATTCTTTCTTACAAAATATAATGACCCATATGATATAAACCATTATCATTTAGTTTTGACACATATTTAGATAAAATCTTGTTATGAATTAGTTGGGACACCATTTATTAGCACTACTCAAAGCAATAAAATGAGACAAAATGGATTTTTGAGTGGAAAAGCACTAGTGAATATTATATAATAGAGTGTGCTCTTCGCAAGAATACCACCACTTGAAGTTGTATTATATTTGCATAGACGCAAGCAACACACGAGACGACATTTGCAAATCAAGTGATGGATACTATTACGTGCACTCAATTGGACTTAGGAGTGTATCATGCACTATGTTTTCTTTCATCCAATAATTGATTTATCAGAATTCAATAGCTAGCCCTCATGCATGATATAAGATTTAATGTAATGTTCTATTTCGATCTTTCAAAAACTTAAGTGCTAGACATGTATATAAAAGGACATAAAAGACCCGCATTTAGATATCACCTCCTGCGTTTTCTAATAGATAAACAGATAATATATAAATTGTTAACATACATTTAAGAGGGGAGGGGGGGGGAGGGGAGGGGGGGGGGGGGGGGAGGAAGGGTACCCCACCCCCACCCCCACCCCCACCCCCAAAGTGTCTCTAGTGAGATTGTATCCCATAATCTAAACTTTTTCATCAGACCAAAATTTACTTAGTGTTTTACTACTATACATGCATGTAATATCACGTAAAGTTAGATTTATAGTATACATATAAATTGTATTTTTACTTACGATACACCTTGGCATAACAGAGTGAACAATAAACTCTAAATCTTAGCAGCTTAACAATTTTTTCTTGTTAGTAGTAAAAAAATTTCAATTAATTTGTCTGTTTAATAATTATATCCCTGAATTAAAGTGCTTGTTAAAGTTTGGTGTGACAAGTAGATAAAAAGAAAGGAGTTAATTTAAGTATGTATTTTCAACCAGTCTTTCACTATGTATAATTTTAAAATGATGTGTAAATTTTCTACCAACTTAATTTGATAAGTTGTAATAAGCTTTTATTCTTTTATGTCAAATATACAAAAATTTATAATTAATTTTTGCAAGGACATTATTATATGTATCCACACCAAATTAATTATCACATAATTACGAAGATTAAACTTTAGAAATAGAAAATGAAATTAAGAAGTCTATAAAAATTATACCTTGAATGACAGTGTATTCTGATAACTGTAAACCTTTTAATGAAAACTAAAATTGCTTTGATTGAGGACTAAATTTGGAAAAGAAATTAGAGTCTTTGTTGATACTTCAATTATATAATCAACAACATGGGTCAACATCCAACGAATAGCAATGATTCAAAGTTTTACTCTAAAAAGTACTTTAGGGCCTATTCATATTTACTTAATTTCAGTTCAATTCAGTTCAGTTCAGCTCCAATCAGTTCAGTTCAGTTCAGTTCAGTTCAGTTCCAATCAGTTCAGTTCAGTTCATTTCAGTTCAGCTCTTAATTTCCCTCTCACATAAAATATTCATTTCAGCTTAATTCAGTTCAGTTCAGTTCAGTTCAGTTCCAATCAGTTCAGTTCAGTTCAGTTCCAATCAATTCAGTTCAGTTCAGTTCAGCTCCAATCAGTTCAGTTCAGTTCAGTTCAGCTCAGTTCAGTAAATATGAACAGGCCCTTAGTCGACAAAAGCTCAATTGTGACATCGATTTATCAGGAGATTGCTTGTGCTCTTATTTCTCACACCACTTGATAGCAAGTAAAATTGAACTTTCACTTGTTTAGGTTCAACCCTTAGTTTTGGTTCAACTCTAAAGGTATATATATAAATTGAAAACCGCAAAAAAAAAAAAAAAAAAAAAAAAAAAAAAAAAAACAGAAAACCACAAGTTTCACAACCAACATACTCCGTAACATATATGATAAGCTTAGCAAAACCCCATGATAATCGTTCAAAGGGGGCTAATCAATTTTGAGCAATAACCTACAAAGAAAAAATGGAGAATAGTACGTCTTACTTTTGAGCAGCAACCTACACAAAAATGATTGATAAAATAATCCTAAATTTAGGCATTAATATAACCCACAAAAGAAATAAAAATCAAGAATGAAGAATGATCTCAAGTTTGGTGGATAAAATAATAAAGATAGTCCAACTAAATTCACAACAAGGGTTTATGTTTGTTTAAGTTAATTAAATTTTAATGGCCCCATCAATTAAACACTAGAAAAGCCTCTTATATGCAGTGTACATAAAGGAGAAAAGGACAACTAACGTAGTGTTGGAGTATTTTAACAAAGGAGTGTGCTCTTCACACGAATACCACCAGTCCGATTTTATTATTATTGGAAGATTGAAACACATCCATGATTCCATGATCCAATTAAGTCTTTAATAACTGTTGTCAACCGTGTATATTGCCACCAAACAAGAGAACTTCTTTTTCTTTATAATCACCAATTAAAACTCTTTTGAATGACCAATTATAAGTAATGTTAGTAGAGAGTAAGGGATAGCTCAAGTGGTTAGAGCTTTTCTTCCGTTTTCAGAAGATTTTGGGATCGATTCTCATCCCCGTCCTTGTGGCTCTCTAAACACCAAATTAAAAAAAAAAAAAAAAAAAAAAAGAGAAGGTACTGTTAGCATGAAGACATGTGAGATTCCAATCTTTTGCCAATTGCCAGTATTTAAGCATTTTTGATCATCACTAAAACTAAGTACGTACTACTACTGTTTTATGTCCAAAAAAAACAAAAGGAAAATACATGGCTAATGTGTTAAAAAGAATATTTTATTACAAACAAGAGCTTCTGTTATTAAAGTTTCATTAACAATATGAAATTAATTAAACTTGAAGACGCAATTTACAAAATTGCATTGTTATGAATATCTAGATTAATTCTAAGCAATAATAGGTGTCTTACACTCTTACTACAAGTCTACAAGCACTTAATTATTAATTCACTAATTAGTAATTATGACCCTCTTCCATTGTTTCCTCTCAAGTACCTCATCCTATTTAATTTTAGCTACTAAAATTTTATTTTGAGATCCAAGACTTCCTTTCATTCTACTCCCTCTATCCCTATTTTTTTGCTCCATTGCAAATAATGGGGTCAAACTTCAAAAATTTTGACCATAAATTCTCATTAATCAATAAGAGGTAATATATAAGGTCTTGTTAGATTCGTCTCATTGTATATTTTATTAATATTGAGTTTTTATAATTTTCACGCGTAGGTATAAATAGGAATAAAGTGATTTACATTACAAGACGCATCTTGAAGACCGCGCAAAGTCCAATGGGGCAAAAAAAGAGGGACAGAAGGAGTATACAACAACGATCAAAAAAAAAAAAAAAAAAAAACCCGTATCTCCCATCATTGTATCTAGACTACCTAGTATCTACCACATTCTCAAAATAGACCTAAAACTTTGTACTTTGATACTACTAGTACATTAAGACGGAAGCGTACGTACTCCCTAGAATTCTTTAATTTCCAATCTAAATAAGCATTTTTGTTCTTTAATTAGATGAATTTATGCCTGCACTTATGCAATTTGAAGATTCGTTGTATCTTTTTGAGCTCGATTTAATGTATACCAACTATCGTGTGTTCTCTGCTCTTTTGTTCTTTAATCAAGCTCAATGGAAATGGGGGAACCAAAGCCAACAAAGGTAAATTATGCATGGTATGTCCTACAACATGCTCAAAAGCAATTCCTTAGGTTTCAAATTGGCAATTTCTTGTGATGAAGTTGTATTTAAGTTTTGTTTGTACTCTTTGTAACATTAGGGCTAGTAAAGCTCCTTTAAGTAGCTTAGTGAACTTAATCTATCGTTTGTAATACTTTATTTTGTTAATTAAGCTCATTTCAAATTTTTTTTTTTAAAAAAGAAAAATCTTACGATTGTTCCTAATTTTTACCAGACGACTTTTGGCATTGTGTGCTTGTGAAGCATTCTAAGGTAGCAAATACCCCATGAGGGATTCAATCAATTTGCATTGCTAGGTTGAACACATTGATGATAGCCCTACGTCCACTTAATTAGCCGCATACAGTCACGTGCACGGTAATTTATACATTAAAATTAGTCATGTAGCAATCAACGTAGTGGTGATTACAATAGTAGAAGTGTACTTCAATAATTTTTCAAGGGAAATCAATCTATACATACGACGCGAGTAGTTGGAAGACTTATGTTTCATGTAAAAGCCAACTAGCTTTGGTTAATTGATTAAAATATTCGGGGTTGTATTCAAAACTAATATCAAATTTCGTCTATGTAAATGCTCTTGTGCTCTGCACCATAATAGAAAATACGGAATTTATGCTTTCTGAATACAAATAATCCTTTCATCAATAAGTTAAGGCATAAAAGAAGAGATAAATGATCGACGTACACTCAAATCTCATGCTTAAAATTTTAATGCCTTTTTTTTTTTTAATGTAAAAAACTAAAGTATTTTTACATTTTAGTGTTGAACAAAGTTAAACTTAGGCCCTGTTTGATTCACCTTAATTTTGCTGAACTGAAATTATTTTTACTGAACTGGACTTATTTTTACTGAACTGAACTTAATTTTACTGAACTGAAATTATTTTTACTGAAATTAAATTATTTTTACTGAACTGAAATTATTTTTACTGATTTTCTATTATAATTCTTCTTTAAGAAAACTGAATTTTACTGAACTGAACTTATTTTTACTGAACTGAAATTATTTTTACTGAAATGAAATTAATTTTACTAGAACTAAACTTATTTTTACTGAACTGAAATTATTTTTACTTAATATTATTTTTTTAAGGTGAAAAGAACAGGGCCTTAATAACTTACCTAAAATAATCTTAATCTTGGTTTCATTCAGCTAAAATCTTTTATAGTAATACATAGATATTTAATATTAGGGACAGTTTTGCAATGGCTACAATAAAATTGTAGCCACTGTATCAAAAGAAATCTATACCGTTGATTATCATTATGTAAATAAAGGTCATTGATTTAAAAAAAAAAAGAAAAAAAACAAAAAAAAAAAAAACTGGACTACTACGAAAGCTCCCATTGGCTTCCATTAATGTTTGCTGCAAAGTATGAAGAACCAAACGATCCACTTAACGCGAAATCCATCAAGTGCAAGAATAAAGTTGATCCTATCCAATTTTCCATATACTGTACTTCGTATTAAACTATCCGATGCATAAAATTGTATTCCTTTTTTCAAGGTTATTAGCTGGCAGTTTTGATTAATTGTTTAGTTATACACTAATCCTTATCCATGTTTATTGTTCTTCCATTGTAATTTAATGGAGATTTAGGTTGATTTTATTTTATTTTTTTTATTTTTTTTTTTTAATTTGAAACCGGGAGATTTAGGTTGATGGTTGAATATGAAAATCATCAATGGCAGAGACAATCAAGAGTTTTTTTTCCCCCCAAAATAAAGCAATTTTAAAAATTATAATTTAGAAGTCAAATGTATGAATGGACAAGATTTATCATTAATATTTAAACGGTCAAGATTAAAAGTAATTACAGTGGCTACATTTTTTATGTAGCCATTGAAAAGTCATCCTTAATATTAGTACACATACAATGAAATAACTCAATAATGTTACCAATTTCGGTTTATCAATAATCCAAAGGTGACAACCATAGCCACCCAACCCCATAACAAAACCCTCAAAACAGCTCTAAACCCCGGAGCACCATCCAAAAACGCTCCAATCCACCCAAACACCGCCAACACGACGCTTATCGGGCCTTCAACCACACCTAGGGTTACATTGTAACCCTCCAAAAGCAATGCAACCGTCAAAGGCACTAGGGCTCCAACCGCGAAAGCAAAAGCTGCCGCGATAGCTGCCCTTATGGGATCCCTTCTAGGCTCATCATCATCCCTTTGACTAGACTCGTTATCGAGAGTTGAGTCTACGGAGATGAACTCGGCGATAGCCATGCTACAAGCCCCCGCTATTAGGCCTAGGAACCCGGTGACAATCATAGCATTGACATCTTGACTAACCGCACCCATACCTAACATGAGGGATGCGGTTGACACTAAACCATCGTTGGCGGCGAAGACAGTGGGTGCTAACCATTGAGCCGGTTTTGAGTGGTCCAAGTTATCTTCTTGATCTTTGTCATGTTTGATTGTACCTTCAATGTTGATGAAGACGGTTGGAGGAAGTTGTTTGTGCTCAGCCATTTGGTTAGAATTAGTTTGAGTGTTTAATTAGGTTTTATGAGAGAATGATTAGTAAGATAAAAGAAGTTTAGTGAGTAACTTAGTATAAGCTCTCTTAATTGGGTAGAGCTATTTATAGATTAGAGGGTGTTTCACGTTAGTGGAAAGGATCTCTCGATTACTAATTAATAGTCACATATACTAGTTTTTTTATATCTGAATATAATGTAATTGTAACTTTGTGAAAGAAGGTCTTGTAAAAAGGTGAAAGAAAATGCGTGAAGCATGCAAGAAGAGAATACAAGACAAAAACAGAAAAGCTAGAAAAGGCTATCTCCACCATTCAAGGAATATATAGTTATGTAATAGAATCATTTATTAAAATCCGTTATGACCACACTTCTTTAACAACAAAGTCTCTATCTTTACGATGAATGGTGTTGCATGAAAATTTTCTCTCATTTGTTTAATTTCTATTTTGACAATGCAAAGATTTTTAGAAATTTTTTTTTTTTTTTTTTTCCTTTTGCAAAGAGACTTAGGTATTGTTATATTCACTTTAATTTCATTATATTATCTTATCTTATCTTATTAGTCTTGAATTTATCAAACCCTATTAATTTATATAATTAACGTCATTATATTAAAACTAGGGTCACTATGTTCAGCATAACGTTGGCTGATACATGTAGAACTCAGGTTCACAACAATATTATTGTGAATCAGCTGATCCACAAAAGTTTTAATACAGGTCGACAAAATTAGGGTCACTATATTTAACATAATGTCGACTAACACATTGTGGATCTTAGGTCTACAATAATATTATTATAAATCAGATTAGCACAAGGTTTTTCCATTTTGTAAGATTAACTATGATACGCTCAATCTTAGTTTTTAAAATCACGTACGAACAGTATTCCGCCTTGCATGACGAATGTTGCGCAACTTGACGTTTAAATGAATTATATCAAATGATTGTCAACGTATATTTTAATTAAGAGTGGATAAAGGAATGCTGAGCGAGAAAAGCACGTAAATTAGGTAAATAACGCTAAAACATGCATATAAAAAATTAAGGAGTGTGCCATTCACACGAAGGCCTCAAGCACCCATTCTACAATATTCATGCACTTGAATTTGCTATCAATTTTCTAATAACTCCACAAAGCTCCACTAATAGTCTAATATCCATCATATTATAAACAATTACATGCATAAATGCAATAATGCATAATGTAGTATAAGTATTGTTTCGGGTGAAAACAATGGGACCCTGCTGAAGGTCCGAAGATGTGGTGAAAACTGGGCTCGGTCCAAGTGATGTTGGGCCGAGGGTTTCCTGCACAGCAAACACACGTAAACTAGCCTCGGGGGTGTTGCCGAGGAAGGCCCCTCCGATGCTAAAGTCAGTACAATGTGTAGAGAGAGAAAGTTATGCAAGGGAATTAATTGCTTGAGGCTTTTTTGTCAATCCATGTACAAATGCGATATTGATAGCTTTTATACCTTTGCATACATGGGAGAAGTGGGCCTTGGCCCAATTGACTTGCTTTGTGGACTGATCTTGACTTTAGCACATATGGAGAGTTGAACCTTGACCTTGGGCTTTTAATTGGATCATTTAATGACTAGGCCCAATTGGACTAAATTGGACCCAAACAACTTGCCCCCCAGACCCGATTTGGAAGTATGACGGGTCGGGTTTAATTAATCAGAAAAAAGGAGGGAAGTAAATGATTTAATTAATCCAAAAAATTTGAATTTAAATCGCAATTAATGAAATAACGGTGGCTGGATGAATGATTGTGGAAGTTGGACGGATAATGGGTGGTTAATCATGGGAACATGTGTTTAATGGTTACTTAGTGAGGTATTTAAGGGAAATTAAAGGCGCGGACTCCCAGAATTCCCATTTCTGGAAATATAAACAAGAGAACCGCTTTCTCTCCCCTCACTTCTTCACATACACGAACTCCGACTTGTGCAAAACCCTTGATTCCGCATCAAAACTTCCTTGAATCCCCGAGAATTAAGCTTAGAAACCGAAATTCGTCACTACCAACTTGTAGATCGGCAAATTCCGCTTCAGATTAAGGTAATTTCCTTTGATTTTAGTTTATTTTTCTTCGAATTCGAACTCTTTCCCTTTTTTTTCGACTTTTTCTTCAAAACTCAACAATGGTGAAAGGAGTCAGAGGTAGAGCCCGTGCTCCAAGAAGGGCAAGGCAAATTCCCGATCCTAGGAACAGGACTGGGACATGGAACGGACAAAGAGTGGGGCCTGACCCTGCTGAAGGGATCAGGGCGACTCCAATTTCTTCGGCGCCTCCTGAAGGAACGGAGGGGCCGAGCACTTCTGGACAGGACGAAGGTGTCCCTGCTGTGCTTTGGGATGTCCTTCCTGGATTTACTGAGTGGGAGGATGCTAAGGTAGCCTCAGCTATGATAAAGAACTACCCCTACCCATGGTGGGTAGAGCATGCTGATGTATATCGGTTTGCCGAGCAGATTGAGCTGCACTACGGCATTATGGAGGCCGATGGGTATTGGTGCCGAATGCCCCTAGCATCTGATAGAATCCATCGTCCACCCCCGGGGTATGTGGGGGTGTACACTAGACAGCTTCAGTATGGGCTGAGGTTCCTTTTGGATGAGTTCATCCGAGACATGCTCATCCATTACAAGATCTCCTTATGCCAGCTAACACCAGCCAGCATCCGAAGGGTGATGACTTACTTGTGGGTCTGTAAGTTTTTCAGATATACCCCAAATCTGCACTGCTTCAAGAAAGTCCATCGGTTGGTGCCGAATACTCAAAGTGGGCATGGACCTCATGGTCCTGGGTGGTATCGGATTGAGTCCCGACCCCAGTACCTGACAATGTGGCCGAATGATTCTTCAGATAAAGGCTGGAGAGGCCAATGGATCTGGGTTAGGGCACCCACAGATCCAGACCACCCTTATGTCTTCAGCGCCCCCCGATACCTCTCCAACCCTGACCCAGAGATGCTCAGCTTGGGTCCTTTAGAAAACGATGGCCAAGGAGACTTCAATCTCCATCAGGCCAGCATTTTTGGGAAGATGGACAACCCAGGGGGGATCGGTCGATTGAAAACAATTCCAGCAACCTGGCTCCCATATAACCATTATGTTTTCAAGGAGCATATGCTTGCTGCTATCGGCCTCAGCCGAAAGTTTAAAGATGGTAAGCTATTTCGGCTGGGGCCGAAGCCTTTTCTTTTTATTTTTTGCTTTCGCATTTATAACTTATCCAGCATTTTGATGTTGCTGAACTGACTTTTGCTCATTTTCTGCGTTCAGAGTTGAACGAGGTCACTGCCAGAATAGACTACGAGCGTCTCAGCGTTGACCAAGGGAGGACCATACTGACTCGGGCCCCCTCCATCACTGAGCCGAAGGATAGAGACGTTCATCTGGACTCGGCTCATTTCCAAATTGAAGCTTCTGCCCTCTATCAGCGGCAGAAACCTTGGTGGAAGAAGAGAGATCCCTGGTGCCAGCTGCTGGACGAGGAACTCGAAGCTGCTCGTACAGCCGAAGAGGTTGCACGGGCCATCGAAGCTTGTGAAGGAGGAGAAGGCTCCTCCAAAGCAGCTGAAGAAGCAGCAGCAGCAGCTAGGGACGCTGAGGAAGAAGACGAGGCTTTGCTGAAGACCTCGGTGAGTGACAGGGTAAAGTCGTATCCCCTAATCAAAAGTATTACCTAAGTCCTCTAACTAATGCAGATAGAGAAGTAGGGTCGAATCCACAGGGAAACTAGTCTTTCTATTCCTAATTAATTATTATAATCTAAATTATCAGGGTAACCAATGTTGTTGTAATTAAAGACTATACTACGAAGAATATGAGTAGGGAAAATAAAGTAGGGAGAAATCAAATATTAAAAGGCCTAGGGCATAGGTTCACCAATAAATAATATTCCAGGGTAAAACATATTAATCAATCATCAATGTATCAATTAATCAGATCATAAAGGGCTTTTGCTACGTATTACAATCACAGAGTTAATTTACCGGTATTAAATCTCATCTCTCAAATCTCGACTTAACCATTTATAAATTAAACTGCCTATTAAAACTAGGCCTTAATATTAGTTCTCATCTCTCGAATCTCGAATCAATATTGCTAAACTCATACAATTAAACCAGCGCTAATCTAATTGCATAGCATTAAATCAATCAATAGGAAATTAATCTAGCATTGACAATACAATAAATTACCCCCTCATATTATTTATGGATCCCCACAAACCCTAGAAAGGAAACTACTCGCGCATAATTAAAATTAAACTAATCAGAGCAATTAAAGAAAACATAACAATAATAATAACAATAATAATAATAATAATAATAATAATAATAATAATAATTACGTATGTATACTTAACTAACAAAATAAAAGCAAAGCATAATTGAAAAGATATGATGAGATTAAGAAAATATTGATACTAAAACTTAAAGAAAACTATAGTAAAATTAAATTAAAAGAAGTCAACTAAGACTTGCATAAAAACGAAATTGACGAACGAACGAACAAAACAAAGAAAATTCCTCACTGAACGAAATCACGGAAAAGAAAACTAAGCTAAAAATTATGAAAAATAATATCTAAGCTAACCTCCTAATAATATACTACTACTCCTATTTATAAACACTTCACCGCCAAAACAAAACTAAGTGGGCCTAACAACGAGCCCATTATAATGAAGCGAAACTGACGGCTTGCAGCATAAACTCGCCCGATCGGGCCCGGTCAATTAATTGGCCCAGCATCTCTAATTTTCTTTGTGATTGGGCTTCTTTTCCTTTGAACCCAAAATCCTTAGCTAGCTTGTTCATTACTTGATCCGAAATATTAAATTGGATCACCTCATAAATTGAGCCCTTATTCACCGAACTAAATTTCTTTAACTCGGCCTTGAGCTTTAAATATACGATCATAAAATACGATTCGACTCTAATATCTTCGTAGTGGCTCAATAAGCCCGAGAATCGTAATAAATCTGCAAATTCCTACAAAATGATACCAACTCTACGAAAACACTAGAAAGCGTATATTAGTAATAAAAATAGCTCCATGGAGCTCAAATAAGCACAAATATGACCGTGGGACGGGGAATAAAAATATATATAAAATAGACTTATCAGTGAGTTCTCAGACTTAGCTTTTCAGCTTCTTTTTTCTTCTCTTTTTTTTTTTTTTTTTTTTACTCACATTCTTCCTACCCCCCTGTCTTTTGTAGTCTGAAGAGAGCAAGAGACAAAGAGAAGGGAAAGCCCCTGCTCGTCCCGAAGATCAGATACAAGAAGAGTCTGAAGAATCAGACATGGACGAGCAACCTCTTCTCAAAAGAAGACGAATGATGGCCATCATTGGCCCTCACGATTTCCAGACGAGGCCGAGGCCCGTCGGCATTGAAATAAGAGAACCCGAGGAAGGCGGTGGATCGCCGAGGGTTCCTCATCCACCACCTCAATCACCACCGAAGACCCCTTCACCACCTCCTGAGATGGAGGTGGATCAGAAAACTCCCGATCCGAAGGGAGGGGTCCAAGAAGAGGTTCAAGAGAGTGCTGCTGTGCACAATGATGAAGATGCTGTGAAGCCCGATGCTGAGGGTTTCGCAGCTGATATTGCAAGAGAGGTTGAGGCTTTCGTCCTCACCCCTGAAGAAGCAGATGTCATAATAATTGACTCTGCTGAGAAGGAGGAAGAAGCTCAGGAAGAAGCTGAGCCATCTAAGGCTCAGGAAGCTCCATCATCATCCTTTCCTTCTTTCCAGACGCTGCAGTCTGGAGAAATGGGCTTCTCGGCCCCCCGCATTCCACTTCCAGATCACATCTGGGATCTCATATGGGGCCAGAACCGAGAAGGTGCTGCAGCCTACTTCGGCAATTTTGCTGGCCTATCCGAAGTAGACAGGGCGAGGATCTAGTCGCTGAAGGCCACTGCTAGGATGGGCGAATCCAGCAGATCAGTTCCAGACCCAGCAAGATCTAATAAACTGCCGATGATGCAGGTAAATTTCTTTCCTTGCCTTTATCTTTTTTCAGTTCAACTCTTCAGTTTAGTTTTTTTTTACTGACTTGTGCCTCTGTTTCCAGTTTGTGCACAATCAGACTCTCACTGTAGAGCTGATAGATTCCCTACAAGATAGGGTTGATGCCGCTGAGTACGAGAAGAAAGTGGCAGAGGAGGAGCTGAAGCTTGCTAAGCTGAAGCAAGCAGCAACTGAAGAAAAGCAGCAGAAGGGTGAAGAATATGAGAAGAAAGCTGCTGAGGCCCTTCAAACCTTCTGCGCTGCCATGGAAAAGGAAGTTTTTCCCCCACTGATAGAAGGGGAGAAATTCCTTCAGTAGCATATGGGAGTGGACATCTCCAAATTCAAAGCTGCCATTGAGAGCAGAATCAGAGAGGGAGCTGCTGCACAAGCCGAAGTGCAATAAAAGTTGGAAGCTCTTGAAGCCAGTAGAATGGCTGCTGAAGAGATGCTCCAAGCTTGAAATGTCCAACTCTCGGAAGCTGCTACTGCTGCTGGAACTCAGAGAGTTAAGCTCCAAGAGGTTGAGGATCAGCTGAGAGCCAAGAAAGATGAACTGACCCAGACTCAGACTGAAGTTTCCCAGGTTCAGCAAGAGCTGAACGAGCAGAAAGATTCCTCCTCCAAGCTCGCTGATGAGCTGAAGAAATCCAAGGAAGACTTGGAGGAGATAAAGAAGAAGTTGGCTGATGTTGAGGCTCTACTCAAGGTCCGTATCTACACTCAAGAAGAGTACGACATGGGTTTCAGAAACAGGTTCAGAGTATGCCGAAGAGTCTGCCTACACGCTGAGCCGAAGCTGGACTAGTCCAAATGTGCTGAATGGATCCAGGATCCCGAAGACCCTCACATGAAGTATCCAACTCCAATCGAAGCTGACATCCTTGAGGCTGGAGAAGCCGAAGAAGAAGCTGAAAGAAAGGAGATGGAGGCTGAACAAAGGGAAAGGGAGTCTCAGCAAAGTGCAAAGCCTGCCTCTTCAGCTGCTGGGAGTCTGATCCTCGGGCTGAAGCATAGGAACTCGGGCAGTCGTCTTCAGAATCTTGCGGTTCATCGTGCGTTCAACTTTAGACTTGCCGCTTCTGAATTTTTTGCCTTGTTTTTTGCTTCAGCTTGCCTTGATGTACAAACTGCTTTATTTGTTTTTTAATGTACCTCGGCAGCTGTAACTTTCCGTTTGTGGGCGGCTGCCGATGCTTTATTATGTCCTTTGAACTCTTGAACTTGTAGCTCGTTTTCCGAGCATTAATCTCATTTATCTGATACGTTTTCTTCAATTACTTTGCCTTATTTTGAATGCTTTAGTGTTTCTGAACTTGACGAATTTTTGCAAAAATTTGCTAAGTACAAAGCTCTTAGCTTGAAGAATTCTGCTGAAGATAAACTTGCACTGACAGTGCCTCTTGCCCCCCCCCAGTAATCTGAAGACTCAAGTCTTTGGATTACTGAGTTGGGTTTCTTTAACTTTCAGACGAAGCTGAATAAATTTTTTTTTAACAGTTGCTGTTATCCTTAATTTTCTGTCTATCTTTAAAAATGGATATCTGAAACACAAGGCCAATTGAAGGCAATGTTTCAGATAATGGCTTTCTGGGATACAAGGCTCAGTTAAGGCAATATCCCAGAATTGTCCATGGACTCATGTCTTTGGAGAACAAGTCTTACTGAAGTTTGACTTCAGCTGAAAGACCAGAGTTCTTTAAAAAGACGAGTTTGTCAGCAATCTGAAACCCAGTTACCCAAAGGCGAAGGTTTCAGACGAGGCTGAATAAAAACCCTTAAAGAGTAGATAGAATAAAGAAAACTTAAAAGAATAAAAAGTTGCAAATAATTATAGAAATGGTGAAGGGGTCTTTCATTAATAATTCAAAATGTACTTACAAAGATTGTTCTGCCCCGAAGGGTTTACACATGATATTTCTTAAGTACGTCAGCATTCCAGTGATTTTTCAACTCAGTTCCATCTAACTGACGAAGTCGATATGTCCCTGGCTGAAGCTCATCATAAATTTCGTAGGGTCCCTCCCATGCAGCTGAGAGTTTCCCATGGATTCGGCTTTTCTGAACTGCAGCAGCATTCCGGAGGACAAGGTCTCCAATTTTGAGAGGCCTTGCGTGGACCCTTTGGTTGTAAAATTTGCTAATTCTCTGCTTATAAGCAGCCATTCTGTCTCGGGCTGAGTGTAATACACCCAAGTCCATTTCTTACTCCTAAAGCATGACCAAAGTCACAAACTTCTCTTACAAACTTGAATACTTGGCCTCCAAGTTGTTGACATCATACATGATGTCAATAACATGACCTCATAAACTTCCTTGACCCCCAAGTTGTTGACATCATACATAGGATCCAAAGTTCAGCCATTTTAAGCCAAAAGTCTCTTGCCCTCAAAGCTCCATCCTTCTTTCTTCTCTCTTCCTCCCATTTTCGTACTTCTTCATCCCGTATATGTTCCAGGCCATTTTTCAGCCACTTCTGTTCATTTTTAGCATTTTGATATTTGAGACAAAGTTGTTCTTCTCAAAAAATCCTTGAGGTTAGGCTCAAGAATCACCCAATTCGGAGTTATATACTATGAGATATGGCCTCTGCAAGATCTGACTCCTCCTTTTCAGCGTGAACCTTTCTACTTTAGGTTGTTTTGCGGTTAGTATTCTAAAACTGATATTTATTTTCAATTTATTATTATAAGGTTTTATATTTGATTTTATTACTCCATATAAGGTTTATTTAGGAGATAATTCATGGTAGTAAATCTAGGTGAATAGTTGTAAAGAGTCAATATAATTGTTCATGCACAACTAGTCTAGGGTCGTTATTTAATGGTTTAATGTTCATGGGTTGAAGAGTTTTTGATTTAGGATTATTGGTTCCTTGTAGGGGGAATTGCAAGTTTGAGATTAAGAAATTTGTGTTTGTTGCAAAAGATCAAGGTACGTACTCGTGGCTAGATCTTTAAATAAGTGATTTTATACAAATGTGTTTTGTGTTTTGAATGATGAAATATGTTTGAATGTTGAACAAGGATTTATGAATGTTTATGAAATGAATATTGTGAAATGTTTTACTGTTTGATCTTTGGAAATAATTTCAATGTTCTAAAAGTTGTTTATGCACATACTTGACTTCAAATTCATTTTAAAGTGTTGAAATCCCATACATGGGAATTGGAAGGTTGATTTATCAAAGATATATATTGGATTTTTATGACTCCCACTATGTGGAGATAAAATTGAAGACTATGGACTATGTATGACCTAGTCTTTCCCCTTGATAGCACTATGTAAGGAGTTACTAGCTTGGGGGGTGTGCACACTTAGGTGGAAAAATGATTTGTGAAATGAGGATTGGATCTATCCATGCTTTGTCTTAGACTATTTTTGGAAAATTATTGATTTCGGAAATTGATATATTTTAATATGAGAATTTATATTCACGAGTGGTTTGAATCAATTGTGATTGATTAAAGTCGAAACTTTTGAAAGCATGTTTAATGAACTAAATTGATTTTACATGTTTAGCATTTGTATGTACTTAGCATTTTGGCTAATACGTATTTCTCTTTTGTTTTGGCTTGGCCCTACTTATCATTAATGATAAGTAGATAGGTGATGGCGATCAGAAGACGTGAATTAAATGCTGCATTGGGGACAATGGGCGGTGATCACCTAGTTAAATTTAGTTATTATAGTATCAATGTTTTAGTTACTTCAGAAATTTCTTGAACTATTATTATTATTATTATTATTATTATTATTATTATTATTATTATTATTATTATTAAATGACAAGTATTTTCTTCCGCTGCAAATCTCTGTTAAGCCTTACGTAATCACGTGGCGGTAACACTCCCATGTTACTCCATAAAGTTGGATTATTATTATTGTAAATATTAGAGAGTAATTTGGGGGTGTTACAAAGTGGTATCAGTTTTCGGGTCTTAAAAAGATAAATATTGGTATATAAAATTGATGGGTAGACCTAAGAAGGGCATATAGGATAGAGTTTCGCATTTGTTTTTTCCGAAAGTATATATTAAGTATATATTTAAGTAAAAACTACTTTCTATTTTAATACGAAGAAAGATTAATAGTGGGGATTATTGGATTGACAATGAACTCTGGCTAAGGCAGGATTTGGGCTCTGGGCAACGTCGACCCTAACCTCTCCTATCTGGGATCTCATTGATCCAATTAATCCACATTATGAATCAAGTATTTAACTATAACCATATATAATATTTTCAAAATTAAAAGAATTTGGAACGTATTCAAAAGGTGATTTCGAACTTTACGTGAATTATGTGCATATGGACTAAGCAAACGTCCAAACTATGTTTTAGAATATAAAGGTTCGAATTTAGTTTCGAATTGCGTCAAGATTGATAGTCCAAACGTCCAAAATTTTATCTTCGGGAATTTCTCCCCGAAGCTTGAAACCTAGGATGGGGTCCATCCAGCTGGATTCTGGGCAGCGCAGCACACTTCAGGTGCTTCGTCGACACTTCTTTCACGGCGCACCTCCACATATACAGATCTGTTCAGCTCAGTGAGAGTTGAACTGTCAAGTTTGGAGAGTGCGTCGGCTTGAGCATTCTGACCCCTCGGGATCAGCTGAACTTCAAAAGTTCTCAGCTTTGCAATGACTGATTTGATCTTGGCAAGATAGGCTATTATGGAGGGCTCTTTGGCCTCGTAGCTGCCGCCGATCTGATATGCAACTAGCTGAGAGTCTGTTTTCAGACAGACATGCTCGACTTCCAGAGAGATGCACAATTCTAGGCCAGCGATTGCTGCCTCATATTCAGCTTCGTTGTTCGAAGCCTTGAAAGAAAATTTGAGTGCATACTCAAAGGATTTGCCTTCGGGAGAGGTTATCACTACCCCTGCCCCCGAACCATTTACGGTGGAGGATCCATCCGTAAATACGGTCCAGATTTTCTTTTCATCGTCTAGCGTCTCATGGTACGAGCATTCGGCCAGGAAGTCTGCTAGAGCTTGAGCCTTGATGGCTGCTCTCGGATGGTAGCTGATGCTGAATTCGGTGAGCTCGAAAGCCCACTTGGCCAGCCTACCAGATTTTTCAATTTTGCCGAGAACTTTTTCCAGCGGCTGATCAGTTAAGACCACTATCTGATGGCAATCAAAATAGGGCCTCAGCTTCCGAGCAGCTACCACTACTGCAAAGGCAACTTTCTCGAGTAGAGGTGACAGGGTAAAGTCGTATCCCCTAATCAAAAGTAATTCCTAAAACCACTAACTAAATATAGATAGGGAAGTAGGGTCGAATCCACAGGGAAACAAGTCTTTCTATTCCTAACTAATTATTATAATCTAAATTATCAAGGTAACCAATATTTTATTGTAAAAAGGAATTAAACTACGGAGATCAAGTTCAGGGAGAAAAACAATAATAAGAAGGCCTAGGGTCACAGGTTCACCAATAATTAATATTCTGGGATAAAACATGACAATCAATAATCAACATTGCACAAATAACATGATTAACAGGCTCTCGCAATTTATTAATCAACATAGATCTAACAGGCTCTCGCAATTTACTAGATCTAAGTTCCTATTGAAAATAACCTTTAATATCAAATTAACATCTGCTCGATTCATCAATTCAATATTGCTATACTTTTACAATCAAATCACATCTGCTCGATTCATAATCTAATTGCAAAGAATTAAAACAATTCAACACGAAATCATTATGCAATATCAAATATCAATAATAACAAATTATCCCTTCATATTAATTATGGATCCCCATAAACCCTAGAATTAAATTACTCAGACATAATTAAATCTAAACTAAACGAAGCAATAAAAGTAGTCATGATAGAGTAAAGAAATAAAATAAATAACTGAGATTAAAAGAGAAGAACTCGTTACCAAAGTTAAAAGGAACAAGAGTTGTAGAGAGAGAAAATAATACTAAGAGTTTAAGAGAAGAGAGAAAGAGAAAAGTTAGAGAGAGAAAGAGAGAGTAAGGGAAGGGAGAAAAGAATTCCCCCCTAAATTCACTTAACAAAAGTGTATTTATACTAAGCTAGAAAATCCTAAGTTAAAACAAATTAAACGACGCTTAAAACGTCCTCCAGAAACACGCGCTCGATCGGGCGAGGCACCGCCCGATCGGGCGCGCCTTTTTGATCGGACGAAGGGCTGCTGCGATATAAGTCTTCTTTGCCCGATCGGACGCGCCATCGGGCGGATCATCGGGCGGACCATCGGGCGGACACCTTTGGGCCGCTTGGACTCCTCGTTTGGGCTCGTAACTTGGCCCAAATCAAATATCCTCTTTGGGGCTTAAATCATTCGGTCCAAATGCATCGTCTTCACACAAGTCGAGCCCTTATTCACCAGCTTGATTACTCTAACCGATCTTGGGCTACGAAAGATGGTCGTGCTCCTCCAATGCTCGTAGTTGCTCCATAAAATCCCGGGAAAATGTTCCAAAGGTGCAATTCCCTACAAAACTCAACCAAAACTACGAAAACACTAGAAAACACATATTAGTAATAAAAGTGGCTCTAAAGAGCCAAAAACACTACTAATTATGACCAAGGGACGAGGGTAAAATACTATATAAAATAGACATATCAAACTCCCCCAAGCCAAACCTTTGCTTGTCCCTAAGCAAAGAGCTCATCAATGAACATATAAAACATGCCTCACCCCAATAATCAAATCAAGCACAAACGATTCAACGAAAATCTAATGAACCTGCTTCAATATCAATCAATCTCATTCATCCAATTACTCTTCCTCCCCAACAATTGTCAAGTAGAGCAAACCAAATGAGCATATAGAATTCAAGACTAGTGCTCACACACTCAACTCTCATTTATGTGGCAAGTAAAAGATGTACTCGATTGCTCTCCATCCCAACCCTTTTATGTGAACAATGCCCTCCCAAACTCACAACACTCGTGTGTTTAAAAAGACATACACTCAACCTAATAGTCGACTCGGAATATGTCAAGTCATAACTTGCATTGATAAACAACACTTTCACATTTACACAACTCTATGCACAAGGTCGGAAGGTCTTTAAAGCTTGTAATGTAAGGCTAGGTTAAGGGGTAGGATAAATTTGGGGATATGTGAGAGAAAAAGCTATGCATTAAGGGAGCCAAAACCTAATAAACCCATGATCAAAAATAATGATCATACACATCTCCAACATAACCAACTCCAATAACAATCCACCAAATATACTCCAAACAATATAAACAATCCCAACTCTTACAATATTCACTCATAAAAATATGATAATATAAAACTTGAGTGAATAAACAACTTTGAACTCATAACTTGAAATTTCTCATTGAAACTCATCTTTTTTTTTCTTTTTTTTTCTTTTAATCAACCTTCACTTAGAACATTTGAACATCAAACATTTTTTTTTCTTTTTTTTCTCTTTTTTTTTTATTTTTTTTCATTAGAAGTTCACTTTCTTTTTTTTTTTCAACAAATTTCTCACTTTTTTTTCCTTGAACTTCTCTTTTTTTTTCTTTTCATCACACTTTTATTTTTCCAAGGGTATTCAACTTTTAAACTCATCAAAACAAAAATATGATCAAGAACAAATTACTTCTCAAAACCCACCCAAATTGTGCAAATAATGTGCACACTACAAACTCCATCACCTCACTCACTAATAGCTCCCCCAAGCCAAGCTTGGGACTAGTAACTAATGGGGAAAATAAGGCTTGTAATGTGGCTAATAAACAATAAAAAGTCAAGGCAACAACGTGGGTAGCAAGAAGGGAACAAATGTATCTAAATAAATCCGAAGGCTACCTAAAGAACAAATGCCTTCGTCCTCCACATGTGCATAATAATGAGTTATGAAACACTACTCATAGTTGCAAACCAATACTCAAATTCATTGACATACCAGGAACTATTCACACATTCCTAACCAAATCAACTAGTCAAGCACTATATTCACAAGTAGTTGGAAAAAATTGACGCATGTTTAGGAATCAAAGCAATTAAACTTCAAATCATGTTCAACAAATCCACAATATTAATCATCAAATACCAAGAATCAAAACAAATTCGAAAAATTTTCATCAAGGGGCACAGGGAAGCATGATTCATAATTCATTGGAACGAAACTAACTTAAGAAAACAATAAAATCTATACTAAGCACGTCAAAAGAAAAAAAATAATAAATAAAAAGAGAGAGGGTGAAAGATATACCATGCGTACACGAGAACCTCCCCCCAAGCTAAATTAGACAATGTCCTCATTGTCTTAAAGGGAAGCTAGTAGTCAAGGTGACTACTCATCATCATCACCACATCAATGTCACCAAAGCCTCGAGGATTGCAATGCATCTCTTTAGAACAAAATTGGGCAAGAATGAAACAAAGTGTTAGTGGGAAAAAGTCTAAATTTGAGTCAGGTGCACTATTCTGATCATAACTTTTGATATATAAATGATAATACAATGATTCTAATTGCATTGGAAACTAGACTTGAAGAGCTTTCCAACAACAGGTCACATGCAAAAATTGGATAAGAAACACAAAAGTTATGGCCTGTCGAAGTTGACAAAGTTTGCTGACGCGTACGCGCGCCCGATCGGGCGAGCTCTGCCCGATCGGGCCCGAGCTACTGATTTGACGGGCTGATCGCTGTTACTCTCTGCCCAAATATCTTTTGTACTAGTTTGTCGTCTTCTTTTTCGCTATCTTGATCAAAACCTGCACAAAAAGGTACTCCCACAAGCATAAGATACACTCTCCTTACCTCTCTATAACAAAACAAAAAGAAAATACACAAAAATAAAAGACTAAAAAAAAAAACTAAATAAAAAGCAACAAAATACGGGTTGCCTCCCGCAAAGCGCTAGTTTATCAAGGTCCCGCTCGACCATACTCTTTCTCTCAATCGGAAGAATTCAACGCCTTGAGTAACTTATCAAACGCCCCTGCAAACATTTCATTAAGCACTACATAGGGCTTAATAGCAAGCACATTAATTCCTACAAAGAAAAGGTTAGGAGCACATAAAGAGAACTCAAGGTAGAAGTTAAAATCAAAAGAAAGAGATGAAAATACACCACAACCTTCTACTTCCTCCGTTAAAAATTTAGAATTAACAGAACAAACATGGAGGTAGTCATTGTCTTTATCATCCAATAATGACTTGAAAATTTTACCCTCACAAATAACCTTATCATCAACAAAGGAATTTTCTACCACCGTTTCTACAACTAATGATTTTTCAATCACTGATTCGTCACCCAATGATTTTTCAACCACACATTCTATAACCAATGGTTCTTCAACCTCAATAACATTCGTATTATTATAGTGTCCATAGACTTTTTCATCAAGAGCCTTCCAATAACTGTCATTAGCAACTAATCGTTTCCGAATATGATCATATGTATATGGAAAGACTCTAAAATCATCAGGAGCAGGCACGAAAAACTCACTATAAGGGCATTCAGGATTTTCATGACAAAGACGATATTGACAACAACAGTATTCAGGTGCTGCATAAAAATCATATAATTCTTGTAGTGGCGTAAGCATGGGTATTTTCAACTCATAAAAAAAATAAATAAAAATAAAATAAAAGATAAAAAAAATAATAATCTAGACTTTAATAACAACTAGAAATAAAAATAAAACTGTTTCCCAGGCAACGGCGCCAAAATTTTGACAGGGTAAAGTCGTATCCCCTAATCAAAAGTAACTCCTAAAACCACTAACTAAATATAGATAGGGAAGTAGGGTCGAATTCACAGGGAAACAAGTCTTCTATTCCTAACTAATTATTATAATCTAAATTATTAAGGTAACCAATATTGTTATTGTAAAAAGGAATTAAATTATGGAGATCAAGTTCAGGGAGAAAAACAATAATAAGAAGGCCTAGGGTCACAGGTTCACCAATAATTAATATTCTGGGATAAAACATGACAATCAATAATCAACATTGCACAAATAACATGATTAACAGGCTCTCGCAATTTATTAATCAACATAGATCTAACAGGCTCTCGCAATTTACTAGATCTAAGTTCCTATTGAAAATAGCCTTTAATATCAAATTAACATCTGCTCGATTCATCAATTCAATATTGCTATACTTTTACAATCAAATCACATCTGCTCGATTCATAATCTAATTTTCAATGAATTAAAACAATTCAACACGAAATTATTATGCAATATCAAATATCAATAATAACAAATTATCCCTTCATATTAATTATGGATCCCCATAAACCCTAGAATTAAACTACTCAGACATAATTAAATCTAAACTAAACGAAGCAATAAAAGTAGTCATGATAGAGTAAAGAAATAAAATAAATAATTGAGATTAAAAGAGAAGAACTCGTTACCAAAGTTAAAAGGAACAAGAGTTGTAGAGAGAGAAAATAATACTAAGAGTTTAAGAGAAGAGAGAAAGAGAAAAGTTAGAGAGAGAAAAGAGAGAGTAAGGGAAGGGAGAAAAGAATTCCCCCCTAAATTCACTTAACAAAAGCGTATTTATACTAAGCTAGAAAATCCTAAGTTAAAACAAATTAAACGATGCTTAAAACGTCCTCCAGAAACACGCGCCCGATCGGGCGAGGCACCGCCCGATCGGGCGTGCCTTTTTGATCGGACGAAGGGCTGCTGCGATATAAGTCTTCTTTGCCCGATCGGACGCGCCATCGGGCGGATCATCGGGCGGACCATCGGGCGGACACCTTTGGGCCGCTTGGACTCCTCGTTTGGGCTCGTAACTTGGCCCAAACCAAATATCCTCTTTGGGGCTTAAATCATTCGGTCCAAATGCATCGTTTTCACACAAATCGAGCCCTTATTCACCGGCTTGGTTACTCTAACCGATCTTGGGCTACGAAAGATGGTCGTGCTCCTCCAATGCTCGTAGTTGCTCCATAAAATCCCGGAAAAATGTTCCAAAGGTGCAATTCCCTACAAAACTCAACCAAAACTACGAAAACACTAGAAAACACATATTAGTAATAAAAGTGGCTCTAAAGAGCCAAAATCACTACTAATTATGACCAAGGGACGGGGGTAAAATACTATATAAAATAGAAATATCAAGAGGGTAGCGAGTCTTGGCATCCGTCAGAGTGTGACTGACGAAGTAGATCGGTTGCTGAATTTTATTTTCTTCCCTCAGCAGCACTGCACTGATGGTGGCTGGTCTAATAGCCACGTACAGAGACAAAGTTTCTCCCTCTACTGGGTTAGCCAGTGTTGGGAGCTGAGCCAGATGCTCCCGAAGCTGCTTGAAGGCTTCTTTTTGCTCTTCTTCCCAAACGAGCTCTTTTGTTTTTGGGAGTTTCAGGGCTTTGAAGAAAGGTAACCCCTTGTCCGAAGCTCTGGAAATGAACCTCGAGAGGGCTGCCATTCTTCCGGTGAGCCGCTGAACATCCCTCTTTGTTTTCGGCTCAGGAAGATCGAGCGCTGCTTTGACTTTGGAGGGATTGACATCAATCCCCCTCTTGCTGACCATGAACCCAAGGAATTTCCCTGACTTCACGCCGAAGGCACACTTCTTCGGATTCAGCTTCATTTGGTGTTTTCTTAAGGTGGCGAAGGTTTCAGCCAGGTCCTTAACATGGTCTTCAGATTTTTTGCTCTTGACGATTGAATCGTCAACATAAACTTCCATGTTTCGGCCTTTTTTATCGGCAAAAACTTGATCCACCAGCCTTTGATAAGTTGCCCCCGCATTTTTCAATCCAAGGGGCATCATTTTATAATTGTACATCCCGGCGTTCGTGACGAATGTCGTCTTTGCTCGGTCGTCGGGGTGCATAAAGATCCGATGATACCCCGAGAATGCGTCCATGAAACTAAGCAAGGCATGGCCACTTGTCGAGTCCACTAGCTGATCGATCCTCGGCAAGGGATAGAAATCCTTCGGACAAGCCTTATTTAGGTCCGTGAAGTCAACGCACATTCTCCAGGCACCATTGGCCTTCTGAACCATTACCACATTCGCCAGCCATTCTGGATATTGACAGGGCTCGATGAAGCCTGCATCCAACAACTTTTTGACCTCGGTTGTAATATCTTGGTTCTTATTTGCGGAGTAATTCCGCTTCTTTTGCTTAACTGGCCGACACGTTGGGTCGACGTTGAGCTTATGGGAGATGAGGTCTGGACTTATCCCAGGCATATCAGCTGCCGAGAAAGCAAACACATCTTTGTTATCCCGCAGGAGTTGAATAAGTTCACAACGGGTGCTCGGATCAAGGTCCATCCCGATTGTTACACATTTCTCGGCATCTCCTTTGGTCAACTCAACCGTTTCAATCTGCTGGTCCAGGTCCATTGTTGATGGGCTGGACTCTTCACAATCTGGCCTGCTGTCTATATCAGCGGGCTACCCAGACTTTTTCTTCTTCGGCTGGCTCTCTGAGTCTTCCGGCTGAGATGAAGAGCTAGTCTTTTCTTATTCTGGCCCTTTTTCTTTGGGCACAGAACCTTAGGCCAAAGCACTTAGACCTTTCGGCTTTTTTGTGCTCGGCTCTCTTTCTTTTTTTTTTCTCCTCCTCATCCTCATCGTCGTCATCTGGGCGTCTAGTGGATGGCTTGAGGTATTGCACCTTCGGGCCTCCTTTTGGCTGCCCTGGATCCTTTCGAGGAAGTCGGTGTCTGAAACGTAGACCATCAGCTGATGATAAGTTGAGACAACCCCTTGGATCTCGTGAATTTTGGGTCTCCCCAAAATCATGTTGTACACTGAAGGAGCGTCGATGACAAAAAATTCAGTCATGACGTTCCTAGCTGCTTCATCGCAGCCGATGGTGACAGGAAGCAGAACTTTCCCATCAGGATAAGTTGAAGCCCCATAGAATACCGGTGTGAGGTGTTTGGGCTTCAGCTTGATTTGATTATAGGCCTTTCGGAACAAAATATTTGCTCCGCTACCACCGTCAATTAGAACTTTGCTGACGTCGTGGTTGGCCACCGTGGCGATGATCACCAACGGGTCCTTATGAGGGTACGTCATCCCCCAACAGTCAGCGGCTGTGAACGTCATGTTCGGCACCGGTGACTGGGGTGGCTGAATGTCAGCATGGTTCACCTGATGGGTCAGAGCCCTGAGGTGACGCTTGTGCTCCCTTCGAGAGCATGCTCCTCCCGAGATAACATGGATTGGAGGAAATTTTCCCTCCACAATTTTGCTGTTCTTTCGGGGGAAATCAATTTCTTGTCGAGAGTCCTTTTCGGACTTCTCAGCCTCTTTTTTCTCGCGATGATCCGCGATATATTTTTTTAAGTACCCCTTCCGAACCATATCCTCGATTTGGTCCTTCAGCTGGATACACTCTTCAGTGTTGTGTCCCGGTGATTCATGGAACTCACACCACTGATTTTTATTTTTCCGCTGATACCACTCTAGGAGTGGTCTCGGCTTTCTGTAACTCTTCTCCTCCTTCGTCACGCTGTAAATCTTAGCGCGCGGAAGAGAGAGCGGAGTGTAAGATTCATATCTGCCCGCAAAAGGAGCAGAATTTTCCTTCTTCGACTCGTTGGCCGAAGATTGTTCAGAGGCTTTCGCCTTTCCCTTTGCCTTCTGGCCTTGGCCTTCAGACGAGGGTGTTTGTTTTTGTTTCCCTCCCCCAGATTGAGGTTGGGTTTTTGTTTTGCTCCACTCTTCAGCTCGGATGAACTTATCCGAAGCATTCAGTGCCTCCTCCAGGGTCCTGGGTGAATTCATGACCATGAAGTCGGAGAACGGTCCAGTTCTGAGACCGTGCTGAAGGGCGAAAACTGCCAGCCCTTGGTCCAGCTGAGAAATGCTGGACGACTCGTTGTTGAAGCGAGTTAGATAGTCTCGGAGGCTTTCAGCCTCCCCTTGCTGCAGACCCATGAGTTCTGCAGTAGTCTTCTCTTGGCGGTTTGCCGTAGAAAACTTGCTCTTGAACTTGGAGGACAGATCGTCCCACCCGGTTATTGAGCCTTCTTTCACTCCCTTGGAGATCCACGCTTGCGCGACCCCCTTGAGAGTGGTTGGAAAATATTTGCACCAAGTCGCTTCGGACCTGGGGCAAAGATGCATGTGTGCCTCGTAAGAGGCAATATGGTCCTTCGGATCCGAAGTTCCATCATAAGTAATGTGCGACGGGATTTTAACCGTCGGCACATGGGCTTCCAGTATCCACTGCTCTAATGGAGAACTGGAAGGCAGCATCACGGCCTTTCCCTTGTTCCCAGCCGAAGGGACCGCGCTCCGCCCTCTCAGAGAGGTAGAAGTGGTTTTCGTCCTTGGCTGGGAGGTCTGGGCCTCGGCTACAGGGTAGGAGAGGCGGCTGTGCACGCTCCGTTCCCTATCGCCGAGACGGTCATGAACGCTTTGACGAACAATTTCTGGCCGAGAGGCAGAACTGCTGCTTTTGTGGGATCTACTCGTAGTGAGTTGAGTGGAAGGTTCCCTGAAGAAGTGAGAGTTCCTGTTTCTCTCCCTCTCGGTTCTCCAGGTGTCCTCCTCCCATTCTCCAAGCTCCTTGAAAGAGGAGGGTTTCCCCCCCTCCTGGCCGAGGTTCCTCCGCTGATCCCTGGTTTGCGGAGGAGTCCGGTCGTGTGGGGGCGGCATATTTTGGGCCTTCATGGCTTCCATGAGGACCGCTAAGGCTCTCACTACTTCCTCCGAGTTGGGCCCCGTCAAGGGTGTCCTCGGCTGAGAGCGAGAGTAGGTGCGAATGCTCCGGGATTGACTCCGAGCATGAGATTGGGTCCTTTGAGTGGACCGGTTGTCCTCATTTGACCGAGGTGGACTCGGCGGATGATTGGACTGGATTAAAGGAGATTCGGATCTCTCCCTAGGCTCTCCATGAGAGTCGGGTCCCGCAGAGGGGCTCCGATCCCGAGGAGGAGATGGACTAGGAGTGGGGCGTTCTAAGGGACCCCCTCCTAGTGACTTTCGGCGTTTTCTCAAAGGAGAAGCACCGTTACTCTTTTTCTTGTGATTCTTAGCCATCTGAACTAAGATTGAGGTTGAACTAATGAAATTGGCTTAAAGATTTTTTGAAAGTCTTCCCCACAGACGGCGCCAAATTGTTTCGGGTGAAAACAATGGGACCCTGCTGAAGGTCCGAAGATGTGGTGAAGACTGGGTTCGGTCCAAGTGATGTTGGGTCGAGGGTTTCCTGCACAGGAAACACACGTAAACTAGCCTCGGGGGTGTTGCCGAGGAAGGCCCTCCGATGCTAAAGTCAGTACAATGTGTAGAGAGAAAAAGCTATGCAAGAGAATTAATTGCTTGAGGCTTTTTTGTCAATCCATGTACAAATGCGATATTGATGACTTTTATACCTTTGCATATATGGGAGAAGTGGGCCTTGACCCAATTGACTTGCTTTGTGGACTGATCTTGACTTTAGCACATATGGAGAGTTGAACCTTGACCTTGGGCTTTTAATTGGATCATTTAATGACTAGGCCCAATTGGACTAAATTGGACCCAAACAAGTATAAATAATAACTGAATGAGCTTAATATCGATCCAACTTGAGCCTTCATTGCACAACCTTTATGTCGTACAAAGAAAAACATATACTAGGTGAATGAAAATTTTAAGGTATAGCAGACTGTATCTTGCTAGGTACAGACAAAAAAATGCGGAAAGAACATGTAGCTGTTTTGTAAAGAACATACAGTTTTTTTGTAAAGAACATATGGCAGTTTTGTAAAGAACATTCAATTTTTTTTATTTTTTTATTTTTTATATCTAAAGAACATCTGTAATATTAATAAAGAACATGATATTACTATTTAATGAACATTACTTGTATATACCCATCATAATTTTAAGACAAAATTTAAAGAACAATTCATAATAAGTAATGAATATTATATCACAAATAAAAGTACATTATACTAATAATTAAAGAACATGGACATATGTTCTTTTCACTTTTTTTTGGGTGCAAATATGTTCTTTTTACCTTAGGTATATGTTCAGTACATTTTAATAGTATGTTCTTTTCACTATAACTATATGTTCTCTACATTAATAATATGTTCTTTCCTTGAAACGTCTGTACCATGCAAGGTACCCACGCCTGTAGAAACCACACACTGCTAGGTGAAAGCTAAAGGTATGAACAATTGTGGAGTTTAATACGTTATTCGAGTTGTATGATTTAATTTATTTTCTACGTTTTCTTTATATTAAGTGAAAGCTAAAGGTTTGAAAAAAAAAAAAAAAAAGGTTTGAACAATTGTGGAGTTTCTTTGATAATATAGTTGATATCAAATCAAAAAATAATAGATCAGACTATTGTAGTGTGGGTGGCATATTGGCATTCACTCTCCTTTGGTTTAAATATGCCTGCTATTTTATATTTCTTTACCAAAAATTTGCGTATGTTTCTCACTCAACGATCCATAATCCATTCCAAAATCATGTGCAGAAGTTCCCTCTAATATAAAATGGTAATAACATTCTTGTGAATGTCAAGTTAGGAAACATTTGTCGTGCAGGGCGTAATATATAACCCATGACATGATTTTAACATTTTTTTCAAAAAAAAAAAAAAAAAAAAAAAAAAAAAAAAAAAAAGAAGACATGATTTTAACAGCAAAAATTAAGCTTATGAAATGTAGAATATGATGAAAAGAAGCCATCTTTTTATTGATAATACTCTGATTGAAAACCACACAAGCAAGTGATGAGAAAAAAAAACACACACACAAGCAAAATTAATCAAATTACACAAGGGTGCATGCAATACATAATTCACTCATGATATAAGGGAATTAACTTCACAAGAAGAAAACATGACTTAGGCACGAGGAGGGCATAGGAAGCCACTAGGGAGCTTGCAATCACAATAGTTAACAAGAGCTGTAAGATCAACGTCGAGGTTGAGGTTAACAAGCCCTAACACATTAGCATGAACTGCGGTGCAAAGGCAGGCAGCAGCATCAAGCTTAATGAGGTTACCTACAAGGCTACAACAAGCCGCCTTCTTAGGGGATCCAACACGAAGCTGAACAAGATCAAGCACATCTGCACATACATTCAACTTAAGGGTATCTGGAGGGCATGACTTAAGAGGACGAGCCACATATGAAGCGAAGGCTAGGTTGAACAAAACAAGGTTCAATGCTAGAAAAAGAGCAATTGAGGCGGTGTTTTTGGAGGCCATTTCTAATAACTTGGATAAATTTCTTTTCTTTGAAGCTAATAACTCAAAGAGATGAACACAAGAAATGAAGTAAATTGTTTGTGTTGGATGATGAAAACTCTCATCAAAGTTGAACTATTTATAGATTTTTCAAGGCCTTAGTAAATATGGGGGAATATTTTGAGACATTGAGCTGGATGAATAACAATTATGGAACCATCCAATAATGTTTAAGATATCACGGGTTAGTTATCACGTCGCACATGGATTTATATTGAACGAAATAAGACATATTAATAAAGACATATTTTTGACATAATTTTAATCTATCTGCATGTTGTCATTGGAATAAGTTTAGGGTTTTAAGTAATTAAACAACTAGTTAAGCATTGTTATTATTAGGAGTAGTACACTAGTACATATATATGTTGTATTGGACGTGGTATACTATTTCATAAAATGGTTTACCTATAGAATCAAATAAAATCTGAAGTACATAATTGTATAATTGGTACTATTAGGTGGGCTACAACTAGAGTTATGGCTATTTACGAAAATAAACAAATAAACAATCTGTTCCTATTAAAAAGGTTAAGTAGATGAACCGAAGGTATCAAAATTAATAATTTGATAACAGCAGTAACGCTAATAGTAACAACATTATGATTATTATATTATATAAAAAGGTAAATACATATATTTATATATACTACCTCCGTTAACTATTATTTGCAAATTGCAACAAAGGGGTATTATTTGTGAGATATAAAATATTCCTCTTTGTTAACTATTATTTGCAACAAAGGGGTATTATTTGTGAGATATAAAATATTCCTTTGTTGCAAATAATAGTTAACGGAGGTAGTATATAAAAAAAATACTATATCCGTCCATAAAAGTCTATATGATGCACAAAAAAAATAAAAAAGCCTATATGATGGTTGTTAGCAAACAAGTTGTAAAAATTGGGTTTAAAATCGATTATTTCTGACTTTCTCTCTGTTGAGCCTATGAATAACCCACATATGAGCATTCTTCTTGTCCCACACTAAAAACACTAAATACTAAAAGGGGGAGTGTAGTGGTAATAAAATCCCACATTGAAAGAATTCAAGAGTTACCACCACTATATAATACAAGGGGCTACTCCCCTCATTGCCATATGGTTTTCAGGTGGAACCTCCTTGGTCTTGTACAGTGGTGGACTTGCACTCTTTCATGACGGGTGCGGCCCAGACCCGTATTTAATATGGTATCAGAGCCAGGCCCATGATCTCACGATTGGGGCCTTAATGGCTAACCCGTATTTAACACTCTCTTTAATTTATGCTTTTTTGGGTGTATAAATTTTAATAAAAATATGCTAATTTCAATAGAACTACGAAGTACATTGTTTGAATTTAGTGAATTCCCTTGTTTCAGAAAAAAATAATAAAAAATTAAAAATTAAAAATTAAAATTAGTGAGTTCCCTTCTGGCCAAAGTTGTTGAGTATAAGTGTTATTTTGGAATGGTAAAATCCTATAAAATTATGGAAAAATTGCTCGGAATAATCCCACATTTGGGCCGTCCGCTAAAAATAATCCCACCTTTGGATTATTTTTAAATAATCCTACCTTTGATATCAATCCGCTAAAACCATTAGCATGACTATTTATTCATTAGTAGTTTCAATTGAAAATATCTATAATTTATATTATTAAAAAGAGTTTCAAGATCATATGGCACATGACACTCTCCTGATTTTTTTGTTATCTATTATTTTATGTCTTCATACATTAGTAAAAATAGAATGAATTATTAAAGTCTTAATCTCAAGATTGATGAAAACTTAACCATTGAGCTATGTTATACTATGTGTCTTTTATTGCAAACAAAGTTAATACTCCGTATATGACAGCATAATTTAATAAACAAAAATTAATTAAAGTACATATTAGCATTGTATCATATAATTATCCAGGTCATTACCCGAGCCAAAAAACTATTGGAAGTATAATAACTCAAGGCATTACCTGAGCCAAAAACTATAATAACCTAGCCGGGCATAACCTATATTATCTGTCCACCTAACCCCTTTTTTAGTAACAAAGAATTAAAGAGTCATAATGCTAATTTGTTTTATTTTCGCAAATAGACATAATTCTAGTTGTATTCCACCTAATAACATCCAATATACATGTACTCCAGATTTGAATTCTTTGTGTTAAGCAATTTCAGAAGTTATACGATATTCTCATATTTTACATACTAACAATACCATTGCTTAGTTGTTTACTTTGTACGCATACTTTCTTTGATAACATGAAAATTAAATTATGTCCAAAATATGTACATATCAACATTAGCTCAAAGTAACAACCATGTGCAAATGTGCAATAAGGCAACCCGTGATATTCTAAACATTATTAAATTAGATGCTTCCAAAATTCTTATTCATCCAGCTCAATGCATGTCTCAAAATATTCTCCCATGCATACGAAGGACTTGAAAATCTATAAATAGCTCAACTTTGATGTGAGTTTTCATCATTCTAACACAAACAAATAACTTCAACTTTGTTTTGATAATCTCTTTGAGTTTGTGTTAAAGAAGCAAAATTTGTTCATAATGGCCTCCAAAAACACCGCCTCAATTGCTCTTTTTCTTGTGTTGAACCTTGTTTTGCTTAACGTAGTCTTTGCTTCATATGTAGCCCGTCCTCTTAAGTCATGCCCCCCAGATACCCTTAAGTTGAACGTGTGTGCAGATGTGCTTGACCTTGTTAACCTTCGTGTTGGATCTCCTAAGAAGGCCGCTTGTTGTAGCCTTGTAGGTAACCTCATTAAACTTGATGCCGCTGCCTGCCTTTGCACCGCAATTCATGCTAATGTGTTAGGCCTTGTTAACCTCAACCTCGACGTTGATCTTACAGCTCTTGTCAACTATTGTGATTGCAAGCTCCCCAGTGGCTTCCAATGCCCTCCTCGTCATGCCTAAGTTTTTGTTCTTTTTTATGTGATGTTAATTTCTTATTTGAGTTGATTGTGTATTACACTCTTGTGTAATTCGATTGCTTATGCTTTTGCATTTTTCTTTTCAATACTTCTTGTGTGGTTTTGTACGAGATTGATAATAATAAGACGCTTCTTTTCATCGTACTCTAAATTCCATATGCTCAACTTTTGTTTTTGAAATCATATCCTGCGTAATATAATCCATAATATATTAGGCCTTGGATGAGGCAGAATGCTTCCCAACTGACGTTCACAAAATGTTATTATCAATTTATTATAGAGATCTTTAACTCATAATTTTAGAGAAGATTATGGATTTTCTTGAGAAGGAAAATTACACAAGTTAAGAGTTTAAGGGTCTGTTCTCATTGACTGAACTCAGCTGAAATGAACTGAATTTTTTATAAGAGAAGGAAATTAGGAGCTGCACTGCACTGAACTGAGGTGAATTGAACTGAACTGACCTAAATTTCAACGTATGAGAACAGGCCCTAAGACAGTCTAAAGAGAAATATTTGGATTATTGCATGTAGAGTAAGATAAACACGTAAACTTGGTGAAGAGTGCTCGTGGAGTAAAGAAAAAAACATCCAAATTTGGTTAAGAATGCTAAAAAGGCTTATTTAAACCAAAGGAATGTTCCATACACACGAAGGTCATAAATCACCCACACCATATTATTCTATTCTTTGATTTGCTATCAAGTTTCCACAAAGATCCATTAATAATTTAATATGCAAAAACTAATTATTAATTTGTAAAACCGTACAACAGTACAAGAGCTGAACAAGTTGAATGTGTAAAATCTAATTCTTACTTATTAATTTCATTATAGTCCTCAGATCAAGCCCCATGGGGTTAGCAAAAAAAAGTAGTAAGAAAATGGGTATGTAAATCAATAATGATAGAGAAAATTTTTGAATCTATATTGTGAAAACATGTCATGAATGAGAAGAAAACATTACAAGTAAAATGAGCAAGATAAGGTAACTTTTGTAATTTTTATGGATATTGAGAGTTTGTAACCATGCACCTAGAGTAAGTATTACCCAATACCATGGTATGGGTAATATTATCCAATACCACATTTTTTTTTTCTTTTTCCTTTTTTTCCCCTTTCCTCTTCATCTTCTTCCTTCCTTAAACCCTTTTCCCCAACTCCATGGATAGCTCCCATTGTCGGCCAAGCCTCCGCCCACCACACTTCACCTCCGACAGAAAGAAGCCCACCCCACCAGCTACTAGCTTGGTCGAAATCCAAAAACACGCAACTACCTTCATTAAAAATCACCGAAAACCACCCAAAAAAACATAACCCAAAAACGAGAGACACAAACTTATGGCTTTAGCCATTAAAAACGGTGAGTTCTATGCTGGAAATCGCTGAGTTCGGTCGAAATTGACGCCGGTAATTTTTTGTCGGTGCTCAGTTTTTATTAATTTCTATATTGTTATTATTGGTTTGTGTACTGTTATTCTTGGTTTTTATACTGTTATTGTTAATTTATATACTGTTATTGAGAGTAGAGAGACTGCATTTTTACAACATGGGTAAGTAATACGTGAAATTATATTTTTGCCCCTGGTATGGGCCCAACGAGCCCAGACCTGGTAGTGGTCTATCACTACTCCATGCACCTAGGCTTATGTCTTAATAAGTTTTTGCTGATATAAGCCTTTTTTTTTTTTTTTTGGTTTTTGTCATTGCTTCATCCATACTAAGTAATTATGGTATAGATATTTAGCTAATTATTGGCCCGGTGATACTTTGGATTATAATAATTTGTAAGTTTGACAAAATTATATTTAGAAGATTAGTGTTTAACATTATTTATAAGTGAATATTTATAAGTGAATAAAATACAATAGTAATAAATTTAAGATTAATGAGGGCTAGTTTATATTCATTGTACTTTACATAATAAAATAGTAACTTATGTAAATAATACATATTAAATTCTATATATTTTTGGTGTTTATAGACCTATAAGGGCTGATGAGAATCGATATCAGGATCCCCTGTTACCAGAAAGGAAGCTCTAACCACTTAATTGTGAAATGTATTATTATGAACTAGGTTAGCTCCCGTGCAATGCACGATGATCTACAGTTATATATAATTATAGATTATTGATTGATAAGTATTTTATTATAAATTAGTTGAGAAATAATAAAAGTATGTGATATGTCGATTTTTTAATTGTAGTTTCTAATACACAACTAAAACAAAAGTAGGCAAAAAATCAAAGCTATATATTTTTCTTGCTATAAAATAAGTCACAAATTACTGCGTGCATGATTTTTGGTTTATATTTTAGAAAGATTTGTGAAATATTTTATTGTAAATATTATAATTACTACTTATTAATATGGAATATGTATATAATGACACGTGTCATTGCTGGTGTATCTTTTACTATATAGTTATTGATTGATTACTTTTTTTTAAATAGTATATTATTATGTAATTACTTAGGAGTTACAAGGAGGTGATAATAATTATTCATTCATTCATTAATTAATTTATTTTTATCATTATTATTATTATTATCATTATTAGTAACAAAGGGCATGATACAATTTGTACGTTTAAATTTTCGTAAATTGTCATAGTGCAATTGTAGTCCACCTAATAATATCCAACATACATGTACTCCAAATTTGAATTCTTTGTGCTAAGCAATTTTAAAAATTAGGATACGATGTTCTACGTAGTAATAATGTCAAAGCTTAGTTGTTTAGTTTGTACGTATACTCTCAATGATAACATGCAAATTAAAATTACGTGTAAACATATTTTTAGCTCAATATAAAAACCATGTGCGATGACCAATCCGTGATACTCTAAACATTATTGGATCCTCCATAATTCAAACTCATCCAGCTCATCAATATCACAAATTATTCTCCCATGCATACTAAGGTCTTGAAAATCTATAAATAGCTCAATTTTGATGTGAGTTTTCATCATCCAACACAAACAATTTACTTCATATCTTGTGTAGTTGTGTTCATCTCTTCAAGCTAATTCTAAAGAAGCGAAATTTATCATCGTTAAAAGAAATGGCATCCAAAAACACTGCCTCAGTTGCTCTCTTTCTTGCATTGAACCTTGTTTTGCTTAACATAGCCTTCGCTTCATGTGTAGCCCGTCCTCTTAAGTCATGCCCCTCGGATACCCTTAAGTTGAACATGTGTGTAGATGTGCTTGATCTTGTTCACCTTCGTGTTGGATCTCCTAAGAAGGCAGCTTGTTGTAGCCTTGTAGGTAACCTCATTAAGCTTGATGCTGCTGCCTGCCTTTGCACCGCGGTTCATGCTAATGTGTTAGGCCTTGTTAACCTCAACCTCAATGTTGATCTTACGGCTCTTGTCAACTATTGTGATTGCAAGCTCCCTAATGGTTTTCAATGCCCTCCACGTCATTCCTAGGTTTTCTTTTTTCTTTTGATGTTTATTTCATTACTTTATGATTAAATTGTGTGTTATGCCCTTGGTTAAGTTGGTTTCAGTTAAGCTATTGCATTTTTTATTTCTCATTAATTGTGTAATCTTGTACGAGAATTATTGCTCAATAAGTAATTTACTTATTTTACAGATTGATCTCAGATATTTTGTAACACCCCCGAAACTCGAGTCTTTAAAAACAATAAGAGTAACCTTTTTAAACTTTCAAATCCAGCCTTCGAACCCTGGGAGTGTTACTGCTACACTTATTCTCCAAAAAAAAAAAAAATGCAAAGCCAAACGAAATACTAGTTAATAAACTAAGTGGTCTAAGTGGTGGCAAATTAAAATAGTCATTACATCAATCTGCAAATTAGTTTAAAAACAGTAATTAAAAGAAAAAATAAATAGGTTTAGAGGTAAACTAAATTGTCTTAGCCACGTAATTATTCTAACGTCTCTTCACACGTAAGAGAGTATCCTCTTACCAACCTGCAAAATAATCAGAAACAAGAAAAGAGAATAGAATTGACAATAAAACTCTGTTTCATGATTAGAGAACACTTGGATGGAAATTGTTTGGTTACACATTGATTTAATTCATGTGCTTATGTTTATGAAACATGTTTTAGTGAATTGATTATGTTTGTATGGAATTATGGATGCAAACATGTTGAATTATATTGGATTAAATTTTTGTATGGAGTGTTGATACAAGCATAATTTTATTGGATTGGTTTGTTAACCACATTTGGATTATTAAAGGATTGGAATTGAATGGTTTAAGTGGAATGAATTTATTAATTATTCCACAAGGTTGCTATTTATTTTATTTATTACTCAATCATGATTTGTTAGTATGTTGAGTAAAGGTGAATTAAGCCGAATGGCTAGGTGGGTTGACTATGTTCAACAATTTTGAATAATTTGAAAGTTTAATGGAATTAAAGGTCAACTTGTGATGTGATCACCATTTTCCTAAATAAGATTAAAATTGAACTGATGTATGATTGTTATGTATGGTCTTCTTGTTGAGTCGGCTATTAATTAAAATTGTAATCACGTAAAGTGAAACATGGATGAGCAATAAAACTCTAGAAAGCGTGCACTTCTAGAGTATTGACAATTATGGGTTGGGGTACACGGTGGTAGCCCGTGGCTTTTCGAGGCTTGTTTGACCAACATGTCCTCTTCTCTTTTGGTATTTACATTTTATTTTATAATGAAAGTTAGATGGGATCCTAGACTAACTTTGTGAGAATGGAGTCGCGCCCATTCTTGCATCGCGCTAAACTTTTATTTCAAATGGTCATTTGGGACCAAATTGATTTGGTGGATTGGACAACCTGGTCTATTGCTTACTCCAAACTAAATTAATTAAATTAAATATAGAGTCAAGTGTTTGGAATTAGTTAGTAAGTATGTTGAGTCAATTGAATTATTTAAGTGTGGAGTCTTGATTATTGAATTCACGTTGTATGTTTATTTACTTTAATTAATTGAGCATGCTAGGTTTTGTACGTTGTAGGTTGTATATACTCAGCTTTGCTGATTGCGTGCTTTTGTGTGTGTTTTCTTCTGGTCATGGCCTTCACCTTTCAATGACCCTGTGATGATCCAATTATTACACTTGTATTATTGGGGAGCAGTATGCACAGGTTAGCTTGATGATGTGAAGTTCAGGGGTTTGACATACGCATTGTCAAGGGATTGGTGTGATTGAGAGTATTCGATTCTTGTGTTGAACTTATTTATGCTTTGCTATTTCGTTTACGTTTTGGATTTTAATTATTGGTTTGGTTTTAAATAAGGGCCTTATAGGGTTCCAATTTGTAAGCTTTGACTTATTCGTTTTCTAAACTATGTTATTTTAAAGACTTATGTTTGGTTTTCCGCTGCAATACTTTGGTAAAGCCTTAATGTTTTAACACGTGGCGGTAACATGCCAATGGTTCTCCACTATTTTATTTAAATTAAGTGGTTTGGAAAAGGGAGAATTATTGGGGTGTTACAATACGATAGCACATTCATCACATATAATTACATAAGCACGTAGTTGACACACAATATTTCAAAACCATATCCTAACGGGATTTAAAGATAACGGACATTGAAAATTAACTTGATCGTGCATAAAAACTCAAAGTAATTAACCTCCGAAACGTTTACCTTGTAGCCTCCGTCTACAAAAAAACGGTTCCAAATTAGATAATTATATGACTAATACAAAAATTGGGCGTAAGATTAATTTATTATCACCACCCATAATCTAATCACCCAAAAAAAAACGACTAATACAAAAATTGGGCATAAGATTAATTCTATACTCACATCTTGTACATGGAATAAATAAATAGGGTAGCCCTTTCGGATATAAGAATGGAAAGTCATGGCAGACACAATATTGATCCCTGGTTTTGACACAACTCCCTAGTAAGAGATTCTATTCTCCCTTGACCCCCCTAATAGACACCTTTTGGGTATAACACTTAATTCTAGCCTTATACTTGCTAAGCCAATCCATTCCCAATATCACATCAAAGTCATTTAAGTCAAACTGAATAAGGTTTTCAAGCAACTTGGTTCTAACAATGTTAACTGGAATGTCTTGGTATATGGATCTACAAGGAACTACCTCCCCTGAAAGAATTGTTATATTGGTTTAACACAAATATGAAGGTTTAAAAAACATGTTTATTCAGAAAAAAAAAAAGTAGCTTTAAAAGAAAAAGATGCCCCAGAATCAAAAAGTAAGTAAGCAGATTTTGAGTAAACAAGAAAAGTACCCGTCACAAAGTTGGCATTAGAGTCAATCTCACTCTGGTTCACGACATAGATCTTTCTATTACTGGTCCTACCATTGTCATTGTGGTTGCTTCCTCCAGCATTGTTATTGTTGTTTTTGGCCATTCCCTCCTTATGCGTTGCCATTTTGGCTCTGAGAATTGTTGTTATTGAAATAGTCGTTGTAGTTTGAGTACACATGTATTACCTAATTCTCCTTACATGATTCGTATGAAATACAATGAAAAATTTAGACATTACGTGCACCATTTAAATCTCTGTATTGAACACTTCCATTACAATATACTTGAGGGCCAATTTGATTACCTCACTCCGAAGAGACGATTCAAATTCTTCTACACACGCTATTTGAGAAGGGACCCTTTGCTCAACTTAAAAAGAAGTATGTTGATTTATTCATTAATGGTGAATCAAATGATAAATATTATTATGATGGAAGATGGATCCCTACTGTGAAATACCTTGACAAGGCAATGATGGAAGCCAAGCGAGACTTTGACTATAAGCTGGATGATGACAACGAGGATGAGCCCTAGGAAAGTGAAGCTCGTGAAAGTCAAGGGGAAAATAATGATTGAATTTTTTTTGAAAAGTTGTGTTTAGTTTATTTGGTTCAAATTTTTATTCCATCATATCATAATAATATTTATCATTTGGTTTACCATTAATGAATAAATCAATATACTTCTTTTTAAGTTGAGCGGAAGGTCCTTTCTCAAGTAGCGTGTGTAGAAGAATTTGAGATCGTCTCTCCGAAATGAGGTAATCAAATTGGCCCTCAAGTATATTGTAATGGATATGTTCAACACAGATATTTAAATGGTGCACGTAATGTCGAATGTTTTTATTATACTTCATACAAATCATGTAAGGAGAATCAGGTAATGCATGTGTACTCTTCCTAGTACTTGACTTTCTTGTTGTTTTACGTTCTCATACCATCTAATAAAAGAAAGTAAATAACCACATCATAAGTACTAAATAAAAGTATTGTTATACACACCGATCCCTTATCATGACTCCCACACTCACGGCTTTCCTAAGCTTAGATTAATTTACAAAACTAATTAACAAGTTTAAAACCTAAGTCATTAATTTAATTCATTTTAGTCCCTAAATTTTGAAAAACATAGGCTCTGCATAACAATTTGTAACACCCCCAAAATTCGAGTCTTTAAAAACAATAAGAGTAACCTTTTTAAACTTTCAAATACAACTTTCGAACCTTGGGAGTGTTACTGCTACACTTATTCTCCGAAGAAAATAAATGCAAAGTAAAACGAAATACTAATTAATAATGTAAGTGGTCTAACCGGTGACAAAATAAAAAAGTCATTACATCAATCTGCAAACTATTTTAAAAACAATAATTAAAAGGAAAAATAAATAGGTTCAAAAGTAAACTAAATTGTCTTGCTACGTAATTATTCTAACGTTTCCTCACACGTAACAGAGTACCCTCTTACCAACATGCAAAATAATCAGAAACAAGAAAAGGAGAAAACTCCCAAAAATCAGATAAAATGAGTAATTTCAACTCCATCCCATAAAATAAATAATTTTAGTTAGAAAACATCTTATACATAATATAGTCTCATAAACATTATAATATAGTCTCATAAACATCTTATACATAATATAGTCTCATAATACTCAACCAAATTCAAATTGTCATATAATAAATTATTACTTTAGTTAAGAAAGAGAAAGAGAATGCCAGTAATCCGGGACTAGTCCCTATCACCACCTACTTCACAGAAAGTCACGCATAACCCCAAATAGCCATAAAATAAAACAGAATGTCCCTAGTGTGCACACCCCTCACTAATACCCATTAATTAGAAGAAAGACTAACAACAATATACAATAATTTAAACCAACTAGTAGCAACCATAACTACTACTGGACAACCTGTTCTTCACCTTTTTGGGTTTCATTTCTCTTCTTAGATTTAATTTCATTGCATTTTATTAGATTAAACCATCCGAATACACTAGACACAAGTATTGCACAAATCAATTTAATCCCAAGTAACAGTATTTCAATTTCAGTATTATTAAAATATATTCATTCTATATGACATACCAACTACAACTCATTTCCCAATAGGCCTTGGAGACCATCAATTACACATACTGAATCATCGGATTCTCAAGATTTTAATTATTTTAAAAACTCATACGATATCAAATATTCAGATTTTCGAAAATACATATACTAGTACACAAAATAGAAAACTAGTATATAATATAATTCCATAATATCATACAATAGCACACTCACCACATATAATTACATAAATACGTAGTTGACACACAATATTTAGAAACCATTTCCTAATGGGAATCTAGATATGATAGAAATTGAAAATTACCTTAATCGTGCATAAAAACTCAAGTTAATTAACCTCCGAATCGTTCACCTAGTAGCCTCCGTCTGCACATAAACAGTTCCAAGTTAAATAATTATACGACTAATATAAAAATTGGACGTAAGATTAATTTATCACCACCCGTATTCTAATCACCCAAAAAAAAAAAAAAAAAAAAAAAAAAAAAAAAAAAAAAACTAACTAATTGAACAGTTTGATGATAGATATTATATCATCATCATCACCAACTTTCGACCCCAAGATCCACTAAATCAACACAAAAAACACAAAGTCTAATCGAGCGGACCAATTATCAAAACCAAAACAAGGTGGAAAGTGGCGAGTTGCATATGAATTCTGAACTCGGTACTTCGGCTTCAAAATTTATTTATTTAATTTTGAAATAATTCAATGAAAAGCTTTTGATAGTATAACAAGGGTAGATTATGGTGTTGAGCTATGATTTGCTAGTGAAAGGTAAGGTTAGGGCTTTCAAGAGATAGATTACCTATGAAAAGATTGAAAGAGATGATGGGTGTTCTTTGGAGGTCAAGCACAGTAACGAAATTTGAGGTTAAGGGGATTTATATAATTTGAGTTGTTTAGCTTTGGCTCTAGAATTTCATTAGATAAGGTCAAACTTATCTTGAATTTGTTACGTAATCTCGATAAACAAATTTCTAAAATTCCCTTTTATCAATTTTCAAACCAAATTCTGTAATTATCAAAAATCAATTTTTTTTTAAATAAATCCGAAAATAAAAATAATTATTATACAATTTGAAAATATTAATAATTAATTTAAAAGTTTATTTTTTTGAAAGAAATCGTTTACTTAAAATACTCAAAAATTTGGGGTATTACATATTTCATTATTATTATTATTTTATTTCTCAAAAATTTTACCTAATGAAATAATGAGTGTATATAGTAGAACATCAAAAAATAATTTATTAAAAGAGGAAGAAATGTAAACTAAGGGAATTTCCCATGTTTGATTTCAAAATTTATGTAACATTCCGTATTAAAAAATGGAGTGTCATATAATTTCTAAATTTATGAATTTAGAAGGAAAAGAAAATTAAAAGGAATGCTAATTCATTTTTTACTTTTTTCCATTGTAATCAAATACTGAAAATTATAATCATGCCCATTTGGGATTGAGCAAGTGTGGGAAAACCATGCCCCTAGAGAGGTTTCCCCTTATGTACTTATGGACATTCTGTCTTCTGATTAATATATCTTGCTTTGCGGCCGTTAAAAAAAAATACTAAAAATTATAATTACAAATTACTTTACTTAATCTTCTCTTCCCTTTTATTGTCTGTCGTTTTAGAGTTTTAGGGGCAGAGCAATAACATATGGAGCCCCATTTAATTCCTTAAAATTGGACCCTTATTTCATAAATAAGAACTAATAAAAAGTTTTTTAAGTGTTGGAAAAATAATGAAACCAAACGAAGTATTCAGTAGTAAATTTGGAAGATTAGAAGTGAAAAGTTGTTAATTAGTCACTTAGTCATTGTAAGCTCAAAGAAAGGATGTAGCCATTGTAGTCTTGTAGGTGAAAAGAATTTGTTTATACTAGCAGTCATAGTGAACATAGAACATATAAGAGCTTATCACATATCCAAGCTTTTACGGTGAGGCTTTGGATGTATGTCCACACAGCTAGTGAAACATGACTTTACGAGCCATTATATGTCGAGCAAAATCTAAGTTAATAAGTCTAATTTACATAACTTTGTAAATCAAGGGGTATATATGTCTTCAATTTGTACCCCAAGAGAAATGACAAAGAGCAAAACACTACTCTAAAATGCTACTGGAGCGAAAAACCGGTGTTCATTTATGTTTTTCTACTGGTGTAATTTCCAAACAATAGTTTTGCGAATATCAATTTTATGCACAGGGAAAAAAACTCAAAATCATAGACCTTCGCTAGTTCACAAATTGTTTCTTCATCCATAACGATTAACAACCATAATTAGTCGGCACATTATTCCAACCCCTCATACGTCATAACTAAGAAATCATAGCATGATTTTCACAATAGATCTAGCTCATTGCAAATTGTGCCAATCATAATTCAAAACCGAATTATTTTGGAAATGCAACAATTTTTCGGTCCGGACATAAAAAATTAGTGTACATGAAATTTAATTTCGGGTGACATTAGATTACAAATTAATGTAGTTCCCTTAACGTACAATGCAACGTATAAACTGGTTGCATTGGTTTTAAGGAGATCATTCAATCTAGCTTCACTCAAGCTATCCCACGATATCAATTAAAATCGTGCAATAGATATGTGTGAAGCCATAGTATTATTAGATGCACCTGAAAGCATATACTTATAATACAAACAATTACTCCGTATTTTATATTCGATCGCATATCTTATTGTAAAATAATCAACAGAATTAAAGAAACAAAAATCAGATAACTTATAACTTAGAATATACAATTGACCAAACACAGGATTTAACAGAAAATTCTAAAGATTTAAACTTTTTTTTGGAGTTTTCCTTAACCCATAATTACAATCATTTCAAGGCAATTACAGAGGTAAAATTCAAATTTTTCATAATTATAGATTATAAACTAAATGAAAATATCAATTGCATACCTTTAATTGACTGATCATGGAAGTCATCTACATCAGATAGATCGCTCAAAATTTACTGCTTAATTCTGTAAATCTAGGGTTTAAGGTTTAATGGGGTTATTTCTATTTTAAACAAAACTAGAAGTTTCTCGTCATTTTTTTTTTGACGGGCTCTTCTCATGTTTTTTCTGTGGTCACAATTGGATTTGTATTTAAGCGAACCTATTGTGTATTGTTGTCCTGTGGTTTATCCATTGAAGAGCCCAGTTAAAAAAAGGTCCCATTTGCTTTTCTTTTCATCGTACTCCGTACAAATTTTCATACGGAGTAATTTTAATCCGCGTTACGTGATTATGCAACTTTTTTTTTTTTTTTTTTTAATTTTTAATTTTGTTTTCCTGTTTTTAAAGAATGTAACTCATTTTTTATAAGGAAAAATCATTTTTGATTAATTTTCAATTTTTTTTTTCTAATAAGTTTGACCAACAAAAATTATAAATCAAACCGACTTTAAAATTAAGTATAGTGGTACTTTGGGGTAGTTAGTTTAATAAAAATGAATACTGTAAAATTTTCATAAAGTTGATGGATTCACTTTGCATAAGTTGACTGGACTTAAAAAGAGTCAAAATACTTACTCCCTCCGTCCCAAATTACTCACAACGTTTTGACCTTTTGTACTATTCACACATCTCACTTTGGCTATCTTTTTTAACTATTATATGAAAGCCAATGTAATCATGTAAGATGTTGTTGGATCTATTTTAATTAATGTATTGTTTATTAATATAAACTTTTTATAACTTATATAAGTATATAATAAAATATATTGACGGTCAATCTTGTACATCGGCAAGCGTGTTTAGTCAAAATATTGCAAGCTAAGTAAACTAGGACAGAGGGAGTACAAAGTATTAATTCATCTTGTTAGGAATTCCCACCACTATATCATCTAACAATAAATTTATATGCAACCTCCGTTTCATATTATTTGCAATGATTATATATTTTTCCTCTCGACTTTTATATCAAGTTGTTGCAAATAATACGAAACATATGTAGTATTATTATGTTTGATTTATTACCAAAGTTAATACGAGTAGTGTTTTTTGTTAGTACATTTTTTTACCAAATTAATATGGTTGATTTGTGCTTAACATTATTTTCTCTAAACTTTTAATTCCTCCATCTCTTTTTATTTCACACTTTTCTTTCGTCACGTTTATTTGTCAATTCACTAATTCAACCATTAATTAAGGGCATTAACAATAAGCAAAATATATAAGAGTTGATATTTAAAAAAATATACATTATGACAAATCTGATAAGATCTAACCACATGAATATACGTTTCATTACGACGTTATATAAATCACATAACATGGCCAAAGGAAAGTGTATAAATTGTGACACAGCCAGAACTTGTAAACTAAAAATACAAAATTAAGCAACAATATACAATTACATGCATAAAATTTTAAAACCTACTTGACCCAACCAACTTAGTTAAACCAAAAGTAATTACCATAGCAAGCCAACCACCCAACAAAACCCTCAAAGAAGCCTTTAAACCCGAAGCTCTCCCCAAAACTGCCCCTAACCACCCAAACACCACCAAAGCCAACGTAACCGCCGCCGCCACCACCCCAAGCCTCACCTTATAATCCTTAATAAACGATGCCGCCAGCAGCGGTACCATAGCGCCCACCGCAAAGGCAAAAGCCGAGGCACACGCTGCCTGCAATGGATTAGGCAACTCCTCCATTTCACCTTCTTCTTGCTCTACCTCTATTCCTCCGTTTTTCATTTTCTCACGTTTCATCTGAGCCACCTCGATATCGAGCTGGGAATACACGGACACAAACTCTCCGATAGCCATGCTACAAGCACCACCAACTAAGCCAGCAAACCCGGTAAGTATCATGGCCTTGACATCTTGCTTAACTGCACCTACTCCCATCATGAGTGAGGCTGTCGAAACGAGCCCATCGTTGGCTCCTAAGACCGCGGCTCTAAGCCATTGAGAACGTTTCGAGTAGTCGAAATCGTTGTTTTCATTAACAACTTGTTCATGTTGGTTCTCTTCATCTAGGGTCAGAGGAAGAGCTTTTTGCTTAGTAGCCATATTTAATGTAATAAAAAGAGGAGTTCAAATATTTTTAATATGAGATAATAGTAAGATGAGTTTTGTAGTTAATTAAAAGAGTATGGTGAGCACACGCCTACAAATAAAATGGGGATTTATAGGAAGTTGAGAGAGGCAATAATAATAGTGGGGATGAGCACTACTTATCTTATGGTAAAGCAAAAGATGCATGGATAAGTAGTAGTACATGTTTATGAAAACACTAGCTAGTAACTTTATTAATTTATTTGTCGTCAAAATCACTATTTCAATAATTTAAGGAAAGTGGAATTATTTTTTTTTTTTGGCTTTGATGCATAAGTTTAAAAGGGTGGTTTAGTAGTTATCATAGGCTTTTGTTACTCTATACTTAGTACTCGTATTATCTTTGTGTTTCATTTTGACTTTATACACTATTATTAATATAATTCATTATGACCAATTTATTGATTTATACATGTTTGATTTATTTTGATCTTATTAATTAAGATATTATAACTTTAATATTACTCAAAAAAGTTTCTTTATTAATATAAATATACTTAATTAGTCATGTGGGGTTTTACCGATTCACCTCAATCAATATACCTATACTAAAGGCGAAACCTGAAATGACACTTGTCATAACCTGGTTAAAAATTTTCCCTCCAAAAGATCTTTTTTTTTTTTTTTTTTTTTTTAAAGCTTCTTAGAGAAGTATTTAATTTAATACTTACTTTACAATAATATTTTTTTTCTATTTGGCAAGTATATTCATTTTTACACATTGAATAAAGATTTATATATTTATTTAATTTATGACGGGAACAAAGTCATATAATACAATAATGTAATATTATCTATAACTTTGTAATGTAATTCATGGTTATTTTTATTAGTTGTGCATGCATTTCTTCCTCTATTTCCTTTAAAGATTCAAAAAAATTGTAATTACAGAACTTTCATACTATTTTGCAATTTGATATTATTTTTTATAGTAAAATAATTGTATTAAACTAATGATAAATATTGAAATTACCGTGCATGGCACGGGATCTAACCTAGTATATATTTTCTAATATAAAAAATCTATAATTTTTTTTTTTTTTTTGCCAATTGATATTTAAATAAGTTGAAATCATGCATAAGAATATTTGACTAAGGAAATTAATTAAATATGTGGGGTTATTTGAAGTTTTAAAATAAGAAAAGAACCATATTCAACCATATATATGTGGAATATTGCTCAAAATGTTCAAGGTATAGTTTTTAAATATCAATATTTTTACAATTAATATAAACTTATTCTCAATTCCAATTAACAATTACAGAGTATTAATCAAAGTTCGCATTAACAAGCATATGTAATGTTTTTTTAAAAAAACAAATATATATATATATATATATATATATAGGTTGTCATTTAACCTAGTTACATGTAGATCTATATACAATCTAATGTAGTGGGCTTCAAATACTATCGAGCTTGGCATTTTAAAGGTCAAATCGATGCATTTTAACACAAAAAAAAAGATGTGTTTTTTGGGATTTATTTTGGTCAATTTTGAGCTTAATTTGAACTATTAAGGGTCAAAATAACCCCAAAAACCTTATTCAAATAATTTTCACATCTAAAAGATAAAGGCCTTGTTTTGCAATTGGTTGCTGGCTATTGGCTGGTTTGACTGGCTGTTTGTATTAGCTTTTTTTTGTTGGCTGTTTGACTTTTTATTAGTCTAAAAACATGTTTGGTAAAATTGGCTGTTGGATGCTATTAGTAACTTAGGTAGTCCAAAGCCAAAAGCTAAAAGACATGTAAACTTGGGCATTTTTTACGCGCAAAACGAGAATTTACAAAATTCAAACTCAATTCTCGATCCATAAGGGCAAAATGACCCTGGCCCAAATCTTTGAATGTCCATTGCACGTCCAAATTCAATTAAAAATTATACATTCGAATAAAATAATTATGAATTTATTTATTAATTTCTCACGAACAAAGTAATAGAAAAAGTTGATTATAATCAAACAATATGAATGGATTGCTGAGGCAGAAAGCATAAAAACATTAGTAGATAATAATAATAATTAGGGAGAGCACAATTGAAGCCCGTAATAGTTGTAAAAACGAAAGAGAGTGTGTCCCTATTATACAGTCTCAACACTTACGGTGTGAGAGCGCATACACATGACGGAATAGTAAATTACAAGACTATGCTCTCCACACATATGCCACCCACCTGTTCTTAATACATTTCACTATCCAATGTTTGCGTATAAAGTCATTTAATAATCTTTAGGTTGCTTTATCAATTCTTATACGAAGTATATAGTTGTCCACGTTATGGGGTTACTTCATTAATGTTATAGGAGTTATTTGGTCAGTATTACAAGGATTACTCAGCTTGAACATTGTTATAAGGTTTAATCAGGTCAGTATTACATGGATTACTCGGTTAGTGTTAAGGAGATTACTTTGTTTTTCTATAAGCGACCACATAGTGTGGTCAGCCGCTCACAAGACGCAGTGTTTCTTATTATCTTCTGTCTTTACTCTTTACCTATTAACTTCCTACTACATAATTTAAGTTCGTTGTTCACTAGCACGATTTGGCTTTGGATACTATTTTTGATCAAATAAGTTAGTTTAATTTGACTTCGTTTCTTTAATGCATGATTTATGTACGTAGAGATAGATCGAATTGGTCTAGTCATGTATGATTGTGTTAAATAATTTGTCTCAATTCATGCTAAGTGTACACTTTTATACAAATTTCGTATACCATTAGATGATTTAACATACTAATGTTTGGATATTGTGCTTCATTGAATGTGTCAATTTTTTTTATTTTAGTTTCTTGAGATATATGTGTCATTATTATTAGTGATAAATTTTATATTTTATTTAATCTTTAAAGGGTGTGAACTCAAGGAGTGTGCCGAATTTATTTTTCTAATTTTTATTTATTTATTTATTTAATTTTATTTTTATTTGTTTATTTATTTATTATTTTTTTTAATCTTAAATGAATTTTTACTAATGTTAATGACAATAATCACTAACAAATAGATACACGACATAAATGATCTAAAGTTTGAAAGCCCTGTCAATTTCTCACTCAGCTATTGGGAAGATATTATAAGGAAACTCGTGACACGCAAAGGGACATGTTATTGCATGGGAGAGAAACGATTTGCACCCCTTTTATTAAAGCTAAACAAATAAAGATTTGTCTACCAATAAGGTTATTCTTAAATTCCACTAATCCACAATTATTAAGTTTAAGTTCTTAGCCAGGATCGAGTTTTTTATGATTATTTTTTTATTAGTGACATTTCCAAGAGTGACATATGTAGGAGATTATGAGAGAGTGAGGGCCGGGATAGCTCAAGTGGTTAATGCTTCCTTCCCGCTTCCAGAAAATCTTGGGATCGATTCTCACCCCCACCCTTCGTGGCTCTCTAAACACCACAAAAAAAAGAAAAAAAAATGTAGGAGATTATTCAAACTCTAATGTTATTTCATCACCTTGCTTAGATTAAACAAATTGATACTACTCCATGTGCCAATTGCTTGTAAGGATCACAATGCAATGAATCTCGAACTTGATCCTAAATTAAACCGTTGTATCCAATTCCATTTTGTTTGTTTAGGATACGTAATTACACCATTTGTAAAGTAATGTGATCGATCATGTATTGTAACGAGATAACAAGTACTGCTATCGAGATACAATAACAGTAATAATGAGATAACATATAATGTTATTAAATAACCATAATTGTAACGAGGTAACAAGTATAGATGAATTTTAGTGATAATATATATTGAGTATATACAATGATATAGCATATGAAAACGAACTAATAACATGTTAAGTACAAATTACCATTGAGGAACAATTAAACCAAGTGTAAAAGCCATAGCCACCCAACAAAACAATAAAACCCTCAAACCAGCCCTAAACCAAGATGCACCACCCAAAAACGCCCCTAACCACCCAAACACCGCGAAACCCATACTCATCACCCCTGCCACCGCGCCAAACCTTAAAACATAACCCTTAACAAACAACCCGGCCATCAAAGGGATCATGCCCCCCGCCGAGAACATAAGGGCCGACGAAACAGCAGCCTGTAAAGGATGCACTAATCCTTTCTCGGCCTCTCTACTCCGACTACTAATAGACCGAAACTCACCCACCGCCCTGATAATTGCCCCGATGAGGATGCCCGCTAATCCACAAAGTACTATTATACCCTTGACATGATAATGTTTTGTGATCACACCAACACCCATCATAAGTGACGTGGTAGTAAACAACCCGTCAATTGTCTCTAGGATCATGGTTCTAAGCCATTGAGCTTGTTTTTTGTACTCAATTTCGTCGTTGGCTATTCGCTCAATGCGACATTGGCTCATCTCTTCGTCGGGGTTGGTTTTGTGTTGGGTTGTTTCATGCTTCATGGTAGTATTTACTAACTGATTTGGCTCCATTTTTTTTTTAATTTTGTGTAATTAGAAATTAGAAGGGGTTACTAAAAGAAGAAACGGATGACTTAATGAGTTATATGTTATTACACAAATTAAACTATGCTATTTATATATGTTTAGCTTATTAGGTGGTTTGCCCACTGAAATGTAAAATATTAATCAAGATTATTTAGTTTAATGTTGATGACGAGAAACCTGTAAACAGGCACTATTTTCTTAATTAAATCATGTACCTAACAAAACCACAACATCATCAATGACACTAGCATTTTTAACCCCGGTTGAAGATTCACTGATTATACTTATACATATACTCTTCGATGAATCACTGATTATACATATACTCTTCCATCATAATTCATATGTTCATCTTCGTGTTCAATTGTTCATGTTACATTCACGTTAGTCAACAAATCATCAATAACTATATACTAAAAGACACACTAGCAATGACACGTGTCATCTCCTGGTGTGTCTTTAGTTATTTTTCTTTTTTTTTAAAAAAAAATTATTGATTAAGGAAATCAAATTATTTACAAAAATAACATTATTTTATATACATATTCCATATTAATAAGTAGTAATTATAATATTTACAATAAAAAGATTTCACAAATCTTTCTAAAATATAAACCAAAAATCATACTCGCAGTAATTTGTGACCTACTTTATAGCAAGAAAATATATAGCTTTGATTTTTTGCCTACTTTTGTTTTAGTTGTGTATTAGAAGCTACAATTAAAAAATCGACATATCACATACTTTTATTATTTCTCGACTAATTTATAATAAAATACTATATATAACTGTAGATCACCGTGCATTGCACGGGAGCTAACCTAGTTGTTATGAAAACGGACATGTGCCATCTTCTATAAAAGCAACCCTAGCGGAAAGGAAGTTTATCTTGTTCACATATTCACCTTTTTTTTACTTAATTAAAACCCTTTTTTTATTCTAATTTTTAAATTAAGAGAACGGATCAACTAAATTAATGAAAATTTTACAGTAGTTTATATGATAAATCTTTCATATCATTACTTGTAGTTTATATAGTCAATAGAAGATATCATTCAACCAATAAAGGATATCATCCAACCAATTACTTGTAGTTTTTAGTAGTTTATAAACTACAATTTCTACTCCACTAATTAATGAACCTAAAATAGACCACTATTGAGAAACATCAAATCATAACTTTCTTAGTTAGAAAATGGACTGCTGAGAGAGAATACACTTAGAAATATATTAGTATAATAAATTAGAGTGTGCTCTACACAAGAATTCAACCAACAAAAAATAGTGTTGGAGTCCACCAAATCCAACTTACTAACTTTAAATTCATGGTCTTTTTCTTGCCTCTTAATTGAGGAAGTTCCAGTTAATCAATTTCTTGTTCTATAAAATTATCTCATAAGTGTGCGGTGATTGATTGTTAGTTATACTTAATTACTTAGGTCGTTTTTAAATACTTGCAACAACTATCTCTTTTGTTAGTTACACTTACTCGGGTCCTTTTTAAATACTTGTAACAATTGTCTCTTTCATTCATTTTGAAAACTTATACCACTTTCTATTTTGACATGTAACTATTGGTATATATAATTTCTGTTTTCCGGTCAGGCCACTAGCTTCTCTGGCACTAATTCAATGATGTTTTTCTCTCTTGCTAATATAATCCCATTTTACTGACTCTTTGTTGTTTATCTCTTCCACAAACAATTAAACAATAATTAGTCCACTAACATACTTGTATTAATTAGTTTATTCAGTTTCATATGTTGTCCAAAACCCTTCTTAAAACTATGCATGCACAAACAAAATTACAAAAGTCTTGCAATGGTAGTTATCTTTAGGTTAGACCAACACCTCGCTATTCTATGTTATTATACACCAAGTAAACGGGACAATTAGTGAAGATTGTGCTTGGGCCATTTTTTAAAATTTTTGGTAGGAAAGCTGTAAAGTTAAAATTGCATGGGTACGTACACTATTAACAATAGGTCCGTATGTACGTAAGCTCATGATCATATGATGGGATAAAATATAGTTAAAATAAAATCATGGTAATGTATAGTGTAGGATCATAGTTGTTTTTTTTTTCCCTTATTGGATATAGGTTTAATTTATAGTTGATAAATTCAAATAAGTACATCAAACTAAATTTAAATACTATAGGTTATATACTACAAGTTAAGTATAACTTTATATATAATCAAATAACTTTTTTCTAATTATGTTAAATAAAACACTGTATAATATAAACTTATTCACCATTTTTTAAAATTTACGCGGCCATAAATAGTAGGTTGCTTTAATTTGTTACAAAGTATTAGTGCTGATCTAATTGATTAATTAATTAATATAGGGACAAATATAGTTTGTTACAATGGTGTTGGTGTAATTAAAATGTAGCGTGCTCTATGCATGTCTTATGAATTCATCTTCTTTTAGTTTTAGGGGCCGAAAGGTGACATGGTGCATCCATGCATGCACATAAATATATAATTTATTCAATTTTTGTATATATTCAGTTGAATTCTCATTAGATTGTAAATTTTTAAACTAAATTATCCTAATAAATTAAAATATCATAGAATACCCTTTTATCCTCAAATGCTCTTGGAGACGTGCAAAATATTGAATGATAATTTAACCAAATAGGGGCGAAGCTAGGTTTTTAAACTTTAGGGGTCCGAAATTTATACTTTGTATTATTAAATAGTATTGAATTATAATTATGTTTCATTGCAAAATTTACGCTTGTGCACTATTATAAATTATTTTTGATCGTATTTTTACTACTCTCTTCGTCTTTTATATAAGTTTAATTACATTTTGAGTTTGGTGGTCAACATTCAACCCTTTGACTGTAGAAAGACACTAATATAAACATCAAAATCATATCATATTATTTTAGAAGTATTATTACTAACTTTATATTGAATATATATGTGGTTAAAATTATAAAATGGAGACCGTAAATGTCTAAGTTTAGCTATAGAAAAGAGACGAAGGGAGACAGGGAGTAGTTTATTTAAAAAATGTTATTAAGAAATATGTTACTCGTAGTGAATGTGGGAATATATATTGATAAGTAATTTTAAAACAAAAAGATTGGAATGTGGGAAAAACTACAAGTAATTAAATGAAAGATGTTACTCCGTAGGATCAAAAGAAATACAGGAAAGCTAATTGAAGAAATTAAAGTTACAAAAAAAAATGCAAATAAAAGATTAGGTAGGAATAGAACTTTGGACCTTGTAGCGGTAAAATGCGAAGTTTAAGGCCTGTTCACTTCAGCTTAGTTTTAGTTCAATTTAGTTCAGATCAGTTCAATTTCAATCAGTTCAGTTTAGTTCAGCTCCTAATTTCCTTCTCTCATAAAATATCCAGTTCAGTTCCAATCAGTTCAGTTCAGTTCAGCCCCTCAATCATCTACTACCACTGAGCTATGACAAACAACAATAAAATTAAGTTGACATTTCATCTATATTTTATTATCTTAAGGGGGGCAGCTTTGACATAATACAAGAATCGTCAGTTGGAGGCCCGGCCCCCGTGGCTCCGACCTTGATCAAGGATTGTGCTTTACACACGATAAAATATAAATACTCCAAAATCCTTTACATAAGTCCCTTAAATTAAATTTCACCTCTAAACATTAACTACTCTAATAGATTAACTTTGTAAAAAAAAAATATATTAACTTTAATTTCACACTCTAAACAATAATGCTTGCTCACAAATTCTTATATGTGGTTGGTCACACCGTGTGGCTAGCCATTATCGAGATTACTTCGTTAGTATAATAAGGGTACTTGGTCAGTGTTAAAGAGTTACTTCGCCAGTGTTATAGAGTTACTCGGTCAGTGTTTAAGGGGTTACTCGGTAAGCATTACAGGGATTAGTTAGTCAGTATTGCAAGGGTTACGTACTTTGTTCTTTTATAAGTAGTCAGACGATGTGGCCAGCCATACACAAGACGGGCTGGTGCGTGCTACATTTTTTATTGGTGTCCTAATCAAATGTCAACTTAAATTATTCGTAGTTACCATGAACTTCTGGAAAAAACAATTTAAAACCTTAAAGAATGCTTTCAATTGATTAAATTGTTGCCTTAGACTCAACCTCTAAGCCTTGTTCAACCATTTTGTTTCTTGTCCACTGAATTTTTTTTTTGTTCTTCCCTTAAGTACAATATTTCAGTTATATATAGAATCATAATTTGGCACACTCTCCTAGTAGAAAAAAACATATTATAATGTGAATTCATTTCATCAATGTGTTTTTTTTTTAAATATTACGATATAATTTAATTTCTCATAATAGTTTTGTCTCAACATGATTTTATAATTTAATCTACAAATTATCATCAATAACACCTATTTTCATAATTTTATGAGCTTATTAATATACATGTTTACATTAAAAAAATTTGCATCAAGTTTTGCAATTATTTAATAAGGAAACGATCAATAAGAACAGAAGAAAAGAGTTAAATCAATTAAAGTAAAAGTATTTTGGGAAATTCTCTTTGGTAGACTTGTATTAATTTAAATTCTCAATGGTAAAATTAAAAAATCATTAATATCCTTGGTAGACTATGTTTTAAAAAGTTAAGTCAATGTGTGTGTGTGTATATATATATATATTAATGAAGGTATTAGGATTTGAACCTAAGACCTTTTACACAAAGCTCAAACCTCTTAACCACTGCTCCAATTTAATTTTCTAGTATATTACTGAAACTAATAAAGCTATATCCAAAATTTTGGGGACCCTAAAATTTGGGGCCCTATTCTGTCGACCACCTCGCGCTGGCTTAGAACCGCCATTGTATATATATACTATTTGGTTAAACTCGTGCAATATAATAGATGCATAGTTGTTAGATGAATAACGCATTTATACTCTAATTATACATTAATGTAAAAATATCTATGTATTGTGTACTTTTATTAAAAATACATAGTCAGCGACAAGTTTTTGTTTTCTCTAATCTCCATTTTTAACTGTTTGTGTCATTTGAAATCTTAAAAGATTGCTTGGAAAATGAAATTGAAGTTCGTTAGATTCGTGTTGATGTAATGCTTGAAATTATATATTTCCTATATTTTTTAGAAAGTTATAATAATACGTAACTTGAGATATCTTAATTTTTTTTAAAGTGCATATGCTAAAGAGTACTCAATTATGTTTCGAAATGAACATTTGACGAATGTGAATGACAAGTGATGAGTGTCATTTCTGACACTATTTTATATATATGTTCCTTAGATTTTGGATAAGTTCCTTTAGCATTTTAGTGTTTTTATTTAGGTTTTTGATATTTTGTGGCTTATTTCTCATTTGTATGTTTTGATAGGTTATTGAGTGGCTTTAGAAGGTAAAAAGATCAACCAAATGAAGGAGTCAATGCGGAGCACAATTGGAAGTTCCTGCCGAGGAACTTGAGAAACTGACGGAGATGAAAACAGCTTGCTGGGCACGTTTTGTTCGTCTAGGTTCATTGAATCCACGAATTTGGGAAATCTTGGGGAATAATTCACAAGATCTACAGCTGTTGGAAAAGATAAATATGAATGAAAAGAAGATCTTATCAATTGGTTAAGATATGGAAGAGATATATTTTTCACAGTTTTATCTAATTACTTTCCTTATCTTTGAAAGATTCCCAATTATCTCTTAGCCTATTTAAAGCCACGAAATCATAGAGAAAACAAGCCAGGCACTGAAGAAGAGACGAGAGAGAAGGGAGGCTTCACTCCAAAACCCTTCTAGGGTTAGGAGTCGTTGGTCACTCTTCGTGATACATTGCAGCGAAGGAATTCGGAGTTGCCTGAGAGGAACTCAGATCCGAATCTAAGAAACTTGATGGGTTCTTGTTTCGTTTTCTTTTCTTATCTTTGTATTATGAGTCCTTAGCTTTTTATGCTCAGTAACTATTAGTTTGAAGCCATGTATTAAGTATTTGAGACGAGTATTGTTGGTTTTAATGATTAATGCTTTAGAGTATTCTTGAATTATTGTTTTGTTCATACGAATGATGATTTCTTATAAGTAGGTGTACAACTATTTGTTTGGGTCTGATTTCTTTTGCTAATTAATACTACTAAGTCCGTAATTGCTTGGGAACATTAATCGAGTAGCAAACAATTGTAGAGGAGGGCGTTCCACTCTATTAATTGAAAAGTAATTTTTGATCGAGGCCAAATCACGTAAGTTCCGGAGTGTTGTGGTTGTCTTGTCCTGATGTTTTCCTAGTTCTTAATGCTGTCATCAGGTTAAATTCCTTGCTCGTAGTATAGGGGTTATCTGTTGGTTAGGGTTAGTGAAAGTCGTACGGGATCTAACCATTAATAAGGGAAAACAGAGGAACTTGTTCCATAAGTCAAGCTATTCTAAAGGGTTAAGTATTATGTCTGTGATTATACATTTGCTTGGTGGATTTCTATATATAGTTGTTGAGTATCTCAAGTTCCTTATCTGTTCTTGTTGTTATTAGTTTAAGTTCCTAGTTGTTAGTTGATTTTTATCCTTAAACACCCCCCCAATCATTTACTTCGTTGTTTTGAGTCTTTGTTAAGTGTCTTGGATCTTATTCTTAGTTATTTGCAAGCACATTCTTCGTGGGATCGACCCCTACTTCCACTAATTACAAGTTAGTAGTCTTAGGGTAATTATTATTAATTTGTGTGCGTTTCGACACCGCATCAACAAGTGTTAGAGTTAGTGAATGTGTGGCGAAAACAAATTAAAGACGTAGTGATAGAGAGATTAATAAGGAGATAATCAAAGGCGAAACAAATAGTAAGGACAGAACACATAATATTTAACGTGGAAAGATGAATTCAAAACAAGTTTCTAAAATGTTAGGAGGCGATTACTGATCGTAGTATAATAACTCTCACTAACGAGTAGTAAAAAAGAAAAGTAGATTCATAGTAGAGAAGTTTGATATTATACAAGGATGCCAGGGTTGATAGCAAGGCTTTTGTATGAGTATGGCTTCTTATGTGTATATCTTGATTGAATTTCCATCACTAATATTTATAGTTGAGAATGAAGGTTGAAAGAAATGGCTAGAATTTTCTGGAACTCTCTTCATCATTCTTTAATTTTAGTCATAATATTTTATCACAAACCATATTTTTTTAGTTGCTTTCAATTTCAAGAGTTCTCTAAACATTTAAATGACTTACATGATACAAGTTAATAGAAAAATCTAGAGAAATGAAGAGTTATATTGCTATACTAACCATGCAATCTATCTAATATATATATATATAAAGGGGAGTTTTTTCCCGAGTTTTTAGAAAGCCACGTAGGATTTAATTTTCATAGCGCTCCATGTAGGATTATAAATTTTGGTTGTAGCCAATCAAATAGGAGATTATTATTTTCTTTTAGAATTAATAGTTCAAATGCCACGTAAGTAAAATTGGCGAATGAAATTTTTAAGTTTAAACTAATTAAAAATAAAATATTATATTTTAATATTAGAAATTTTATCTAAATATGAAACAAATTTTAGCACATAAATAAAAAAAAAATGTTTTGAAAAATTCAAACGAACCGTGCATCGCACGGGCTTCATCTAGTATGTATACAAAAAAATCTTAAAAACCCATAAATACTCCATCAAAATAATGGGCCTATACAACCATAAACGGCCCTTTGGACGATGGACTAATATATATATCTTTCCCTAGGACTGAATATGAATCAACTTTATGCATGCATTTCCAAGCTTAATTCATCAGTAAAAACATTTATACAAAAATAATACATATTACAAAGTATCACAACATTGTTATCCAAATGGTATAAAAACATTCATCAGTAAAAACATTCATAAAACAGAAATACTACTATATCGACGTTTAATTAAAACATAAAAAAAAAAAACAAAAAAAAAACTAATTGTATGCGACAATTTGGTAAAAACAATACATTTAGAAGAAATTTAGACTAAAAAAATCTAATTTTTTTTTACCAAATTATCGCTAGAGATCCGTAGTAATTAAGTTACAGCCCATGGGACCCAATCAACTTGGTTAGGCCAAAGGTAATACCCATAGCAAACCAACCACCCAACAAAACCCTCAAACAAGCCCTTAATATAGGTGCTTTCCCTAGATACGCCCCTAACCACCCAAACACCACCAAAGCCACCGTAACAGCCGCCGGCACAACCCCGAGCCTCACCTTATGATCCTTTACACTCAATGCCGCCAGCAGCGGCACCACGGCCCCAACAGCAACCGCTAGGGCAGAAGCAAATGCCGCTTGTATAGGGCTTGGCAAACTCTCCTCCTCCTCATCCTTATCATCCTTCTTTTCTCTTTTCCTTTGAGCTAGCTCGATGTCAACCTGCGAGTAAACCGACACGTACTCTCCGATGGCCATGCTGCAAGCAGCGGCAACAAGGCCAGCAAATCCAGTGAGTATCATGGCCTTAACATCTTGCTTCACTGCACCTACACCCATCATTAGGGAGGCTGTAGTAATAAGCCCATCATTTGCCCCTAGGACCGCAGCTCGTAGCCACTGAGCTCGTTTCGTGTAGTCCAAGTCATTGCTTTCCCCCTCTTCAGCGCGTTTTTGACCTTGATTGTTGTCTTCATACACGGTGTTTGCTCGGATTGTTTCAAGCTCAACGGTGTTACGATGCACGGTTCGTCCAGGCTCCATTATAAGGAAGATAAAAAAAATAAGTGATTGTTTTGTTGGATAAATTCGAAAATTGTAGGTTGTTTTGAAGTGTTGGAAGGTAATAGTGAATGTGCTTGTACATGGCTCAAAACCAAGTTATTTATAGATGTAGGTTGATAATTTGATAATATATAAACTACGTAAGTGGTTATGGAGTTGTCCACTAAGATAAGAACTTGTCCACTAAGATAACTAATTGCATGGAAAATGCTTCTGAATAACGTAAATGGGAAAGTAATGGAATTTTGTTTCTCCTTTTGACATATGTTTTATGCTTAGCTTCACTTAGTCATGTAACGTAGAGGTAGAGGTTTTTAAGTTATAGAATTGATTGAAAATGGATGGGTTATGTGATAATTGATGAGGAGAAGAGTTTGAACCACGTTTAAGCTAGTCGGAATTAAATTTCATCCCAAGTTATTTAGCAACATAAGGAGTAGATTAATTATGATCGCCTCAAATCAAGCATATAATTGATTAAACATCTCATTTTTTTTTCACGTAGTACAGCTCATAGGTATACACACTGCGTACACAACATGTATTTTGTAAATACTATTGCCTCTCCCCACCCTCTCATATGGTCATATACTCATATCATGTTATACTATATTTTGGACAATATTGAGAAAGGGCTTGGAATATCCAAGAACAAGGGAAGAGTTTGGACCACACACTTACAAGCGTATAAAGTTATAAGCAGTTACACTACTCTATAACCAATTCATCTCGCAATGAAGGGAGTTACTTTGCTTCTCAAAGAACTAACCGTCTAAAGGGTTACTGTAATAGATAATCTCTCATTTTATCCGACGTGGAACAAATTACATTTGTGAACATGGCAGTTCAACAAAGGTTTAGTGAAGCCCCTTTTCTTCCTCTCAAAGGAAAATAGCACAACTGCACTTATTATTAGCGAGAAGATTTATCGTGAAATAATACGATTAAGATATAACTAATAATCCACATGTAAATTGAGATTATACATTGATGTATTTGAATGAAATTAAATGAGAGGGAGACCTGTATATGATCAATGCAAACAAAGGGTATGTTCACATTTACTTAATTTAAGTTCAGTTCAGTTCGGTTCAGCTCCAATCAGTTCAATTCAGCTCCAATCAGTTCAGTTCAATTCAGTTCAGCTCTTAATTTCCATCTCTCATAAAATATTCATTTCAGCTTAGTTCAGTTCAGTTCAGCTCAGCTCAGGTCAGTAAACGTGAACAAGCCCAAAGTCTTAAAATTTATCAATTTCATACATAACACAAATTTGAAACGGATTTTCTAAATCGAATAACAACCGTATAACAATCATCCACTTGAAACATATATTAGTAAGCATGATGTAAGCTAATAAGTAATCCAAATTTTTGGTATAAAAGATTCAACAAGCCAAAGGAAGAGATATATACTTTAATATATCCAAGTGTATTCTTTTAAATTCTCGATATTTTCTTAAATTTCCACTAATAACAGAAAAAAGACATACGAGAGATGGATTGCTGAGTATGAGGGCACCAAAATAGTAGTAGTAGCTAAGTCAAATGCAACTTTTAAGCATTTTATATCAACAAGAGTGTGTTATCCACATGAACACCACGATGTTCTTCTTATTTAATTCATTTAAGCCTCCAACTTTAACTTGTACCCAACTAATTTTTGGAGTGTCCTTAATTGATATATTTCTCATTAATTATATATTCTCAAAAAATAACTAACTTACCTTGTCCACTCTTACGGGTATGACAAAATTGTACGCAACATATTTTTGAGATTCATGTACTCCATTTAGTCTAAAAGATATAATTAATACATTACTCTACTCAAGAGTTGGCTAATTAAATAGGTAAATTTTACTTGTTAAAAAAAAAAAGTAAATTTTGGTTAATATCATCACTTTATATTGCTAAGTGTTTTGTTATCAATTATTTTATGAGAAATAAATTTTTAATGTTATCTTCTAATATTAACTATCAGGTAAAATTAGTTATTGGCAATTAGTAATTGTAAACGTGATTTCGATATGATTCATCTGATTGTATATTATTTTTTAAATACATTTCGACACCTCTTAATTTTGATTAACATATACGTTAATTTGTACTAGACTAGAAATAATCAACAACTCAAGTAAGCATAATGGAAACATAAACTTCAAAATTCATGAAACTTGAAGATAAAAATTGAATCAAACAAAGAATATACATGGCCTGAAATCCTCAACTTTTAAAATAATAACAACAATTTCCTGAACCAAAAATAATATACTCCGTATACAAAAGATGGAGCAATAGTGATGAAGAGGAGCGACTTTTTTCACAATCATCTACTAAAACTATGATCAATAGTGATGTTCTTTACATAATCAACAAAAATTAACGAACATAAAAATATGTACTTTATATACCTAATAACCTAGGTCAAGGTTCACCTAAGAATTTCCATTGAAACATAATCCTAAAATGATAAATAAAAATAACAATAAAAATATATATATATATATATAAAAAGTTTAAATTTTATTTAACTCTAACCCCAAATTTTTTTTTTTTTTATTTAAATATTTAGGTGTGTAAACACAGCCACGCGACGTATATACCCTAGTAAACAACTTGATTATTTCAGCCAATATTCTATTAGACATGGTGGACAATTATTGCTAGTAAAAAGCTAGAACAATGCATATTCATTTGTTACTCAACAAATTAAATATATCTAATCTTTTTTCAACTTTACTACATTAGCAAAAAGGTTCACTTGTTTTATTGGATAATGAAATTTTAACAAGGATTAGACGCACTAAAATCCTTAATTAGTGCTACGTTTAATATTATTAAAATCAAGGGAGTGTGCCCTTCACACGACTACCACAAGATACCCCATAAAATATTGTTGCACTATCTATCTTTGACGCAAGTATATCTTTGAATTCTTAGCAAAATTGCAAATCACCTTTCCACCCAAGAACACTTGCGCAATTTCTGAGAACTCTTTAGTATTTACTTAAAGAGCTTATCTTTTCGTTTTTTGGCCGTTGCAACATAATGGAATGCTCTATATGTGTCTAATTTTATCTGTACCCTTTTAAACAACATCAATGACAATTGACGATGACACCATTACCAATCCCATCATAAATGTAGTGACGGGTCTGGAAAATATAGATAAAATTAACAGGATCGGAATATAATAATCCTAAGTATGTATTGAACTTCTTCTCATTTCAATTCCAATTACATTTTTACTCTAAAGAATCTCAATTATGCAAGGACACTTCATAAAACAGTCTTCTTTTTTAATTTTTATTTTTATAAACTAGTCTTCTTTTTGTGTTAACTTGTTCTAAAAGTTCTAAAAATGCAAGTCATTTAAGTTAAAATAAAGTTTTGATTAAAATGAAAACAACCTAAATAATTGAGATTCTTCTTGTTAATTTTTCAAGTATATAAATAATTACTTTAATCAAAAAAAAAAAAAAAAAAAAAAAAAAAAAAAAAAAAAAAAAAAAAAAACCTTGTAAGAATTTTTAATAGGATCTAATTTGTGTAAGAAAATACATACTCTAGCCTATCAATTAAGCAAAATCAAATAGCCAATGTGCCTACGCCTTTAGCTAGTTTTTGAATCAACCATACGTTCTGTAAAAGATGTTTTGCTTAATTTTAGGTCTTGCGTTTGAGTTACAAATCATTTTTTTTTTTCTCCATTAAATATAATTTTGCCTTAAGATTAGATATTAGAGCGCTTTTTTTTTTTTTTTTTGTATACGAAGTATTTGAATATGAAAAAAGTCTGAAATTTTCTCATACAATGATGGTGCCATTTAATTTGGATTAAAACACTATCTTAATTTTTATGGAGGTTTAATAAATTAATTTACATTGGTTTTAAAGCCTTCTGTTATAGCAACTGACAAATATGATACTACTACATACAAGTATATTGTATGTGAATTTTTTGGTGATGGCAAGTCATGTACACGTTTTACATGGTACCATGTTGTTAGCCAAACACGTTTTGTATGTATAAATTTAGATAAACCAAATTTTCATTTTCACACCATATACTAAAACTTCCTTATTACTCCGTAGTTTCTCAATATTTTCCACCGCATGTTATAAGAAACAGATGATGTATATATTCAATCAACAATTCTATAATAATCAAAGTCTTCTTAAAGTGGATGATCACCTCCACAATTTTTTCCCACATCTCTTAAACGAAAACGAGGGTATCCATGCTATTTATATTCATTTTATCCCAAATAGAATTCCACAAGTTAGGGTTTTTTTTTTTTTTTTTTTTTTTCCCTCCCCTACCTTTTAGTTGAAAAACAACTCAAGTAGTTGCACAAGAAACATTAATCAAAGGTAACAAAAATTAACTTTTTACTCAATTAATTTTCCACAAATATCCAATTAACAAGCTAAGCATTGATTAGGTGCTTACAAAGGTAAGTAAAACACGTGATGAAGTAGCCTAATTTTAATTTGTTACAACACCACCCCAAAAAAAAAAAAAAAAAAAAAAACACCCTTAATTATTAGATAATATTATTATCAACTTAATTAAATTAGAGGCCATATGTCCCCATCCACCTTGTTAAACCAAAAGTAATAGCCATAGCAAGCCAACCACCCAATAAAACCCTAATAGAAGCCCTTACAACCGGTGCTCCTCCTAGGAAGGCCCCTAACCACCCGAACACGGCCAACGCCATTGTCACTGCCGCCACCACCACCCCAACCCTCACCTTATACTCTTGTATAAAGGAGGCCGCCAAAAGCGGGACCATAGCCCCCACCGAAAATGCCAAGGCCGAGGCTAATGCCGCTTGTAGAGGGTTTGGCAACTTCTCCTCATCTTTTTCCTCCTTTTGATCATCTCTTATGTTATCTCTTTTTCTTTGAGCAACCTCGGTATCGAGTTGTGAGTACACGGACACAAACTCACCTATGGCCATGCTACAAGCCCCGGCGACTAGGCCAGCAAAACCAATGAGAATCATGGTCTTGACATCTTGTTTCACCGCACCAACTCCCATCATGAGTGATGCGGTGGAAACAAGCCCGTCATTGGCTCCTAAGACCGCCGCTCTTAGCCATTGAGCTCGTGTCGTGTAATCAAACAAGTCTTCTTCTTCTTTCTCCACATCTTGTTGATGTTGGCTCTCTTCATCACCCATGTGGTGGTTTCCTCGAATTGTTTCGAGCTTGATGGTGTTGGGGCGTACGGTTTGTTTGGATTCCATGTGGTCGAAAACTCGAAAAGGGTTGATTTTGCAAGGAAGTTTAAGAAAGTAAGAGAGAATTTTGGCTTAGAATGAAGGTGATAGCTCTAGTGTTGTGAAAACATACTCTTTGAACTAAGCTATTTATAGAAGGAGGTTGAGGTACTTTTGTACATTTGTCTTAGTGGTTATTTTCCCACTAAGATAAAAATATGTAATATTGCACCTAATTGGACATTTATGTAATAATTAATTCGGGAAAATACTGTGTTTTACGTGGATAATGATCAAATGGATTTACTTTTTTCTAGTGGAGTGTGGCGGACACAAGCTCTTTATTAAACAAAGTTAGTTTTTTTTTTTTTTTTTTTTTTTTTTAAGAGAGGGACTAGAGAATTTTTACGTTAAAGGTTGGTTTCCCACTAACATTAATTAGTGCAAGTGGCCAAAATTTCTATTACAAATAATATATATGTAAGCTGAAATTAAAATGAATTTGAATGTGAAATTGGAATTTGTTAGAGGACCAACTCAACCAAAAGCTTAAGCTGATGGTTGAGGCCCAGGAATATGTTTTATACTCTATCACTCCCCCTCACATGAAAGGCCCTTTGGGCTTGAAATGTGGATGCAACACAGGCCCACCCATACCTGGTGCGAATTAATTCCACTTCGAAGGAGGGGCGGATGAGATTCGAACCCGTGACCTTTGTGTCACGCTGGCTCTGATACCATGTTAGAGGACCATCTCAACCAAAAGTTTAAGCTGATGGTTGAGGCCCAGGAATATGTTTTATACTCTATCAGAATTGAATACGAACTTTTAAAACAAATTGAAATTTATAAATTGAATCCGATTTTGTGAAATACATTTCATTACAAATATATGTGATGTGTACATTATCTCTCCAATAACTTAATCCTTATTTATGTATATGTGCATGCATCCTGTTTCTTCTTTGATGACATATGGTAATTAAGGAACTAAGGACGTTAAATATTTACGTTGTGTTATTAAGGACTCTAATATACATGCTATAGATGTGATCTTGCTTTGTAGTCTAATGTTATAAGGGAAATGAGCTATTGGTGTAGGTAAAAATATGTTGACAAACCAATGTGACGTACGTGCAATCTACCATTTAAAACGACATTGTGCTCACTATCATTGCTTTTATGATCTAGTTTGGGATATAAATCTCTGATTTGAATAAATAAATTTTGTTAAAATATCCAATAAAAAGGAACCCACAAGTCCACAACAACCAAAGAAACTGTGGCCCAATTTAACCAGTTGGGCTAAGTGATCAAAATTGTCATAACTCATATCCATGTTTGCTCCTTCTATTTTATCCCCTGGCTGCCACCGTTTCTTAAAATTTGTCACATTACTACCTGTCTAGGGGAGTCAGTACGGATAATCGAATCGGGTCTGATATGGTCGGGTCGGGTAAATTTTTAAAGTTAAGTTATACTAAATTATTATGTCCACACGAGTCCAAATCGATATTTTTCAGATCGGATTGGGTCAGGTGTGCTTTTGACACCAGTCTACCTCCGTTCTTTAAAATTTTCACATATTTTGGTTTTACTTTTTATATATATATATATACGAGTAATGAGTTAATATATACTTCGTACAAGTACTTCGTTTTTTTTTTTTTTTTTTTTTTTTTTGTAGACACCATTTTACTTTTGCACTGTTAACAAATTAGAATTTGACTAACTTTTACTCCCTCTATCCCTATTTTTTTGCCCCATTTGACTGAGCACAGTCTCCAAGACATGTATTAAACGTCTATATCTTTACTTTCATACACGTAAAAATTATAAAAACGTGATATTTATAAAATATACAACGAGACGAATCTAACAAGACCACTCATGATTAAATTATTTTTTGTATATTAACGGTAATTTGTGGTCAAATTTTTCAAAGTTTGACCCCAAAAATAGCAATGGAGCAAAAATATAGAGGGACAGAGGGAGTATGATTTATAACTACGATAAAACATAGTCATGCGGGATCCTTTTTGAATCGTCTCAATGTATAATTTATTAATATCCACGTTTTACAATTTTGCAATATCGATAATTAGAGAAATTAATCATTAAAAAAGTAAGTTGACAAGCATAATAATAGAAAGGTGTCAACTAATAATTGGAGGTAGTAATAAGGTGATTTGCGAACTTTCTCTCCATTCATTGAGAAGGTTTACGGGCCAACATTGGCATCAAGACTTGGGTTTTCGACCAAGTTTGTTATGAGGAACCTAAGCTCAAAAGCATTTTCATGAAAGACTTCCCTTTCTTGAAAAAAACTGTTTTTATGTCAGTGGGACACCTCAATCCTCTTTAGAGGAGGATTGACACCAGCCAAGGCCAAGGAAGACTTTTAGACTAAGGGATTTCACAAAATTGGCCCGTTCTTCCATAAGTACCTCCATATTTCGCTGAGTAGGATTCGACAATGAATGGGGTGGCTCGAAAAACCTTTCCGACAAAACGTCGCGTCTTGCCGTTGGAAATGTAGCTTTTCCACCTAAAAGAAGTTATTTTGGGGAACGTTGTCTCCACTAGAATCAATCAGGAGAGCCTGAAAAGTGACTAACGACCCTCAAAAAGTGGATCCCGCTCTAATTGCTCCGAATTAATTAAATACATGCGGCTGGCTAGCATTCTATCTGCAAATCTGCTTACCGACTGACGGATACTCGGCCTATCGGATTGATGAGACTGTTATACATGAATGGCATTCCCAAACTGTAATCATATTTTTTAACATCGACAATCAAGTTGTCCCAATCAACCGTGAATTGGTTTTTGATTTTGACTTCCATCCTAAGGATTTTTTTTAGTGAACGTGTCACAACTAATAACTCCTATATTATTTTAACATTGGATCCTTTCCATAATTCTTTAAGTCCGCATGACTTCTTTGGGAAAAAGAACTTGAATAACTTTGTTTTTTGAAGGCTAGGTAGGAAGTGGAGAAGTTCAAGAGAAATTCATTCTTTTCAGGTCAGAATCTGATTGATTTTGCCCTCCCTCAAGTGGTATACCCTTGGCCATTTCTGGTAGGAAATGGGATGAGAACGTTCCTCATTTCCTACCTCCTTCGAAGCTCCCTAGCGAGGGCCGCCTCTACTCACTCTGGTGCCTTCATGCCTTCATCCCCTTACCAGAAAATGCAATATGAGACCGTCGTTTCGGAGCGCCTAATTCTAATACAATAGAGGTCTATCACTAGGAACCAAATCGGAGAAACAAGAAGCAAGGAAGGTATTGTAGTTCCCGTTCAATTGGGTGAACTACTTCGGTGCCATAAACCAAGGGATAGGGGGTTGCACATGTTGAAGTTCGGATTGGACAGAGGTACGGTGTAACACCCCAATAATTCTCCCTTTTCCAAACCACTTGCTTTAAATAAAATAGTGGAGAACCATTGACGTGCTACCGTCACGTGTTAAAACGTTAAGGCTTTATCAAAGTATCGCAGCGGAAAATCAAACTTAAGTCTTTAAAATAACATAGTTTAGGAAAACGAATAAGTCAAAGCTTACAAATTGGAACCATATAAGGCCCTTATTTAAAACCAAACCAATATTCAAAATCCCAAAACATAATTAAAATAGTAAAACATAAATAAGTTCAACACAAAGAACGAATACTCTCAATCACACCAATCCCTTGACAATGCGTATGTCAAATCCCCGAACTTCACATCATCAAGCTAACCTGTGCAATACTGCTCCCCAATAATACAAGTGTAATAATTGGATCATCACAGGGTCATTGAAAGGCGAAGGCCATGACCAAAAGAAAGACACACACAAAAGCACGCAATCAGCAAAGCTGAGTACATACAAGCTACAACGTACCAAAACCAGCATGCTCAACTAATTAAAGTAAATAAACATACAACTCGAATTCATCAATCAAGACTCCACACTTAGACAATTCAATTGACTCAACATACTTACTAATTAATTCCAAACACTTGAAATTCAATTGACTCAACATACTTACTAATTAATTCCAAACACTTGACTCTATATTTAATTTAATTAATTTAGTTTGGAGTAAGCAATAGACCAGGTTGTCCAATCCACCAAATCAATTTGGTCCCAAATGACCATTTGAAATAAAAGTTTAGCGCGATGCAAGAATGGGCGTGACTCCATTCTCACAAAGTTAGTCTAGGATCCCATCTAACTTTCATTATAAAATAAAATGTAAATACCAAAAGAGAAGAGGACATGTTGATCAAACAAGCCTCGAAAAGCCACGGGCTACCACCGTGTACCCCAACCCATAATTGTCAATAATCTAGAAGTGCACGCTTTCCAGAGTTTTATTGCTCATCCATGTTTCACTTTACGTGATTACAATTTTAATTAATATCCGACTCATTCATGTAGACCAAACATAACAATCATACATCAATTCATTTTTAATCTTATTTAGGACAATGGTGATCACATCACAAATTGACCTTTAATTCCATTAAACTTCTAAATTATCCAAAATTGTTGAACATAGTCAACTCACCTAGCCATTTCGGCTTAATCCACCTTTACTCAACATACTAACAAGTCATGATTTAGTAATAAATAAATAAATAAATAACCTTGTGGAATAATTAATAAATTCATTCCACTTAAACCATTCAATTCCAATCCTTTAATAATCCAAACATGGTTAATAAACCAATCCAATAAAAATATGTTTGTATCGACATTCCATACAAACAATTAATCCAATATAATTCAACATGTTTGCATCCATAATTCCATACAAACATAATCAATTCACCAAAACATATCTCATAAACATAAGCACATGAATAAAATCAATGTGTAATCAAACAATTTCCATCCAAGTGTTCCCTAATCATGAAACTAAGTTCTTTCCTTTTGGTACCTAAACATGCATGATACTACGTATAACGAAGTAGACATGTACGTACCTCGTATAAACAATCCTTTGAGCCACTTTTAATCACTTAAAATTCTCCTAGGGAATAATCACTTCCTAGAAAACAACCAACAATTAATATTACTAACCCAAGTAATTTCCAACAATATAATATGATGAAAAACTTATTAAAATAAAAAAAAAACATATTTATATGCTTAATTAACTTTAAAAATAATTAATTTTATTAATCAAACTCAAGGATAAAATTTTAAGCATAAAAAAACTTCGTTAAAAAAATGAAAAACCGCCCGAAAATCATATAATATTTGGGTATTACATACGGTATCCCCATAGGGCGTAGCGAGTCGCTAACATATTGTTTGGATAGTATTTTAGGAAGGAAAGGGAGGGAAGGGGTAGATAGGGGAGGGAAAAGAAGGGGAAGGGAGGGAGGAAGAATTTTAATTCCCTTGTTTGGATATAAGAGAAGGGGAAGGGAAGGGAGGGAAGAATACACAAATTAACGCAACTACTCCACCTTGCACTATCCACACACCACCTCGCACCAGTCCACACACCACCTCGCACCAGTCCACACACCACTTTCATCGCACATCAACACCACTCTAAACCTCACACCAAACTGACCAAAGCAACCCTATCTCACAAACTGGCCATAGCAGTCCCATCTTACCCCTGTTCGGCCACAACCACTGGTAACAACCACCACTGGACTGCTGCACACCCACAGAAACAACCGGCCAGCATCCCAACAACTATAATCGCACCAAATCAACCAGCCACCGTCACACCACACTACCGCGCTACTAAGCAACGTCGCTAGCCCATAATCCAAAGCCGGAAACTCCAAATTTAGCCCAAATCGATAACTCTTCGCTCAATTATTTCTATTCGAGGCTGCAATTTCTTCTTACCTCAAAATCGCACTCCACAAAATTGCAGTACAATATATAATCAACAAAATCAAACTAAATTTGACACTTACCTTGAAAAAAAGCAGATAAATTGTGAGAGAGATGGCAAGTATGAGTAGATTAGTAGTGAAATCGCACTCCACAAACCCTGAAAATTGGGGGGGGGGGGAATTGCATTTTGGAACCCTAGAAAATTGGGGAAATCGTGAGGAGAGAGAAAAAAATCACATGAAAAGTGATGTTCAGATTTTTGTTAGAAAGTAAAGGGTATATTATTTGTCTTCTTACAATACATTTATTTGTTTATACAAAGTTTTCCTTCCAAATCTTCAAAATTGGAAAGATTTTACTCTTGAGTAATTAATAAATTATATTCCACCCATTTTCTTTCCTTCTATTTCCTTTCCCATCCTAATTTGCTATCCAAACAAAGGAAATTATATCCCTTCCTTCCCCCCCCCCCCCCAAATCCCTTTACCCAAACACACCCTAAAGCGAAGTTTTTGGACTTGTATTTTCTCGTTTTATTGATCATAATATAGATTGATACGCCAAAAAGCGCGTGAATATTACAGGTTACCATCGGTAAAGGCACCCTTTCTTAGTGTGAGATTACAGAATAGGGACAAGTTTAACCTTAGAAGTTTATATAGTACGGAGTTTTCGGTATTCCATAACGGTGTGTTTGGATAAAGAAATGGGAAAGAAAAGAAGGGGAGGGAGGTGAAGGGGAGGGAAGAGAAAGGGAGGGAAAGACAGAAAGATAAGTTTTCCTTCCAAATCTCTTCATTGTTGGAGAGTTTAATTTTTTACAATTTCTTCCCTCAATTTCTCTCCCCTCCAATTCTCTTCCTTTCTCATTTGTTATCCAAACGAAGGAGAATCCATCCCTTTATTTTCTTTCCTTTCCTTTCCCTCCATTTCCTTCAATACAAATATAGTGTAAAAGAAAGTAGATAAGGTTGAATGTAATACATACCTAAAATACCCATGTGATGGTCGTTCATAGGGGCTACCAAATTCAAAGCAAAAAAAAAAAAATGTTTGATTTCCTAAGAGACCTTCGTTAGATTTTAGAAGGAACAAATGATGAACTACATTCTTCTGGATAAAATCCTAAAGAATTACAAAATCAATTTGATAAAATGTTGAAGCAATCCCGATTGCATTATATAAAATCTATAGATATAACTAAAATAGTTACCGCTGATGTCATTACTTTCCACAAGTCAACTTCTTAATAAAAAATTTCCAGTCAAAACTAATAATGACATCATTATTTTTTTTTTCAACATAAATAAAAATTTGAAAATGGTAAATTAATTATACATTCTTTTAACATATTTTATATTTAAATTGACTAATTATGCAATTTCAATTGGAGATTAAAGGAAGATTGGACTATTTCATTTTCTTATAAACATTATTTTTTTCTCCTACTCCATACATTTTATACAAATTATATGAATTGGGGTGACCACTCTATATTAATTTATCAATTTAATAGATTTTGCCTAAATTATTCATACAACGTACATATTACACACAAATCTTTACCCCTTTCTATAAATATGAGCAACAAAATTACTATTGCTTATGAACAGTACTGTAGCTTATGAACAGTGAATTGCCTTTTTTGCCCTGCTGCTTTCTTTCTCTCTTCTATTATTTTCTCTGTAATCATACTACTTTTTTTATTTTTTTTTCTTACCTCTCTCTTCCATTGAAGCGTACACTGCTTTTCTCACCTCCATCAAAACAATTTTCCCCAATTTCCCTTCTTCATCAACATCAATTCAAACCTTAAATCGTAAAACAGATTCGACCCTCATCAGAGTGGCAAATTCTTGGCCTAACCCTAGATTCCTCTTTCGATTTTCTGGGTTTGCTTATTTTTCCCGATTATCTAGCTGGAAATCAAGGGATTATCAAATTGGATTCAAATTAGAGCTACCCATTTCGTCGATTTTCCGGAAATTGGTTTATTCTGGGGATTTGAGAGGAGATTAAGATCAAGGTGATTGAAATTTTTTCAATTGGAAGCAAAATCGAGGTGCCCATTTCTTTGAACCTTCTATTGTTTAACAATTACAGGCACGTTTCTCATGAAGTAGTTGTTTCAATTTCATAGATTTAGGTGTATTTTTGTTTCTAGATTTTTAGATTTCGTTAAACCCTAGCCCTAATTTCCGATTTTTCCCAAATAAAAGCCTTTTTGTGTTTGAATTTAGAGGAAAACAACTGATTTTCTGAATGTAGGAGAAAGTATACGTGATTATGATGCAGCAATCGCTGCCGGTGACATGCGAATATGGATGAACGGAGCGTAAATGGATGCTTTCGAACCGCGAATTAGCTCAAAGGTCGAGGATGAAAGCAATTAGATGAGCTCCACTATTGCCTGTCGATCAAACACTCATGTTGGCTCTCTGGAGGAGATCGAGAAGATGGAAGAAGATGGAGGTAGGACAACAAGTTCGCGGTCAAAGAATTCCGAAGGTTTGATTTTCATTTATTATTATTTTTTTGCCTTTTTTAGTTCGATTGTTAGCTTGAGGGATTTTTCAAATTCGATTTTTTGTGTTTCATCTAAAATCCTGGTACACACTTTCTCCTTTTATAGATTGCATCAAATTTAAAGTTACTTCCAGACTGATAATTGATTAATATTGTTCAATTTAATTTCTGATTTGGTTTGGACTCAATTTTGGTGTCCTTGTTCTTCAGACTGTTTTAAGTGGTTGTTTCTGAGTTTTTTTTGTCCTCATGGGTCTTTGGCATCCAAAACATAAACTTTTCAGAATGCATTATATCATGAGTTGTTCACATGAGTTGTTCTTGCGGAAAGTTGCCCATCTAAAGTTACAAGTTATAAGAAAATGAAATTTTGATGAAAATTGTGTTGATAAATCAACTTTAAGGTCTGGTTCACAATTTACATATTATATACTGCATTTGCATTATTGCCATCATAGCCTATTCATTTTTAATCGTATATATATGGTGCTCCATGTCTGTCTACATTAATGTTTATTTGTGAGTATATTCTCATTTGCTCAATTCTGACTAAGCTCAAGTTTTGACCTCTTATAACTTTATAAGTAGTTGATTTATATGAAGGGGGATCCAGAGAAAATGGGAGGACAATAAAAGTATATTTTTTATATTTTACTGAACCATTTCTTCTAGGGTTCCTTAGATTCTGTAAAATTTATTTGGGTGGGAATTTTTTGGCATCAAAGATTAGGTGCGACAGTGACACTAGGTTTATAACATTTTGATTTCAATTGGAGTCAGTGTATAAGTTGATTCAAGTGAAATTATGGTGGTTGTTGGTACTGTCAGGGCTGCTGGAGCAATTGCGGCGGTTTATTTTGTGGATTATACAGGGCACTAAACATGTTTAAAGGAGTTTATTATGGTAAAGGGATCAGCAATTGGTACTTAAGAATTGGGTGGTAGCTGTTGTTGACACTTTGACTCTTTGAGGATTTATGCTTTTCTATAAATTTCCGAGGTTGGTTTGTGTTTTTTTCCTTTGGTGTTAAGATATATTGATGTTATAATTATCTTTTTAATATGAATCATCTGGATAAATTGACAAAACTATTATGATTAAAGTTTTAAATGGTTCATATTGTAACCAGTTATATTATGATAATTGATTTTTTTTTTCCAGTTTTGATATTGATATTTTTATCAGTACTTTTTTGTTTTTGTTATAGAATGGGACTTCTGAATAGATGGTGAAGATAGTAGAAACACTCAATTTAGGTAAAGGTCATGTAAAAGGTTGGGAGTCTGCTTTATGAAGACTGGGGGGAAAGAAATTTGATATAGTTCATGAAGCAGCTCAAATCAAAGTAATACACATTATTCAAAAGAGTATTAGAGAACTTAAACTACTTGATTTAATTGCATATAGTGCATGTAAGATGTAAGCATTATATATATTGTAGGACTCTGCTGAAACTATTGATCATGTCTCACAAGGTAGCTTATTGGACATGTTCCAAATGAAGCATGCTTTTGGACTTATGATAGGTCTTGTGTTCATGGAGCGAGCATCATGTGGTGGAACAAATGGTCTATGCAGCTACAACATTTGAATCAGCCTGACTTCCAGGAAATTTGGGCACCATAGCAATGGCTCTCATCCAGGTAAAATAGGATATTCAGGACAATGAGCATTATCAGTGATGAAATGTAAAATACTCCTGTCTTCTGCTAAAGTAATTATTCTGCTACTAAACTCTGCAGCTTCCCCCCGCTTTTCTGGGTGTAATTTTGATTTATAAAAGTGGAAGACGATCAATTTTACTGGTGAGTATCCTACGTGATGTAACATATATCATGTGCTTTTGTACTATTTATATGGTTTTCTGTATTATTTGGCGATTCAAGGTTAGTTGTTGCAAAATCTTGATGTCCTTTGTGTCCTATGTTTTTGTGCAGATATGAGAATTTACTCAACTTTTGAATTATTTTCCATAATTCTTCATGAACTTTACAAAGTACAAATAGCTATGATGGAAGAATTAAAACAGAACGTTTACATAATTACAGTATGCATGAAGAAGGCTTCAACAATAATTTAAGATGTTCAATGGTGAGTTTGAAGCTATCTTATGCGAAGTACTTCAATATCCAAACACGTTAATGGCACTACACTTTTATCTTTTCTGCTTTTGCTACTTTTGTTTCTGTTGTTGAGGAATTCTGGATTGGGATGGGATGTTCTTATGGATTATACAAATGTGATGTCATCTTGCTATAGTATTATAGTTGAACATGTACCAATTTCATACTCAAATTTCCCTTGTTTCTTGCAAGTATATGACAATGAAACTAATGTTTTTTCAGGCTGAATACATGCAGTTTTCGAACTTCAATATGCATTATGAGTCTGACTATGCAGAAACCTCTTGATCTCCAACTTTCAGCCGGTGAATTTAGTGGCCAATGTGTTGGTGAAGTTATAAAGAAGATTATAACTGGTAGAAATAACAATGATTGTAAATTTGATGTTCTTGGTGGAATTATATTATTAATTTTATAAATTTTCACACTACCTATTTTGGCTTGTACTAAAATTATTATTTAGCTTAGGATTAATTAATTCTAGCATTTACTCTCTCTAGACCACTACCATGTACTTAAGGTTGTTACAATCAATCGGATCAAATTTAAAATGGCTAGGGAGTTGGGTGAATGAGGCTCACTATGGATGAACAACGTTTGAGTTTTCGCATTTGTCATTGAACATTTTACCTCATTAATATCTTAAATTACACTTTAGTAAAAATTTATAAAAATTTAATATGTTAAAAGTGTACATTGTGACAAACTTAACATGATCTCATTTGATCATGTATTTTCTAATGTGGAGAGAGAGAGAGGGGTATGTCGAGAGAGAAGGAGCCAAGTTAGAGAAGAGCTGGAAAAGAGATCGAGAGTGATCAGGAGAAAGATACTTCCTCCGTTTCTATTTAGTTGACGCGTTTAATTTTGGCACATATATTAAGGAAAGGAGAGAAAGAGATAGAGAATGAAAAAACAAGTGGGGTAGCTTTTAAATGCAAGGTAAAAAATTTACCCAAAAAGGAAACGTGTCAACTAAAAAAAAAATTCCTAAAAAGGAATACGTGTCAACTAAAAAGAAACGGAGGTAGTATAAGACTGAGAAAAAAGGCCCGGGGAATGAGAAATTTTTTATCCTAAAATTCTTTGTAGATAAAATAATAAATACATACATATTTTTTATCCTCAAATTCTTTGTATTTCTTACTAAATAAACCAGTTATTTTATGAGGAATTAGAATATAATGGTTACTCAAGCAGAAAATGTCCATAAATATATGATGAACATACAAATAACGACAAAACAACAATCGTCTTTAAAAAAAAACACGATAAAACAACAATCAAAAGTTAATACTAATAACTTGGGGAACCGCGTGCAACGCGCGTGGGTCCACAACTTGTAAGCTAAAAGATATTGTTAAAATCATAAAATATTGTTAAAATCATGAAATTTTGTTAAAATCGCGCATCGCATGAGCCTAATCTAATTATTATTATAAAGATAATTAATTTAACAACCGTGGGTTTTCATTGGATAACAATAAAGAAATAAAACTAACTATACCTACATAGACCACGGCCAAAATCAACATAAGTTTAATGAAACTAGCTAAATGATCTAGATTTCCTAATATGCCCATAGAGTAGAGGTGATCAAAGGACGGGGCGGGCCAGCCAAGGCAATAAAAAACAGTCTACATGCTCAGGCCGGGCCAAACTTTGTGACAAAAAGTGCCCAAACCCGTAATATAGGGCGGACCGGGCTAAGTACTTAGGCTTTTTTGGACCGGGCCAAAAAAATCAGCTAAAAATCATAAATATGCATGCCCCTGCCCAAAAAACTGCCCAAAGCCCGCCCAAATTCGGGTCGGTAGAATTTGATCGACTCTACCATAGAGGTTTTTATGTTGTACCAAAATTTGATACAACCTCTGGTTCGTATTATATGCAACTTTGGTGTAATATTTGTAAGATATAAAAAATTCCAAAGTTTGCATATAATACGAACCGAAGGTAGTATTAAAATTTATGAAAATTAATGAGACATAACTTTAATTACTTTCTTCCATTTTTATCCCTATAAGTCAAAAAAAAAAAAAAAAAAAAAAAAAAAAAAAAAAAAAAAAAAAAAAAAAAAAAAATCAATGAGGATAAACTCAAATGAATTATTTACCAAAATAAGATGAAAAATAAATCTAAAATCATTAACCAAGTGTAACACAAAATTTGTTGAAATTTTTTTAAAAGATTTTTTATTTGTCATAAAATACCTTATAAAACCTAAATTTTGTGAGAAACTACCTAACAAAAATTAAAAAAAAAATTGTAAGAAACTACCTAATAAAAGGTAAAATGTTGTAAGATACTATCTTTGGCCGAATTTCCATGGTTGTCCTAATTTCACATTGACCAACCTCAAAACTCCCCCGAATCCATTGCGGGGATTGGTTTTCAATGGGGTGAAGGTTATTTTTGGGATAGTTGGAGAATATTTCAAGTTGGTCAGAGTAGTTTCGTGCTTCGAGATAGTGGTTTTTAGAGTTAGAGCCTTAGAGGTGGTGGTTTTGGGGTTGGATGGTGGTTTCAACGTTGTGGAGGTACTTTTTAAGCAGGATGTATGTGTTTGTTTTGGGGATGAAAATGGTGGTTACGGGGGTGTTTTGAGATGGGTCAACGGTGGAAATCCGACAAAGGTGATATTTTACAACATTTTACTTTTTATTATTAGGTAATTACTTACAACATTTTAACTTTAATTTATTAGGTAGTTTCTAACAACATTTATTAATTAGGTAGTTTCTCACAAAATCTAAGTTTTATTAAGTAGTTTCTAACAAAAAAAATCTCTTTTAAAAAAAATCTTTTACACGACTAATATGATCATTTTAGTCTCCTTAATAATTAACTTTGATTGGTCTTGGACAAGGTAATTAACTTTTCTACATACACCTAGCTAGTCAATTTTAAGGGTTATTTTTAGTACCTGTAACAAAATCCAAGTCTAGTTTAATTAGTTCTTTACCAATTAATTAAAAATTTAATTCCCCCCCCCCCCCCAATTCCCAGGCCGGGAGATCTTGTGAGAGGTTCTGGCTGGTAGGGCCATTCTCCTTACCAACCAAAAAAAAAAAAAATTAATTAAGAATTTAATTGCTCCTACTTCAATAAGTTGATACTCTTTACAACTTTAATTTGTTTTTACACTATAAAAGGGGTGTTGGTTGATATATTAAGAAATTCAACCTAATTTTCTTTGTTTAGGGTGTGATTTGAGCATGTAGTCCACCCTAAATCAAAATTGTGCTAGTTGCTTGGTTCACATTCTGGTATGGTTACAAATATTTCATCTACTGAAGTAACATTCTTATACGAAGTACCCATTAGAATAAAATGTTTTGCGAAGTTTGAACATGCATCATTCTTTTTTGGAGCATGAACATCATTATCAATCACCATATTACCCTCAAGCTCTACAATTTATTAAACTGTTCACATTCTCTTGTAACATCAAGAAAAATTACCATAACTAATAAACTGTTCACATTCACATTCTGTTTGTACACGATAAACTCGTTAATCAATTACATATATAGGAGTTCTAATATCCTCATATAACTCCTAAATTAGTACAAATTGGTTAACTAGTCAAAAATAGCCCCAACAAAGTATCTTTTATTGACAAATAGCCCCAACAAAGTATCTTTTATTGACATTTGTGTCTAATTTTTCACACTTTCGTGATAAAACATAAGCATCTATCAAATTATAAGGTTCTTAATGGAATATTATGTAATTCTTTCTTTAACTACTATTCCAAACTCTTTGAGAATCTTGAAATTGTAATCATCATAGGCAATCCTTGCACCACACAGAAAAAAGAGATTTCATGTACATCAACTCATCCTTTGACTCTTCCTCATCGCTCGCTCTTCACATCACTGATCAAACCGATCACAACCATTTCAATCAGCCAATCGTACTTAACCTTTACTTTGGCACCTTATCCTTTACCTATATCTTTGTAACCAACACAACACTTTCAACTATTCTCTTTTCTACCTTAACTTTCCACAACATAATTATATCCTTTTCACATACTTTAAGTACATGTATAAAGACATTGTACTACACCTAATTTAGATGCTCTTCCTCAATCCTTCAAAACAAAGGTACATACCTAACTACCTATTACTCTACTAGACACTTACCAAACCATAACTTATATCATGAATCATTGACCTAAATATTCCTCAAAACCAAAAGTAACCTCATAAAATAAAACCTTTTTATAAAAAAAGAAAAACATAATTAAACACTTGATCTAATTAAGTATCTAAAAAATCCTTAATCCAATAATTACTCCCATTTCCATCACACTTGTACAACACACATTAGCTGTAGCATCTTCATATAAATTCCTCCTTCTTTCACTCCTTTCTTTCTTTCACTCACATTTTCTCTCTCTAAAAGTCCAACCCCTTCCTTTCTTTCTCTCTCCTAAATTCTCTCTTCCTCCTATTTTCACTACCATTTTTCGCCGGCAAACGACAAAACGACGCCGTTTTTGTCACTGCCGCCGTAATGAACCCTCAGAACTACTCGAACCTACCCAAAATCGAATCGGACTCTGCACCGCCACACAATCGCGGTGTTCCGCTTCACCGCCGGGCACTTTCCGACACCACTTTCCGATTTTCCGGCGACGAAGACGATGACTTTCTCTTCGACATTGAGAATTTCAACCTCTCTTCTTTAGACATCCCGCCTTCGCCTCAAGGCGGTGCTGGTGCTGGTATTGGTTCTGGTTCTAGTGCTCTTCCTATGGCCGTTGATTCGTCGAAGTCTGACGAATCAAGCGGCGATAATCGGTCATCTTCTACTTCTTCTAGAGCTGCTATCCATCCCCCAGTTGCTCCGCATCTTCGGAGTTTGTCCGTTGATGCGGATTTCTTTGACGGATTGTCGTTCGGTGGTGTTGGTGGTGGTGATAGGAGGTTTAGTGGGGAAGGTGGTGGGAATGGTGAGAGGAAAGTTGGGATGCATCGAAGAACGAGTTCGATGGATGGCGCTTCGAGTTCGATGATGTTTGAAGGGGAGTCTATGATGGTGGATGGAATCAAGAAGGCTATGCCTCCTGAGAGACTTGCTGAGCTTGCTTTGATTGACCCTAAGCGCGCTAAACGGTTTAATTCTATCCTCTTGTTTCGATTTCTGCATTAATTTCGGTTTCATTTTTGTATTAGTTTGGTGTTTTTGTTTGTTGGGTATTTTTGTTGGTATTATGTAAACCTAAGTTGAATTTGGGTTTAATTGATTCTTGAAATCCGAGTATTAGTTTTGGACGAAAAATTGTGTGGTTTAATTGTCTTAATATAAGATGTCATAGTATTATTTGTGGTAGAATGTGGGATAGGATGAAATGAGTTTGCAGTGAATATATGGGATAGAGTGTGGAGTTACGGAGTTCGAGCTCGAATGCTAAAAGAATCAAGAATGGTAAGGATGAGGGATTGGGTTCTGGATAAAGAAACATGTTTGATATTGAATGTTCTGTAATTGAGTTTAATGTGTATGGTTTTCATTTTGATTATAGTTTTTGCTGGATTTTGATTGTTCATACAGTTCAGTTGTTTGTGGTTTACCCATAAGGAAAAAAGAATTCTTTTTTTGTTTTGGAATGAAATTATTTTTCTGGTTTGGATGGAGATAGATTTACCGTGTCAAATTGGTTCTTACCTATAAAAAGTGGAGATTTAGTTTAATGATTTTATGCTTAGGGGGCCAGTCTTTGGTGTTATGTTATGTTAGGTAGTATATTTGATAGAGTGTGGGAAAGGCTGTTGATTATCAGTTATATGTGGGATGCAATTTTGTGCACGAATTGAGTAGAGTTTGGATGAGGGATTTTGGTTGAATAGTAATGCATTTGGGGACAAGACTGGATAGTTTGGAAGAGAATGGCTCAGGTTGGACAGATTTTGAATGTTTAAGGAACATATTTTTATCGCTTTTTCAACAAAGAAATTACAGTGCACAGCCAACTTTCTTAAGGACTAACTACCAGATGAAGCAACAAATAAGCTGTTTACCACATTTCTTAAGGATTAATTATGGGGTTGTGGAGGATGAAGTGGACTTGCCCACAAGAGTGTTACACCATGTGAGACTGATAATGAGCTTATGACCTAGAAAAGGCCTCCTTGCATTTGGAATATAAAATAATTAATTTTTTGACATCTCTTAAGTATTATTCTAAATCTAAACAATTTCCTTAAAAGTTCATCAAGATGTCGGCTAAGAGAGATAATCCAGAGGTCTTTAATCACATACAAATGTCATCGAACAGCGGAAAGCTTTGGAAGCTTAAGTTTCCTTGTGAAACTCTATTTACCAAAAACCGAATCTAACAAGTAGTGAGGAGTAAAACATCTGTCTTTTTCCAATATATGTATGTGGCCCAATCGCTGGTAGCTAATTGTATTAGTTGGTTTGGCTAGTGGTTTTTTCTTTAAAGGCCATGTTTAGCAGTCATAAGATTGCTAATAGAAGTGAAGATGAAATTCTACTTCCATTCTGTAATGTTCTTTGCATTTTTCACAATACATTTATTTATTCTATATTTTTTGTTATGAATTGTTACATATTTAACCCATTACCTTATACAAAAGGAACCACATGTGCCCACTTACCTTTTGACCACGTCATTCCATTTCAACACTCTCTTCTTTCCTTAATTAGTGTGCATAAAATAACTGTGAAGAATTTCTACGATCATAGATAGTATTAGCCACATCTTTTGTAAGCCAATAAAGGCGTCTTACACAATTTTTTTTATTATATGGTGAGTTTATATAAATATGATATATATTGTACTGATATAGAATTATTGAAACAATTTTCCTCCAAACATTAAATGACCATTAGGAATATTAATATAATTAAAAGATAGTTTAATTTTTTTTTTTTAATTTATGTTTAGTTGTTTACTATCAAATTTATGTTAATTTTGTTTTCAATATTTTTTATAGTTAATTTTTTTTTAAAAAATTAATTACTTTAAAAAAAGGAAGTAATGGGCTTTCTATTAAATCTAAGCCATTTAATAATACAATAAAATTCATTTCACCAAATTTTCCAAAAGAGGGAAAAAGGTAAGTGAAATAATTGTGAGAACTGGACAATAAATAGATCATCTCAAATTCCATGTAAAGCCCATGGCCCATCTTTCTATTGCTCCATTTCCTCTTCTTTGTTCCTTCACCTCAAGTCAATCAAAGGGCTTCAACTACTCCCTCCGTTTCGTAATAATTGCAACACGTTGACTTTTGTACTATTCATATGCTTAATTTGACTCTACTTTTTATCAATATATGAATATATTGCCATGTAAAAGATTTTGTTTTATGTATATTTTCATTACATAAGGCTTTTATACTTTATGTTATATACTCGCTTTGTTTTTTTAAAAAAATGTATCACTTCCCTTTTATAGGTGTTTTTTTTTTATATGCATCACTTTTATAACTTTATACTATATTTTCTAATTTCTCTCTTACTCTAAACCTCACTCGAATCATTTTATCATTTCTATCTCTGATAGCCCCACTTAAAAGATAAAAAAATCTTCTCTCTCACATATTCTCTTTAGTCCCCATTTTACTTTTACTATAATAAATTATTTATCACTCACAATATAATGGGATAGAAATTTACTCTCCTAAAACTCCGTGCAATCTCAAATGATGCATTGAAAAAAAAAAAAAAAAGCAAAGGGAGTAATTACAATTATTAACGGCAAAGTTGTGCATTGACATGTGTGTCGGTGAAAGCATTACGGTTATTGTGAAAGTGAAACAAAGGGAGTACTATATTGACTATTGCTTACCCTGTAAGCTCACAGTTAGACAAATTAACTTATTTTGCGAGTATTGGTCATTTTACGCAATTAAATAGTTCCCGATAATTATATGTTTATGCTCCCTCTATCACAAAAAAACTTGGCGCATTTAATTTTTCAGGGTTAAAAAAAAGTAAATAAAAAACCTTTGATTGCTAATATCTTAAACTATTTGTTAGTATAATTTTAAAAATTAGATATTATTAAACTACATGCTACATATCCATCAAAATAATATCTTCAAATCCAGTTAGTGGTTTTCAAAGGAATTGTTAAGCATCCTTTGGGAGTGCTTAAAGTAAAGTAGCTGAAGTGTTTTATCCTTGATTAATTCCCAAATCTTGATTGAGGGTATGAGATGAAGGGGACTTGTTCCCTGAATAAAGTTCTACAGTATATTTATCCTTTAAGGTCATTCTGTGTCAACTAAGTGGCAACCAGAAACTCACCCCCCTATCTGTTCTCTAATGGCTGTTCCACTTCCCTTTTGGATGTTTTGAAATAGTTGATCCACTTCCCTTATTGATAAATCCCTACGAAATGACATCCTTACCCTTATTTTATAACTGAACCTCCCTAATGACTTATTTAACCCCACCTACCCTCACTTGTAACTCCCTTCTCCAATATTACCATCCCCTAATAAACCTTCTTTCTGTCTCTTCCTTTTAACTCATCTCCTCACCTATCACCAGCCCCCTTTCTGTCCCTTTCACCAACGCGACAGCTAATCCGGAGGCAAACACGCTTTCTCTCTCTTCTCACTCGTTAGTGTCGTTATCTGGAAATATGTGGTAGTTTTTTTTTTCTTTGTCTGCTGATTCGAAATTCTTGTAGGTCCAGCCAATCCATAGATCTGTATTTTAATCTGTGTTATTCTTTTGTTTTGTTCAGTTGTTTTGTTCAGTTGTCCAAAACTAATTTTATTTTATTATAAAGGTGATGATTTTCATATTTTGGTGGAATGCGGGTGAGGCTGGTGGTAGTAAGGGAAGGTGTGGTGGGATAGTTGTGGTGTACAGATGATGGTGGCAGTGGTGGTAAGTGGGTGGATATAGCTGACAGCGATATGTAATGAACAGTAGTGGATATAGCTGCCCTACATACCTATGGTTTGCTTAGGGGTGAAAATAATTAGGATTTATTCTAAAGTCCAATCCAATCCAACCTGACCCGAATTTTGCTTATTCGGATTGGATTATTTTCTAACATGGATTGGAATGGATTGGATTGAATTTTTGGATTAAATTAGATTGAGAGTGTTTGGAAATTGAAATTTTTGGATCCAAAATAGCCTAACTAATCGTTATTGATCGACTAACTAGTCCACGCTAAATTTGAAAAATGTTGATTGGATAAGGATAACCGTCAATGTTTGGGCTTGTTTTTGTAAAACTCTTGTATTAGATTATAAGTTCTAGTGGCCATTGCTCAACAAAATAATAGAAAAAAGTAATAATAAAATAAAAAGAAAGTGAAGTGAAGTGATAATTTAAATTTGAATTTTTGAATTGGAACCAAATGACCTTATTTAAGTTGGATTGGATTAAAGTTGGTGGAAATTCAGATTGGATTGAAATTGTGCCAAATCTTTTTTCGAAAACCAAATTTTCACCCCTACCTTCGCTTATAGGGGTAAATCTGATGCATGTTAACTGTATTTGAACTCCTGTAGAAGATGGTGGTGGTAGTCTGATAGTATATATTTGTGGTGATCGCTTTAGTGCTGGATCGAATGCTTTGATATGGAATAGTTGTTTAATGTGTGAAAAAAGAATACCTTATAATACTAGAAAAAGAATGACCATAGTTTCAGATTACAACTATTATTTTTACTTTGTACTCTTGCTTAGGTTTGTGCTAATTAATGTCCTTACTTTTTGGCATATTTTTTTTTTCTTTCTTTGTAATCAAATTGTTTTCTAGCTAATTTCCCTGTGACCTAATTAATACAGTATCATTTATCAACACATTCAACAATTGTCGCTGTGTAATTTTGTGTAAAATTGTCCTTTTGGTCAATCAGACCCCTTGGCTGATCCTTTTTATTATTTTTACAGGATTCTTGCAAACAGACAATCTGCAGCAAGATCAAAGGAAAGAAAGATAAGATACACTGGTGAGTTGGAGAGGAGGGTACAAACGCTGCAGACAGAAGCAACTACCCTCTCTGCACAAGTTACATTGATGCAGGTAAGTACAACAAATCACTTTGGACCTCTGTTTGGATTTCTTCATGATTCAATCCCTTTTGTTGGGTGCATCATCTTGTTGTCTTTTTCTTTGTTCACGATTTCACTACTCCCTGTTTAGCATTCATGTGTTGTTCTCTTTAGTTGGTCTAAATCCTCTCTGTTTGACATGTTATCCCTCCCATGATTGTCACCACCAAAGTCATTTCCATGGCGTCTAGAGTTGCTGTTTGATCATTTCAATGGCATTTAATATGTTGTTTGACATTTTGATCAAGTTGATATGCTAATTTGAATGTTTAAATAAATTAATTTGTGACCTTCTCCATTTGCTTGTATCAGAAATGCTTTTCGATAAATTAACTTTTATTTATTAGCATACTATTTCGTAGCTGTACAAAAACCTATGCAAATTAAACTACTAATTTATCAAACACCTTTAATGTTTGGAAATCTTGTCATCCTATCTACCAATGGCTTATTGCTGATGCCATTTACTGGCATGCAGACAGTGCATGATACTATATACAATTTTAAATTCTTTTCTGTGCTCTATTTTACCAAACTGAAATGATTTTGTTGATAGAGTGATTTCTTAGTATTTTGGTAAACTGAAATGATTTTGTTGATAAACTGAAATGATTTTGTTGATAAAGTGATACTATATATAATTTTAAATCCTGTTCTGTGCTCTATATATAATTTTGTTCTGTGCTCTATTTTACACTATCAAAAGTTACCCATATTTTTCCTTTTTCTTCCCGCCACACAGTAAATTACTGTACACCCGGTTTTTTAAGACATTTGTCAAGACTATTGTTTTAATCTACCCTGTAACAACTAAGGATATATGTAAATTTAAAGTGATTATTACCTCAGAAACCTGCTGAATGGATTGTAGAAAATGCTTTATGCTGGGGAAATTATAATTTGATTTATTTAGTAGTCAATCCTCAACCTAAATCGGAACATACTCCAGTATTATTGAGCTGTGATGTATATCCTATGTTAGTTCATTTTCCAGTCTTGACTCTCCTTCAAATCTTGTTTTTGACACCACTATTATATTTTACTTTAAGAATTTTTTCCTTCAAATCTTGTTTTTGACACCACTATTATATTTTACTTTAAGAATTTTTTGAGCCAAAAATACTCTTTAATCATGAAAAATAATACAATGAAAAAAAATGAAAAAGGCAAAACCTTTTAAATCATTGCACGACACTGAACTCAAAATTTCTTGTAATGGTTGAACATTACCCAAGCTGGAATTTAATTCTGGAATAAAATAACAGCTACAGATGCTTGTAGTATGCCTTATGGTATGAAATTCCTGCCCCCTGTTATTAGTAGGGTTTCAATGTGGTGTCTTTCAGTCCAATGTAACTAAAAAGAATGGGGTGTGCCTGCTTAAGTGATGCTAATGTGTACTTGCTTGAGAGTATCAAAATATAGATATTTCTTTGGCATATCTGTGTTTTTGTCACCACTCTTTTCTTTTTCTAGTCAGAGAGCAAAAAACTATTGTGAGTTGGGGGGTGTTGGGGTGATAGAGATGGAAAGGTGAGGAAGTAAACAGTCGAATCTTTGATAGCTTTGGCTTATAGAAATTGTCATAAATGTCAAATTTTGAAAGAGACTCAGGCAAGCCACTTCTTTTCTTGACTAGCAATGTCTTTCCCCTATCGATTTTCTAGGTTTTAGTATTCTTTCTATTAAGTATCAATCTTTAATATTCCCTCCGTTTTTAAATACTTGCTCCATTTCTCCATGCGTGGAGTTTTAAGAGAAATTGGAGAAAGTAATAAATATGGAGGTAGTGGAGTAGTTGGGAAAATTAAAAATTGTAAAAAACAAAAGTAGTGGATGAATAGGAGGAGAGAGAGTATTATGTTGGGTCCACTAAGTGTGAGAAATGAATTAAATATTGTAAAAGCTTTCCAAAAAAGGAAATGGAGTAAGTATTTAAAAACGGCCGGAAAAGGAAAGTGGAGCAAGTATTTAAAAACGGAGGGAGTAATAAGTAAACTAAGGCCTTGTTTGGTTCACCTTATTTGTGCTTATCTAAACTTATCTTATCTGGTCTGATTTGAATGTCAAATTTGACCAAATTTTGACCTTTAATATACGATAATCTATACGGGAAAAATATATCAAGTGGGGTTTGTTAGATTCGTAATAATGTGTATTTAATTAATATGTAATTTTCATGATTTTTTTCATTACGAAATTAAAGATATTTAGCGATAAAAACTGCACATAAAACGATGTTCTGATTTGAATTTATTTTTTCTGATCTGATCTGGTCTGAACTTATTTTTTCTGAAATAATTAAAAATAAGGTGAACTAAACAAGGCCTAACTCATTTACCTTTGTTTTTCCCTCAAAAAAAAAAAAAAAAAAAAAAAAAATCATTTACCTTTGTTTTATGTATTACTGATTATAGATTAAAGATTTAAGGTTTCTTGGAAAAATAACTGTTTATTATTCCAGTTTGTATTCTCATGTTTATCGATTTTTTTTTTCCCAACTGCATTTCACTTGCTCCTGTTTGTGTTCCTGTTTCCTGCAATATAGTTCAACTCCGGATGTGTTTGGTTGATGTAAAGTGTTTCACGGAAAATGATTTCCCTAGTTTCCCTCATTTGCCTTTATTTGGTTTATAAAGGGATGAAATACAATTTTCCAAATGGTGGAAAACAATTTCCTTTACAAAAGAAAGGAAGCCACATTTTCCTCCCTCCTTACTTCCGTTTTACTTTCCTCTCATCCATACCATTTCACTCCTATTTCATTTTTTTATAACTTTTCGTGTAAGAAACAAAGAAAAACTAAATTGCAATTGGAATTTTCTTTGAAAATATGTTGTCCATTGTTTCATTGAAATGTTTTTCGTCAAACCAAATGGAGCCTCCATGGGCCAAATTATTTGTGATATGGGATTGAGGCCCTTTATCTAATGGACATTACATGTGGGCTTCATATATTTTGACGGAAAACATTTTCAAGCTTCAGTTGTTTGATTTGTAAGGGTGGATAGTAGTGATTTTCCAAAGGTGGAGTGGAAAACCTTTTCCGGTTGAAAGGATGGAATGCCACAATTCCCTCCCTACTCCTGACATCCTTTTCTTATCCTCCCATTTATTTCTTCCCATACACTCTCTTTTTTCTCTTCCTCTACTAAGGTCTCTATTCTCTCCTCCCATCCATTTCCTCTGTAGAATTTCTCAAGGACAAACAACGGAAAACTATTTAAATAGTTAGGTTTACCCTTTAAAATTAATTTCCATGGAAAATCTTTTCCTGGAAAATGTTTTCCATTCACAAAATGGATCCGTAGTTGGCATAAAGGGCTGAAGGCCTTTTCATAATCTTGATAAGGAACTGAAAATTTTCTTACCTTTGAGTAAGCTTGGGCTCTTTGGAAGAACCCTTTGGCACTCTAGCTTTAAAACCAGGTTCTAAATTTTATGAAGCATGCACCAAAATCTATCTAGCATGTAATCAATACTTTGTTAACTACTAAGTAACATGCATTTAGATTTATAAAGAAGTTTTGAATCCTTTTGCAGATTTGTTAATATTTACTATGCGCTTTTTTATTGTAATACTCCACCTAGGCTAACTATATGTCTTTTTCGTGTAGAGAGATACTTCAGGATTGAGCGTTGAGAACAAGGAACTAAAATTACGTCTGCAGGCTTTGGAGCAACAAGCGCAACTGAGAGATGGTATATATCTGTTTCCTTAGGAAGAAAAACCTTGTATTTGCCACTTTGGTATTAAATATAACTTAGTAATTTGTGACCATTTATTAAGACAAGTTTTATGAGTTTTATTGATCATCCCTTCCCCCTGCTTTGTCTTTGTTGGCCTCGCAGCTCTTAATGAAGCATTGAGGGCAGAAGTTCAGAGACTGAGGATAGCAACTGGGCAAAATCTATCAGGCATCAACATTTCTGCTGGCAGGGGGCGGTATCCTCAATTTCCGACACATTTGCAGAATGCACCATCCTTCGGTGGCCAGCAGAACCAGCCACAGCATTCTCAAATACTCCAGCAGCAAGCTCAGATACTCCAGCAGCAGCAACAACAGCAGCAGCAGCAGCAGCAGCAACAGCAGCAGCAGCAGCAACAGCAGCAGCAGCAGTTCCAAATGCCTGATCAAGCAGCTGGCAACAACCTGAGTGCTCACAAGGATCTGAAGCCGAACTTCATGGAATTCAATCACAAGGGTTAAGGTGATTCATGAAGTTTTGACTTTCTTCTAGAAAGTTGATCTTGCTGTAAATATAATTGTTGTAGACCAACATTTTCTGTACTTGTAGTTTGTCATAGACCCACAGTTTCAATACTCGTAGAGTCGTAGTCTGTCGTAGACCCACATTTCGTTATTGTTGTAAAATTGCTTCAAAATTTATTTTAGATGAACCACAGTTAGAAAAATTATTCTCCAACATCCCCCTACTCCTAATCCCCTCCCCTCCCCCATAACACCAGCTTTTTAAGGAGATTCTTTACTGCCGACTATTGCTGATTTGCTTCATTGTTTTCTTGTTTAACATAAGAAGTTTAAACTTTGATCGAATATGATTTTGAAATGATTTCCAGAAGCTTTTGGGAATGAATTTGAAATTTATGTGTTTGAACTTATTATTTTATTTATTTATTTATTTATTTTTTTGTTAGGTTTCCTCTAAAAGAAAACTTTTCAATGGTTTGCCCATCGTTAAAAGTAGATAAATTCGTTGGGTAGATGTAGCATGTATCATTTAAGGTGTCGAACTAACATATAAAAAACATGTTTCAAAACTCCGTAGTATGTATTTGTTACCACCCTGTTCTTGAAGATATTGTCATTTTTTGTTCGAAAGTTTTCAGAGTTTAAAAGAGGAAGAAACGTCTAACAATGCTGTTGTATAATATTTCTGTTATTGATGACTTTGATTACAATTATGGAGACATGTGCTTAAACTTGTCAATTTCTTTTGTTATACGTATCTAGTATAATGTCAAAAATCCACGTTAAAAATGTTTGACAAAATAAATGTTTTGCTTGACTTGATGCTTTGCCGTATTCCTAACACAAGTGATATCCCATAATGGAGGCTAGGACCAGTAGTAATGAATTTTAGATGAGACGTGTACGAGTTTGGAGAAAACTTAGGAATCGAGTAGCTATCATAAATATTTGTTACGGGACTTTCTTTTTTAAAAAAAATACATATAAATTCATTACCAACATAGACTGAAGTAGGATCTAAAGTGATGTTATAAAAAATGCTTATTGCACAAAAACATCAAAGAAACATTTTCATAACTATTCAAGAAAACTACGGTCATGACGATAAAATTAATCACTCGTAAATTTTCAAGTACATCTTGCAATGGAAGTAAAACTCTTAAAATAGTAGTTTGGAATTAATTAGTGACACACATACTATACCCTCAACTAGTTAGCAACAATAAGAAAGTTCTTGATTAACATTGAAGCTCAAAATAAGTACTCTACCGTGGAAAAACCAGCATTCCATGGAACTTGAACCTTAACCATGTTCTCTTCATATTCAAACTCCATGTCTTCCCCATTGACTCTACATGATTTCGGCTTTTCAGAAGCGAAAACCCTCATTTCTCCAGCCCCTTTGACACCAACTTGAACCACCTCCTCAGTGATGTCAAAGGGCTTAACAGCTCCTCCAGAGTTGAGCATGTTTACAAGTCCAATAGGGGCAAACTCGACGGAGTTCCAAGGTAAGATTGTCACCGGAGAGACTACAATGAGCTCATAATCGAAGGGATCAAGCGATATTTCAATGGTCTCGGATGGCTTTGAGAGGACTAGTTGTTGTGCCTTGCAAAGGTACATGGCAAAACATTGCACTCCTTCAATAGGGAAGGGCTTGTGACCATTTTTCCATTCCACATCTTTTGGGCCAGTCTTACATGATGTAGGTTTGGAATACTCTGAGTAACATTGATTTCTTCTAAATTCGCGGTTCCATCCTCCTCCTTGGCAATTAAATACTCCAAGAACTCCATTAAACTGCATCAAGTAAACACACAATTTTCATTAAGCTTAAGAAAATCATCAACAATTAGACCCTCTAGTATGGATATCGTTATGAGTTCAGCTAATTGTCCAACAGTTTGGCACGTAAACTTAAACATCAACAATTAGAACCCCTAATATGGATATTGTTATGAGTTCAGCTAATTGTCTAATAGTTTGGCACGTAAACTTAAACATCAGCAATTAGAAGTTAGAAACCCTAATATGGATATTGTTCTGAGTTAAGCTAATTGTCTAATAATTTGACACGTAAACTTTAAAATAAGTTACTAGAAAAATGCTTAGTTACCTTATTGAGGTTCCAAATTTTGAGCATAGTTTTGCCATCATGCAAAGGGTCAACAAAGAGACAATCCCTTGTAGGAAGTGCATAGTACTCGCAACGAAGGATTGAACCATCAGGCATGACAAGCCTCTTGAGTAACGAGAAGTTGTGCTTGCCGACCGCGTCACTAACATAGATCGGTCCACCAGAGATAGCACGAGAAGCAGCATGAAACTCGGCACATGGGTGGGTTGATTGAAACATGTCCCAGTCAGGGTGTATGAAGTTGCCCATCCATAAGCTGTTGTATGCACAATGGACCATGTGACAGCCTTGAAGCCAATATGTACCATTTATGTCACCATATGGGTCAGTTGGCCAAAAGTCGTCCCCTGTTTAAACATCATCACCCCACATTAAGAGTTACGACCATGTGTCAAAACAAATTATAAAATCATAAATAGATCTTAAAGGCCCTTAATTAGGTTACATTACATCCTACTCCGTATTTACTTAAATTTTCCTTATCTTTTATATCAAATTCTGGACTTATCTTAGACCGACTTATGATTGTAAAAGAAATCTCATAACTCTTATTTGATATTAATGAACATTAATTGATCAAACTTACGCTAAATTGTTTTTCTCTAAACATTTTTTTTAAAGGTGATGAAATAAACGAAGGGCCTGTTCTCTTCAGTTCATTTCAGCTCCAATCAGTTCAGTTTCTAATTTCCTTCTCTCATAAACAATTCATTTTAGTTCAGTTCAGTCTAGCTCTAATCAGTTCAGTTCAGATCAGTTCAATAAATCAGATGAGGCCCGAAGTCTAAGAACAAAGAGGTTAAACGTACCAACACGACCGAGACAAATGGTCTCAGTGCCAAGGAGCATGAAATCGTTACATTGCTCCATGCTAGCAATTACACCATTGCCTTTGAAATGCTTCTTTACTGATTCAGTTATTGCCTTGTAGTATTTTTTGGCAAGTTCAACCCTCCCTCCATAGTCCTCTGCCATCATTTCCAACAACTGCAACATCACCAATTAACCAAAAATAATGGTCATTTACAGAACTAATGACAAATGATGATGATGATTTCTACTCATTATTTCCAAGTTAATAGGTTAGTAGTTGTATCCTTTAAGAAAACATTACATCAATAACTATAAAATTAAGAAAATACTATACACGGCCTTAAGGGTTATGTATAAGAAGCTAAAAGAGGAAAGTGTTAATGAAATATCTTCATTAATTACACTGATTTATTCGTATTTTTGTCATACATTCTTAAACTAATACCAAATAACCCTTATGGCTACATATAACATTACCCTAAAATTAATTAATTGGGCAAAATAGAAAATCATTCATAATTAATGAGTCATAAAATTAGCACATGGCCTCCATAGTCCATATGCATCCCACCACCAACCCCCTCTTTTCGGATAACTTAAACAATTGTCTCAACTTTCAGACTTAAAAGACGGAAATATATATACTCTGTATTTCGTAGGATATGATTTTAAATTATGCATACAAGTAACGTGTTTGTTATTGACTATTTATGATGGTAGTTATATTGTACTATTCTTCATTAGACGGTTACAGCTTGTTAACAAGTTAGTTAGCCATTGCTTAAGACGAATATTTCTTGACTAGGACAAGAGGAAAATTACAAGCCATAACTAACTTATCCCATTCCAAATACATTTTCATTTATGCCTAATAAAGATTTGCTAAGGTCATTGGTTAAAATAATATAATGTCATTTTTAATACACAAATAATGATGCATGAATAGAATTAAATAATTCTTTTAGAAACCTTTCTTTCCAAACATTTAGACACGCATTGTATTTATTCTATTGTAATCAATTGTAACTTGTAAATAAGTGACACATGCAAATATAATTGCTATAAAGTCAAGTTGATGGTAAAAATGATAATAATACCTTGAAATTGTATCGAAAAAATAATATAAATGGAACTAAAATAAGGGATAAAAAAAATTGCTGAAAACTTACATGGATGACATCAACTTTGACTCCATCAATTCCACAATCCTCCAAGTGAGAATGTAACCCTTCATAGAGTTCATGGGCCAATTCAGGCTGGACCAGCCCAACACCATTATTAACAATTTTATCCACAGCTAGATCCTCCATTGTCATTTCAAGGCCCGGCGAGAGCTTCGGGGCAATAACTTGGGCCTTTGGTAAGCCTGGCACATTGGGCCTAACCCCTCCCCAATAGCCCATAAAAGCATGCCATACATACACATTCTCAACAGTCTTGAACTCCTCCTTAAGGTCCTTTACAAAGGCCTTCAATCCCATATTGGGCCTATCATCATGGTTGATATCCTTTGGAGACTTATAGTCCCTAAACTTGAAGTTTTCCTCATACTTGATCAATCTACATGGCATTTGCTCCCCGGCCGACGTCCGGTTTATCCCTTCTTGGTCGGTGATTGGGTCATCGTCGTGGCAAATAGATTGCCACCCGTCATCGATGAGAACGAGGCCGGGTGGGATGCCATTTTCGACGAGCCCCTTGACACCTTCCCAAACACCTTGAGGCTCCACTTTAAGGTAAAATGCATCCCAAGTACACCATCCAAACTTGTCCACTATCCCTGGTGGACATTTCTCCTCCAATAGCTTGAATGTCCCTAAATGGGCCTGGACCTCCTTCATCGTATCCTTAACCAACTTAAACGGGTCAGGCCCAGCCCTAACATAAAGAATGGCCCGAAACGAGTCACCAACCACTTTAGTGGACCCACTCTCAACACAAACATCCACATAATCATCAACCGAACCGGGCTGGAGCGAGGCCCTAAATGGGCCCTCAATCAATGGAAGAATCACAACATAAGGCCGGCCCAAATCCTCATCCGACTTAAGGATGAGGATTTGGGTCTCGTGTTCGAGGTCCCGCCCATTGGACCCGGTCCAATGGGTGGTCCACCACACTTTAAACCTGAAAATACTCATGAAGGGAACATCCTTGAGCTGGCCCACGGGCACAACATGCCGGGCTTCTGGCCCGGAAGCCTCAAAGCCCACAAAAAGCCCACCAAAACCCTCTTTCTTAGTCCCCTTGATGTTAGATGGTACGTTGGACAATATCACATGACCATCCACCTTGAAGTTTGACTCTTCCAAGGTAACAATCGGAGACGTGCCATCACAACCATCATGGTTAGCAACTACCTCGGACGTCCCGGTATTCGCCTTGCTTATGCTTGGAGCCATATCTATGGACAATTGTTGCTCAAAATTGTATGATAAAATGGGCTCAAAAGAAATGAGAACTTTTTTTTAGTTTGTGTAAACTACACAAAAACTAAAGAATATGGTAGTAACAATATAGATATATATATATATATATATATATATATATATATATATATATATATATATATATATATATATATATATATATATATATATAAATAAATAAAAATGGGAATAAATGGTGATAATTTTTAACTTTCATGGAATTCGCTAGAAGTTTGAGGTAGAGCTTGTAGTTGAAGATGTAAAGAATATGATCGGAAGGTGCTTAATTTATAGGCATTAATATGTATGATAGCATGAATGTATTGGTGGGGTCACAAATTTTTAATTCAAAGAAAATAAAAGTGGAATAACCGAGTCTAAGCTTAATTTTGGTGAAATATTGTAGAAAAAAATTTGGTTGTATTATGAAAAGGGTCCCACTCTTAAACATTTTTGGACTTGGATCATGTTAATATGTTTTTTTTTTTTTTTTTTTTTAAATTTAATTGACATAAAATAAAATGATGTGGGGTTTTGTAAGATTATCTATTGAAATTGTCTCTTTCACCAAAAAAGAAAAAAAAAATCTATTGAAATTGTATCTTTTTCTTGGGCGTGATTTATGGTGACGGGTTAGTTATGTACCGACGCTTTTAATTTTTAGAGCAAATAACTAAAAATGACATTTAATTAAGATTGGCGTGTATATATTACGGAGTATACTCTACGGATTATGCATGTAGTTTTTTGTACATTATCCAACTATTATTGAGTCAAATGAGTCCATTTGGCCTGGTTTAGATAAATTGATCTGTTAATCTTACCATACGGAGTAATTTCTTACTTTGTAATTTATGTACCAACTTTTAGAATGATATGTTTTTGTTTTTTTTTTTTTTTTTTTTTTTTTTTTTCTTTTTTAATGCAAAGTATTGTCCTGTTTAGTTATAAAAACTACGGAGTAACTAGAGCTGGTTATTGGATAAGATAGGCCAATGATAATAGGGTTAGGGCTAAGCTTAAAGGGCTTTTGATGGACATGACCCTTATTGGGTAGGGTCAATATAGGGCCGAAATGTTTTTCCAGTTTAATTAACAAAGAAAATAGATAATGTAAAAATAATTACATAGATAAATTTTTATTCATATATACTTAATAACTAGATGAAATCTGTGTGATTCACGGTTTGTTAGTTTATTTTTTAAAAAATATTTTCATGTGATTAAAACTGTTATTATACTCCCTCCGTCCCCAAATAAAACTCCTTCCGTCCCTTTTTTACATTCCTGGTTTTCTTTTTGGATATTCCAAAATTACATTCCTTCTTTCCTTTTTTAGTAAGTACAGAGTATTTTATTTCCAAACATCCTAAATTATCTCTCTTTTTCTGTTTTGTAATTAATGCTCACTCTTATTTTCTCACTCTTACTTTCCTATTCTCACTCTTCAATTCTCACTCCTCCTTCAAATTCATGTGCCTAAATTTAGATAAATATGATTGGTTATTAATTATTCAATAGGAGTATGTTATTGGTCTTTTTTTTTTTTTTTTTTTTTTTTTGCAAAGGATTGATGACATGGCATCATTAAATATTAATCAATCTTTATTTTACACAAAGATATCATTTAATGTTTTGTACTTCCCAATGTGTTTTGTTTTATTGTTATTTGTTTTAGGATTTTTTTGACATTTGCTACCACCTAAAACACCTAGCTTCAGATTTGCTACCGTTTTATTTTATTTTTTTTATTTTTTTTTTTTACTTTGCTATCACCCTAAACAGAGTTTGTTAAAAATTACTACCACTTAATGAAATCCGTTAGGATTTCCGTTAAGTTTATTAAAATAAATAAATAAAAAGTCACCCCACTGCCACCGACCCCCTCCCCTCAACTGCCAGTCTGCCACCCATCCCCCCTGCCGGCGGCCGGCGCCAAAAGATTTGGTCAGCGCCGGCGACCTCACCTCCCTCCCTTTTCCCCACCCACGAAGCCTACCCCCCTCCCTATCCCTCACCCACGAAGCCCACCCCACCACCCACGATGCCAAACCCCACCGAAATCAGCCCTCTTCCCCGTTACCCCACCGGAATCGAACCCCTCCCCTTCCCCCACCCAAAAATCGACACCCTTAACCCTAAACCCGAAACCACCCAAACGAATTGAGGGTTTGTGAATTGGGGGTTTGCGAATTTGGTGGTTGTGGCGGTGTTGCGGGCTTTTACGAAATGGTGGCTGCGAATTGAGGAGGGTCTGCGAAATTGGTGGCGGAGCTGGTGTTACGGGTGGGTGCGAATTGGTGGCTGCTAATTAAGGGTTTGCGAAATTAGTGGCTGAGTTGGTGGCTGCGAATTGGTGGCGGAGTTGGTGGAGGTAACAGGGATGGGGGTTGATTCGGTGGTGGTTGGCTTCGGTGGATGGGGGAAAGGGAATGGGGGTTGACTTCGTGGTGGGGGAAAGGGAGGGGGGTTAGCTTCGTGGGTGGGGGAAAGGGAGGGGTTAGGGTCGCCAGTGCCGACCGTAGTTTTGGGCGTCGACCGCCAATAGGAGGGAGGGGAGGGGTGGCAGTTGAGGGTAGGGGGTGGCAGTTGGGTGGCTAGACGGTGGTATGGCCCCACTGACAGAATTTGTAACAGTATAAGGCATGGGGTAGTAATTTCTAACAAACTCTGTTTAGGGTGGTAGCAAAGTATAAAAAAAAAAAAAAAAAAAAAAACGGTAGCAAATCTGAAGCTGGGTGTTTTAGGTGGTAGCAAATGTCAAAAAAATCCTTTGTTTTATTCTTAGTTCCTTAATTCCCGTGTAATTTTACAAACAGGATTGTAAAAAAGGAACGGAGGGAGTAGTACCTTATGGGCAAATTTCAGTCCTAAAATGTTCACCCCATTTGCTTTTTCCAACAACCATTAATATTAATTTTTTACAAAAATTCCCTCCAATTTGCAACAATATTTGTGCAAATTTAACTTTCTATGTCAATTTAGTTTTCACATGTACTTTTGTTACTTTCTCTCTCTACTTTTTTGCATATCCAATATAATGTTAATTTATTTTTTCAATGTACTTTTACTATTCTTATTAGTGTTTATTAATTCCCGTGAAAAATGCCCATAAGGGACTATCAAAAAGGGACGGAGGGAGTATTAGTTTTAATTAAAATATTAGATAAAATTCCTAATCTCAAAAGATAATCATTTGTATTTAATTAATTTAAACTTAAAAAAATCTCATTCGTCAAGTTTACTTACGTGGCATTTGAATTATTTAATTGTAAAATAAATTAATAATCTTTTATTTAATTGGCTACAACTTAAGTTTATAATCCTATATGGCGCGCTAAGAAAATTAAATCCTACGTGGCTCTCTGAAAACTCGGGGAAAAACTCCCCTTTATACATATATTATATATATATATATACTAGTTTTGTGCCCCGTGCGATGCCCGGGTTGTATATCGATTTTTAATATATAACTTTTTATCTATATAGTCTTGTCCATTTATGTATATTAATAATGTTCAACCAAAAAGAATGGTCATCGAGAACGGTTATATATAATCACATGTCTGTTTGATTTGTATTTTTTCCTTTTGTACGTCTCTGGATCCGTCGTTTGTATAAAAAAGATTGGTATTTTATTGAAAATAAAATTCTAAACCAAAATTTTTATTGAAAGCTAGCAAAACTCTACAAAATTACTTTTTTTTTATCCTAATAAATCTATCCAAATTTTATTGAAAGTTAAACTCTAAAATACAAAGTAACTTTTTTATCCTGCCGAATCTATTCAACTTTTTATCCCTTTTTACAAAAATATGTACAAATAAATCCTATTTGTCATATTAAATTAAATTGTTGCCTACGTGGCGCGACATTTGGCGAAAAGTTAGAATGTCAAGTATCGGTGTCTCGTGACCTGGTTAAAAGTTTAGCTTTATATATTAGTTATATGATTAGATAGTTCGATCTGTCCAACATATTTATTTTAATTGATATTTTGTAAGCACGCCCATTATCGACCCGCTATTGACCTGCGACCCGCATTAACTCGACCTAATGTTGATCCTATAAAATATGACTCTCTTTGACCCGACCTGCAACCAACCCGCATCGACCCTGACCTGACCCGCCCGATAACCAGGTCTAGGAGTAACAAGTAGTATTAGATTGTTTTTTAAAATGAAGTACGCAGTAGTATGTGATAATTATTGTATTAGATAAAAGTCATAACACTTTGAATGAAATAGAGGGATATTAGAATTTGAAAGATCAATATAATAGAAAATTAATTTTACTGGTATTATTTTATTACTTTCTTCTAAAAACTCATTCAACACACTTATATATATTTATTTAATAAATTCAACGCAAGTTATAATTAAAGCTTCACAAAAACAAGATATGCATACCAACATACATTTGTGCAATGGAAAGCAATAAGCATTGAAGGAAATTCTCACTATTGGTACAACAAAATGGCCTCTGCTGACTTTTGGTACCCATGCATCTAAAATTTTATTCAATTGAAGGGAGATGATTATTACCAAAGGGTTAGATTTGGGTTAGAATTGGGTTAGATTTAATTGAGTTAAATGAGTCAATTTGGGTTAGATGTGTCAATTTTTTGGGTTAGATTTAATTGAGTTAGATTTATGGCATGTTCAATTTACTGAACTGAACTGATTGGAGCTGAACTGAACTGAACTGATTGGAGTTGAACTGAACTGAACAAAGCTGAAATAAATATTTTATGAGAGAAGGAAATTAGGAGTTGAATTGAACCGAACTGAACTTATTGGAGCTGAACTGAATTGAAATTAAGCTGAAGTGAGTAAAATGAGTCAATTTGGGTTATATGCATCTTTGGTAAGTGAGTTTAATGTGACAATTATTTGGGTAAGAAGTATTACTTTTGTCTTATTTTTCTACTAATATATTTACTCCGTATGAAGTAATAAATTGTCAGATTAGTCACAATGTCTACTTTAATAAAAAATACTGCTCGTACTTTAAAATAACACATTTACACGAAGCATTCCTGATAAATTAAATTTTACTCTCTCGTTGTATCTTTTGATTTTTTTTTTTAAAAAGTGCGATTGGCTTACTCATGCATGGTTGTGTAGACCTTTTAGACCTATGTATTTCCTCCGCCCCTTTTTATAGTTCCCATTTATAATTTTGACGCTATTCATAATGTGAGAGAATATTCTAAATTACTCTTAATATATACTCCCTCCGTCTCCAAATGATAGTCCCTTATGGCCTATTTTTAGTCCCAAATTGATAGTCCCATTTGCTTTTTTCAAGTACCATTAATATCAATTTTTTTTTTTATCAAAACTCCCTCCAATTGCAACAATATTTGTGTAAATTTAACTTTCCCATGTAAATTTTGTTTTTCAATGTACTTTTATTACTTTCTCTCTCTACTATTTTACATAACCAATGTCAAATTATCTTTTCAATGTAACTTTACTACTTTTATTTAAATTTCTTAGTTCTCGTGATTTTTGCCCATAAGGGACTATCATTTGGGGACGGAGGTAGTATAAGACATAACATAGTCATGTGGAGTCTTATTTGATTCGTCTCGATGAATAGATTATTAATCTTTAATTGTTATATTTTATACTAATAAGCAATTAACGATATTTATGGTCAAAATGTTATATTAGCAAATGTGTACAGTCTAAATGGGAACTATAAAAAAGGGCGGAGGGGGATTTACTAATTCCTCGAAGGAAAGGGAAGTAAGACACTATGTGATGGACTTGCGCTCAATTCCCTCTCAAATACTCTATATACATCTGATTAGAATTGTAGAAAAAATATTTCATTTTTATTGCTTTTTGTGGTGAATTAGTTAAATAAGTAGGCCATGAAAAAGGGTCTTTGTCTCCAAAATCTTATGGTTAGTATGTAAGGTAACGGTAATTACACGTGTTTATAGACTAGCCATTTACCAATTCGCCGACCATAATCATATTACTCAGTTATTGGACACGTAGATTACTTGTCATACAAGAAAGTTAACAGTATTTGGAAGTTGCTCATCAACTAACCACCCAACCGTTATGATGCAACTGCCTCACCTGGGATATTATCATATTAGTATGATAACCTCTTGTTACCCGCCCCCGGAGCATGATATCACTAGTATAGTCAACAACTAAGAGTTGTTGTGCATTGGCGATATCAGAATTTTGAAAATGACTTCGTTTGGTATCATTCTGCTTTTTCTGTTTTTCGATTTTTTGTTTTTTAAAATCATATGCTATATGTCAAATAATGAATTAAGAATTAGTCGAACTTATTAAAATCATGATAATTTTGAAAACTAACATCAGAAAATTGAAAACACGTTTTTCTTGTTTCCTGTTTTTGATTTTTGATTTTCAAAAAAAAAAAAACAAAAAAAAAACAATACCAAACAACCCTGAGAATCTGAAATGTTGATTAATGGTTATAAATTACTTTATATATGTATAATTTTTTTTCTTTTTTAAAAAATAGTGAGGTATGGACGAGTGCTTACACCTTTTTTATATTAGGGGCTTCTTAATTACGCATTGTGATTAGGGCCTGTTCTCTTACGTTGAAATTCAGTTCAGTTCAGTTCAGTTCAGCTAAGTTCAGTTCAGTTCAGTTCAGTTCAACTCAATTCAGCTCACTTCAGTTCAGTTCAGTTCAGCTCCTAATTTCCTTCTCTTATAAAATATTCATTTCAGTTCAGTTCAGTTCAGTTCAGTTTAGTTCAGCTGAGTTCAGTTCAGTTCAGTTCAGTTCAGTTCAGTTCAGCTGAGTTCAGTCAATGAGAACAGGCCCTTACTCCATTGATCCATTTCATTCATTAACGATAAAGTAATGAAAAAACTACCAAAAAAAAACGCCTTTTTAAATTCTTTTATATAACACCACAATACATACATTAGCGCAGAGCCACAATGCACAATTAATAACTTATATTAGCGTAGATGCACAATTGGTAACTAATAATAAAAAAAAAACACCACAAATAAAACAAAGTTTGCAACTAATAAAATTGATAATTATTTTATTATTTTTTAATTAAAAAAATAAAATAAATATATCAATTAGCTTTGTCAAATCAATAAAGAGATTTACCATTAAAAATAGATGGTTATGAATGGATTTACTATTCAAAATAGATGGTTCATTGGTTCGTTATGAAATACACCACATATATGATTGAAATATATATTATATTAGTTACAATTTGCTTGAGTAATGCACAACCTATGAACCTAATTGTTCCCCAAAAAAAATAAACACAACCTAATACCCTATTGCCTTTTTAAATTTAACAATATTTGTCTTCCATTTGTAATATGTTCACTAGTGCAACTTTTATTTTTACGTGTATATTTTATATTAAAAAATCACTTAAATTTACCCAAAAAATTGTTGTTGCTTTTCTTTATTTATAACAATGACCTAGCTAATGCTAGCTGGTTGATTAGAAATATAATTATAATTCAATAACTAGCTTAATCAGTAGGTATAAATGGGTTAACAAAAAGGGAGTGTTCTATTGCATCATTTTATACCCACTCCATGATTGATACAAATTTTTATTTCTCTGTACTTGAATAGTTTTAAGGGATTTAAACAACTCATCAATTGGAATGATTAGAAATTTTCTATTAGAAATATTATTGTGTTTAATTTTTAAGATATACTAATATGAATCATCATTACTAAAACAATAATAAAAAAATAGCTATATTATATTATTGTATTTTTAAAAATACTAATATGAATTATCAATACTAAAACAACAATTGACAAAAATAGCTATATATATAATGTATACATATATATAAAGAAAAAAAGGGGCTTGTTCACTTCAGCTTAATTTCAGTTCAGTACAATTCTGCTCCAATCAGTTCAGTCAGTTCAGTTTCTAATTTGTTTCTCTCATAAAATATTCATTTCAGCTCTATTCAGTTCAGTTCAGTGAACATGCCCTAAGTGTACTGTAACAATTGAATAGATAGATAGTTGAAAAATTTGTCGTGATTAGTTTTAAACCTATTGTATACAAGACCAATATCTATTATTGTAATACGAGCATTTAAAAATCATTAAATTTGGATGATCCAAAGGAAAGAAGATATATGTAGATGATTTCAAAGAAGATTTTGTGTCAAAAGCATGTGCACTTCCCTTGATTTACCACTTGGTGATTTAATTTAGAAAGCAACCCAATTCTATTTTGTCTTGGTCGTACAAGTTAAAGTTAGCAATTTCCAATGAAAAACCCAAATTACCGGAAACTACTCTAATTAACTTTGTTTTTTTTTTTGTTTGCAACTTCTTTAATTATCTCAAATTGCACGGTATCAACCAATTAGGTGTACCAATGAAGTCTTAACATTGGTAATTCAGTATACTTAACATATTAACAAGTATACATTCATGATTTTTTAATTGTTGCTTTCTTTCATTTGGTTTATTTAATTGACACTTTTGACTACTTTTTAGATATAGTCGGTTTATTTTTCAATTTCATTTTCTTACCTTTTATTGTGGGAATTTTTCCAAGCACTACATATATAATCTACAACTTCCAATTCATATTAGTTGACCTACTAGTACTACGATTTATTTAATTAATTAATTTTTCAGGTTATATAATTAAAATATATTATCTTGTGATGAATAATATGGTCGGTGATTTACTTCGTCCAACTTTGAAAGAGGGGAAAAAGTTCAACTAATATCACACAATCAAACCCACACACTTACAAGTTAATAATAGTACTAGTGCTCCCTCCTATCCTTTTGTAAATCATGTTGGTTTGATTGGATTATTTTACCATTTTACGCGATAATTGTAAAAAAAATTAATATTTCCAAATGAGTCAAACATTAAAAAATAATAATAATAAATAAATAAATAAAATAAAATAAAAAAATAATTGTTTTGCTGAAAAGGTAAAAAAAAAAATAATAATTGTAGACGAAACTAATAAGATTTTGTATGAGTTTTTTATTTCTTAAATGTATCTTCAAATGAGACAATAAAAATTGAAAGAGTATATAACATTGCACCTGCCTAAATGTCTAATAATTTTTCTTTTTATATAACTTCTAATTTATTTAAAGTGATGTAAGAAAACTTAAATAAAAATATTTAAAAAAAAATAAAATTGGCAAGCCTTATTATTATTATTATATTTTTTTATTAATAAAATAAAATTCTTAGAATGAGAAAAAGAAGACGAGAGATGTGGGGTAGCCATAAAATAAATAATAAAAAGAAAGAAAGAAAAAGGATAGCCATAAAAAAAATTTAAAAAAAGAAAAAGAAAAGAAATATACAAGGATATTTGATAATTATAGAGTTGTAAAGATGTAATAGGGTTAGTAAATTATTGAAAAATCCAAAAATTTGATTTGATATTTGATTCAAGTTTTCTAGGTACTCGGTTTGAAATCCATTTTATATATTAAAAGGCGTTCCTAAAGAAATTAGGTGTCACGTGGCGCTCTCCTCATTTAATCCGATTTTCACTCCATGGTTCTTACAAGATTTGTACCCACAACCACAAGTTTAAATTCAAACGTGTTAGCCACTAAGCTATTACCACATTACATGTCATTCAATAAAAAATTAGATATTAATAAAGATTTTTGTCATGGAAATAATGCAGTAACTCGAGGCATCGCCCGAACCTAACACTAGTTGAATATTAAAAGCAATAAATTTTATACGGAAACCCGTAAATAAATTTTTTAAAGTGTTACTCCCTCCGTCCCCTTTTGATAGTCCCTTATGGGCATTTTTCACGGGAATTAATAAACACAAATAAGAATAGTAAAAATATATTGAAAAAGTAAATTGACATTGGGTATGCAAAAAAGTAGAGAGAGAAAGTAATAAAAGTACATGGGAAAACAAAATTTACATGGGAAATTTACATTTGCACAAATATTGTTGCAAATTGAAGGGAGTTTTGGTAAAAAATTGATATTAATGGTTGTTGGAAAAAACAAATGGGGTGAACATTTTGGGACTAAAATTTGCCCATAAGGGACTATCAAAAGGGGACGGAGAGAGTATTTGATTTTATTTGGTGTATAAGTAATAAGTGTATTTGAAACAAATTTCGTGTATTCCCTACCTTATAAAAAGTGGAAGAATACTCTTATGAATAGTGCATGGACATTTATATCCCTAAAAATGTTCTTTTACTTATTTACCCCTACTGAATTCAAAAGCCTTAAAATTGTCTCTTGAATCATCAAAAATGATTAATTATTTGTGTTTATTTCAATATTCAAAGCATTTTTTAGACTCTCCATTTTTTAAAAAATATATAATTACATGATGACTTGTTTAATTTATTTAATTCGTCTCATCAACAAGTACTTAAAAATTACTATGCGAATAGATATAATAAAATATCATGCAAATATGCATAAGACATAAAGACCACCGATAATAATTCTCCTTAAAAGACTAGCTATCTGCGCGCATCGCGCGCGTTAGAATCCCTAGTAATATTAAATGTTGGAAAACATTAGAGCGAAAACTATTTACTCCATATGTTCTATGATAAATGCACATATTTTCAACATGTAGTCCAAAGGTATAAGTACGCTCAACTTTGTTCAGATCGGCCCATGCATCTGACCCGCTTATCAAGGGCTATTAAAACTTATTGGTGCCTTTAAAGTTAGCTCAAGTTGGCTTCCTATCCAAAGCTCAATTATATCGATCTCTTTTTCTTGGGTAATAACGCGCGGAGAATTACACAGGTTTTTTTGGTCGGATGTACTCCCTCCGTTTTTAAATACTACCTCCGTTTCACATAATCTGCAACAAACTCCCTTTCACATTCCCCAAGACAAAATTTCTTAAGCAAAGATTAGTAAAATAAAAACATGTGATTAATTGGATGAGAGAGAAAGTAAACACCACCAGCACCCACCCTCTCACCACCACTAAGATCTGAAACCCCACCACACCACCACCCAAAACCCACCTGACCAAATCGCACCACCACCAATTAGTTCACACCACCACCCAAAACCCACCCAACCAATCGCACCACCACCTAGTAACTCGCACCACCGCCCAAAATCCACCCAACCAACCCAACCAGCCACCAATCAACTAGCACGGTCGCACCACAACCCAACAAAACCACCCAACCAACCTGACGAGCCACCAATCAACTCGCACCACAACCCAACAAACCCACCCAACCAACCCGACCAGCCAATGAACCCACCAAACCAACCAACCTGACCACTACTAATTTAGATCTAAAACCACAATTTACCACCATCCAATTTCGATTTTGAAAAGGGGCTAATTTTGAATAGGGGAAAAGAGGCGGCGGCGGCGAACTTGCAAGGTGAAATATTCGGTGGTGCGGTGGAAAAGAGAGAAGATAGATGAGAAAGAACAGAGAGAAGAGATGGTGTGGTGGTGGTGCGGTGGAATGGTCAGTGGTGTGGTGGATCTGGGTGGTGGTGGTGCGTTGGCTGTGCGAGAAGAGAGTGAAGAGAGATAAAGGTTGCTGCTGGTGGTGGTTTACAGGGAGGAGAGAGAAAAAATGGTGATGGTGGTGATGGATATGGTTGTGAGGGAGGAGAGAGAATGTGGGTTAGGGTTTTATTAATGGGTAAATTAATTTGGGTTAAAGAGTTAATATGTTGTTTATTAAAGTTAAGTGCAATTTAGTAAGGGTATGGTGGTAATTTTACACAGAAAAATTTACTAAAAGAGGAAACTTTTTTTTTGTTGCACATAATATGAAGCTTCCCTAAATGGAAATTGTTGCAGATAATGCGAAACGGAGGTAGTACTTGCTCCATTTCTCCATACGCGGAGTTTTAGGAAAAATTGGAGAAAATAATAAAATATTGAGGTAGTGGGATTGGTGGAAGAGTAAAAAATTATAAAAGGCCAAAGTAGTGGAGAAAATTGGAGGAGAGAGAATATATATTGGGACCACTAGGTGAGAGAAATTATTTAAATATTGTTAAAGCTTTCTAAATAAGGAAATGAAGCAAGTATTTAAAAACGGCCGCAAATAAAAAGTGGAGCAAGTATTTAAAAACGGAGGGAGTAATAAATTTCGAGTAAAAACTATTTACAACGATTTATGTTTGACAAGAAAGCAGAGCAAATTGTGACCGTATGGCCTCTGCTGGTGATGGTGAATTCGGAAATTGTGATGCATCAAGGAAAGGGGCAAAGTTTACTCATCTTTCTCTGGTGCTAGGACTGCTGATAGTTGTCTCAGTCCTCAGGAGCAATGTCAAAAGCCTTCAAACTCTGACCTTCTGCTTGAATATTAACTCCAAATCTGGTGATTCAAACATGAACATCAAGGACAACAGCATACACATGGTTCCTGCATAAATGAAGCCTATGAAGGTATGCCACTCAAGCAATTTTCAAAACTTTAACATGCGTCGAAGTTTTAATGCTTGGCTTTTTAAAACAAAAGCATAAGCCAGAACAAGATACAGAAACTCCACGAGTCTCAAGTTAATTCCCTAAAAATCCAATCAGTTTCCAGGTAGATAAATCATAAGTTGATTCATACCTGTGATGCTGCTGGTTTTGCCAGTTTGACAATGGTATGGAATTGAAAACTGCTTAGAAAGCAACTTTTTATAACCAGCCATGCCATCAATTTTCTGTCCGCAGAATTACAAGAGAATGTTACTAGCTGGTTTCAGGTTCATAAGTAAATACATAGCATACAAAAAAGTGAATAAACTAGCAACATAATGAAGTTGACAGAACAAGGAAAGGTGCACTATATGCACAGTTTTTTTAAAAAAAAAATTACCAATGATATTAATCTGTTAATATTTGACATCTGAAGAAGAATAAATAAGATCAATATCAGACATAGATAAGTCAAGAATAATATATGCGAAAGCAGGAATAGCAAGATACGACTATATGAGATGCTTAGCAATTTAACAATTTTAAGGCCAAATTGGCCACCCATTCATCCATTCACCTGATGTGAAGCATCCTAAAACTACTTGTTTAGACATTAGGTAGTGACAGATGACGAGTATAAGCAAACTAAAGTTAAGGAAAGCGATAGACGTTCTCACTTCTTGGGTAAAATGTGGGCTCTAACGTACATAGCAATTCGTACATGATTTATCAAAGCATATTTGCAAACCTATGAGTTAGAGGGGAAATGACAACACACCCAAGTATCAAGATTTAAGAAGGGACATCTATATTAAACTGTAAAATTGTATATCTTCAGAAATCAAGCATCACAGTTCACTCCTCCAGAAAGGCTACATATATGAGGTTTGTTTTCTCCACACCCTATTTCCTCAACAACTATTGCTGGAATTAGGTGCAGTTTGTAAAAGAGGAGAGGAAAAGAGGTGCTTAGATCAAGTATAGCCACATGAATCGCAAACTATTACCAGAACTATACAGCTAACAAGTTCAAAAATTAAGTTTTCTGTAGAGGGTAAAAATTCAAACTTTAAGACAACTGAGCTGGGTTTTCATCAACATATTAATATATTATAATCTCTGGTACTTAAAAACAGATACACGGCAGTTGCAGAAAAGGTTACCACGCATTTAAACCACCCCTATCAAATCAGTGGTATATATATCACCAACTGTGAGTGTATAACCAATTAGTAAGAGGCCACAGTGGAGCAATTGACTTCAAACAAAGTTTCTATTAATATAAACGTTGCAGGTTGATACTAGAGAGAGCAGGAAAAAGACATTGAGGATAGCAGACCACAATCCAGAAATAATAAGATGACAATACAATTATACAAATAGGGAACCAAAATTGCAAAGAAGAGAGACTGAACGCTATGTTTTGGGCATCAGAAAAATCGAGCAGCACAGTGCACAAAAAGTTCTCCAACTGGTATTGTTATCAGTACCAAAGACACATCTGACCTTGAAATTGATCAAATAAGACCAGGTAATAAGAATATCTAAGTAATCCTGTTCTTAAATGTCACAATAAAAAAGAACAGGAAGTATTCATCATCAAGATGAACTGAACAAGATATAATAGGTTGATTATTGAGACTGCTAGAAGCTACTAAATTTACTATGGCTGTTGTCTAGCTCCAAATATTAGTTTATGAGGTAAGACAGATTTTTTTGGACCACTGATTATAAAAAAGAACTTATGAAGAGGAATGCGTAGCAAAGAACTCCTTCAAGCTATAACTATTCCACTGGAAATAGTTTTTGTCCAGTTATATGCTAAGACAGTTAGCTGATGAATCTAGAAAAATACTTATTGGCTCAGGTATAGCATATAAGGTGAAAAGAGAGTATCACATATCATCAGACTTCCCTCAAAAATTATAAGGTTAATAGACTAAATACCGTCACAGAAATATACATATACATATATCTCTCCAATGAGCAACCTAATTTAACTATAAAGCCAATTATAGCACTTGAACACCATTACAGGCCTTACAGCAAATGCAACAAAGCTAAAATAATATAATTTGATGTCAAAAAATTCTATAGTATAAACTTCAAAAAGTCTTACAGTAGTATTAGGCATGCAGCCAAAAAGCATCCATCGCAAATAATGACCGGATGATGGTTAAGCATCCTTATAAGCACTAGAAACTTCCTCAATATCCATCTCAGCGTCATTTGCAAGCACATCATCATCTAAACCATCCAATGTACTCTCTTGCTCTAAGTTCACTTGGAGTCTCTCATCATCAGAATCACTCTTGAACAAGTTTTCATCCTCAATATCAGAAAATTCGTCGAAAGAGGCAGCCTTCTTCTTCTTCCCTCTATAACCAATCAGATTCATAACCTTTTCCTTCCAAAGAACCAAAGGGGATTTCTCAATCAACTCCGGCCCATTATATGCCTCATTCAAAAACACATGAAACCGCTTCCCTCTCTCTGAAACATAAAATATACCAAAATGCTTCAACAACAACCTCATCAACTTCTGTGGCATCACAAGCTCACGTCGAAAATGAGTTAAGTGGTCAGTAACCAACCGCTTCTCAAGTGTAAAACTAAGCAATTCATGCATAACCGCAACTGCTCGTTTATCAAATTCTTGTGATCCGGCTGCAAGCCCTCGAGCATCAGCATAAGGGGATAAATACTCCCTCTTCTGAAAATGCTCCAATGTCCCACCAAACCTAAACAACTTCTTAAAATTCGGCGGAAACTTCATTGGAAATGCCAATGAAAGCTTCCCTGGAGAATGCAAATTCAACTCATCCCCACTAAAATTCTTCCCTCTTTTCTCCAATTCAGTAATTGCCCACTCATTTTTCCAATTCACCAATTCCAAAAACTCATGATCAACACCACCATCATCTGCCTCTACCTTAACTAACCTAAAAAGATCAGGATAATTATGCACCCAATTGTTCCTAAAATCAAATGGCAACCCAAAATCCCTCCTAAAATGGGCAATCTTATCAACCCGAATTCGCTTATCAATCGACATCATCAAAATCCTAGTAACATACTCAGCTAATTTATCACTATGTGCTTCAATTTCTCTCTCTTCTTCCTCAAGCAAATCCTCAGCTTCTGGGGTCATTCCAACCCACAAAGTCCCTTTTCTATCTTTATACAAATCAAACAATTTCGGTGATTTTCGAAGAAAATCAGATAATTTATGGGGTTTAGGGAGGTTAATTTGACGGCGTTCTTGTTCAAGATATCGAATTGAAATTACATGTTCAGGTTCAGATTTGATTACCTCCATTAAATGGTGGATTTTGGAGAAAATTTTCCATCTTTCTGTGACAATTTCAAGGTCGTGAACTCGCTTCTTCTTGCTCCTGTCTTGTACTCTTTTGCTTGTTGTCATTTGACGATTTTGGTGGGTATTTGATGAATTGAGGATATTGTAAGATATTTCATGAAATTTTTTGTTGGGTTTGAGTTTTTGGATTAATTTCATTGACATTTTTTAATGAAAGTATGCAAAAATTTCCCCTTTTTTCTCTCTTTGAGAGGGTTTAAGGGTGCAGGGTTTTACAGTCTGGAGGAGGATGAAGATGTTGAGAACTTGAGAAGAACTGGGAGGAGCATCCAGTGTATAAGCCTAAATTGTAAATTAGGGGTAATTTTGTCATTTTAGCCAATAAAAAGAGTAGTTTGTCATTTTTAGCCGATAAAAAAGGGATAGTTTTGCCATTTCATATAATAAATGGAAAATTTTGTCCTTTGTAATTTTTATTGAGAACTTAATAAATTTGAATTTTTCTTCAATTTAATTACTACCTCCGTTTCATTTTTTGAAACTTTGGAATTTTTATATCTCACAAATTATACCCAAAGTTGCAAAAAATATGAAACAGAGGTAATATAAAAATATTAAAACACAGTAATCGTCAAAAATTGATTTTTTATTTAATTATAAAAAGTTAAAATACGGTAATTGTCAAAGGTTTTTTTAAAAAAAAAATTTGATTAACAAATAATTGCAAAAGTTTTTTACATTTAATTATAAATTATTAAAAAGAAAAACAGTTTTTATTGAATTTGAAGTTTCTTACTATGTATTGAATTTTTAATTGAACTATAGAAAAATGTTTTTTTATGGTTTACATCAAATTATGCTAAGACCCTATTCACTCCACCAGTCCACTCATATGGCCTTATTGAATAAGATCAATAAAATTATTTAATTAAAAAAATAAGTAAAGTTCAGCATAAATAAATTCAATTCAATAAAAATAAGTTAATATAAAAAACAAATCAAAAGTTATTGTTTTAACTTGGAAAAATAATTTAAGTTCGGCAAAATTAAGTTAAAAATAAAATTAAAAAAAAATAGCTTAGATAAATTTCATCCAAAAAACACTAAATTTTTACAAAAATTTATTAAAGGAAAATTTTGAAAAAAAAAAAAAAAAAACGTTTTCAATAAAATTAAGCTCTTTTTTTTTTTTTTTTAAATATTCAACCACCACATAACAGTTTTTGTTTCATACTTGTAGCATGTACCAAGCATTTTTGTTGCTTTTTTTTGGTAATTAAAAATATTAGTGATTGAAGCATAAATAGAAAATTGTTGAAATAAAAAAGTATTAGCGACTGCCAATTGCCAACTTTCATAGACGGCCATCATAAGAGAGGCACCATTGAACCATTGAATATTGAATACATAGCCACTATTTGTGGTTTGATCAAAAGAAATCTACATATATATAATTTAAACTTCTAGCTTCAAGATAGCTCACAAACTCTAGAATACACTGATAGATATCACATTGGATTGTCAATTACAGCACGGCTACATTTACGCGGTGCGTAATTTAAGTACACGAAACAAGCATACAATAGTATTACGTAGATGGGTGGGATTGCGCAAACCCCATCTTTAACAAACATCTCACTTCTTATTTATGCCACATGAAATGCTATCTATCACTATGTAGATTACTTCTCTTCAACCTTGAAATAGAAGGCCCCGAGCATGAAAAGAAATACAGACACCATTAATGGCAACAACAATGATACACTGCTGTAAGAAAATCTGAATGAGATACTTCGGTCCAGTAGAAAACTAGTTAAGCAAGCAAATTCTCACTCATGCATAGGGCAAGCGCAGTTCTCCTTGCCTAACTCAGATGCAAGACATGGAGGTTGGTTGCCACCATCTTTGTACCAAGTTGAACGTTTCTCAACTAGCTCGTCAAGGAAAGTATTGAGCTTATCTATTGTAACACTAGGCATCACAACCACATGAGCTATGCTTCCTTGGCAAGCCAGCTGCCAACGTCGGATAAAATCTTCATCGTGAGGACGCTCAAACACCACCGTGCTGCTTAGCTCATTGAGCATAGCACTAATTCCAGCATCTCTAAGCCGGTCTTTAAGGTAGTGGGCATTGCGAAGGCACTTTTGAACCTCTTTCTGGAAACCGCGATATCCTTTTCTGTTCAAGGTACACCATAGAAATAGAGGAGCATGGCCATTCCTGCTCCCCATGATTGTAGCATCCCTTGAAGCAAGATACTCCACGTTACTAGACAGAGTGTTGATGTGCTCCATCCTTGTTATCTGAACACCACAGGGCATTGGGCACCCTACAAATTTGTGGCCAGATACACTGACACTACCTATGGGCTTCTTGAATGTAACTTGAGGTGCCTGCATAGTGTAATACTGATGAGCAGTAGCACAAATTATGTAATAATAATAGCTCAAAAAATCAATAACTTGCACAATAGCTTGACACAACCTAGCATGTAAGACAATTAGACAGTTCTCCAAAATACTTTGTATTAATGTAGCTGCTTTTGAAAGGAATAAACTTGGGCTACAACTCAAAGTGTGATGGAAAATGAACAGTTCCAAGGACCACAAAGATCAACAATGCAACACCCTGGTACGGACATGAACCTAAAAAGATGGAGCCACCAGCTTTTACCAATTAGGCCAACATCTTTACCAAGCAGCCAGCCATATCATAACGAGAACCCAGACCCATGAGTACATGACTTTGGGTGTGTTATGTTTGCTCAACTGATTTTAGCTTATTTCAGACAAAATAAGTTAAATAAAAATTCAAACAAAATAGCTTCTAAGTTTAGACAAGTTCATATGTTCAGATCAAGTGTAAGGAAAAATGTTCAAATAGAACAAGAATAGAAATATAAGTTTAGAAAAGTAAGGGTGAATAGAATACATCCTACGTGTATATATGTCAAAGTAAGATGAAGAGAACACACCCTTATTTACTAATGCAACCAGTAGTTTCACCAACACTTTGTCAGCAGTAAAAGGGGAGAAAAAAAAACACCAAGACAATACATGGTTGACAGTACCATGTACCAAGTGCCTAAAAACTGAATTCATATGTCACCAGTTTTTTGTGAGGCGGAAAAATGTCTTTAAGATAGCTACTTTATTTTCTTTAACAAATGGTAAAAATAAAGATAACTACTTACTCGAGTAACAAATGGTAACATAAGACCAAACAAGGCTCCATCACAGTGGATATAGAACCGATTGTGGGGGAAGCCACATTCTTCAAGAGTCTGTATCACTAGATCAAGATCATCAACAGCTCCTTTTACAGTAGTTCCTGCAATAAAAGCATTAGATAAGACACAGAAAGGTGTCAAACATGTTAATTTTGTAATTTAAGGAAAAAAAAAATTTACTCAAAAGATATCAAAGTTTGTTTGTTTGTTTTTTTTTTTTTTTGGGTGGGTGTATGTAAAAAGTGTTTGATAAATATTTGATGGCTACGTTATGTATTAAAATGGCTAATACGGACATTGGAAAAATTATTCCTAGGAAAATTATCTAGAAATCTTGTTAAACGTTTACAAAAAGCTCCTACAAACATCTTTTTCAAACTTATCCTTTTGGGCTCAAACCTCTCTCCTAATTTTCTCTCAACCAAACTATCCTATAAAAGATTTGATATAATCAAACCTCTCTTCAATATCTATATTTGGCCCCATAAAATTTAGATAGACAAAAAAATTTATATAAAAAAATAATAATAATTTTCCAAAACTAACATGTTCAAACTTTGAGGAAAAGTAAAAGGATCTACCTATGTTGACATTGATGATGGCTGGTTTATCCTTGTTCTGGAGAAGCTTGGCTCTGAAATCATCACAATCAACTTCTCCGGATGATAACGTCTCAATCTTAACACAATCCATCCTATACATGCGTGCAGCTTTGAAGATTGAGTAGTGTGACTCTTTTGAGGCATATAAAATGCCATCAGGAAACACTTCTCTCCTGAAAATCCATAAACCAGCGGAGAATTAGAAGACCATGTCCACCCTGATGTTCCAAATAGATTAATGGACGTTAAGTATACTTACCCCACCAGGATGCCATGAAGGTTTCCTTCTGTCCCACAGTTTGTAATATATCCCCAGTACTGGTCCTTCTCAATCTCCCAAAGACGTGCAAACCAATCTAACACACCCACTTCAAATTGCCTGGAATGCACACCATAGTTGCTCTCGATAAATGGATCACCGAGGTTGTTTATTGAAAAATGTTGCAATTGACTCAAAGCGCCATAGTCAAAGTCCAAGTTGTAAGGATATCCTGCAACAAGGTGAAGCAGCCACATCACAACAGTGCATGCATACAATCAAAAGAAGCCCAACAATATAAATCAAGTATTTCAATGTCAGTATTGGAAGCAAGGGCAGGCTGGCCTGGGGGGCAAGGACACATACTATCCACCTCCATATAATTTTTTGTACTACAAAGTATTTAATCAGTAAATGCAGCCCAACACATATTAAAGAAAAGCCTTAAGACTTTGTTGTCGAGCCATAACCAGAATTCTCGGTTTCATATATCTCAGACCACAAATTCTTCAGGCACAATCATGCTTTCTCCTTGACAGATGAATAATGATAAGGATATCAAAAACATAATCATCTGGCATAGAATATGCTAAGAAGAAAACTCAGGAGAAAAAAAGTACATAAAAAAGGATAGACTATTAAGAAATGTTTTATTCTTTTGCAGCTAACAATTTACAATTATCTTCTGTTTCATACGAAGTACACAGCTTTTCTTTTATTATAGTTTGTTCATACTTCAGTCACTATTCTGTTTAACTTTTGTTCTCATTTTCAACTTTTTTTGTGGTTAGAATTTATATTGTGATTGTAACAAAAGTTTTAATTGTTTTAAAAGTATTTGCATCAAATCGAAGACTCGTGTTAGCCATCAATAAGGAGCGCAGAACATTGCAGCATATAGAAAAAGTACAACCTCAGTCGGTGTGCATGTAGGCCTGATATACAAAGGTAAAACCATAAGAGGAACAAAGATCCACTTAAAATCTCGGCTTTCTAATACTTCAAACATGTCAGCGTTTCCATCTTCAGAAAAACATGTCTTTCTAGAAAAGAAGATTACAAACAAACACGATTTCTGCCACTCTAAAAGTTAAGATGACATGAAATAGCCCTCCATAAGATTGATCAATTAATATGGTTGGTAGACCCTGATTTCAGGCTACCCAAAAGTTAAGAAAAAAAAAAGACATCCACAAAATACGTATACTCCATTTATGTGATCTCAAATGATACTAATGGCATTTATAGTCCAAGGTTCAACAGGCACGATGTAGAATATTTAGAGGACACAACATCTCCATCGTGATTGAGAAATCTAGCACAAAACAACCATGGAGTTGTGGATCATACTTCATAATTTACAGGAACCATACAATTTGGACAGCTCACTAGTTACTATTTCTCCAAATGTTCAATGATAAAGTGGTGGTCCCTATAAAATTACAAACTCAAACTAAATTTAATTTTTTTTAAAGTAAGAAAATGACTACCACTAATGGACCATACTTTTGCAGTAAATGGCTAAAAAAGAGAAAAGTGCAACAATTCCCCATGATTTCGATGATTTTGATCTTCAGAAGTCTAAAGAATCTTTCATTTTTAATAAGAAAAAGAGCCCTGTTTTGCAGAACTACATCAACATGCTGAACAACTTAGAAGCATGACACCAGAACTGAAATCATATGATCTTTTAGTTAGCAGCTTGGCACCCTCTGGTATCGATCCCTTTGACCTTTCCCAGATCACAAATTGTAAATTTATGTACCAAAGGATGTTTACAAAAGTTATTTCTTCCTATTATCTCATTATAACTTTATCAAGATCTTTTGATCAAAGAGGACAAAGACGGCAATAACCCCCTTCCCCCCCCCCCCCCCCCTCCCCCCTCCTTCCCCTCTTCCCCCAATTATTGAAAAACAAAAAAGAAAGAAAACAAAATATTAAATATTATTAATAAAAAACAAAAAAGAAACCATAAAGAGCAAATATCACCATATTCTACCATATAAGTGATATAACCACCCTTTTCAAGTGTGGCAAAGAATTAATTCTAGACTTTCTAGTATTAAGTCCAAAAGTGTTATTAGCTTTTCATATTGCAAATAGAACTATCAGCTGAAATTTCACCAAAAAAAAAAAAAAAAAAAAAAGGAAAAACAATTTGCTTTCTAAACTCACCATGACTGTGATGGCAGTCACAAAGAGCATTAACAGCAGTATAATTACTATAGTTGTAATTCATATGCTACAGAGAATACAGAAATTCATTACTTGAACAAACCACCTATCTGTCCAAACAATCATCACAAAGCTTTGTTTTTTGCTACAATAAAGACTATCTGATGCAAAAAATTCCCAAATTTCCCCTTAATCTGATGACTTAACTTCATACTCGTAGCTCTTTCAAAAATAAACTAAATTGACACTAATCGACTAATTCCATTAAGGTTCAAAGCTTAATGGGTATATCAAGTGCAAATTCATAATTAAACCGAAATCACTATGCAATGAGATGATTTAATATACAATTTACCTATATAAATAAACAGTAGTCATAATAAAAAATACAATAGTAACATATAAATCAAGAAAATTAACTGTATGGAGCTCAGAAAAACAAAATCTAAGTTACATATAAATAAAAAATCATCATTAATACATACAATAGAAACAAAATAATTAAAAAAAATTAACTAAATGGAGCTTCCAAAATGCTTGAAAAAACCAAATAAAACAAGAAAACAAAGGAAATGATGATTACCCAAATGATGTTTAGTCCTCTCAAGCAAACTTTGCCTGTATCTAGCCAAAACTCCAGCCATATACGCCTCTTTATCGCCAGTAACCCCGTCATTATCCTCGGGTTCGGTAATATCAAAGCAAGACGAGTGAATATTCCGACCCAAAACAATCTCTCTCTCACCATTTTCACCAGTCTTCATCTTCTTCACCGCCCCATTTTCGCCATTACAAACAACGGGCGGAATCGGCTCTAAAACCACCGCCATCGGATCTAAATCCTCTCGGTTCAACAGATCAACATCATTGTTCAATTCTTGGGGCAATGTTGCTAGTCCCGCCATTTTTGGGTCAAAATTTGGGATTTTCAAAACCCTAATTTGTCGATTGAACCTGAAATTAGGTCTGAAAGTTTCAACAAATTGAAGTCAGATTAAGATCATCAAAATCAATCACAATAATTAATTAAAATTAACAAATTGGTGATTTTTAAATTATTAATTGATTGATTAAGATTGTGGGAGTAAATGATGACCTGCGAAAATTGGGGAAAAGTTGATCCGAAATGCCAGGAAAGAGAAAGAAGAGAGAGATTTCTGGAAATGTTTGGATCTAAAGAACGAGGTGAAGATGAAGAATAGCGTGGAGTTGTGTATATATAGTGTGCGAGTACGAGTATCCGAGTATAACTGGTATCCCACTGTCTTATAGGAGTTGCGTAAGTTACTTGTCCTTGTTGCATTTATCAATTGCAATTTGCTGCATAAGTTACTACTCGCTACCCCGATAGGCCATTTAAAAGGGTGCGTATTAAGTAGAGGTGTAAGAAAATGACTCGATTTGATCTAATTTGAAAGTGGTCTGATTTTGATTGGCATAGGTATAATAATTTAGCATGATTTCGGGTAAAGCTAGATCCGACTGAATGACCCAATCACCCAAATTGACACCTCTAGCACTGAGATTATTATATACCCGATGTTTGTAGAGTTTTCAACTGGATCTAGTGTGGGTTTTGGATCGGCTACGAACGGCTTGGGCTGCATCATAATCGGATAATGTCGGGTTGTTTTTTTAGTTGGGCCAATATGGATCTATTCGAGTCACTCTGATATTGGGTCATTCTAATTTTAGACCATTCTAAGTTTCTAACAAGGTATACAGCTATGGATGGAATTCTAAGCAAGGTAATGTTTACTACAATCACTTATACTACCTCCACTAATTATTATCTGCAATTTTAGGGTATTATTTATGAGATATAAAATATTCTAAAATTGCAAATACCCCCTCCATTTTTAAATAGTTGCTCCACTTTTTATTTGCAGCCGTTTTTAAATACTTATTCCATTTCCTTATTTAGAAAGTTATTACACTATTTAATTCATTTCTTTCAACTAGTGGACCCACCATAAATTATATTCTATTAATAAATCTTGCTAACGAACGCCCTAGGGCGTTAAATTATCATTGAAATATTTCCTAAAATGGTATTAATTTGCTGGGAATTTATGCCAAAATCATGCGTCGATTGATATAATTAATGTTCATTTTAATCTAATTTTTCTACTTTAGCTATCTTATCCAACGCCCTTGGGGCATTCATTAGTTTTTGCCTTTATTAATTTCATATTCTCTTTCCTCCAATCTCAACTATTTTTGCTTTTTATATTTTTTTTTATTCTTCCACCTACCCCACTACCTTTATATTTTATTATTTTCTCCAAGTGTTTTTTAAACTCCACGCATAGAGAAATAGAGCAAATATTTAAAAATGAAGGGAGTTATAATTAGCAGAAGTAGTATTTCATTATTACCATGTAGTATTGGGTGTAGCTATTAGGAGTTTCACCTAGGTCATGACTTTGATTCGTAACTGTTCTTGGGGATAAAGATTCTCTTATCCTCTCCACTAGGGATGTCAGTGGGGCGGGTCAAGTAGGAGACTCGCCCCATCCCCGCCCCAATGGGGCGGGGATGGGTCTCGGTTTGGCGGGTGGTGGCGCGGGGATGGGGATAAAAATCATACCCGCCATGGGTGATGGGGCGGGGGTGGATTTTAAGTTATCCCCGCCCCACCCGCCCCACTTCGTACCCGCCCCATCCCCACCTCATACCCACATCTATATATCTTTTAAAGCAAAATTACATACTTTTATTCTATTTATAAAATAATTACATGAAATACAATATTAATTATAATACTTTGTACGACATTTATATTATAACACAAAAATGTGTATATAATGTTTTATTTTATAATTCGTATTAATTATGTAAGATTGTGTATTTGATATACGGATATTAGGTGGATCTTGGGTGAGGATTAGGCGGGTTTTTGGTGGGGATTAGGTGGGGATGGATATCCAAGTGGGGGGTGGGGCGGGGATGGTTTTGGAGTTGTACCCGGTGGGGCGGGGATGGGGATGAAAATTGGACCCGCCGCGGGGATGGGGATGGGGATGGGAATGAAAATATTAGGTGGGGATGGGGATGGGAAGGCCAACATCCGCCCCGCCCCGCCCCATTGACATCCCTACTCTCCACCCCCCCCCCCCCCCCCAAGTCCTCAAGAGTCTAACCTGCGTTATATTAGGGTCGTTTTCCTTACAAAAAAAATTGATTATTTCCTTATTAGTGTCTTTATATAGATCTTTCAATTGAGCCCAAAAAAACCTTGGTTATACAATATGCATAGTATAATGGAAATTGTATAGAAAGCCAACTTATAGCCTATTTTTCTTAACAATAATAATAAGTTAAAAAAATCTAATATGGATTTTTTTTAATTAAATACTATGAACTTATTTTTTGACTTTGATGTAAGCTGGTTTGAAATAGGAGGTGAACTAACTAATCCAAGCTTATATAGTTAAATGTGTGTGTCGACTGTCGAGCGTACTTAAATTCAACAAATATTTGGCAATGAATATGAAACAAAAAAATTTGGGGGATAATTCACAACAAAAACTTCCAATACAGTGTATATGTGTGTGTCAAGCGTGCTTAAATTAAACAAATTAAAGAAGCAATTTATTAATGAACCAACATTCAGTTGTTAAAAAAAATGAACCAACATTCTAAGTGCAATAATTGTGACTAGACTTTGTGCTCATTTAATTGTTTTTGTTAGTGGACCATCTCAACCAAAAGCTTAAACTGATGGTTGAGGCCCAGGAATATGTTTTATACTCTATCACGCCCCCTCACGCGAGAGCCCGTTGGGCTAGAAGTGTGGATGCAGCATGGGCCCTCCTCATACCCTGCGCTTAATATTCCACTTGAAAGTGGGGGGTGGATGAGATTCGAACCCGTGACTTTTGTGTCACGATGGCTCCGATACCATGTTAGTGGACTATCTCAACCAAAAGCTTAAGCTTATGGATGAGATTCGAACCCGTGACCTTTGTGTCACGCTGGCTCTTGATACCATGTTAGTGGACCATCTCAACCAAAAACTTAAACTAATGGTTGAGGCCCAGGAATATGTTTTATACTCTATCAGTTTTCTTACATAAGGTCATATAAGTCCAAATGAACCACAATAACCAATCTACATATAGTATACACTTAGGGTCTGTTCTCATTGATTGAACTGAACTGAACTGAACTGAGCTGAACTGAGCTGAACTGAAATGAATATTTTATAAGAGAAGGAAATTAGGAGCTGAACTGAGCTGAACTAAACTGAATTTCAACGTAAGAGAACAGACCCTTAAGCTAAAACAATAGTCTAGCAAAGTAACAAGTAAATAGGTTGCATGTATCATGTTCGTGTTTGAAATTCAACCCAAACACAATCCATCTAGTAAAGGGGAAGTGTTGGATCAACCCATTTAACACAAGTTGATTACATACTTTGTTGTAAACTCGCTAATTTTGTGTCAGGTTTGAATCGATCTAGTTGTTAACTACTCTATTTATTGGACCATCTTTATTTGATATAATAATCTAGAAAATACCTAGCTTATGTACACTTGGCAAATTTGGTGAATGAATCATGTTCGTGTTTAATTTCTTAACAATTTCAAGTTGTTCGAATTGAGCTCATAATGTGTTTTTTTTTTCTTAACGATTTCATATCGGCTTGACTCGTACTCATGACTTCATGAGTCATGTTGTTTCATGCCATATTCATGTTTTACCAAGTAACTTTAGTTCGTGAGCTCATGCCATATTCAATTTTGTTTGTACAAATTATGTGATGCTTTATGTAATTAAAACTATGGCTATAGCCTGATTATATAATATGTCCAGTTTATGTTAAAAAAGAGTCAGGGATCAACCAAATGCTACCTAGCCATATTAAAAACAAGTTTAATTATCGAAATTGGTTCTTAATTTGGGATTGTGCACAAGCTGCACATGGTGCAGTTGATTCTCTGAAAATTTATACAATTAATACACAACTTACGTTGTAGTTTTTCCATGATACTCTGATTCTATTTTTAATTTATATTAGAGCCTTTATATGGTACTCCCTCCATTCCACAATGATGTTCCTTTTTGGAATCTTTGACTTTTTTAAGAAAGAGAGAATCTTCTAAATTTCTCCTAATCTATAAGAGCAAATATAGTCATGTGGGATCTAGTTTGATTCGTCTTGGAGTAGATTATTAATATCTAACATTTATAATTTTTGCTAGTGTGAGATTAAAAATATTTGCGGTCAAAGATGGGTAAAATTGTGCATCAATTTGCAAAATAGGAACATCATTATGATACGGAGGGAGTAGATATGTGCTTCTGTCTTCCCTAGACGAGTACACCAACAAAACACTTTCTATGAGGGCTTTAATCATAACATGTGAAATCCATACTAATCTATCAATACTATATACTAAAAGACATACCAGGAATGACACATGTCATCTCCTGGTGTGTCCTTAATTATTTTTTTTCTTTTTCTAAAAAAAATAATATTTCAATTAAGGAAACAAATCATTTACAAAAATTGTATTATTTTTTTTTTTTAATTTTTTTTTACATATTCCATATTAACATGTAGTAATTATTATATTTAAAATAAAATATTTATTCACAAATCTTTCTAAAAAAAATGGGCAATTATATACCAAAAATCAAAATTTTAAATAAATCTTACAATAAGAAAAAATATTGCTCAGATTTTTTGCCTACTTTTGTTTTAATTGTGTATTGGAAGCTACAATTAAAATTGCAAATACCAAATTAACATATTTCATACTTTTATTATTTCTCAACTAATTTATGATTATACGGAGTATAGTAATACTTCTCAATCAATACTATATAACTATATATATAACTAAAGATCACCGTCCATGGCACGGGATCTAACCTAGTACTAATATATTTAAATGTGTTTCTAAACATGTTTATGTGTTGTCAAACTATATACGAAGTATATATTACTAGAGATGACTCGAACATCAGTTAATTATAGTTTTATCCTAAAGCTTCTCATCGGTCAATCCTATAACATTTCATAAATCACCTTATGTGGAGTTTTTGTGTATTTTTTCAAGGGAAAGATTCACAGAAAGTATCTCATAACTAACTCTTAGCTTATCAAAATACTTCATATGTAACTCGGAGTAGTATATTAATAATAATAAAAAAAATTATTATTATTACTACCTATGAGACTAATGAAAGGATCAATTGCATTTTGAAGTAATTGAGTGTCTAGCTTTCTGCAAACATGGAAAATTCATTATTCATATGAAATTAGGATTATCTTAAGAAGGTTTTTTGAGCTATAGGATGAACGATTATGGAAGATAAAAGTAATACAAGTAACTATTTATTCATTCTCTGCCATAATTATAGAATCTACTTGACAAGAATATTAGCCATTGATTTGGATATTTTACAAAGTAATTAACGGTGTAGATTGAAAAAGGGTCCAACAAAAAGACAGATATTGAATATTCAATTAAATTGAATGAGGACCATTTGATTCTTTTTTACACGTTTGTTGGTGAAGATATTGGTTTGTATTATTGCCTCTTTGCACGTGTATGGTTGCACATTTTTTGATTGTGATGGCTTGACACATTTCATATGTCTGACAAATTAATCCATCACTGTAGAGGTTTGTAATGGATCGGATAGGCTGTGTCTAGTCCGGTTGTATGCATTTCGGGTTTAAGTCATGCTAAATCATTATCTTATACAGTATGTCCGTACAGATTAGATTTTATAAACAGGTTATTATCATATTAATTTGGTCGGGTTAATTATTGACACTTCTTTACTATTATATAAAATTAATAGTAATAATATACAGATTGAATTCTAATCGGATTATTATCATATTCAATTTGGTCGGGTTAATTTTATTTCTTTCATTGTTGAATTCAAAAAAGAAACGAAAACGCGAATGAGAGGTGTGGAACACGAAAGTAAAAGAAATGTTACAATCATCTATCAATGAATTAGACTAGACAACAAGCACTTAGTGTGATAAATTTGCATGCCAACAAAAAAAATAATAATTGTGTGATGGATTTTCCATAAATATCACTTCGTGTCTCATATAACGATATAAATCATTTATTGCTATTGTCAAAAAAAAAAAAAAAAAAAAGATATAAATCATTTAGAAACATTGTTACCCTATTTAATACAAGTACAATAATTAAAAATAACAATTGTAACTTTGCTTGCATTATGAATTTTTTTAACTACATTTGGTCATTAATCCCCAAATTTAGTGATAAGTGAGTAATACTAAATGAAATAAAATAAGATCGAATTGAATACAATTATAAAATTTAGCTACCACTATATTGTTTACTTCACTGAACTTAAATTATTTTTGTTAAATTGAAATTATTTTTCTTGGAATTAAGCTATGTTTATAAATTTAGTTTTATAGAAAAAATTATTATTATTGAACTTAAGTTATTTAAACAAATTACGACTTATTTTTACCGATTTACAAATCTATTTGTTCTTTATATTTTTAATTTTTATTGATTATACCTTACTTTTATCGAACTTAACTTATTTTTGCTCAATTGAACTTAATTTTTGCTAAAATTAATATATTTATTAATGCAGATTGAGACACATAAAATATTATACTTGTCCTTTATTTTTTCTTCTTTTTCTTTTATTTTTTTTCTTGTCTTGTACGTATTTGATTAGTGAGAGTGAGTAGCTAGAAATCAAAGATATAAAGTAGTAGAACAAAGACACATAACATGGTAGCATTCTCTTTTCTCCCTTTCTTTTTCATAAGCCAACATTAGTATGTAGTAAAATTAGGAAATGCCTTGTAAATAAAGTTTTGGCAAGTCTTCTTATCCACAAACAAATACGTTAACTTGTCAATAATCGGGAAAAGACTTTTTTAAAAAAAGGTTTGATAAAGTAATACCTCCTTCAGTCCTTTGTTCCTATTTTAGGAAAAGTTGAGGTGAGTATTACAGCGTAAGAAATTTATACTGACCATAAAAAACTGATGTCCCATAACTCCATAAGTATAAAAATACTTGTCTTTAAAAGACCGCGCCACCTGTTAATTACAGTAGTATATTTCTCACTTACAATTCCACTTGTTCTTTCTCTTTTCTCATTACTAGGGTGGCTAACGCGCGCAATGCGTGCTATAGCTAGCCATGCTTAAAGAGCTAGGTTTGACTTTATGTCATAACTTTAGTTGTTGACAGCATTGATGCGGAAAAATATGTAAACAAAATGTTTTTATGGGTATAAATATCCGTATACTATTTTTAATATTTTTGACCTTATGTCATAACTTCTTTTTTTTTTTCGTGTCAAAAAAAAAAAAAATTTGTCTTCTCTCAAAATTGTAACATAACGTATCAAAATACTTCTTTCATCCGTCCATCCCATAATAATTGACACATTTGACCTTTTTTCACTAAGTTTGAGTGTTTGACCATAGTTTTTTAGTTTCTTATATGAAAAAACAAATTTTATCATGAAATATGTTGCTAAATAGGTACGGAGTAAAATAGTAAAAAAAATATTATAGTGATCAAATAAAATATACAAGTTATTCTACAAAAAACTGTACACCGCATAGGCTTAAATCTAGTTATAAATTTAAAGTCAAATTAGTGTATTGAAATGTTGTTCAGTTTAAATATGTCAGTTATTCTGAAATAGAAAGGGTACTCTTTTTAAAAGATACTGTGATTTGATATCGGTCTAAAAATGCAAAATATAATCTATTGCATGATTGCCTAATTGGTTTTACAGTAGATATGACGAGAATAACACCAATCTAAATCTTCTAAGGGCACTGGACCTTACCTAATATTAATGGGCCTAGTCATGGATAAACTGGTTATGCAATGTCCAATTTCAGAAAATGGACCATAATAACTCCATGCCACATTGCCACCCCACCACTACCCATATTACATTTCCTTCTAGTCTCTTTCATAAAGCACTATTCCAATTTTCCTTCACAAAAAAAGAAAAAAAAAAGAAAAAAAAAGCACTATTCCAATTTCCAAACACACCCCAAGTGTAAAGTGTTATCTATTAAGCACTATTCATTATTCCAATTTCCACTACAAGCATTATATTCATGGCTAGCAAGTGATAGATTGAGATAATTGAAGAATGGTTTATTTATTAAGTTTGAACTTTTAAACCTTTTAGGCCCTGTTTAATTCGTCATATATTTGCTTATCTGAACTTATCTGATCTATTCTGATATGATTTGATTTGATTTGATCTGGTCTGGTCTGGTCTAATTTGAAATCTGAACTGATTTAATTGTCTAATTTGATCTAACTTTGATCTTAAGTGTACGATAATCTATAAAGAAAAAATATATCAAGTGGGATCTTGTTAGATTTGGAATAATGTGTATTAATGGGTAATTTTCATAATTTTTTCATTACAAAATTAAAGGTATTTAGCGATAAAAAACTGCACATAAAACGATGATTTGTTCAAACTTATTTTTTCTGATCTGATCTGATTTGAACTTATTTTTTCTAAAATAAGCAAAAATAAGGTGAACATTATTAAATTTGCTTGAAAAGCCAATAAACTAGGAGTTATCCCCATTGCGATTGACACCTCCACCTGCAGCTACATTAATGCTTCTCCACGAATCATCAATACTAATTCTCTTATAGCAAGGAGGGGGAGGAATCCAAGCCTCTATCGAAGAAGAGAAGAGGAGGTAGCAACATCCTTTCCTTTTTCCTACAATAATTTGTTAGTAATCTGATAATCATTGGAAAATCACATATAAACTTATATAACAAAGATGTGTTGCTTATAAATTCAATATTCACATTTTTTTTATCATTATTTTCCTTTATTCAATTTGTTTGTACCTAAGTTCTTTTGAATCATAACTAGGCACATGAAATACTGACAAAACAAACATTTTTACAAGTGGTTTCAAATCAATCAAACTTATTTTAATGCTAAACATATGTTGCATGTATACTATACAAATTACACATGTATAAAACAATGTATCTTCAAACAAAACCGTGCAAGAATTATGCATTAATCGCATTTATCTGAAATACAGGCAAGTATTTGTTCATAGTGATAATTTATCATGAAATAAACTAACAAGACGAATACCCAAAGACTTTCCATCTTATTTTTTTTAAGCAAATAATGCTGATATAACATTCCTATAAATGATTAAGCCATAACTTTATCCCAAAATTCACATATTTTGCATTACTATGTAAACACATGACAAGTGATCCTTTTACATCTATAACTAAAAGTGTGGAAGTTCCACAACAAGCAAGTACACAAAGAAATTAAAGTAAACACATTTATTATGTAATATAGATTTGACAATTATCAATAATGAAATCACTTTTCTATTATTAAGGCTATTTATTATGATATATAGTTCAGTTCAAAGGTCTTAAGACACATCAATTTGGCAATTATTAGTCTCCTTTACAATAAGCTATCTCAATGCTACAATAGGAACGACATGATATATATCACCCTTCTAGATCTATTCTATAACTATAACCTTGATATATTTAATAAACTATATCTTTTATATATAAAAAAAACTAGAGAAAGTTAAGATAGATATAGTGATGAAGCTAGCCGATTTTTATAAGGGGATCATATCAATAAATTTTAGCTTTTAAGGTTACCAACATTAATAATTGAGGTTACTTATATTAATAAATAATGATTAATTTATATATAAATGTGGTCACACAGTCATATTATGTGTAATGTGATATTGTAAAATATGTTAAGTATATATTGCAGAAATATTGCACATATACACGTATTATATTATGTGTACTTTAATTTGTAAAATATTTTAAATTTGCATATTGTCAAGCATTTAAATTTAATCCAGAAAATGTAATAGGCATGGTCGCATGGAAGGGTTTTTGGAAAGAATTTCATGCAATCGTTTATATCAAACAATACACAAGAGATTGACGAATATTATACTTTTATAACATAGGACTCTAGTTATCTTTGGTTACCAAGCCACATCATACAAGTATCAACTGCCATATTAGGGCTCTAGGTAATACTCAACATTGAATTTTACAAGCATTCCCATAGGTTAACATGTTTCGACTTTTCGCAATCAATGATGATTACCAGAGGCCTTTACGTTACATTGGATGCAATTTTAAATTTGCCAAATGGTTGGATGGAGGTCTCTACAACTAGGCATATAAAGAATGTTGGGTCCACACTTTCAATGACGTAAGACTACTACAAAGTATCATCACTACAAGCATTTCAACAGTTAGCTTGCAAACTAAACAATTTTGTTTTTTTTTTTATTGTTCAGTTTTTGGGATGTCATAGTAAGTATATTCATTGTCTTTTTGTAACCGAAACATCTAACATCAAAGATTTAGAAGTAGCTAGTAATTAAGGTCAAGATTAGGCATTGGTTGAGCTAGAGACATTGTGGAACCAAGGAGAGGCTAGTGTGGGCCATGGCGACATGGCCTCCCTCTTGGTTTTGGCCGGTTATGTATTAAATATTACAATAGTTTATGTTAGATGTATAATGTTGAGTTGGTATACATTAGAGTATGAGATTGATATTGGAGGTCTCATGTTCAAAGCTTATTCCTTACATTTACATTTTTGTAGATTATTATTACATTTTTAATAATACTTGGTCTCATTATATTTTCACATTTCAACATTATATTTGTGTACAAGATACAAGGACGTATTCCATATATTAAGTTTGGCCTTAATAAAAAAAACTCTTGGTTCCGCCTCTAGCTAGAGACACATATGACTAGATAAGAAAAAAAAAATTAATAAGAACTAAGTTAATCCGCCACCAAATAAAAATAGTTAAATTATCTTGGCATCGTTGCTAAGGACACGGCTAGATTCCATTAGTTTTAATTTGATTATTTGAAATGTTTCCATCATCTCATTGGAACTTTTAGTTCAATTAAGACATTATCATTGCTTCCGATCCTGTTCTTTTTGTTTATGCCCAGGTTAAAACGAATAAGTGATTTTGTCCCTATACGGATCCCAACTTGAGCAAGACCCTTAGGCAACAAACTCAAACAGCAAGGGAAATAGAAAACTGAAAAAGACTCAATAGCAAAATCCACATCAAGGTTCCAAGAAGAGTCCTACGACACATTCTAACGTACAACAAGAGATAACTAACATAGGTCTCTTAATTCTTTTAAGATACCGTCCCAATATGGTATTCCAACAGGGCTCAAAATGCCAAAAATCCTTGCAGGGAACTTTGAGATCAAATCCAAACTACTCTATATGGTTCAACAAAATCAATTAAGCGATCATCCTACTAACGAGTTAATCAATCACTTCCAACGATTTCAACAATTATGCTCCACTGTTCATCATAAAGGAGTTACTAAAGATCAGTCGAAAGTAATGTTGTTCAAATTTTCACTTTGTGATAATGCTCGAAAGTGATTGAATATCGTCGAAGAGATGGAGTGGAGTAAGATTTCTCAAACATTCCTTAAAGAGTACTTTCCTCCCAAAACACTGAAACGATTTGCCAACTTTTGCTCAAAAACAAGGGGAATCTCTTAGGGAAGCTTGGGATAGATTCATGGATCCCAACTTTGAAAAGTGGAATCCTATTCATATCTTCAATAACAGACTAAGACCACATGTATCGTTGACTCGCTATGAATGAAGGAGGGTCCGCTAATCATATTTTTACACATTTCTAATCCAGATAATAAATAAAATTGAAGGAGTAGTGTCCTACACTCCTATGGCCAAGTGTACTGTATTATTCAATTATCTGGTTTAGTTAATTGCAGAGTAAATTATTCAGTGTAGTCAAGTAATCGGAATGTCAAGAGGCCACCTCCGATCCATGAGAATAATATAATTAATCTCATAGCTTATTCTTGGTTGAGCCTATTAGAGCACACCCTAATTTAAGCACAAAATCAAACCATGAGACGGATTGGGCCAAAGGCCCTAAACGTCGAATTAATATAGATTAGATCACAATGTTGGATGTTGGGCTTAGACATGTCAAGTTACGTTCAAGCATACATCGCCAATTAGATCAAATGGGTCGTAAAAGATAAATCAAGCCAAGCAACAACGAAAAAGGCCTAGTGCACTCAGGTGTGGCCATAAGGCCATGTCAATGCTAAGGGAGCTAAGGCTGAGACTCGCTGCTAGGCCACAAGCTCGCAAGGGCAACATCTACGTCAGCAGTGCGTTGGTTTCCCTTTTAAGTCCATTGTAAGTCCTTCAAAACCAAATTAATTATTCAAAACCAATGATCGTTAATAAGTCCAAGACAATAAAATTTAACTCAAATATGTTTTATGTGACTTGTCTAGCTTAATAGAGAAGTAGATTGATAAGAAATGGCGAAAAGGGAAATTTACATACAATTTCAGCACAAATATGTGAACCGGGCAAGATGTAAAGTTGTAAGCCTCTTAGAGCATATCCATTGGTTTCCCTTTTGTAGTGGGCATGAGGAGAGAGAAGATTCATCAATTTTGGAGAGAGAAATGTCATGATCAGGTCATGGCCATGACCTTTGGCAAAAGATGGGCAAAGAATTAGAGTCCGGCAGTCCGCTACTTGTCCTGCTATAATTGGCTGATAGTATCTATTTTTTATATTCTTTTTAGTCACTTAGTAAAAGTAAAATTAAGAATTATTTATGACTATGGCAAGTAGTGGGCAACCAATGAGAGTATATGGGATGAGAATTGGGCATAAATGAGATGGAAGAGAGGGATATGTATTAAATATTTGATGACCATTGACCACCATTGGCTTGGGCAACCAATGGCTTTACTCTTTTTATATATGGCAATAGTGACATGATCATTCCCATATACTAATAGCTTAACCATCCTCGTGTAATCCGTGGTTTATACACACACGGATATGATCATTCCCATATACTAATGGCTTTACTCTTTTTATACGAATATGATACAATCTCCATACACTACAAGGAGTGACACCCATTTCAGCAACATCATTGTCATCAACTCTAGTGCACATAGCAGCTTTTGTCCATCTCTTGCAAATGTATCTCTTCGGTATGTAAGTAATGTTGTTTAAGTGTAAGACACGAAGTGAGTGCTTGCACAACAAACCTACCTCACCAAAATATTTGCAAGTACACTCAACTGTAACTGTTGATTCATCAAATGCAACAGTATGCATGATCAAATCCTTTTTAGGATGCCCAACATGATATTCATAAAGTGGAGGTTGAAATCCTATTAACTTGGCTGTGCAAGGAACACCATTGACAAAATTGTCTTCAAAATGTAAATAGATTTGAATAGTATAAATCTTCCTTGCATGCTCCAACAATCCAATATCTGCCCAAACTAAATGACGATTTCCAGTCATACTATCATAATCATTACTACCTTCTCTACTCCTCCACTCATCAACAACCTCAATAAAAGTAGTGTAGAAATCACATAGACCATGAGTGGCATGTAGTCGACGGGAAACTGATTTGTTAGTAGTTTCACTCCTCTGAGATGACATAACACCGCCACTAAAATAATCTTTGGAATATGCAGGACACCACATCTCTTTGATATTATACAGATTTTGCAGCCATTTATTATCTGTGCATTTGTACGTTTTCTGCATGCTGTAAAATAAAAGAACATCATACTAAGTGAAAAGAATGTCAAATATAATAGAAAAGAACATCTGTCTACTTAATTCCAGCACATTTTCATTTCAGAAGAACATCAAATATATGATAGAAGAACATTAAACGAACAACACAAGGAACATTATTTTAAGTAAAAAGAATGTCACATGTAATAAAAAAGAACATCTCTCTATATTAATCCAGCATATTGGGTGTACTTGAGAAGTACATCAAATAAGGTACAAAAGAACATAAACATGAAAATAAAGAACATCGTCTAGCAATTTAAAGAACATTGAATCAGTAAAATATTTAAATAACATAAATTTAAAATTATTAATTCATAGCGTTACCTTGACCAATAGTGCTCGAATTCTTGAATAGTATCAGTATACTTCAAAACAATATCAAACAAATCATTAAAACCTTCCTTTGCTCTAAGTCCTTTGATATTTTTCTTTGCATTCTCCCCAATATGCCACGTACATAGTCGATGTATGGAATTTGGGAAGACAACCTTAATTGCTTTGGCCATTGCTTGAGCTTGGTCAGTCATTATTGTCACAGGATGTTTGCCACCCATGGATTTCAAAAAAGTATTGAACAGCCACTCAAAAGATTCCCATTTTTCATTGATCAAGAAGCCAATACCAAACATAACATTATTGTTATGATGATTCATACCAACAAAAGGTCCATAAATCATACCATATTTGTTTGTACGGTACGTTGTATCATGGACTAATAAATCACCAAAAGCATCATAATCTACCTTCATTCTATTATCACGAAAGAAGAAAGATTGCAAATGACCTTTTTCATCAACATCAAAGTCATAAAAAAAGTCATACTCACTAGATTTCCTCTCCTTAAAATAGCTAAGCAAGCGCTTTGCATCACAACCATCAAACTTCATTTTCTTATGTTGGGATAAAGCACCATACGCATCCCTACAAAGAAATGAAAGATTTGCCTCTCCACCAGCTTGATGTTTTAAAACACGCACTGCATCAGCAACAGGTATACTACTCTCAGTCAAGCTACTCATCATCACAACTTGTTCATTAGTAACCTGTGTACATACAAAAAAACACATTGTTTCAAAAAAGAGAACATCATGTATTTGTTAAAAAACATATATTGCGCATTTAAGAACATGATATAAAATAATTTTAAAATTGTACCATTACCTTCCTATGAGACCTAATCAAATGTCTCTTTGAAACAGGAACCCTACTATGATTATAAACCATAGTGTGATTGACCACGACATACAAACCAGACACCTTATCAATATCAAACTGTATATGAGCCTTGCAACCTGTGCGAAAATTCCTCTTTTGGTAAACTTTTGGTTGTTCACCATGCTTCTTCTCTTGCTTAAAGCCAGCAAAAGAACACACCAAAAAGCGTTGCCTAGGTGTCCTATCTTTGTCATCTCTACGATTCAACCTATCTTTACGTATACCAAAACCATGTTTAAATGCATAACTATTATACAAATCATAAGCCTCTGCATCAGACTTAACTTTTCTATCAAATAATTCTGATTTAGTTGCCTCGGTAAAACCTGAAATAGGATATCAAAATACATATATATTAAGCTGATGTTCTTACATAATAACATGATGTTCTTTTAAAGGTATAAAATGTTATTTAATATATTTGTAATGTTCTTTATTAAATGCACATTGATAACGGCACATTAATTACAGATAATACAAAACAGAGTACAACAAAAGTACATGACTCTTTCAGAAGAGTACATTCCATTACAATAAAAGTATACAAAGAGTACTACAAAGTACATATATAATTAACAATTGCACATGCACTAATAAATAAAATCAACATTGATTTCACCAAAGATTACATATAATAACAAATAAAAAAAGAACATATGTAAATAATAAAAGAACTTCATCTTCAACCTCATGAAAATCACTGTGAAATTAAAAATATAATGTAATTCGATGATAAAATTAAAATTATTAGCAATAACTAAATCTAATAATCAAAATTAATGATTAACAAATGAAAAATATAATCAATTAAACAATTCACCTTCATTGAGGTTTACGATACCCTCGACTTCACCTTCATCGTTGATATCATAATCATTTGCATCATCGACAAATCTAGCATTAGAATCATGGCGAAATTCAGATTGATAAACCATTATTAACTTCTTCTACAATGAATTCAAATGATTGATCCTCACACAATTTTCTCTGTAATTCTCTCTCTGTAATTTTCTCTCACTAAAAAGTTTGAAATCACTATGATTTTCTCTCTCTAAATCTTTTTTGAAAATATCAGTTAACAAAAATTACCAAAAACTGAAAGCTATAAAATCGGCAACAATTTATCAAAATCCACGTGATATTAAACTGTCTCCTTTTTTTTTTTTTTAAATTCATGTAATTAGAAATTAATGGAATTAATCCTGCCAACTCAGCAGGTGTACCATGAGCATGGTACACCCTTGTGTACTATCAAACTTTCAATCCTCGTGCAGGTAGATTGATCTTTATAACACACATATCTTGATATGAGAGAAGTTCCACGACAGGAATTAAGATTGCCCAAGGAGAACTAGCAAAAGTCAATTATTGGCGAGAATGAGCCATAAACGGCCACCTTAAGAACGAGGGCGATGTGTACTCAGTGTGGTTGTCTAAGGTAGTGATCGTTGTTAGGTAGAGAATAGATGGGGCAAACACATTAATAACTTGACTATCAAATGTCAGACTTGAGTCTGAAGTCTCAACACTACCACCACCACAACAATAACCAACTGTAATATAGGACCAATGGAAGAAAGGTGAAAAGTTAGAAAACTAAAAGCAGACAGAATGCGGAAGCACCTCATCCTGATAAAGGAAGGCAACAATAGTATATCGCCGTGGGCAGGGGGCGAGGTTATTATCTCTCATCATAGAATAGCTATAAACATCCTTCCTTATGAATTCCATCCTACATACGCCTAAGTGTAATTTTACATCCTCTACATCTTTAATATTCTTCCCGTGCGTTTCTCTCCACGTGATCATATATGAAGCATTGTAATATAAAAGGGTGTAATTACAATTGTATGTGACATTGTAAGAGTATGTATATATGTAATTGGACCTGTTAAAAACAATCTGTATACATACATCTCAGATTTAAACATGGCCTCAACCATATACATACATTTTGTACAAATTAAATTATCAAAATTGGCAATTTAATCCATTTTACACACCAATCCACTAAAACATTGTTAAAAAAACCCAACCACAATAAAATTAAAGGAGAAAGACCAAACCAACTAAACTTCAGGAATGCTCTTCAACCAAGGCTTTCAAGACTTGTGATGCATCTCAATTGAACCCCAAATTTCATCAACACTTCCAATGTTTGTTCAATACACAACCCTTTATCTTCCCCAGCCATTCTACATATTGCTTCTTTGCACGTGGAGTGCATTTTGTGTATCAATTAGTAATTTTCAAGCCTGGAAAAAGAGTTACGTAGTTGTTTCTGAAAGAAAAGTGGTGAAAAGTGACACTGCTTCCTGCAGATGACAAGAACGGAGATCTTCAGGGATTGGGGCAACAGCTATGGTGTCAAAGCAGCTCAACTGAGTCTCACGTGTTGAATCTTCTCCACTATCAGACACTAGTAAACTGCATATCTCCTCTGACATCTTTGAATAGGCCACCCTAAAAAAATAAAAAATAAAAAATAAAAAATAAAAAATAAATAATAAAAAAATCATTGAACATTAAATTTTTGTCCTAGCATGATAAAAGGACACTAATGAAAACAAAATACGGAGTATCATTTTTTTTCCCTTGCAGTAGTTCAATGCATGTCATGTAATATTAACAACTAACCAAAGAAGATAAACAATTATTACAACAGTAAAAAATTAAAAGATCCAGAGAATAACAAATCAGCCAACACAAAAAAATGCATACTTTGCATCTGTAGGTAGTTTGCTTTCCAGTACTTCTAGAGACTTGTTCAGGCAATCAAAAAACTCCCTACAAGCTGCTTCTTTACTCTCAAGAGAATCCTATAAGATATAGTACACATTTAAGCACATGCTGCGCAGCAGTCTATATGATATCGTTTCTGATACATAGAAGAAATAGTTTGTGGGAAAGCTGCTAATTATGAAAATGAACTTTTACAGGTTCAAGATACGAAATAACCACAACAAGTTAAGCTGAATACAATCCAAGTTTCCACAAAGAATCATAATGTAGGAGAATATACTTACCAATTTGTTTATATCATCATCAGCACCCTGCAGAGAGCTTCTTAATAGATAAAATGAGATATAAATTCCAGCTCCCAAGTCCCAGTCTTCAATCTCTGACTTGTGATCCTCCATTGAAGTTGCCAATCTCCATATTTCAGAGTTTTTGGCTGCATTTAAGTAAAGCCACTATAACCATTAGCTCTAACAATGCCTAGACAACTATACCAAGTTGTGAATCAGTCCACAAGTTCAGTTTTGGAACAATTAGTAAAAGCGACGCAATACGTAGGAAAGACTTCCAAGAAGTCTATAAAGCAAATTGCACATGGTTATGCAAATTCAAATATTTATAATAAGAGACGCAATGTGATAATGTAATCATGCAACGAAGTGATAAGAATCATAAGATCAATAGAGTCTAACTTCAAATATCAAAAGTTAAAGTGGAGATATAAGGTGGCACACTCGCAGTTACAAGCTGAAACCCGAAAAGCAAAACTTGCATGATCTTATTAGCTTAGGACTTATTATCCTTTCTGCAAATCTAATACTTCCTCCGTTCATAAAGAATTGCACCATATTCCTAAAACAGATACATCAAATAGTAGCACCATTTCCCTATTTAGTAAATATATTTATAAGAAAATTACCATTATACCCCTCAGTTAAAAGTTACTACTCTGCTTTTCACATCTTTACTTTCGCCTACTCTTTCTCCTCACCCTCTCCCCTCATTGTTTATCTGGTAATCTCCATTGTCATAACCAATAACAGTGACCAAGTCCACCTGCACCACCACCACTATTACCATCTTCTCTAATGGGCCACCACCATATTCAAGATCTAAAGGTAATATGTCAGCCGTGTCAGTAGAATATATGATAATTTAATTACCTAAAGTATAGCCAGTACAGAATCAGTTCAAAGCCCAGTCTTTTTTCGGAGGAATCCTACCTCCATGTGTTGTTCCGCACTTTGTAGTTCAAGAAACTTTGACAAAATTACAATTGATAAGGGCGCATTTAGTTCACAAAGTGGTATGGGTTCGAAATTAGGAATGAATTATAGGGTTGGAACGTAATTCTTAATACCTAGTGTTTGGTTGTTATTTGAGAATGGAATTTTCCTTTTTATTTGATACCTAGAGGTGTGGTATGAGCCATACCCACCTCCCCCCTTGGTTTTCTCATACCGTGGGTCGGTCTAAAAGATATTTTAGAGGCTCATAAAGGTCCATTTACAGGCCAGGGGCATTTGAGGTATGGATTTAGAAATTAGATTTATTTTTTTTCTTAAAATCATTCCAAGCCCATACCTCATACTTAAAACCTGCTAACTTAACACCCACTAAGCTCTACTATTACTAATAATCCACCAGGTTGACCAGGTATTCACAATCCCCCACCCACTTATATGTTAAATTTCACACACGGGAAAAGAAAAGAAAAAAAGTAGGGTAAAAAAAATAGAGAAAAGAAAAGAAAAGTGCAAGGTGTAAGTGCAAGGTGTAACCCCATACCATTAACAATAGGTCCAAAAAGACAAGGTATATAAAATAGATTATTTTTGTCACTTTTACCAGGAAGATGACACAAAGAATGAGCATTTAAAATAAATCACAACGTGCCTATATTTCTTTCTTGCTTCATACACATTCTAACCCTATTGCTGCACATATAGTGCCTTCAATATATAGCAAAAATTGGATATATTCAGCATAGTCAAGATATAATAACAGCAATCGATGCATGATTTAGTCATGCAATCCTAAATTAACACCTTCAGAAAAAAAATGTGTTAAATGCTTATTAAAGGGTTTATACATCATTACCCTTTATTAATAGGTATTTACTCCTAGTTGACGTGATTTATCCATAGGATCAACTCAGACCAATTTCTTGGAGAACTTGAGTTAATGGTAGTTTAATCAAATATAACATCTAACTACTTAAGAGGAAAGGACAATAGAGATCCACAAGGTCTTGTTATAAAATGTTGTTTCAATTTATCAGTCCTTTAGAAGAGAGAGCCCAAGTTAAGATGTCAGTTCAGATTTGCTCCAGACATATTACAAGGAGGTGAGGGCAATGAGGCCCTGAAAGACTATAAATTGTATCAGATTTACAGTCAAAACATCTGACTCCCAATCTGGGAGACAGTGCATGAAGGATTTGGAATTTGGTAACACGTGTAGGAACTAGTATAAATTAGGTTATATAAAGGTTAGATATTAAGAGACTATTCAGCACTGACTTGTTGATACAGATGAGATCATGAGACACATTATAAAACCTTTAAACAAAAGATCTGAAAAAGAGGAGGACAAGACGAAAGATAGATAAAATGAGTAAAACTATTATAATGTTCATCATATAGGAATTAAGGAACAAGAGATTACTCGGGGATTGCTGATATACTTCATATATAAAAGGCAGAGAGGAAACTTGGCAAAGATCTATAAACAAAGCAACTGAAGCAGCACAGGACTAGTCAAGGAATGATTTGGAAGACTTGATGTAACTACTAGTAATTTAGTAAATACTGATAGAGAGAAGAAATGTGTCAAATAGCAACTTGAGGTAGTTCTATAAGGCTGTGAATAAAAGGAGACAGTTAACATGATACAGAAATACAGGATTTAATATGAAGATCATCAACTTTGATTTCTCATTCCCTTTCCTCCACTTAAATTTGAATCTACCAAAACACGCAAATGTCAGAACCCAATGTTACAACCTCTTAGACATGCTTTAGTTTCCAAACACCGCATAATGTGAAATGTCCCAATAATACCAGCCAGTGCTTTGAAATTTCATGCTAGGAAAAATTCCCATAGAAGATTGTTTTGAAACCCACGGTAAATCTCAAACGCACTTCTAATAAAAAGGACAAAAAAAATTATGAAAGAATGCAAAGCTAAGCGATAGAGGGGAGGAGCTGTCAAATTACTTCTAGGCCCTAAGCATGGTAAAAAAATCTCACTACTCGGCCAAAATCTCACGAGTGCAAAAGAAACATGACGGAGTATGATTGTAACAGCTATGCAATATGGAGTATAACAGTAAATTTATTTTCATATTATAATCTAGTGAAGTTTCATCTATCAGCCCAATACACTAGCAACAGTGAGAGTGGTGAGCCAGGATACTGATACGACCTTAAGACAGTTATTGCTCATGCAAAAGTTAATGAGATCTAAGTCTCACACAGCTAAAACACAGCAGCTTACCAAGAATATATGAATAACAGCAGCCTCGGTGACTATTACAAACAAAGATGATATTAACACTTTAACAGCAATGCTAACATCATTAGTAAATCAGCAAGAACACATGCATAACTATACCAAGCACACACCTGATTGAGGACTAAATATATTACCTGACAAAAATAAAGAATGGACAACTGATGTAATAAAAATTGAATGAGCTTTCTGCCACTTTGAGCTTTGAATGTAGTGCTCCAGAGCATTTGACATATCACCGTAATATTGAAAATACACAGCCTATAATAGATACAAAACATAAACACTCAGAGAAGGAAAAATAGAGCAACATAGAAAGGAGTTGCTTTTAAAACAATGATTGAAGGTATATAAGGTTGAAAAAAAACACATACGTATTTTAGAATAAGAGGATAGTAATATTAGTCAAACACCTCAAACCATATCATAAAGCATGTAAGGTGCAAGAATACATCTAATCAAATCACCGCTTTTGCAAAAATGCTAATTAAAACCCTTTTCCTTTGTCCAACCAAACAAAATGGGTAATAAAGATGGTGTTCAAAAGTGGCATATAATATTGGCATTAGTACTTTAACTGACAAGTACTAGTATTGTATTGTAGCAAATTAATATTACACGCGATGTGGAATAACAACAGTCAGTTAAATGGACATAAAATGTGGAGTAGAGGAATAAAAAAATGTACCATAGCCTCGTGCAACCACTGTGATGGAATACCCAGCTCCTCAATAAATTTGCGCTGCTCCTCTTGCGAACTCCAGGTATCACAATATTGGAACAAGATTTCCCGAATAACTGTAGAGTGGAGATAGGGAAAATCTTCACAATAAGGCATGTGGAGGACAACATAGATGGCCCAATGGCAATTCCCTAGACAAAGAAGTTGGGAAACATATGCCATGTCAAGAATATGGAGATCACTAGAACTAAAGGCACCAATTGCTTCAAGAATTCCACGCTGATGCCAGATCATATGGTAGTCAAGTGGATCATTGGTTGATGCAAAAGCACTGAACATGGATTTCAGGCCATCAAATTTACCATCTTCACAGGCATGAAGCAGCATCAGATAATAAGCAAGATCATACCGTCCCTCTGGGGCAACGTTAACAGTCTCCTCAACTGGTCCCTCATCAATATAAACTGGAACAGGATATGGAGCCTTTCCTTTAATAAGAAGATGTTGGTAAGTGTGAAAAACAGCAGGTAAGGCAGTGCCTGGTGGTAACTCATACCACATCAACAAACCCAAGAACCTTTTCCAGTCAATGCTTTTTCCAGCCAAAGCATTGTGAATATTACCTGAAAGCAATTCAAAAAGCTGTATCCTGTCCTTCTCAATAAAGTTAAAGTCCATACCATTAATTCTCCACACCTCCAACTGTTGAGCTATATCAGAACGATTCACCATAGACCCACCAGCCTCTCCAAGTAAACAGGCTAGCCTCACATCCCCCCTAGAAGCAGCCAATTCAACAGCTGCATCCAACTGTCGCCCAGTCAGGAAAAGAAATATCTGTTCCAAATCATCCGACTCACTCAAAGAGCCCAAATCTTCTTGCACCCGGTGGTACACACTCTCTTGCAACCAATAACTAAACTCTGCCCTTCGCATCAAAGGGAGTGCTTCAGGGTCAATACCTGAGCGACTGGCTTTTCCATCCAGCATCATCTCTTCCTCAGGGTCATCTACTCCAAACACAGTCTGCTCACTGGTCTCCTTTTCAGAAAAAAGGACCTTAATCAGCTCCCATACAATCACTTGGTGCATCATTGACATACGAACAGATGGCAACGTGCCAGAAACCTCAAGTTGCTTCTCAACTACTTCTATATAGCGCCGACATATGGCTGAGAGAGCTAGACGATCACATACAACCTTTTGGAGGCTTAATTTGAAGGATCCAACTTCAACTTCAAGTATTCTATGATCCAAAGACTTGTGTAGCTCCAATGGAGATTTAAAAAGTGAATCAACAGCATCCTTTTTCACTTCATTAGTTTCATCTCTAGTGACCCTATCTATTGCAACCTTTTCAAGAGTAATTACAGAAGATAATACTCCTTGGCCGCCATTACTGCTGATAGGCACACCACTATGAACAAGGAAACCATTAGGTCCCCATCCAACACGAAATGATCGACCCATAAACAATCCTGCATCAACTATATTTCGTGAATGATAACCAGATACAGGTGTCTCCTTCTTATACTCCAGATTAAAGCCTTCCGGTTTAATTACCCTCATAGGTGATCCTTTATGTTGTTGTGCTAGTACAAGTGTCCCAGGAGCATTCACATCAAAACTGTTTGACTTGTACTCAAGCAAAGGTACTGGAGTCTTCCTAGGAGGGGGAGGACTCGGTTTATAATTAACCTTAAACCCTGAATTATATAAAGGAAACTTTTCTCCATAAGTTGCTTGTTTTTCGCGAGAAGGGATGTCATCATAACTATCATCCTCATCACCTTCACCGGAAAACATCAACATTCTCATCTCCTTCATTCGAGCGGGATCAAGTCCAAGATGAGCTGGAAGTGAGTGAGAAAGTTCAGCACTATTCTCACCCATATCAAACCCATCACTACCAAAACCATCATCCTCACCTACACCAACATCATCATTCATCCTAACAGAATCCTCACCTAAGTCCACATCCGCGTCATCCATCACAATGTCATCCTCATCATCCAAACTCAACCCAAATCGACTAAAATGCCGAACCGAAAACTTCCACTCCCCATTCGTCGGTTCATATGAAATAAACTCCGCTCCCTGCCTATCAGCACTAGCTCTCAACCTATCAACAACCCTACAAAACCTAAAACGATCGAAACCCGGCATTCCAAACTTCAAAAACAATGTAACAACAGCAGGCTTATTCAACCCTTCCCCAACAGGAGGCTTACTACTCTCATCTTCATAAACAACAACTTCATTCCTATTAAACTTAACAATCTCAACTAAATCCAACCCTCTAACATCAGTCTCCCCCAAAAACTTAACACTCCCAAACCCCACCCTCCCAACAACAAAATCCCTAATTTTTCTACAATACCCAGGATTAATCCCCTCAAATTCAGCTAATTCCTTCAATGAAGGTTCAGTATAATAATCCGAAGATCGCAAAATTGGGAGGAAATACCCATCATATTGAACCCAATTTGTCTTTCTTTTCTTACATGGTGATGAAATTTGCAATGAAGAAGAATCATCAAAAGAGAAGATTGTTGGGGGAAAAGGGTCACGAAAAACACTACATTCCATAACTAGAAGAGGAGAGAGAAAAGGAAGTTAACCTTGCTTGCTGTCGCCGTCGTATGCGGAGGTTTCCGGTGTTCAATGGTGGTCGGAGGAGAGAGAAAAGTAGGGCTTTGAGACGAGAGTGCGGTGTGTTGAGCGAAGTAGAGTGAGGTTTTAGGAGAGAGAGTGAGAGGGCTAGGCGGTACTTTTGCTACTCTCGATTCTCGAACTTGATTTTTCGGAGCCCGCCTTCTCTAGTTTATGCTCTTTCAGTCTTTCTAGACTCGTATTCCGTCCGTTTTGTAATAATCTACCTCTACATTGTCAAATTTGGCACACGAAGTTTTTCAACTTTCGAAAAAGTTTAAGAGAAATCTCTAATGTCCATCTCAAATTTCCTCTTTGTTTGGGACAAATCTTAGAAAAGGGTTTCTAGAAATTTGTTAAAGGTTTTATGGGGTTTTAATAATCTAATTTGCCAAAAGAAATAAACACAACCTCCAAATGAATTAGTTAAGAGCAATAAAACAATAGAACTATAATATTAATTATAAATCAAAGAACAAAGATCAAGATAAAAGAGGCATTTCTGAGTAAGGACGAACTGATGTCAGTAAGGACGAACTGGTGTCAGTAAGGACGACATAAATCAGAGATTTAAGTATAAAAGTGTAGTAAATTATATTAGATAATGTATAAATGTGTGAATGAATTATATTACATTGAACTTCCTATTTATAATGATTTATAAGTCTAATAAAGGTAAGGATCCTCGCTATTATGGTAATGTTGACAATATTAATTGACATCTTCATATCTTAGGAAATGTTGACTTGGTGATTGATATCTCCTTGATTCGCTCCTTTAATCATGGGACTTGGTTGTGCTTGTCGCCCAAGCATTCATTTCATGTCTTCAAATGGTTCGAACTTTGAAGGGAAGCTGCCTCACTCAAAAAGGATCAGTAAGGCAATTGACTTACTCAGAAAGGTGCACCTGAGTCCGTACTGTCCGTACTCAGCAGGGACCACTGCGCGGATAATATTCCATCAATCAAGTTATTCATATCCCGATTTAGCTTTATTTGATTGATTCCATAGTCTTCATAAGATCTTTGATTAATTATTGACTTCTTAATTGGACTAATTAAATCCTTGATTATTATTCTTTAATATCTTTGACCATGTATGCTTCCTCGTTTCTTATTGAGTGTAATTGATTCTTTTATTATTATCCTTTTCCTAATTTGTAGCTTGCTTGGAATCCACTCCCAACACTCTTGAAATGGTCGAATTTTTCGAATAATTTCTCAAATAGAGCGTTTTGGGGAATGGGTGTGAATATGAGGGGAGAGAATTCAGCAACAAAGCAAAAGAATAGGAAATGTCATGGTATTGGGTCTGCTTTAGGGAAGACCGCTTGGCATGGTGGGGTTGGGGTGTCGGGGTGGGGGTCTTTGGCGAGGGGCAGTTGGCGCCGGCAAGGAAGCTTGGGGGCGAGGGCCGATGGGGAGGGCACTGGCAATGGGTTGGAGTACTTTTAGATTATTTAATTCTTAAAACAAATAACAATAGTCAAACATTTTATACAAAAAAATGTAAAATCTTATTAATGTCACGAGTAACTTAATATAATAATTTATGATTACCAAAGATAAGAACTTTTTTTTACCAATTTACCAAAGATAACAATAAAAGTTGAGTGTTACTAAAGACAATTTTCTTAAAATTTATTAGTTTAAAAAATCTTTCTCAAAATTTATTAAATTAAAGTAAAGATAAATACTAAACTACTGAAAGACAGACTATTAAAAACACTCAAAACTCACGATATTACACAAACGAATTACGGCTTGTGAATCTAGGTGTATTGTTTTGAAAGTTAGAGAGGAATGTCATGCGAGCACAATAAATTTTTTAAACAAGTAGTTATTGCAGGTTTGTAACAAATCTCCAAACCTGCTTCATGAGGAGTGTCATGTTTATAGTGGAGACAACTAACCCCCAAACCGCCCATTCCTCGAGAAAGAAGCATAGTTTTCCATCAACCCAATGCGTGCATTCCTTTGCTATCAGAATGTGCCCGGAAGAAGCGCATAACTAAGGAGTCTGTTACTAATTCTGGTAGCTCAAAACATGAAATAACCTTATAAGCTAAGGTTACAAGTATAGAGCATTAGACCTAATAAACATTAACTTTTTTCAGACTGTGAAAGTTTGATAGAATTAAAACAATTAATTCCACCGGTATTTTTGTTTATGATAAACTTAAAGTGATCCTTCTCTTTCCATAAGAAGTCAATTGGAGTACCAAGATGGTGGTGAAACACATAACATTATTGCTTCATTCGAAAGATGGATTTGAATTCTTCTTCAAAGCGTGTACTTGTATTCGCCCTAAGCTTAATTAGAGTTTTGGACATGTTAAGCTCCTCTCCATAAATATTAGTAAAACGATGGTTGATATGAACAATCTAAAGTTGATTTTGTTCAAAATAAAATTGAAGCATCATCCACAAAGAAAAGATGTGAAATAGTTGGATTTGTTCTTGAAAGATTGACTCCTATAATATATGTAAATCTTGACCCAGATGTAGCATGTGGGAGAAAATATTCATATGGAAAAGAAAAGGTATAAAGAAAGCGGATAACCTTGTCGCAAAACCGTAGAATGCGTGGTTTAAAGGAATCTGAAGTAGTGCTATTGATGAGTGTGTTATGGGTAATCGTATAGATACATTGTTGAATCATTTCTAACCATTGATCTAGACAGGCGTAAGCTTTTAGACCTTAGTAAGAAATTATAGTAGTGGATCCTATCATAAGCCTTATTCATATTTATTTTGATCGATGATAGCTAGTTATTACCTCTACTTTTGATGGTTTATTTTCACGATCAATTCATGGCTTAATAAAAATGTTGTTAGCCATAACTCTTCCTCGTACAATGGCACATTGTAAGTCTGAGATAAGACAAAAAGATATTGACGGAGTCTGGCTAGCAAGTATTTAGAAGCACATTTGTAAATCGTGTTACAAAGGCTAATAGGACGAAGATGTCCCACCTCATTTTGGAGCAACAATATTTGGAATCATTACTTGTAAAGATAGTTCCATTATTTCAAAATAAAATCTGTTTGAAAGAAACTTTAGATAACCGAAATAACATAATCCCCAACGATGTCCATGTTTATTTTAAAGAATTCCGTTGTAAACCGATATGGACCCGTAACTTAACAATTCGCTAAGTCAAACATAACATTACATATTTCATAACTAGAAAAAGATCGATCCATATTATTAAGCTGAGAGGAAGTTATCTAAGGAAAATGTAGTTTTTCTAATCGTTGTATCAATTGTTGTGTCATAAGGTGAGATTGAATCATTTTTGGAAAGTTTTATTGAGCAAATGAACGATGCTTTGCACTTCTTGTCCACCATGTTGTAGTAGCCCTTGGTCATTTAGTAAGGAACTAATCTCATTTTTCTTTTGCCGACTCTTGACTAATGAGTTTGTAAGGAACATGCATTTAATAAATACCAAGTAGTGTACACAATTAATTAAAGATAATATTAATCACATGTTGGCTTTAAAGGTTTTAAAAATGTAAACATAAGCATTTTATCGAAACGTAGGAATAACATTGAAAATGCCATTATTTTTTTATACTTTGTATAATAGTAAGCCCCAAAGAGATAGACGTCGTGGACAATTTCATAGGAAGGAGGTGATGAGCCAACTTGTACCTAGACACGACATATCAAAGGTAGAAACAATTACCAAATTTAATGATTTTTAAATACACTATTTTCCTTTTTGTTAGTTTAAAACAAAGCAACTCGAGAGCAACTCCAACACAAATCCAAAAAACAAAAGTAGAGAAATACTAATATACTAATAATGGCAAATGGACTAAAATTGGCAATATAAATAAAAATAGACCTGCCAAATTTCCCCTTATCCACTCCAATGTGCCCGGGCCCTATTCTACTGATTCTTTTTCTATTCAAATCAAATAAACCCAAATAAAAACCAGAGTCTTCAAGTCTTCTTCATTCTTCAATGCCCTTTCTCTCTCCTACCAGAATTCTTTCTCTCTCTTCCTTCTTCTCCAAGAATTTCTGCAGATTACACTTTTGTCTTAATAACTCCACAACTTTCTCACTCTACCACTTTCTCTCTCCTCTGAAATTGATCATTTCCTCCAAGTTTCTCCGATTCTTCATTAATGGCGGACTTCATATATCGTCAGTTTTCTCTCTCTTTCTCTCTTCATTTTTCATGTTACCTGTATATTTTACTTATTACTTAGTTTTTTTCTTGAATTTTTTTGATTGTTTTGTAGTTTGATTTTTGGAAGGAATTGCTTTGGTTTGAAATTGGTGAATAATGGAGTTGATTGAAGGAGTAGGAGAGAGTTCGTCACCACCTCGGAGCTTCGGCGGTGGTGGTGGAATAAACGGAGGTGTATTGTGTGATATTCGAAACGATGTGTATAATCGGTTGATTGAAAATGGAAATGATGAAGCTGTTTCTAATCCTGGTTTTCGTGAGATATTGGATGCTCATTTCAATAGATTGCCTCCTAGGTATATTGCTCTCTCATTTTAAAAATTTTGTTACGAATTTTCTTTGTACGAGTGTTTCTTGATGATTTGTGGTTGAATTTGATTTACTACGTTCGGAATAGTGTAATTTGAAGTAGTATTGTGACAATACCTAGTGAGAGTGTAGTTTTTGTGTATGTGGAGTAATTCGAGCGAATTTTCAATTTGATGAATGTTTCTTTGTCATTTGAGCTTGAATTCGAGGTTATCTTTGTTTTTACTCTGTCGGTTTAAGTAGTCATGTCTGTTGTGTATGTTGAACAAAGTAATGTGAATGAAATCTGGACAGGGAGAGTGTGTAGTTTGTTCGCGATTCTTGATATCTAGCTAAACCAAGCGAAAAAGATCTTTACAGTTTGTTTTTGTGTATGTTCTTCAATTGTTGAATGTTATGTTGTGCTATTTCCTATTTTGTCATAGCTTGCTCCATTTTTGTAACTCTTTTACAGTTGTAGCACAGCTAATTTGACTTGATAGTTGATACATTGAATTAGTGCATAATTTGCAGATGCTGTGTTTCAATAAACAAATAAAAAACGGTTGCTATGTTGTTAGTGTCATGATGTGTTGGTAATTTGAGTTGATACATTGAATGAGTGCATAGGTGTTTGGTGTATGTTGAGAAATTTGAGCAAATTTATGTTTGACGAATATTCTTGTTAATATTCTTGCAAATTTATGTGGTGAGATTGAATTGAACGTTGTCTATGTATATACTCCCCAGTTTGGAATTAATAGTTAGGTTTGCTGTGTAAGTTGAACAAAGTAATATGACATTGAAAGTTGGACACAGAGAGAGAGAGTAGTTATTTTGTGTTGCTGAAATTGAGCTATAATCCTATGCAAAACAATCTTCACATTTAGATCTGTGAATGTTCTAATAACTGTAGAAATGTAGAATGTAATGCTGTGTTTTTTTTTCCTTTTCTTGTCATTGTTTACTCCTTTAGTAACTTATTTATTTATTTATTTACAGTTGTAGCACATCTAGTTTGACTTGATAGGTTGACTTAGTGCAATATTGGAGATGCTGTGTTTCAATAAACAAATAAATGGATTGCTAATCTTGCTGTGTTGTTAGTGTCATGACGTGTTGCTATCAGCTGTGTTTTTCTTGCTTTGACTCTCTATATACATTGAATGAGTGTAGAAACTGCAGATGCTAGGATCTCATGTTGATTGTTTAGCTAATTTTTGTTGCAATATCATATTGCTGCAGTTATGGTTTGGATATAAATATCGATAGAGCAGAAGACGTATTGTTACATCGAAAGCTTCTTGCATTGGCCAAGGACCCTGAAAAGAGACCTGTTTTCCATGTCCGTGCTTTGGAGGTACTAAATTTTTGGTCAATGTTGTAATAATCTTCAATTCATGTAAATCAGAAAAAGTTAAAATCAAATAGATTTAGTCCAAAACTTTTAATATTGTCTGTAGACCTTGTTTTATTTCTTTTAGATTGGTATGTATTTTAAGTTATACGTAAGAAATGATTCAGCATATAGGAATGTTGTGCGAAAGGTATGATATGTGTAATTGTGTATTGATCATACTCATCATAGTGACAAGCTCCTTTATCGCTGCGAATTTTTCATTTTTAGTGTTCTGGATGGCTGTTCAGAGACTTCAGACCATACAAGGTCAATGCGAATTATTTACTTCTCATGTGTTGAATATCATCTGGTCATTGCCTCATCGGAGTTGTTATTTGTTTGTTAATCATTAACCTGAGTTGTTATGAGGCATTAATAATAGTTGTAAAATAGATTTATAACATTCATCTGGGAAAAAAGGCTCTGTTTTTGTTTTTCTTGTTGTAAATGATGATCTCCTACACAAATTTCTCTTAACCATCATTTTTAGGTGCGAAACCCTGTTCCTTTGGGAATAAGGCTTTGTGTTTGTTGTTGTAAATAATGATTTCCTATGCCAATTTTTCTTAACAATCATTTTTGGGAGCACAGTCTTGTTCTGTGTCTGATGAAGGTCAAGCAATGGGGAAATTAGCAATGAGAGAATAACTAACACAAACTAAGAGTTGTGTTCTAGATATAGACTATCTAGCTGCCTGTCACAGTGTCACCAAGATCCAAATTATACCTCTCTGATTTTCAATTGTGTCAAGATTTAAAGAACCAATCCCCTACCCCTTCCCCTCATCCTACACGGGAAAAAAAACAAACACGAGGCTTCTGCTTTATAACCTCTGAATATTGGAGCTATCTTTCACTAGAAATGGGTAATGGAACATCATTGATGCATTTGGATATTATGGTAGTAGAATTGAATTGGATTGAGATGTAGGCTTTGACTTAAATGAGTATGCATACGTCGCAAAGGGTTGTCAGTCTTATGGTTGTCATATACTTCCTTCATTCTATAAATATTGCAACACGAGGAAGGGGGGAGGCCTTATTGGGGGGATGTATTGCGGTAAATTTTCTGTTGTTTTGTAATGTTTTGTCCATTCAATAAGTGCTAATTTTTTTTTTTGGTAGAACTTTAAACCAGAGGGTGGTGAAGAGCATCAGGCTGAGGGCTATTTATCTGTTTCAATGCCGCCTTCCGATGCCAATCATGGAGAACCTTTGCAGAACAAGTAATCTGGCTCTTTCAAAGTTTCAATTGTATTCCTTATCTCTTTTTGGTTAATGAGAAGTGCTTACTTACCCAAAAAAATTCCATAATTTTTTTTATTAACTCCTTTTGCTGTTAATACTAACAATTTACAACTTTTTATTTTTTATTTTTATTTTTTATTTATTTATTTTTTTTACTGTTTTCCACTTTTCCAGTGTGATTCTGATCTCTTTTGTTTCAGGGAAGAAGGAAAGGCTTTTGAACCCTGTTCCAAGCTGGAAGACCTTAATTTGGAGGTTAGACAGAACTCTGGATTGATGGAAAAGAGGTATCTACTCCACTCCTACTAATTCAGACCTTAGAAGTTTGCTAAGGGAATTTTGTAATTCAGTGAAAGCTTGAGTCTATTACTTATAACCTTTATGCCTGCTGTCAGCAGCTTATAATTTTATATCTTATGAGTTCCGATCCCACTGTCCCACTGCCGGATTTTAGTTTCTATAGTATCTCCTGGGTTACAAAAGATTTTTTGTGCTTTGTTATTCTAATTCACTCTAGCAGTTAATAACTTTGTACCATTTGTTGCACATATGTATTAACCAATGGTTAGATTTGATATATGAGGTTTGGGACCTTTGGGTGTTATGTATTTTTTCAGGCACAACTAGGATTTATAACGTATGCCATGGTAGGATGGAAGGAACACATAAATATATAGTGATAATTGATAAACATGTCAACTGCTTGAACACAGATCAATTGGGAATTATCGCGGATGACCTAGAGTCATTAGTAGCATGAGAGTTCAAGGAGTTACTAATGTCATGCATAGACAATTCACCATCTATATTATCTTATTTGAAAGGCTTTTTGAGATTCTGGAATTTGATTTTAAGTTTTCAAGCTTTTGCAAGTTTCAGCATGCTGAAAAGCAGGGCTAGGTCAACATTAAAGCTGAGGCATATGGACCTTGCAGTGCTACTTTATGTGGTACTTTTATATGCAACATTTGGGACAAGTTGTATTCTTTTGCTTCTCAATTCTATAATTTTGTCTTCAGTTGTTTTTTTCCTTGAATAGGAGTGAGTTAGATTTTTTGCCCTCCTTCAGAATTATTGCGTTTTAAGGGGTGCTACTTGCTGCTCAATGAACTTTTTTTCCAATACCATAGCTTCCCTAGATCCTTGCGTACCAATTGAATGTCCTAGAAGATTCTGACTAATTATTTTGACGTTCAATTTGGCTTATATGGCTTTAGCTACTTTATTGTTTTACTCTGATATGGCTTTAGGTACTTGATTGGTCTTGGCAATTATCTTACTAACTTGATTAATTAGTATTAGATTATGGTTAATGATTTTTCAATTGGCTGAAAATCTGGAATGGCTTTTTCTCATTGGCTTTGTTTTGCCCAGAATTTGTTGTTTTTGTTACCATACTTCTAGCTGACTAAATAGCCAATACAAACAGCTAATAAACTGGTCTCCAAAAAAAGATCCTTGATGGCTTGATATGAAACTTTGCTTAAAATTGTCATTTATTTTATCTACTCTAGTTGGTAACCTACAGTGTGTATTTTGAGTACTGTACACTGTTCTTTGTGGTATATCTTTCAGCGAGGAGGTAATCTAGAATTAATGTTGCAGGCCAGAGACTTCTCATGCTCCAGTTCATGAAGTAATATGCTCAACACCAGATAAACCCAAACTTCTTAGTCAGGTAAACAAATAAGAGTCTTCGTTGTTCAGTTTCATTCCTTTTTGTTTTTGTTTCTGGAGCTTGTAGGATAGTATTTTATGATAGCAATTCCGGTCCTTGATATCATTTGAAGTAATATGCTGCTAAAAATTCATCACTTAGTTTGTCCTTGGCTGTGTTCTATTAAAATAACTTGCAAACACCCCAACAAAGTTGCAATCAGATTAAGGCTCAACTAACCGTGCTGAGAGTGGGACTTTACAATTCATCTAGAGTAACGATAGGGTATGCTAAAACATGAAGATGTCTTTGGCACAGTAAGAATTTGATTCTTTTTGAACAAGAGTTTAGGTTTCAAATTTCTGATTGCATGCTACAGAGTGTTCTACATCATTTTGTTTCTGATTCTGATTTCTGAACCATAACCATAATGTTATTGCTTGTCACCTCTGACCTGTCGCTGCATGTCTGTAGTATAGTAGCTGTCAGCTATTGCATCAGCATTAGCTAAGTTTAAGTTTTGTCTGCCCTACATGCTAGCAATAGACTAGATCACTTTTTGCATATCTTCACCATAGAGCTGTCAAATTGGGTCTATGGTTGGTTTAATCCCCCACAAACCACAGAAAAAAATAAAATACAACATCTTGGTTTAATCCTCCACCAGTACCACAAACCACTACCTGACCCCTCCTCACGCACTGCCTACACAACAAACCCTACTACTGAGGGTTAGTTGAATGAATGGAATTTTTGTATTTATTTTTATTTTCATATTAAGTGTAAGATTTAAGAAGTTAGCTGGCAATGATTCATTATGATCCATCATTGTGCTCTATATGGTCCTTCAATCCTTCATGTTATTTGAAATATTCATATATTTTTATTTTAGTTTGATTGTTTGACAGTTCCTAGAGTCTATTTTAACTGCCAACGTTGTGTGATCTCTTTGCAGCTATCTGCATTGCTTTCTGACATAGGGCTTAACATTCGCGAAGCACATGTATTCTCAACCACTGATGGCTACTCCTTGGATGTATTTGTAGTGGATGGATGGCCTTTGGAGGTATTCTCTGTTCATTAGCCACTGTTATGAACAGATCTTTACTTTAAAATAAATCTCATTTGTTAAACAAATGGAATATATTTTCAACTATATTGGATGATGTGTGTCTACAAGTAAGATGAGCACTTGCCTCTGAAATTTCAAGCTTATGCTGAGACTTGATTTTTTTTTTTTTATTTTCACCTCGAAAATTTCTTGCATGTCTGTCTTATGCCTCCATGTTCTTTAGAGCTGTTCTGTATATATGCGTGTTTGTGTATGTCCATAGGTGGCTGGGTTTTTGTTGTTGCTTGTTTGTACATAAATGTTTGCATACATTTATGAAATGCAATCTGTTTTCTACTTTAAAGATTATACTCTCAGGGCTACTAGTCCTCAAAGCTCAATCTCTCTATAGTTCTCTATATGTATTGAATGTGGAATAATTGTTTCAAATTTTTGTTATTACCAGGACTCTGTAATGTATTCCTTTTATCTCAAAATAACAAATGATCAACTCAAATATTCACTGGGTTACTATAGCAATTGGAAATATATTAGTTTACATTGCAATAAATGACACTCTCTTCACATACATCTTTCTAAATATTGGATACTTTTTGAGACGGATATAAAATTTCTCTCTTTGGAACATCCTATGAACCCTTTGTGAATTTAGAACTTTGTATTTTGTTTTCTTTTCCACAAACTTTTCTATTTAACAAGCTGTTGGTTGCAAATCATAATGGAATCTTTCTTATTTAATTATTGCACGGTTGCCTTCTTTATTCATTTTTTCTTGTATTAGGCTAATCAGTCATCATACACTAATATTTCTTAAGTAATCCTAATTTCCTATACGTACTTTCCCAAGTTCCAATTGGTATGATTACGTTTTCTTTATTTTTTTGATGCTTATTGATCTCTAGTTTGTTTATTCAGATGCACTTTTTCACCATTAGCTCGTTCATTATTGTTTCTGTTCATATTTTTGTATGCGTCTCCTTTGATCTATTGTTGTAATAAATTTAGAGCCACACATTGATCTGTTATGCTGAAAGTTTAAAATATAATGGGGTTATAGAAGTAAAGTTATCCTAAACCCTTAATATCATCAGTAGTCTTATCATCTTCCACTCCCCCCTCCCCCCTCCCCTTCCGCGACCATCCACTGCTTATGAGTCACAACCAGATCTAAAATCATGTATTTATTTAATGTTGGTAGGCATGGCTGTATAGATTCAGTAATTAATCCCGAAATCCATAGAATTCTTAAATTGTTAAAGCTTAGAAACCAAACAATGGAAGGATATTTATCTTAAAACAAAAGTAGATTGTGGTTAAGTTGTACTCCCTCCGTCCCATAATATAGTTTCTGTTTTCTTATTTTGGATATCTAAAATGTTGTTCCTTTTTCTATTTTTGGACAGTATGTAAAGACCATTATACCCTCACTTTTTTTTTTAACTTTATTCATTGTACTTCCTAATTTACCCTTGAAGTTTGCACATGCCTTGTACTTTTTTCCATTCTCTCTCTAACTTTTGTCTATAATTGTACTTTTCATTTTTATTAATGTACCTCGTCCACTTTTTTCTCCTATTTCTTAAATACCGTGAAAAAAACACAAACAAGAAGTCAAGAACTATATTATGGGACGGAGGGAGTAGATATATATATTTACATGTAACTTTGGGGGTGGAAAATGGGGTTTATCTTGGTGATGACTTGTTGATTTGCTTGAATTAGAAGTGAGTACGTGACATAAGTGAAGAGTTTTTTTTTTTTTTTTTTTTTTTTTTTTTTTTTTTTTTTTTTTTTTTTTGTGGGGTGGGGGGTGGGGTTGGGGAGGGATGGACAAGGTAGGTCAATGAACAGAAAAATATACTTTGTATAAATTTATTTATTACCATTTTTGGGCCAGTGGGAGTAGGGAATAGCATTGGTGGAAAGAGATGGCAGCTGGGAGGGGAGAGTGTAATAAGAGTTATTTTCTTCCTTTTTTTGTTTGTTTGTTTGTTTTACCTTATCGTGGCACTTGTGAGGTAGTTTGGTTTATATCTCTGTATAGCAGGCCGAGTTGGGTTCATTGGGCCAGAATTTTCCAGTGATCATCTTTATTTGATGAACTAATTGTGGATTGCTCCATCTGCACTTATCAATTCTCTACACTGAGATATATTTTAGCCAACCACCATACTCGCTGCAAACTTTATACTTCCTCCGTTCTTTTATTATTGCACCACTTGCCTTTTTGGGAAGTTTCACAAATATTGCACCATTTCCTCTTTAGGAAAAATATTATTTGTGTTCACACTACAAATACCCAACATACCCTTGCTTTTTCACACTTACTTTTTAGTTTATCAATATGTCACATGGCAATTTTGTATTTTTACCTTTCTCTCTCTTACTTTTTTCCACTACCAAAATATTTGTACCCAACCCCTATGGTGCAATAATAAAAAAACGGAGAAGTATAACTTTAAGATACAATATGGAGCCAGAGTAGCATTTTGTACAGCACGGTAGGTTACAAAAGCCTTAATATACACATGTAGCTGATAAGCAATTCTCAGATTACAATGTAACTAATACAAAGAAGCCTTAGCCTCTGTACCACTTGCTATACTAATTGTTTGTCAGATGTTCTCCCTTGTATTGCTTGTTTTTAGATGTCTGTTAAAGTCTCTGCTTTTGGGGCTTGTATTGTTACATGTCTGATAATCGCTACCAGACTATCTTCCCTGGCTAGATTCTACTGCCCTTTTATAAAATGAAAATCATTACTCCGTCAGTGCCTCAAGCAGACATGTTATTTTGCAGATTGATTCTTTCTTAGGATTGTGAATTTGTTGTAAAATGCAAAATATGTCTTCTAGATCAGGTTTAAGCTTTACAGGAATTGAGAACCAGTTGCTTGTCGATAGGGGAAACAGTTTTTCTGCTTTGTGAGCTTGCCTTTAATAGGACATTGTAATTATACTTTTATGAAGCAGGTATCTGTGCTGAGTCAAATTTGTTGCTGACTTTGCGATGTTGTGATCAGGATGCTGATAGCTTGCGCAAAGCTATGGAAGAAGCGATAGATAAGAGTGAGGTAGAGATCCTACTCTAATGATTTTTTGTTCTTTATCATGTTATTTGTGATATGGAAGTGACTATATGGTTCATGCAATATGTTTGTGTTTATTTTGGCATGGATGCTGTTTATTTTAAATTGGTGCCTTGGTACGTAGTTAATATTTCCTCCTTGCAATTCCATTATTTCCTCCTTGCAATTCCATTATTTCCTCCTTGCAATTCCATTATTTTAAGAATCTGTTAGTCCCTGTAAATTTATTTTATAAGTCTCTTTGCTTTTATTTCCTTGGGTTTGATGAATGGCTTGCAAATAGTAGTATTAGCTTTTGGAAAATTCGAGCAGCAGCGTATGCAATAAATTTTCTTTCCTATTTTGAATTTTTGCTGTGTGTCATGATTAGACCTAGTTATTGGACATGGTAGCGGGGTTTAGGGTTTGGGCTAAGGCTAAAGGGTTATTTATTGGACATGGCCAAAATTCTAGCCCAAATTAATAGACAAAGAAAATAGATAACTTTTTTTTTTTTTTTTTTAAAAATTAATTTTTTAATTTTTAGTTTTTTATGTAGCTCTGTATTTACATGTCCTTAATTTGTCTCTCCTCTACTCTTTCTTTGCTCGTTTGTTGGCTCACCCATTATCTACTTGCTATAGATCTTCATATGGTCTTTATTGATTTAGAGAAGGCATATGACAAGGTGCCAAGAGAGATACTTTGGTGGGCAATGTTGAAGAAAGGTATCCCACGAAGGTATGTAGACCTAGTTAAGGATATGTATCGGGATGTGTCAACAAATGTGAGGACATGCGGAGGGTTGACAAAAGATTTCCCTATTACAATCGGATTGCATCAAGGGTCTGCATTAAGCCCTTTTCTTTTTGCAACGGTTCTAGACGAATTAACTAGACCAATTCAAGATGAGGTTCCATGGTGTATGCTGTTCGCAGATGATATCGTTTTGGTGGATGAGACTAAGGATGGGGTTAATGTCAAGTTGGAGCAATGGAGGCAAAGGTTGGAATCTAGAGGGTTTAAGCTAAGTCGGAGTAAGACTGAATATTTGGTATGTCGTTTTGGCACTCAGAGGGGGACAAGCAATGAAGTGGTGAGTTTGGATGGAAAGGATTTGACCATGAGTGAATGTTTTAAGTACCTAGGGTCGATCATCCAGAAGAATGGTGACATTGATCAAGACGTGACCCACAGGATTAAGTCAGGGTGGCTTAAATGGAGAGCGGCCACGGGAGTGCTATGCGACCGCAGCATTCCCTTAAAGTTGAAGGGAAAATTCTACAGGACTGCCATAAGACCAGTGTTGCTCTATGGTACAGAATGTTGGGCTTCTAAGAAAGAGCATATTAAAAAGATGGAGGTTACGGAAATGCGCATGTTAAGGTGGATGTGTGGAAACACTTTAAGAGATAGAATCAGAAATGAGGTTATTCGCAAGAAAGTAGGTGTGGCGGGCATTGTAGATAAATTAAGGGAAAATCGTCTGCGTTGGTTTGGACATGTAAGACGGAGACCCGAGGGTGCACCGGTGCGAAGAGTGGAAGAGTGGGACCATGGAGGGATTAAACGAGGAAGAGGGAGACCAAAGATGACTTGGTTGGAAGGAGTGAGGAAGGATATGAAGTGCATGGATTTACGTGAGGATGAAGTTTTGGATCGTAAGGGATGGAGGAGAAAGATTTATGTTGATGACTACACGGAATAATCAAATTTGGTTCATGTTAGCCGACCCCACTTTTGGGATTAAGGCTTTGATTGATTGATTGATTGATTGATATTGATTTGCAATCCGCATTGGCCCGACCCGCTTTGACCCAATAAGAAGTGACCCATTTTTTACCCAACCTGATATCGACTTGCACCGATTGCTACTAGACCTTTCCAATAACCAGGTCTAGTCATGATGCAAATGCTAGTTCTGAGCATAGATCGAAATACTTTTGGAAATGTCTCATGGCTAATCATGTGGTTTGTCCGAGAATTCAATGTGGAGGTGAGGTGGGACAAATCTTTTGAATCAGGTGAAGGCACCTGATTAGCTGTGGTTACAATGGTGCTTTCTGAAGATTGTTGGATGTGCTTTAAGGAAGACCTCGTAACACTTTTTGGGGAGTTTCCATAAATTGGTGATATTGTGTAGAGCATAATCTTCAAAACTATTCCTCATCCAAAGAAGGTTGATCCATCAAGGCTGTTCAAGATTATTGTACTTGTAGGATTGTCATAGAGATGTGGTTAGCATTGTGCTTCCTAATAGTGCAGTTTTGTGGAGGTAAGATAGTTCGTGGAGGTGGCTTGTGCTGCTTGACCATGGATGAAGTTGTTGGAAAGGATTAAGCTAGTATTACTATGTGGAGTTAGATTTTTGGATGGCTTATGTCCAGATGATTTCAGATTTTTAAGAAACCTTGGTGGTGGAAGGGTTTTGGTGGGTGTTGGTATCATACTATCATATTTGTTTGAATGTGTTGGTAATTGGTGCTTTTAGAGAGTATCTTCATTTGGGTGAATATTGCAGGGATTTTTTTTTGTCACCTTTCCCTTTTAGTGCCGAAATTGATGTGCTTGCTAGATGCTTACAGATGGCTCTAGTTGGGTCTGCTGAAGCAATTCACAACCTGACACATAAGTCATGGCACATGAAAGGCACAGAGCAGGCCTGAGGTATGTTCCATGATGACACTGTGTTTGAAAAGTCACTGTTTTTGGCTGATAAACACGCTTTGGTACAAGGCATTAACTTTGGCATGACAAAGCACAACAATAGCAGGATAATTAAGCTTAGGCATTAGGGCATGGTATGACTCTGTTTGACAGGTATATGGGGCCATGGGTCATAATCTAGACCAACCCTTGAATTTGACATAGCAGCATGAGGCAACAGTACGGTGCTGTTTCTGTGCTTGGCCAATTGTTGGCTTGAAGGTATTCATCGTTAAGGACGCTAGAGAAGGTATGCTAAGGCATGATTGAGCGGTTTGAGGTGGGAGAAAAGAGGCATAGGTGTTCTATTTGTAGTATGTGAATGACAACGCTTACTCTTTGGGTGCTGACCTTGATAATTTGATGCAGGAGTGATGATTAACCTGATTAAAATGTAGCTTACTAGGATTAGTGTTGACCATGATGCCTTTTGGAGTCTGCTGTTCTGGTGGGATGTGAAACTAGATTGTTCTCTTTGTTTATCTTGGTCTGTTATATTGGAGGTAATATGCACCTGGAGACTCTTTGACAGCTGTAGATTATGAGACTTTTGAGGAAATCAGTGGAATGATTTGCTTCCTTGAATGGTAGAATATTTTGTTATAGGGCATTAATTAGCCCAAGAAAATATTGAGGGGTTTTTTAGGCTGCTGAGGAGAAAAAAGGACTATCTTGATTAGGTTAAAAGTGGAAGGAGGCTTGGGGTGTATGAAGTCGGTGTCTATAAGTTTTCCTCCAGTAAGAAAGCTGTTGTGGTGTTTTCCTTTTGAACTTGAGTTAGTATGACATTGTGTTATCAACATTGAGTATAAATTGTGACTATGACATCATGCTATCAACTGTGGATATTGATTGTGCTTAATTTGGTAGAGATGCTTAATATCCACTGAGCTAGTGAGCTGACATTGTGTCACATGCTTGTCTGTAGTATACCTGTTGGTTAGGCATAAGAGAGGATAGGATACACATTAGATTCCATGAAGATGGTTAAAGAGTAGAGTTTCCTTGCAATGTTTGTTTCCCATGTTTATTGATTGTATTGATGCTACGTTATGCTTCTATGGCCATTTTCTAGTAACAGTGCTTGGTTCTTTATTTACATTAAAGGGAGTGAGGGAGATAACTTTGATAGTCAGGAATCTTCAGGGATCTTTTCATTCAGAAGGCTAAGTACCATTTAAGGGAGAGCTTATATGTGGATGTTAGTGTTGGTAAGATACTGCTATAATAGGTTTTAATAGAGAAGTGTTAGAAGGCCAACCTGAAGATCTCTTGGAACTTTACTTGGATCCTTTCTCTACGCTAAGTGAGGCAGTAATAGATTTTTTAGCACAGTGATTTGTAGATTTTAATGTGAAAGGTGAGCTTGATGATGGAGGCTTCAACAACCTGTGATATTAGGATTGAAGACATAAGTGTCTCTCTTTTGGCACAACAGAATAATTATATTTTCTAATTGGCTGGATGCCTTGTGGAGTTGATCGCAGGTCCTTGCTTTTTTGTCCATTGATAGGTGGTGCATTATCATTTAGGATGCTCATTTTCTATCTCTGGGAAGTTTTGAGTTGGCTCTTTGACTGTCTTGGATTATTACAAACATACAAGTAAGCTTTGTGGGGATTGGAGGGTCCAAGGAGAAAAGCTTGTGGCTGCGCAGATGCACAATGTTATGGGAATTATGTTAGACTATACCGTGGGTGTCTTTTAGGATCTACTTCATCAAGCTTTTGTTGGGCTGTCGGGGTAAAGTACGTTGACATTCTTGGCTAATGAAGCTGGGGCATTGATGAGATACCTGGAATAATCTGAAGGGGTTGGGTTAACTTGCAGATATTTGGGGTTGAAGAAATCTTATTGTCTTATCTTTGTCATCACATACGTGCATGCATGTACATATTTATGTACGCAGTCAGGGTTTTTTTTTTTTTTTTTCTAGACCCTGCTTCTTTGTTTATATCCTGTAAGGGAAAACAGTTCAATGAAGTTCTATAAATTATAGGGTTCGTGGTCTGGCTCATCGCATTCAAAATTTTCGGTGAAGAAAGCACTAGCTGCACACGGAGAACCTGGAAATTGGGAAATAGATAGAAGGTTGTTGAAGATTGGGGACAAAGTTGCATCTGGATCGTGCGGTGATCTGTAAGTGGAATCGCTTCTTGTACCAATATTAAATTTCCCTTCTGTTGCTTATCTTTGTTTTGATCTTTTTCCAAGGTATCGAGGTGTGTACCTTGGTCAGGAGGTGGCTGTCAAGATTCTTAGATCTGAGCATCTAACTGAAGCATCAGAGGAAGAGTTTGCTCAAGAAGTTGCTATTTTAAGGTGAGCATTAATGTGTTATCACTGCTATCTTGTCTTTTTGCAATCTAAGGGGAAAATAAGGATTGCAAAAGGATATGTTTTGGTGAAGTTGTTGCAAATGAATTTATTGTGGTCTGTGTGCCATACTTTCAATCTTCCTATAAGTATTGATGATGTTGTACATTGGGAAGCGTGAAATTGTACGAGTGCAATTAGTATGGAGCTGAGGAAGAATTGGGTTTTCTTGTAGAGGCCGTTTTATTTGAATTTGAGGTCCAACTGGTAATTTAATGTAGTGTCAGCTACTAATGTTCATTGATTTTGAATGCTTTGGGACAAGGAAACAAGGTGTTGCTCATACGCAACACATAAATTTGATTTACTTCGGTAATAAGAGCTCCAAATTGGCCTTTTTAGTGTCTCAAGAATGTGGGGAGACTGACTCTTGAATTTCGATGAGGTATCAAGGAACTGAAAGTTGCCAGACAGTCAATAATAGTTATTATGTCTTTTTAACCAGCTAATTCAGCATTACTGGGTGGAAATTTTAGTTTGCCTCATTTTATATTGCTATGGGGCTTTGTGCTACCTGTGGAGTTGAGTTTGTAAGACATTCTTTTATGTATGGATCTGATGTAAAAGTGGGAAAGAGAGAGTTGCTGGATTGTTGGTGTTTCAGAGCTACTATTTTAGCCAGGCGCTTTGGATAAGAAGAGCTGATGCAGTAATGATGAACATGGATTATTCTTTTCCATTCAATCTGCTCGTTCAGGCTTTGCTGGTGTCAATGCTAAATTTGCGAACAGTGTCTTTAATTTCCTTTGTCAATTGAGAGCTGAGTACAAATTCATAGAACACTAATATAGAAATAGTTATAGCAGCATATTTATGATGATTCACTATATGTAATATGCATCATATTAGAAAGACCTTAAAATCCACACAGCCCCTAAAGGAAAAAGAATTTAATATGATTGTGTGAAGTGTTTCTCCTCTTCCCCCCTCTCTCCCATCCTCCCCGTTTATTTGTGTACCGATGTTAGTTGGTTTTCTATGCAGGGAGGTGCAACATGAAAACGTTGTTCGGTTTATTGGTGCATGTACAAAGTCTCCTGATTTATGCATTGTAACAGGTATCATATCTGTTTGTTCAATAGTTCAAAGGAAGTTAATTTATGAGTTTATCTACATTTTAAAGAGTTTCTGCTGGGCTTATGGTTGGTTCAATAATTCCATTCATATAGAATACTATCATGATTATTGAATTAAGTTGTGCTTGTCAGAAGTAATATTTGTAATGCATTATTTTATGCTCTACTAATATCTCACGTCCTGAAATTTTCTTGATTTTTTTGTCTGTTTAAATGTCCTTTACAAGTCTGCAAGGCTTGTGATTGATTTAGTTACCGGTTTTGAAGATTTAAAGTGACTTCATTAATTGGCAATCTTGATATTTTTGTTACACCTTTTTACTATGCTACATGAGTACTTGTTTTATTTATGGGCGGCCGACGTAGTGCTTACTTGGTTGCAAAATAAAAGCTTCAATCAAAAAATTGATTGGATCATTTAAAATTTGGCTTGAGTTAAAAATTTAATGGTAAACATAGAATATATTCCTTCTTAAAAGAAAGTTGACCATTCTGACTTCTCTAGTAGAAGATAGCTGTTTGTTGCTATTAATATTATTACTCGTATTTTTTTTTTTTTGGAAATATTAAAATTGATAATCCCATCTCTAACCGGTCCACTTAACATATTCCCACCATCACGTAAATAATTCTACCTTTCTTCCGAATCTTCTAAAATAAGTTATTTTTACTTACAACTTGGTTTATAGGGTAAATTCATTTTCTCTCTCCTCATGATTGGTGTAATGATCAAATTAGAATGAAATTTGTAAGTTGGTTCGAGACTAGCGTGTTTGGTAAGTACTTGCAAGTTGAAGTGTATCACGATAGGAGCATTTTATTCACTTGATTTCTCTTACTACATATTGTATTTATCTAAACTTTATGGAACTCACTTGAACATACTTTTACATACCTTCTCCATCACCGTAACCACCACCATCTCCACCGCCTCCGTTGAAATCAGCCTCACCTCCTTCAACATTGCCCCAACTGTGAAAGTCTTTTGGTCTTCAAAATTGTTCCTATTAGTTGGTTGAGTATGTTTCTCTTCCTCCACCTTCAGATTGTGAAAGAATTCTTTGTGTTGTTCATGATCGCCATTGATTTACATACCTTGAAATGATGTTGTCGGGGATAACAATGGAAACCCAAGCTCCCTAAAGAAGGTTTAGAAGGGACGAATTTGGAACTCACGACCGCCTACACCATGGAAATGTAATGAAGCCGCCATATTTGTTTGTATTACAAGGATGTTGACTAATATGATAGGAGTTTCACCATTTTACAATTATTTTTTGGGTTGGTGGTTTTTATGGGTGAGTTATTTTCAGGGTGGGGGTTTTCTGAGTGGGTGGGAGGGTTATCCGGTTGGGTGCTGGGGTGGCAGCGGCAAGTTGGTGTGTTAGGATGTTGTGGGGGTGGCTAGCCGATGGGTGTGATGGAGTGGTGGGGTTTTCTGATTGAGTGGGAGGGTGTTCCGGTTGGGTGCTGGGGTGATATGGTGGCAGCGTCGAGTTGGTGGGAGTGTTTGGGTGGTGGTTATGGTGGTGGGTATGGCAAGTTGATGATTATGATGGGGTGGTGGTTATGGTGGTTGTGACGGGGGAGGAGAGGGGATTTTTTCCTTTTCTCGGAAGAGGGAGTATATTGGTTAATTTTAGTTCTAACCTTTGCTGCCATACATGTGGCTTTAGAGTTAAAGTATCTGGTACATATGATAAAATTATGTGCTATGGAAGATGCAATTAGCTCAGTTGGGAAAGTCTTTGAGACTATTATCCATGGATTGAATCTGGTCTATATCTACTGCTCTTGTAGACCCCATGTATAAATCTTATGACTAGATTTGTGGAATCATGTGTTGGATGTGTTTAAGGTTTTTTAGGAAGTAGAGGAGAGTGAAAAAGAATTATCTATAAATGACAGTGAAAAATTTTCAAACTGATGATCCACCAGGCCACTTAGCAAAATCGTACGGGTCCCTAAAACTGTCAAGCTACACTGCACATTAGTGTGAGGGTGTCAATTTTGAAACCACATGGTTTTGATCTAGATCTCTTTGTGTCTACAGTGAGTTTTCTTTTTGGAAGTGGCTTCACATCATTCGGTTGTTTGTAAAGGGGTTTATGTGCCAAAGACTACTCAGATATCAGTGTTAAAAAGCTTTAAGTAAATGAACGTATCATTTTGTGTTTAAATTGGTTAGGGATTCTATTATGTTGTTGGTGAGAGCTACTTGGAAAGGATAGACAATGTTGTCAGTGTTTGAATAATTAGTAAACGATTGTATCATTTTTGTCTTGAATTTGTTTGGGACTATATCATGTCTTACTCAAAGGTGAAACCAAGTTGGAAGGGTATACATTTATCCATCCATTTAGGGTTTATGGGCTGAATCCTAAGCTGTATGAATGAATGATGAAATGGGCAGAATCTATTTAGGGTGTATGAATGATACGCGAAAGTGATAATATGCAAAGGCAAGTCACTGAATTTGTCACATCCAGTATTAGTTGCCCTTCTGAGGTTTTGATCCCTCTGTCTTGATTTTGACCAAATTGGGTTGAAAAATGATGAGTTACTAGGGGAATGAATTTTTTTTACTCCTTTAAGAGGCAATCTAGATGCACTTTCGGAAATTTGAGATTGCTTTAGACTTGGTAACATTGATTATATACAGTCCCTTATGTTGAAAACTAGTTGCCTGTTGTCATTGGGTGTTCTCAGGGACAAAAGTAATTATCTATTAGTAGTATGAAATTTGACATTGCTAGAACATGGAACTTTTATACTTAATCATGGATTAGAACTTGCTACTTTTGTTGATCATGAATTTTGAAGAATTCCCTCTTTTTATTCTGCCATTTTTGCTAGCATTCATTTGAAAATTATAGGATGGTGTGATATTTGGAAAAACAATCAAGAAATATATTGGTTTCCCATTTTGATGACTTGTTTCTTTTACTGTTTTCTATAGTAATTAGACTGAGAAGAATATATAAGTCAATCTTGTGTTAGCGTGGCATTGTTGTTCACTTCCAATCCTTTTTCATATGGATTATGTTTTGAGTTCTCGTTATAAAAATGCATGCCTGCTTTTTTTTTTTTTTTTTTTTTTGGTTGGTAGCAGTACCTGTTGTGCATAGATTTCAAGCTTTGCCATTGCCTTCCAGATTTCCAGCCAACAAGCAATTCTTGGCATCTTATCATTTTGTTACCTTCTTTGGCTGGTTAGACAAATCTGCTGATGTTCCTTCAATAATTTTTGCAGAGTACATGCCTGGTGGAAGTCTGTATAACTACCTGCACAAAAATAGAAGAGCTTTGAAGCTTTCCGAGCTGTTAAAATTTGCGATTGATGTCTCCAAAGGGATGAGATACTTGCATCAGAATGACATAATTCATAGAGATCTGAAATCAGCAAATTTGCTTATGGATACTCTTCAAGTATGTACTACAACCTTTTCTTGCTGCTGCTGTCACTAGTCTCTGTTCCAGTCAGTGCCATACTGTAATTTCGTAGTTGGTTTCTCACTGAATTTTTGGTTTGATTTGGAAGAAGTTTGGAAATCCATGTTAAAAAAATAAAATAAAAAAATTCTTAGCATTTGGGTTTTGGGCTTGTTAATTATTTTTTAATTGTAAGTTCAAACCAATTTTGTTTTCTTTAATGGAAGCCTCCAGAATCAGTAGCCATTTATAATTAATGCACCTGATTAATGATTTTTATAAGGTTTGGTAGCCTTATTGCATCTTCTTATACTCTTATATGATTTGCACCTTTTAAATTTCTCCTCTGGATTAGATTAGATCCTAATTGTCCCTTTTGAAATTTTGGGAAATGAATCCATATATCCTATAGTTTACACCAGTTTAACAGTCACATTACATAATTTGGGAGATGAATCCATGCATCCTATACTGTATATGTGCCTTGCTCCTTTGGTCTGTCCCTAACAAGCTCTAGATGCGGCTACCTAGAATCCAGGATAAGGCTATGAAGGTAATAAGGTATTAACTTGGACCTTGGGCTGAAATCTGGCTTAATTTTGACAAATCTATTGCATCTTGTTAGCTATGAGGCTTTTATTTTCTTTGGTAGTCCAAATTTTTTTTTTTTGATGAAGTTTATGTGTATACATATGTAGTTCATATAAACATACAGCTTCCTCAGTTCTGTTCCAGGTGCCCAAGTATCAGAAATCTTATTTTCCTTGCTCATTCCCCTTCTAAGTTTGGTTCCTTGATGTTTGATGCTTTAGCACAAGGATTTAAAGTTACTGTATTTGGTTCAGTTTCTGTTCTAACACTAATCCTAACCTAATACAATTTAATTTTCAAACCTCTTTTTTTATTTGCCACTCATTGTTCGGAAATTGGATAATTACGGCTTTCTTTGAGTCTCTAATTGGAGGTAGATCCAAGCCTTCTTTTTCTGAGAAAATGCTCTCTAAGCAAGAACTATTTAGCAAGAAAAACAAATTGAACATAGAGTATAGATCCTCTTGAAATTTTCCAAAAGTTGTCTGGCATTTTCGTTCAGAACCTGCGCTTCCAAAGTTTAGGAAGGCTAAGCTCCTCTTTAAAAATTTGCCTAAAGTTGTCTAAATTTTTGTGTCCTAATTTATGAGTTTATGCTGTCTTCATGGACTAGTTTTTAAAATTTGAATTACTTTGTTTCTCTAGGTTGTCAAAGTGGCAGACTTTGGTGTTGCTCGCTTTCTGCATCAGGAAGGTGTTATGACAGCAGAAACAGGAACATACAGATGGATGGCACCTGAGGTTGGTGAAAGCTGATTTCTCCTAGGTTTATTATAGCACAATATTCTTTCTATACACTGAAGAATTTTATGTGCCTTTTTTTTCCTATTATATGAGTTGCCTGTGTGTGCAACACAAAATGGGACTTGTAAATATCAGACAAACCCCCCGGAGAGCCATCTTTTAATGACATATTTTGAGGGTAGCTTTTGTTAAATATGAAAACTGAATTTTAAGCTGTTCTTTTGACATTGCTGAATATTCACCTGCTTTTGCAACATTGCCTAACATGGTAGTTTTTTTTTGGTGCATGCTTACTGCATATTCATGTTTTGGACCTTTCATTTTATTTAACTTTTATCTAAACATGAAATTCTGTTATCATGGCATATAGATTGTGGACTGATAACCTCTTTTCTTCTGCGTTTTTTTTCCACCCTTTTGTCAAGGTGATAAACCATCAGCCCTATGACCAGAATGCTGATATTTTTAGTTTTGCTATTGTACTATGGGAGCTTTTGACAGCCAAGGTATTTTCTAATATGCCTCTTGTTTTTGTGATTCTGTGAAAACTTTCATGGTGTGAAAATCCAGTTGTGTTGAGGGGTTTTTGTGGTCTGCAGATTCCGTATGAGAACAGGACTCCACTGCAAGCTGCATTAGGTGTTAGACAGGTATGTTCCATGATAGTTGAATATAATAATATTTGACCGTGGCATTCTGTTTATGTACTTCGTTTACCTATGAACTAATGTGTAACGTACATAAAAATTTTGTACTGCTAGTGTCTAAAGGTGAATGGAGTTATAATTTGAACAACTGACAATTAAATCCGTACCTTATTAAGCCTGTGGTTGCGTAGCTTCTTGTTCCATCATTTGTCACACTGAATGGAGTTAAAACTGTTTTATGGTTTTGCCTTTGTAGTTTGTTCTGGACAACTGTGTAAACCGAAATACGTGTTTATTAAACTTGTGATTTGATAGCTTGATTTTCCATACAAGTGCCACCCTGAAATGAATTTATGTAATTCTGTCACGGGATCGCCTAAGAATACATTATTTGGTTGGAATGTTTACTATCTCACCATATAAGTTGTGTTGTGAAGAGATGCGCCTGTTTAACTTAATGAATAATAAGCCATTAGTGTAGTTATCTGATTAATGAGGGTTTCAGATAAATTCTATGAATGGAATGAGGGAAATAATGACCTCCAATTTCAAGTGTTAATGGTGTTAACGGCAGTATGGTTGCGTCTAAACACCATCACCAGTACACGTCAGTAGCTCTCTAATTCAGGAGTATATCTAATTTTCTCTCACCACAGCATTCCTTGTTAGTCTAGTAAAGAAGTGCACTATCAACATTAACCTTTTCAACTTCCATGATCTTCATTTGTAGCTTACTACTTTTGATTTAAACAGAATATGAACGTATATTTTCTTTGTTTGAATTCCCCTTCCGAATTTCAGGGACTCCGTCCAGAGATTCCAAAGGACATACACCCTAGACTTGGCGATTTAATGCAGAGATGTTGGGATGAGGCTCCTCTTAAACGGCCACCCTTTTCCATTATAAGAGCAGAGCTTGAAGATATCTTAAAGAATGTTCAGGTAAAATATTTGAGCAAAATCTTTGCATTAGGTACTTGTACGTTTACCAATTTGGTTTTAAATTTAAACTGTTTGTAGGAAACTGCCGCAACAAGTCAACAATAGTAGCTGGTAACGGTACATCGTGGAATATATTGTGAATTATAGAGATGGCTGAATTGGTAAACGACACAAGAGATTTTTTCTTCTTCTACTTTTGTGTTTGTTTTTGGGATGGTTTGGGGGATTGAGAGACAACATATTGACTATGCTAGAAACATATACTTAATGTACAATCACAGAAAGAGTGATAGCGAGGTTATCTTAGAAGATAATACTTTACTAGTTTCATTGTAAAAACTAGAGTAGTCCCACGATTGAAATACAAATATTCTCAAAGAATTATGTATTCTACGTGCCTTGTTGAAGATCATGTATTCTACCTGTGGCTGAGTTAGATTTGCAAATGATAGCACTCTTTATGGCCTTTTTAGTACTATTGCATGATGCGTCTTTAGGATGTGTTGGGTCTTGGGTGTTATTTTTTTATTATTTTTTATAAAAATAAATTCTCCGTATTTTTTTTAAGATAATAATTTATTTAATTATGTATTATTTCTTAGATGTCAGAAAATGAACTATCTCCCATAGTCCTATGTGTCCCTAAAAGATCGTCCCTTGCACCTTTTTTTTTTTCCTTATATTTTATTTTACTTTGCTAACTTTTTGTTGGGTGAAGTTGAGGCAAAAGTGTTTAGGTAAAAGTATTTTATGTGAGATTTTGAGAGTTAATGTGCGGTCTCGTGATCAATAATTGCAATAGAGTAATCTTTTAGGGTCTTCCATTTTTTATACAAGTATATGGAACAAAAATTTAGGGACGGAGGGTTTTTGGTTTACTTGATTTTTATTGAAATCCACCTATGGTTCATTTGTTTTTTTAGTATTTAATTTGAAATGGTACAAATTAAGTGTTTGAATTTTGGTTGATGAAATGCTATCGTGTTTGAAGTTCTCAACATACACTAGCAGCGTCAATGCGTCATATTTGAGCAATTTTTGGTCAACTTTGAAATACAATAACCAATATAGTAAAAAGAAATAAAATAAAAAAATGAATAAAACTTTGATTGAAAATTAAAAAGGGTTCGTTTCTCCAAATTCAAGTCAAGAGGCCAAGAGTCCATTCAAATTGTAACCCCGTACTGATTTTATTGACTAAGAGGCTTTTACACACACGCAACATTCAACAATACTCTGAACTACTAAATAAAATAAAATTTATTCTTGATTGTTCTTGCCATACATTGAAGATATGCTTACACGATAGAAGTGAGGATGATTCGTGAAACCTCACTCTTATTGGAGGAATATCACTTAATTTCATATATAATTGCTTGTACTTTGATTATAATACAGATAAAGTAATTACTTTGTTCATGTACTTGTACCTTACGAGCATGTATGATTTAGGTGAATCATAACTTTAATTGTACGTACTTAAGGCAAAGGATCACCTCTATACTACCCTTCAATTGTCATCTACGAGTATATAAGTAAACTTAACACGATATTAGGAGATGCCCTTCATTATGTGAACGAAATAACAAATGACCAAAACTTAGAGGTTAATAATGATTGTGTAACGCCTAAAGAGAATGAGAAGTCCTAATTATCTGTCTATTGCGCTAAGATTCATCAAATTAACGAATTCTGGCTATATAGTCATCAAATCTAATCATATTTATGATTTTGATGGCAGACAATAATAAACATCAAGTTGGTAAATCACACTTGATTTTCTTCGCGCACAAACATTATTTCCAGACATCAAAATTGATTATATTTAAATGTTTAGTTAAAATGTTAGGCAGATTTTGAATTTTTGCAAGAATTTATTGAATATATAATAATTAATTCGCGTGCGTACCACTAAATCACGATCCTTGTTCGTAATTTTCCAGTGACTTTTGATAGTCTAAATTATCTAACTCCTTTTAGTCCTTCCTAGCTAGTGCACATGTCGATAATTGCTTAAAATAGATGCCAATTTATGAGTTTTGAACAATATGTGATTCGAAAATAAATAATTCATGTTGAACAAAATATTTTATGCTGGGCTGTTCGCTAGGCCATACACTTTTGCTCCCCTAAACAAGCAAAGACTTTTGTTAATTAAATGGTTGTGCATAAACTGCTATGTTATGTCTTCAAAAAAAAAAAAAATAAAATAAAAAATGCTATGTTATATTCGAGTTATTTTGTCACTACTTATCGTATTTGAGCTAAACTTAATTAAATTATTTAAATTTATTTTTGTTTGAAATGATCTTATTTATTTGTCAAATTAAAACTTATTTTAACTTATTGTATGTAATAAGTAAAAATGAGTTGAGCATATATAACAGAAGCCAAATATCTCTCACTTATTCCATTAGCTAAATTGTTTGGTAGGTCAATAGATTTAATCAAAACAAAATGATTAAATTTGATCATACTCTAAGTTTATAGATTTCGTATAATCCATTAGTAGATAGCATTTTACAACCTCTTAGATATGATAATCTCAATCTGTAAACACTTGCTACGTCCATTAACTTCCAGTTGCAACTTTAGAGTATTATTTGTGAGAAATAAAATATTCCAAAGTTGTAACTAAAAGTTAACGGGTGTAGTATGTCCTCAGTGATGTCCTCCACAGTTTGGTGGGAGTACCATATATTATGACAATAAAATATTAATACCGTCTCATGTTCTTATATCAAAAAGTGCATAAAATGGAATTTTGCAAGGAAACATAGAAAGTAAATTATACGAAGTATTTGGCTAAGTTGTTCAAAATCATGTCTAGTTGTTAGGTTGGTTGTCACAATTCTGTATAGGAGTATGAGATAATAGTAAATTACGAGTAACGTATTAAATCCACTAGACGTAGCTTGGCCACATAAATTTATGTGTAGTTTTACGTTTTCCCGTTTGATTTTGGCTAATTAATTAAATGTTTGTTTGGATGCAATGAGATATCAATTTCCATGGAAATTTGCGTTAGTGGTAATCACTTGAAATGTAAAAGGAAATTGACAAATCCTAAATAACTAAAGAGATAAGTAATAATTAGGTTAGAAAAAAAAAAAAAAGTCTGTTATGTGGAAATTTTAGGGCTTGTTTGACATCGTTTTTTGTTTTTAGTTTTCGGTTTTTTTGAAAACAAAAAACCAAAAACAGGAAACAAGAAAAAGGTGTTTCTACTTTTTTGTTGTCAGTTTTCAAGATTACCATGAGTTTAATAAAATTGACTGTTTTTTTATTCATTATATGACATATATCATATCATTTTGAAAAACAAAAAACCAAAAAACAGAAAACCACAGTAATGCCAAACGAACCCTTAAAGTTCCAATTCTTCATTTGGAAAATTTACGTGACAGAATAATAAGTCAAGAATTTTTTAGGAACTTCTATTTAAAGAGTTTGATATTAGGGCACATAAAATGACTAAACAACCTTATTTTCAACGTATTCTTTTAAATCGATTGCTGTGTATATACATTACTCATATATTTTTCAAATTTAAAGTACATTGGGTGAGCATTTACGTCTAGTTTTTATTAGTTAAAGTAGAACTATTTATTAGAGAACAAAGTTGGGATTTCTAGTTGATTTGCACGACATCAAATTAGGTATAGCGAAAGCTTTCTGTTAGATAATATGTTAATATTATCTCGTAAATATTCTGTAAAATATATCTTGTGTATTTTAGTTTATTCTCATGATTAGGTTGTAAACCCTATATATATTGATTTAATGAGAATGCCTCCGTCAAGGAGAATTACACAATTCTACATGGTATCAGATTCCTTTCAATAGGCTAATAGTGAATCATATCATTGATTGTCTAATTAGGTTTATTTTCTATTAAAAGTGGGTAATGAAACCCATAACGTACTTATAGAATTTTCTTTTAAGTCGTTACTAATGAATTCCCTTTGATCCTTAATCCCCGTATTAAATTACTTGTAACTTTGTAAGTTTAGTGTATAAAACAATGTACTTATACCCACTGTTACTTGCATTACATGTATTCATATATTTTGTATTGTTGACACTTTAATATATGGGTGCAATATATTAATTCTTCATTTAGGACCTATTTATTATTTTTCTTCATAAAATTGCAGTTAGATCAGACACTTGAAGACATATTTGTGTCAGATATGAGTTTTAAAGTCCAAACAATAGATCGAGCTTTTGCATTTTTGCATTCGAGGGGTAATCTTTTTATTTTTGACACTTTAATATAAAGCTCAATAGCCATCAAAATTCAAAAGTTGGATCTTGTTAAAAAAAAAAAAGGTTGGATCAGAGAGGGAGAGAAAGAGAGACAATTATTGATTGATTGTATAATTATAAGGAGTAAGTCAATAATATTCTCCAACTTTGTTAAAGGGATACAAAACATTGTCAAAAAGTTAAGAACCTTACGTACCAAAAGGAGAGTAACAATTTATTATGTCAACATGAACTTACAAAATAATATTACAAAATTGTATCCAAGCCATGCAGATCATGCAAAGCACTGGATTACAACTAGATCACATGATATTATTATACAACTTTAATTATCTTTCTTATACTAATTCCTTTATTTATTGTTTCAAATAAAAATTTAAATCTCAAAGCAAAACAACAAACTTTATATATCATCTCAAGAATCTCATATTCTAGCTCTTTCGACAAAGATATGTCCTCCAATTTGTTTCATTACCTGTAAAAGATTAAAAAAAATTAATAAGAGTTAATATTATTCCGATGTGTAGTAGGGAAGTTAAACAACATTTATTTTGATATAATAATACGTACAAATTGTAAAAGCTTGTTAAGGAAAATAGAGAAATCATTGCTTCAAATAAATTCGGATGTCAAAGTTTCAGTCTTTATCCCAAGTTGTAATGTCGGAAAATTAAATATCTTATGCATGTAAAAAACTAGTGAAATTATATGAAACTGACCTCATCAATTAAATTGAAACGTTTAGTAAGGGGGTGGAGGAGAAGCGTATATATAAGGGGAAGGAGTGGGATGCTCATGATGGATTGGTGGAGATTTGTAGACTGGACTAGATGATGGTGGGGACTTGTGAACAGGTGGAGACTTATAAACGGGGGTGGGAGGTGGGTACTTGTGAACTGGTGGGGACTTGTAAACTGGGGTGTGTGGTGGGTACTCATGAACAGGTGGAGACTTGTAAACTGGCGTGGGTGGTGGGTACTTGTGTACAGGTGGAGACTTGTAAACTGGGGTGGGTGGTTGGTATTTGTGCACCGGTGGTGACTTGTAAACTGGGGTGGGTGGTTGGTATTTGTGCACCGGTGGTGACTTGTAAACTGGGGTGGGTGGTTGGTATTTGTGCACCGGTGGTGACTTGTACACTGGGGTGGGTGGTGAGATTGGTGGAGACTTGTAAACTGGGGTGGGTGGTGGATATTTATGAACTGGTGGGGACTTGTAAATTGGAGTTGGTGGTGGATACTTGTGTACAGGTGGAGATTTGTATACTGGTGATGGCGTTGGATACTCGTGAACAGGTGGGGACTTGTATACAGGGGTGGGTGGTGGATATTTGTGAACTGGTGGAGACTTATAAACTGGGGTAGGTGGTGAGACTGGTGGAGACTTGTAGATAGGGGTGGGTGTTGGATATTCATGAACTGGGGGAGACTTGTGAACGGGAGTTGGTGGTGGATACTTGTGTACAGGTGGAGACTTGTACACTGGTGAAGGTGTTGGATACTCATGAACAGGTGGTGGTGACTTGTAAGAAGGTGTGGTCGGTGGAGGTGAATAATGCTCCTTGGGTGGCTTCTCGTGGTGGACCGGAGGTGGTGGGGAGGTGTAATGGTAGGCTGGTGGTGGTGAGGGAGAAGCATAAGTGTAATCAGCATTGGTTAGTGAAGGCACACTCAATGAGACAAATGCCACTAACAGAGTGACTATAAGAGAAGCCATCTTTCCCATGTTGATGTTTGATTGGAGAAATGTTTTATCTTATGATTTTAGCTATACATCTCGACCCCTTTATATAAGCTTGTTTTATACCATTTGACCACCTAATATAGTAATATCATTAGACAATTGGATTAAAAAAACACACTTTATTTTGACAAACATTACATCTCTTTATCAGTGTATTCAAATGGAATAGATTTGCTCACCGCTGTGTGAACGCAATTCTAAAGAAAGAAAAAGGAAGAAACAATAAAGGGTAAAGACTAAAGAAGATGATAGTGGTCAATGATTATTAGTCGGTGAATTAGTGAGCTTGATGGATGGCATAATACTAACATTATTTCTTTGGAATTAGATCCATCTATCTACCATATATAATTTGATGAATCATATAAATATGGAAGATATATTAATGTATTTTCTTGTATATCTAATCATAATAAGTAGTATTTTGTAATTTTGTATACATGAAAATAAATACACTAATATCTAATTGTATCAACTAAACATATAGTCACATACTCTATAATTTTGAAACTTATTAGGTGCATAAGGGATCACTCTTCGCCATACTTTTAGTACTACTCTTGGATTTTTGTAGAAAAAAAATATCACAAAGTTTCATAAAAAATAACTAGCTAGTTGGTCATAGTTTTGAAATTAAAATGAATACGCTTGAAAGTTGAAAATAATAAACTGATGAATAAAAATTAACATTGCATTGATTATTTGAAATTAAACTAACATGACGACGAACAAAAATTTAAATACGAAGCAAATTCATAAAATGTTTATGTATTTCACAAATTTAACATGCATAAGAAATAAAATGTTAGTTAATTTCAATAGAATATGTCATATTTTGTAAATGTTCATGCTATTTTTATATGTATATATATATATATATATATATGTGTGTGTACATATATATATATATGTGTGTATATATATATATATATATATATATATATATATATATATATATATATATATATACTACCCGATTCACCCTTTGGACTAATTCAGATTCGGGGATCAGTTTTGGGTAGTTAGCTTCCAATCCCCTCCCAATTGTTGTTGCGGGGGATCAAACACAGGTCCCCCCTACCAAGTATAGTCCAATCACCACTACACCAACATCCAATTGGTATCTTAAACTATAATTTGGCTCACATATCATTTGTATGTTAAAATTTGTTTTTTGAATATTTTTTTATAATATTGTACTTTGTTTCAATTTTTTTAAAAAAATTTATGGCAAACCTAAGTCACACTTGAGTAAAAAAAAAAGTAAACTATATAACTAACACGACAAATTAAAACCAAGCAACAATTTGTAACTATTAGTCTATTACTACTATTAGAAATTGCGTAGTAATTGAATGTTTGTGTTTTTGATAGAAGATCATTTATTACGTATCATATTGTAGTGAAAGCATATTAATTCAGATTTGGCTTAAGTTAGCTTCAAAGATTTAGCTTAAGTTGATTATACTATTGAAAATAAGTGGTGAAATAAAAATGCCGCATAAATGTTGAAGAATTGGTGGATGTGTCTCGGTCACCAAGAAAGAATGACGACGTTACTTAATCATATTTTTGTCTTATGGGAAAATAGCAGAAGAGTTCAAGATAATAGGAAGTGGTGAACAACATCAAAACATAACTTATATGAACAATATTAAGAGGGTAATTAACATAATTGAATGTTTGTCTCATAACCAAATTATAAGTCATCACCTAATATCTTGTTCCACTCACATTATTTCATTTATTATTGGAGAAAAAATATTCAAATAAGTTTACGGTCGGATCTATTTTGTTCACCTTATTTTCATATTTTTAAATTACTAGGCATGATGAATGTCAAAATTAATGTTGGATGGATTATTAATTTCTCTGATTTTGCAATTTTCATGATTTATTACTTTAAATAATGATATGTGGATATGAATCTACTAGCTTAGCTTAGTAAGAAAACTATGTAAGATTTAAGAACGGTGTATCAATAACTTGAATACTTAGTACCTAATTTTATCAATGTATGTTTAATCGGATTTTTACTAACTCATGGATCATAGAGTCCATCCTAACTTTTATGTGAGTAGGATCATAACTAAGATCCTAAAAACATTAAGATCCTATGTATAAGATATAAATTAGTGATCATATATTGTTAATCGTAAAGTCGTAGTATCATAATAAGATCCAGATCGAGATTTTAACAACTATGTCATCATCATCAATAATATAAGCTAAATTTTGGAAGTTCTTGTTTGATTTATGTGATTGTAATTTAGAGACGCTTGCATTGCAATTGTTTAGTAAAGAAATTAAGTATGATTAATAGTAAGTTTAGTACTTTTTGGTTGGAGCATTTACAATCTAATGAAAATCTAATTTATGCCATGAATTAATAAAATATAATTGCTTAGTTACGGGTCAATTTTCAGTATTATTTAATTTTTTTGTAGGCAGTTTTCAGTACCTACTACGCACTGTCGTTTTGCAACAGTTTATTTATTTATTTATTTTTTAACCATTGACAATAGTGTTGATTGTTGAACATTGGACTTTTAATTTGCGCGTTTTTCTACCTCCTTTGAAACACAAAGCCCCAAAAGAAACAAACAAGAATGAGGTAAATAATAGATATTATTGTTATTATTACTATTATTATTGAGAGGATGATAATGAAATGGAGTAAACAACTTGCAGAAGAGATTAATGAATGCTTGATCCGGAACTAAAGATATATGGATCAAATAAAAGCACGCACAACAAGTGAATTAGGATGCATTTTATTCACTTAATTTTACTTATTAGTACTTATTTTATCTTATGGAGTATTTTAACTTATTAGTACGTTATATTAGTAGTATATTGAACTTGGATAATTCTTTTTATAACTTATTTTTCCTAAACTTATCTTATCTTAATGTATTTTTCTGAAATAAGTGAATACTTCCCCCGTTTCTTTTTAGTTGACATGTTTCTTTAGTCACGTTTGTCAATGCACTTATTCAATCAATAATATCTTTAATTATCGATAAACAAAAATTATGAAAAGTTGATATTTTGAAAGTATATAACGTGACGAATCTAACAAGATCCCACGTGATTACATTTTTCATTACGTATAAAGCACAAAACACGGTCAAAGGGAGGTGTGTGAATAGTGCTAAAGTCAAAACGTATCAACTAAATAAAAACGGAGGTAGTATAATAAGTTAACTCTAACAGAACCTTAAACTCAAGAACGAATATGGTGATTAAAGAGAATTGTGTCAATTGTGTTAAAAATTGAAACATAATTAAGGATATACTTAAAATTCAAGAAGTGGAAAGAATGAAAGAAAACGATCTATAAGTCACATTTCTTGAGTTTCCAGCTGGTAGCTTAGTCACAATATAATTAGTATATGTCGATCTCATAATCTTTAATCTAGAATGCTCTAGCTTAATAATTAACTTAAAATTAATACGAATTTGATACTTTAAAGTCTTATACTAAGGCCTTGCTTTAGTTTGCCGTCATCTAGATACTTCATACATACCTTATTAAAACTGTTTTTTTGTAAATAATTAAGCTTTAGTTAGAGAAAAAGTTTCATTAATATGAAAATATTGGTTAAATCAAAGTCCTAAGAAGAATGTACTGTAAAGTGAAACCTTAACTAAAGATGATTTTATAGACTTCACGAAGGAAACTAAATGCATTATTGAGATTTCATAAGTACGTATATAGTAGTACGCCAAAATGAGAAGGTTCTATGCATCATCTATCGTCAAAGAAAATGATCAATAAAGGTTTATTTTATGTATCAAATTTCGTACTATGTTATTATAAATTGCGTGCTATTTATGCGATTATTATTTGCGAAAATTTTATGGAAAAAAAAAATAGAATTGAAAGGGTATTATAACAAAAATCTTACTAATTTACTACTATAATTATGTGCATAGTTTTTGTGTGGTGCATCATGTATTCATGTGCGAATTATATGCTAAAGTGTTTGATTGCAATAAGAATGTACTACTTTCTCAATATTTTTTGTTATACTCCATATTTGCTATTTGGATTTTTATACTATTTGTGAAATAACACACTACGCTTTGAATCTTAGATGACGATTACTTATATTTTGGCGTTTAGATTAAATAAATAATTAACACAGAATAAATAAATTTAGCTAATTGCTAAATGTGTAGTAAAATAAACATAAAAGAACGAAGAGATTTTAGTTAATATATCAATGTTAGAATAATATCCATACCATGACAACTGATGAAGGTAGCTCTAATCCATAACCCCAAGCTCATGCATGGAGGCTCACACATACTTTCTCTATTTCCTATTTTATATAATATACCCACGCACGTTATTTAAGAATTACTCCCTCTATTTTGTAAGTGACACACTAGCACTTTTACACATGTCATTGTGGTATATGTTTGGCCTTTAATAATTTTAACCGGATGTAAGCCCGTGCAATGGACGGTTCTAGTAAATCATTTTATTTGATTTAAGATTTTGAATATTTATTTACTGATCATTCATTAGATGTTTGGATAAAGTTCCTAATCCCATAAGATAATTTTTTATTTTATTTTATTTTAACACTAAAATTATCTTTCGTAGCTTTATTTATTTTACGTGATGCTTGAATTTAATTTTTTTTTTATTTGCTAGGGAGTAGGGAGAGATTAAAGATATTTGCGATCAAAGATTTGCATCCATATATGTAAAAAAAAAGATAATTATTAGTTTTTTTTAAAAAATAATTTAAATTTTAATTATTCATCATTCATTGTTTTTACCTAGGTGGCAAAATTCTTAAATCTTATTTGTCATTTTTGCTTAGGTGGCGAGTGAATTTTTTAATTCTAAAATAAATTGTTAATCTAATTTTTCATTGGTCAAAATAATACCTTTTCAAATGTGGCGCGCCGAATGCTCCCGAAAATGCCTACTTTATATATATATATATATATATATATATATATATATATATATATATATATATATATATATATATATATATATCAGATTGTGTATTAGTAAAAATTATAAAATGATAAATATACATTTGGTCTAATCTAATACGAAGTAATATTTTATACAACTGTATTAAGTTATTAAATATAAGTAAAAAAAAAATAAAGTCAAACTAGTATATAAATAGTTCATAGAGTCAAAATATGTCACTTAAAAAAATGAAGGGAGTACAGTTTTACGAATTTGTCTAAAAACAAAATAGTATAGAGAGAAAATGATGTTATTAGATGTACAGTCTTAATCAAAACTTATTGATTATGGCCTTGTCATCATCATCTAATCTTTGTTATGATTGACAATAACGAACATCAAGTTGGTGAATCACACTCGATTTTCTTCAAGCAGGAACATTATTTTCAGACATCAAATTAAAATTGATTAGTTTGTTAAATTGTTAGGCAGATTTTGAATTATGCATGCCGGAAATTATTGGATATAATAGCCATCGTCGGCATACCCCACAATTCTAATTAAGCTTAGATTTAATTTATGTGTAAAGTTTTACTAAAATCACGTGGGAACCACAAAAATCATGATCCTTGTTCTTTATTTTCTTGCAATTGTGATAATTTTTAGTCCACATGTCGAAAATTGATTCGATTGAATATTACCTTAAATCAATGATAGAAAAAATGGGTGGTCTAGAAAAAGGTTTTAGAATTATTTAATCACTTCTTTAAAACACTCATAAATTTGAAGATATTGCAACACATCTTACTAACATAGTAACATACATGCTCTAAATTTTGGAAAAAATATTACGAAAGGTAAACAGATAAATGAATTAAAATGATGTTAACATTGAAAGAAGAAAAGATATAAATCATTAACGTTTAACTTATATTTAATTATTTAATTAATTCGTGTACAATTTTTAATCACTTCTTTAAAAAAATTGGTAGAAAAGATGTATCTTTGTCTTTGTTTTGCAATTTTTAAAAAACATAATCAATAAATCACGTTGTCCGTCGTTTTAAAGTGGTCTTATATAGTCATATTACCTAAGTAAGTTGCCTAGTCTGTAAGTCGAATATACTGGCTGGATTGTTGATTATCTTGTATTCATGTCAAGTCATATTTTTTTTTGACAATAATAAAAAAAAAAAACAAGAAAAAAAGAAAAAAAAAAGATTTACGTGTAGTACATTAGCTTGTATAATCGGTCATAAATAATGGTGATGGGAATAGATTTGTATGTGAATTTAGAAAGAAAACCAATATTTATATCCATGGTCAATCAAGATTTCAAAATGCATGATGAGATTTCAAAATACAATAGATTTGTATGTGAATTTTCATCTAACGGAATACATTTTAAGGGGTAATGGATGTTAATAATGAAAAAATAATATGAAAAACACATGCTTGGGTGATGAGATTGTGTTGTTTTTATGGAGATTATAAATTGTTTAATAACAAAATTATATTAACTTAAACTTCATTTTCATTACCACAATTTACTACAACCGGCTACCTAACTTGGCTTAGATTATTTCGCTCTAACATTGCGATTGGTCCTACGAAATAAATAAGCCTGAAGTTCATCATTATTATGTACTTCATTCTACATATAACAAAGTAAAAACTCTGTAGAAGAACACTTTTGGTACTTCAGGTTAGATTATCATCAATTTAGATACACGAAAAACATACAATACTTTAAACGGGATTTATTATATCATTACAATTGTCCAAAATTAGGTTTCTTCCAAAAGTGGGTTAGCTACTTAACTGTATAAGTTAATGTTTTAATATGGTTTCATTTTGAGTCCTAAATAATTTGTTGCCCTAGTAAACAATTCTTTCCATCTTGAGGAATTAGATAATTCAGGAGATCCTTTAACCCTTTCTCCATTTTATCCTTATTTGTTTAGCTCATTGAGGTGTATGTTTAATTTAAAGGCCGTACTTCTAATATTGAGACATTGAGTGTAGTGTTAATTTTATGCTAAAATGCTAAATTATTACTCTATCTCCATTTCTCTAACTATAGCAGAATATATTGATGTTAAAAACTGACCTGACCGACCTAATTTGTAAATGATCCGAAAAAATCAATTCAGGTTTTAACTTGCAACTTGACTCAACTTTATAATATGCTTAATTTGACCTGATCAATGAACCCGACCTAAATATCAAATTGACACCCGAATAAGAGTTATTCTAATTAAGAATATAAACGAAGATTCATCATCTCATGGTCTGTATGATAAATGTCCGTTTATAAATGATGATAGTAAAAGTAAATTAAATATGTATGATATATTTGTAACAAAAGTGAAAGTAAAAGTGAAACTAACAGTAAAAGTATAATATATTTGTAACAAAAGTGAAAGTAATCTATCTCTGGCTTTTCGATCTTCTCAAATTTCATTTTCATCGATTGCCTTTGGGGATGGTATTGGGTTGTCGGTGGTAGATTGAAAATGGACATTTATGAAGAAAAACACAAGTTTAGAGATGAGATCATATGACTAATGATCATTAGCATGCTACTTGGCTAGCTAAGTACACACTAAATTAGGCTGATACGATTTTTGCATTCTTGTAGAATTATTAATCCCTTTGTCCCATTTTACTTGCAACATTTTGACTAGACATGCTTGTTAATGCACATGTTTGACCGTCGATATCTTTTATTGTATATTTATAAAATCTATAAAAAGTTTATATTAAGAAACTATATACATTAAAATAGACCCAACAACATCTTACATGATTACATTGACTTCCATATATAGTTATAAAAGATGGTCAAAGTAAGATGCCTGAATAATGTAAAAAGTCAAAACGTTGCGAGTAATTTGAGACGGAGGAAAACTCTCCTTATTGTTAACTCAATTTTCTCTTTTAGTCAATTAAATTTTAACAATTTTGATAACGAATTTCCATTGCTTCATAAGAAAAAAATATTTAATATATAGTCATCAGAAGTCATAATAGATTCATTATAACATGTATATATAGAAGTATTTAAAAAAAAAAAAAAAAAAAACCCATGACTTTTTATAATCTTATTTTTACTCAATAAGATGTTCATGGATCATGGTTAAAATTATTTAATTACTTCTTCCGTTCTTTTTTACTTGACCTGTTTCTTTAATCGCACTTGCCAATGCAAAACTTTAACGACAAATATGAGACGAAGGGAGTACTTTTTTGAGACAATTATTTTTATTTTACGAGTGTTTTATGTCATGATATTCTCTCCTCTCTTTGTAAAAAAAGCAAAACTTTGTTAGAAAACTAGGAAACCACGTACCAAAAGGAAGAAAACGTACACTTTTATGTCAAAACAATAATTGTTTGGCCATTATTCTATATGATTCTTGAAATTAAACATCAACTTGAGTACTATAATTGAACTTTGTAATTTATTTTATTAATACAAATCTTTGATGATAAAAATACAAAATTATATTATCTAAGCCATCTCAATTATGCCCCATGCCATGCAAAGCATTGAGCTACAAGTAGAGCACATGATCCAAATAATTTTACAAACTTTTTCCTGGTAATATTTATTTATTTTTATTTAAAGTAAAGGTTCCAAAATCTCTAAGAAAAACGACAAGCTTTATATATTATCTCAAGGATTACAAATTCTAGCTCTTTCGACAAAGATAGGTCCTCTACTTTGACTTTCTCTTGTTGGTTGTCACGAAACTTTTCACCTGTAAATTTTTGAAACAGTAAAAATTAGTATATTTTCATAATTAATGCTTAAAAAAGAAATTTGATTTGCATATTTTGTTTTGGTTATTATTGGAAAGGATTTAATGACAAACTTTTCAACCTAGTAATAGTAATAAAGATGATTGAACGTCCAAATGTAATATGCATGATATCTTATGCACTTTATGTCATTGTCTTACGTCGTAACATAGGAACATTAAATTTCTTATGCATGTAAATACTAGTGAATGAAGTTTTATGAAACTGACCTTGGCAGAAATATATAACACTATTTAAAGTGACACTTTTGTTTAGTAGTGATATGGGGGTGGAGGAGAAGTGTAGACATAGGGAGGAGTAGGATGCATTGGTGGAGATTTGTGGACTGGAGTAGGAGATGGATACCCATGAGCAGGTGATGGTGGAGACTTGTAAACCGGGGTAGGAGGTGGGTACTTGTGCACTGGTGGAGATTTGTAAACAGGAGTGGGTGGTGGGTATTCATGAACTGGGGGAGACTTGTAAACGGGGGTGGGTGGAGGGTACTTGTGAACAGGTGGCGACTTGTATGTTGGAGTTGGAGGTGGGTATTCATGAACAGGTGGAGACTTGTAAACAGGGGTGGGTGGTGGGTACTTGTGAACTGGTGGAGACTTGTAAACTGGGGTGGGTGGTGGGTACTCATGCACGGGTGGTGACTTGTACACTGGGGTGGGTGGTGAGACTGGTGGTGACTTGTAAACTGGGGTGGGTGGTGGGTACTCATGGACTGGTGGAGACTTGTAAACCGGAGTGGGTGGTGGGTACTTGTGCACTGGTGGTGACTTGTAGATTGGGGTAGGGGATGGATACTCATGCACTGGTGGAGATTTGTACACCGGGGTGGGTGGTGGATATTTGTGCACTGGTGGTGACTTGTACACTGGGGTGGGTGGTGGGTACTCGTGAACTGGGGGTGATTTGTACACCGGGGTGGGTGGTGGGTATTTGTGCACTGGTGGTGACTTGTACACCGGGGTGGGTGGTGGGTACTCATGAACTGGGGGTGATTTGTACACCGGGGTGGGTGGTGGGTACTTGTGAACTGGCGGAGACTTGTACACTGGGGTAGGTGGTGACACTGGTGGGGACTTGTAAACAGGGGTGGGTGGAGGGTATTTATGAACTGGGGGAGACTTGTAAACAGGAGTTGGTGGTGGATACTTGTGTACAGGTGGTGACTTGTACACTGGTGACGGTGTTGGATACTCATGCACAGGAGGTGGTGGAGATTTGTAAACTGGGGAAGGTGGTGGTGACTTGTAAGTAGGTGTGGTCGGTGGAGGTGAATAATGCTCCTTGGGTGGCTTCTCGTGGTGGACTGGAGGTGGTGGGGAGGAGTAATGATAGGCTGGTGGTGGTGGTGGCGAGGAATATGTGTAGTCAGCTGTGGTTAGTGAAGGCACACTCAATGAGACAAACACTACTAGAGTGGCTACAATAGAAGCCATTCCTCCAAACTTTCCCATGTTTATGATTGATTAGAGAAAGGATTTTTGTTATGCTTCTTGCTCTAGATCTCAACCCCTTTATATAAGCTTGTTTTTTTTACCATATGACCCACCTACCATCTATAGTAAACCGGGAAAAAACAAACGAAAAAGTTACCCAAAAAAATAACAACTTTAGAATAGTCTCTTTATCAGGAAATAGAATAAGGTAGATTTGCTCACCGTTGTGTGAACACAATATCTAACGATAGAAAATACTCATTTACTCGGTGGTATACGTACGTAGTCAATGATTAGTCGGTGAATATTGTTATACACTTATATTGATGAGAAAGCATATAAATACTACACATCGTATAAATTAGACCCTTCTACCATATCTCAATTACACTAAAAAAAAATTGAAGCAATATCTATTATAATTATAAATTACTTGATATATTAACCAAACTCATTTACTATACCTTGATTGCGTACACATAAGTAATAGTAATAATTGTCTCCTTTGTGAGCTAAAACTAAAGATGTTAGAATATTTTCAAGAATTTTGTATTTTTCTTCTTGTTTTTACATTACCTAGAGCAAAATCGACAAAGGATAGATACATTATTATGTTTTATGTTTTTTATAACTAGGGGTTGCGTAATGTTCGAAACGTTTGTGTTTTGACAGAAAATGATCAATCGTTTAACTTGTTATAGAAGTACATTAGATGTACTTCGTCGGTATAGAAATTTGTATGGTTAAAATAACGACGCATATGTGAAAGAAATTATGGATGCGTCTAGGGCACCACCAAGTTACGGTGAAGGGGATGGGATAGGTTTGATAAGAAACTAGTGTATGTTACGGCAATACTGATCAGGTTATTAATTTTGTAAATATCGAAAATGCATGTATTAATAGAATTACAAACATACTAAGGGCATGTTCTCTTCAGCTTAATTTCAGTTCAGTTCGGTTCAGTTCAAATCTTAATTTCCTTCTCTCATAAACAATTCATTTTATGCTCGATCTATTTAGTTCAGTTCAGTTCAGTTCAGTTTAATTCAGCTCAGTTCAGTAAATATGAACAGACTCTTAAAGGAAATTATGTAATGAGAATTAGCAAATTATATAAGAAATTATGGAAATAAAAACCCACGAGAACAAGAACTCCCCTAATAAAACTAAGTTAAACATACTCTCTCCTTGTCCATTTTTCTAATTGAAATGTCCTAATTTTCTTGCATTATTTCCTATTTTAGAGTTCTTTTTCTTCAACTGGCCGTCCCACACATACTCGACTATACTTTTAATTTCTCTCTACTTTTTCACTTGCATAAAATACTAAGAAATACTTCCTCCGTTCTTTATTACTTGACCCGCTTTGACTTTTACACTATTCACCACCGCTCCTTTGACCGTCTTTTGTGAATAATATGTAACAAAAAACATATTCATGTGAGATCTTTTTGAATTCGTCTCGATAAGTACTATCATAATATTTAACTTTTATAATTTTTACTTACGAAAAATTAAAGTTATTAATCGTTAAAGTTTTGCATTGGCAAGCGTGATAAAAGAAACAGGTCAAGTAAAAAAGAACAGAGGAAGTATGTGATAAGCAATAGGGCACTTAATTTGAGTTGGATATGAAAGAAAAATTAAGATGTCATTATCTTTTCATTTTTTTTTTTTTTTTTTTTTTTGACAACAGCACAAAGAAACTAAACTAAGTAGTAAAGCTAGTTAAATTAGTTCTACATCCATTAGCAATCAGGTGAGCTCCGTGAACTTGGTCTCTACTCACCTTCCACACCACACAGCGCTGAAAGCTAGCAGCCTCTTTTTGTATATCCCTTATGGTCCACAGTATATTGATGTCCGGATGTTGAATATTGCCCAGGATACTGACCAGGTTTGCCGAGTCTGAGTACATAACAATTTCCAGCCAGTTTTTCCTCTTAGCCCACCTAATAGCCAATAGGCAAGCAAGAGCTTCCGCATGGATAGCCGAAATTGCTTTACAGTAGTGCCCTCCACCTGCTTGAAACTTCCCATTCTCGCTGAGAAGCCCCCACCCTAATCCTGCATTCCCCGTGCTTTTCTGCCAAGAACCATCGATGAGAATTTTAATTCCTTGAGTACTAACCCCAACTGTCTGGAGCTGGTAGACCTCTTTCCCTAAGGATGTGAAGCTAAATCCCGGTGGGGTTGAAACAGGGGCAGTAGCTCCTTGATTCCCCGCCCTATCCCTGAAAATACCAAGATCTTCCCTTGCCTTGTCAATATCTGCAACTCCATCTAACCCTTTTTCCTTTGTATTCATTTTTTTTGTACATTGTAAAACTCAAAGTGAGAAACAAAGGATTATAATGATTCGAGTATTATTTAGGCTCCATTCTCTTCACCTTAATTTTGCTGAACTGAAATTATTTTTACTGAACTAAAATTATTTTTGCTAAACTTAAATGATTTTTACTGAACTTAAATTAATTTTACTGAACTGAAATTATTTTTGCTAAACTAAAATTATTTTTTTTACTGATTTTCTATTATAATTCTTCTTTAAGAAAACTTAATTTTACTGAAATGAACTTATTTTTACTGAACTGAAACTATTTTTACTGAACTGAAATTAATTTTACTGCACTGAACTTATTTTTACTAAACTGAAATTAATTTTACTTAATATTATTTTTTTAAAGTGAAGAGAACAGGGCCTTAGTTGTGAAACAAATTTTCAAAATTGATGAATATTGCAAAAGTCAAATGCATTGATAAAAGAATACAATAATTAAGGAGTATGTTGATAGATTTTAGAATTTCTTGTCTGATTCTGTTAGTAACATTGGAAAATTGCAAAGCTACAATTGATTTCTTAAGATATAGTATTAAGCAAGATGAAATCAATTAATAGTAATTTTAGTACTTGTTATGTTGAAGGATATGCTTAATGCCAAGAAATAATTGTATAGTACTATTAGATTAGTTATGGGTCGATTTTCCATATTATTATTAAATTTGTTATTCTTTTAGGTAGTCCCTAGTAAAGAAGTACCTACTGCCGTCGTCGTCGTGTTGCAATAATTTTATTATTTGTTAATATATTTACCATTGACAATAATATTGATAATTGGACTTTAATTGACGCGTTTAACTGCCTCCATTGAACACAAAATCCCAAAATAATTCTACGTATTATAAAGCTACGATATAATGAAATGATTGAGAACATGGCTATGTTTATTTTTTTCTTCTTTTATTTTAATCCTTAAAGGCTTCTATTATTCATAATTTTAAGTATGAGTCGAGGATAAAAATGGCTTACCTAGTGCAATTGCAATTTACGTGACCGCATAGGGCCTAAAAACTAATAGCGACCTTAAATCATTTGTAACATATCATAATGTTTGAGTTTATGGTATAGAGCTCCTAAGATAATTGATACAAGAGTGGCCTCGCAAAGTCACAATGTTTAAGATGCGCTTATCGAGAGGTACAGACGGACTCACGTGAGTCCACTATCATGTTTTTAGTGTTGCGGGTCTCGCGATCGGGTTTAGTTAGCCCGCGCCTTTTTATTGGACTTTTGTTATTGAGCCCGGTCTCACGTGAGTCCGGTCTCACACAAAACCTTTTGTTTTTTTTTTTGCTTTTCATTACATATTTTCATCTTAGGATCTTACTCATAACTCGAATCATTTTATGCAGATGTTTAGTAATACAAAGTTCATGCTAATTGAAAAAAGCCAACTAGTAAAGAAAATTAGAAAATTGAATTTGACAATTTATCAACAAAAATAAACAAAAATCAACAAAACAATTTAAAAATTTAACTCAAAATCTAAGAAGAGGAAGACAATAAAGAGAAAACACAAACTTTTAAATAAAACGGATGTTCAGTAAATTACTGAACATCCGTTATAAAGTGACAATAAAATGTGCAAAAGTTACACTAAAACGCACAAAAGTTACCCTGACATATATAAGAGTTATTTATGCTTTATTGATAAATTTGACAAAAGTAACACTAAATTTGACAAAAGTGACACTAAATCTGACAAAAGTGTACCCGATCTACAGTATATTACTGAAAACCGGATGTATACAAAAGTTTTCCAAGAGAAAAAGATAAAGGTAAGACGTCAATATCTTGAGTTTCCGGTTGTCATCACAAATCTCATTACATTGGTCTCGTACTATACAGTACCTTTGCTCAATGATACTCCCTCTGTCCCTAAATTACATTCCTACTTCTAGCATTTATTCTTCACATAATAGAGAGAAGTATAAATGTAATTTAAGGACGACGAAGTGAGTACTTTAAATTTTTTGACACTCATAAAATCTTATATACTAAAGCGTTGCCTTCCCTTCATGCATCTAGATACTTCATAATTTAATAACTTTATTTTTTCTCTATTTTCCAATAATTTGAAAATTATTGACAATATTTACGATGACATTAGTATGAAAATAATGGTTAAAGTCATAAAAAGTATCAAGTATGTACTGTAAAGTGGAATTATGAGACATAATAAAAAGATGGGTTTATAGACTTCACGAAGAAAACTAGAGGAATCAGGAATCATTGAAAATTAAGATCATAGGTATTTTTCTACGCTATATTGAGAAAGTTGTATTCATCATCTTCAAAGAAATAATAATTGATCAATGATCATAAAAGGTGTTAATGTGTTATTTGTCATGAACTCTGGAAAGTGTATTACGTGAACGTGTTTTAGTTTCGACTTTCAATTTATTCCTTTTATATTGACAATTTGGAAGAGGAATAGAGAATGCATTAGGTAGTACGAAGTTAATAACACATCATGATCGATGTGTATGTTTTAGCCCATGACCTATGTTAATGGGTCTTTCCATATACATACATAGCCCTTGCATCTATTGTCGGTTCGCACCACCAGACCATACACTAGTTTCGTAAGGGTTCAACATGGACTCTATTTTACACGGCTAGTTATTTTGACCTTAAATGTTAGTTTTACTAATGCTCTTAAAAGCTAGTCAAAGACTAGTCTAACCACTAAGCATCACAAAATATGTATACTTGTTCTTTGTTAAACACTTCTATATTACTCCCTCCGTCCCCTTTTATTTGTATTATGAGCCCACTTTATATGAGTACTTTATGAGTCATACGGTGCAAACAAAAAGGGACACAAGGATTAGTAACTGGTGTTACATTGATTTGGTCAAACAACAAAAAGCTATAATAAAGGCTATTATCGAATTGGACCTTTATAGTGGTCCATGAGTCGAGTTAATGGAGAAAAGTTGTTTGTTAGTGACAAATGCTAAAACCCTAGTCATTGAATTGAATTGAAACTCATTAATTGCATTCTTAGCATGTGGATTGCAGATTGAGAAGAATTGTCCATATAGGGATGTCAGTGGGGCGGGTCAAGTAGGAGACCCGCCCCACTATAAAAACCATACCCGCCATGGGTGATGGGGCGGGGGTGGATTTTAAGTTGTACCCGCCCTATCCCCGCCCCGCCCCACTTCGTACCCGCCCCATCCCCACCTCATACCCAAATCTATATATCTTTTAAAACAAAATTACATACTTTTATTCTATTTATGAAATAATTACGTTAAATACAATATTAATTATAATACTTTGTACGACACTTATATTATGACACAAAAATGTGTGTAGAATGTTTTATTTTATAATTCGTATTAATTATGTAGGATTGTGTATTTAAAATACGGAGATTAGGTGGATCTTTGGTGGGGATTAGGTGGGGATGGATATCCAAGTGGGGGGTGGGGCGGGGATGGTTTTGGAGTTGTATCCGGTGGGGCGGGGATGGGGATGAAAATTGGACCCGCCGTGGGGATGGGAATGGGGATGGGGATGGGGATGAAAATATTCGGTGGGGATGGGGATGGGAAGGCCAACACCCGCCCCGCCCCGCCCCATTGACATCCCTATATATATATATATATATATATATATATATATATATATATATATATATTAAATACATATTTTTTGTGAAACGATATATATTAAATATTTGAATTTACTATAATAAATATTATTATATGCTTAAGGGAGTGTAACAGTTAAATAAAAATGAAAAACAAAAGAATAGTGTAAGAATTAGTGTAACACCCTTATTACATAAAACTTTATAATCTCAATTACATAAACCTAATTCATTAAAACACTAATCTAATGGATAACAGATCTAGAAGAATAACTATAAAAAAATAATTAGTTTCCTACAAATTAGAGACAAGTATAAGATAATAATACTCACTCTAAAATTTGCTATGATACTTCCTTTATCATACATATAAAACTTTCCTTAGCATAAAACAATAAAATTATAGTTTTTTAAGCATATTAAAATTTAAATTTCATTTTTCTTACGTTTTTTCTTTCATAGATATAACATTATCTTTTATTTCATTTTTCCAACTTTTTTCTCTCTATTGCTTTTTTAACTTGTCCTATCTCATTTACATCATTTTATCAAATCGGCTACGTTATTAAAATTTCACTAAAATTTTCATTCAAATCATTTTATTATATATAATTATTACTTTTACCAGTTGTTACTATATAACAAACTTGAGAATTCAACATGTACATGACATATGTACTATTCCACATAATTACAAAAATTTTACCTAAAGCAATGACGAGAATCCTCTTAAGTCAATAAAAGGGAAAAGACAGATCAAAGGAACAAGATGAAAAATTTAGGGTTTTGAATGCGTAGCAAAAGAAAAAACGAGAAGTATTAATAGGAAGATAAATAAAGGCAAAAAATGTAATTAAGATGGACACAACATCAAATAAAGGGAATACCTAATTAGTAGTAGAGAGGGTAAATATTATATGAGGTTAGTATATACTGTGTACGCATGTAGGAACTTGTGTCTGAGTGTGACTTGTGTATATACTTTGGTTGAATCAACAAACTATATTTATAGATGAGAATGAAGGCTGAAAGATATGGCTAGAAGATTCTAGAACTTTATTCATAATTTGATACATAATGTTTAGAATTTCCACGAACTATTTAATTTATTTAAATTGTTTCCAATTTCAAGATTTTTCTACAACGTTCATGGAACTTGCACTAACTATGCTACACTTATTTGGAAGCTTATAAACATGTACAAACAGCGCAAATTACCTTGGTGCATCTTAAACTGTGTGCTCCACCACTAGTTTGACACTACGTGTTTAATAGTTTGCCAGCTACTTTCTATTATTTAATCTCAATGTTCTTCCCCTTTCTATTTCACGCTTCTTTCATTTTTCTATTATTTCCTTATTTCTCAATTTCTTCTCTTCAATCCTCTCCTTCTTAAACTTTTCCGATTTTTGAAATATCATACTTAATTTCTCACTTCTCAATTTTCTCTCTCCTCTATTTTTCTCTCTTCTTTTCCATTGTTGATTCCTCAATTTTGCTTGAATTTGTTCATTATTGCTGTTTATTTCCATGGATTTAGTTTCTAGATATAAAGTTCTCAACAATGCAGGTTTGATTTCTTATTTCAATTGCTAATTTTCGTTGATTAGGTTTTTATTGTGAATGCTATTTGTTGATTTTACATTTGCTATTGATTCTATTAATGTTTTTGAGCAATTTTTGATTCGAACTCATTGTATAATTATTAGCTTTAATTATTTGTAATTTCATATAATGCAATTGATTAATTGATGAACTAGTTAAACGATTGATTAGTTTTAATTAAGTTGCTGAAATTTGAGATTGGATTTTGATTTTTCATTGTATTATTATTAATTTGTGATTAATTTGATCACTTGTTGATTAAACTATTGATGCATTCTGTTTGAGTTTAATATGATTTTGAACATGGTGTAATTGTAAGGTTTAATTAGTTCTAATTTCATATAATTCAATTGATTGATTGATGAACTAATCAAAGGATTAGCAATTTTAAATAAGCTGTTGGAATTTATGATGAGATTTTGATTTCTCTATTTTTATTAATTTGTGATGAATTTGATCACTTGTTGATTAAACTATTCATGAATTTTGTTTTATATGATTCTGAACATTCGGTTCATATGATTTCTAAAGTTAATTTTGATATTTGATTATAATTGCTTATTTTTTCCCGTATTTGAACTTTTAATGTTTTATTTTTGAACTCCAGTAACGGTTATTATGAACTGTGTTTGTTTATTGCAGTTAGACCGTATGAAGTTGTTTATAAGGAAAGTTTGAAGGCTGAGCAGCATTCTAAGAAGTGTCTTCAGGTACAGAAGTTTTTGAACGGTGTTCAGTGGTTTATAGTTGGGGTTCAGAAGATATTGTAGGGGGTTCATAGGTTTTTGTAGTGTGTTTAGTGGTTTGTGGTTGGGATTCAGAAGCTTTTATAGGGGATTCAGAGGTTTTTGTAGGATGTTTAGTGGTTTGTGGTTGGGGTTCAATGTTTTTTGTAGGGTATTCAGTGGTTTGTGATTAAGGTTCAGAAGTTTATGTAGGGTGTTTAGTGGTTTGTGGTTGGGGTTTAGAAGTTTTTGTAGGGCGTTTAGTGGTTTGTAGTTGGGGTTCAAAAGTTTTTATAGGGGGTTTAGAGGTTTTAGTAGGGTGTTCAATGGTTTGTGGTTGGGGTTCAGAAGTTTTTGTAGGGGGTTCACAGATTTTTATAGGGTGTTCAGTGGTTTGCGGTTGGGCTTCAGAAGTTTTTATAGGGGGTTCAGAGGTTTTTGTGGGGTGTTTAGTGTTTCGTGGTTGGGGTTCATAAGTTTTTATAAGGGGTTCAAAGGTTAATGTAGGGTGTTCAGTGGTTCATGGTTGGGTTCAAAAATATTTTTAGAGTGTTCGGTGGTTTGTTGTTGGGGTTCAAAAATTTTTGTAGGGGGTTCAGGGGTTTTGGTAACGTGGACTACACTTTGGGGGTCAAAGGGTTACACTAAAGCCCCGCTTGGGGGCGAGGTCTCTCAGGAGATACACGATAAGTATGGTCCTTTTGCAATTGGGGAGCTTTGAATGCTTGTATCGGAGTTTGGAGGGTTTGTTCGTTGTGATTACGTTACTATTGGGTTCTTTTGCTCAGCTATGATTAAGTATGTTCCTTTTGCTATGGTCTCATCTCTTGTTGTAGCAATACTATTCAAATATTTGATTTATATAACATAGGATAATACTTCATGAATAAATTGTTAGCTGCTACCACTTGTGAATTTTGATGTAACCTTGAGGAATAATTAAGTTGAAGTTAATTGTGTTGATTTTAAATAATAGTAATAAAATCCATGTTTAGTTTTTCCTTAATAGCTAAGGGTTTTAATGATGAAATTGAAAGAGAGAGAAAATGAGATATGAAGTGATAGACTATCAAATGAAGTGGCACGACTAGGGGTTTTAATAATGAAATTGAAAGTGAGAGAAATAGAGATATGAAGTGATAGACTCTCAATGTAGCATTTTTGTTGCAGTTTGGATTGAATTCCAGACCAATCCGAATTTGAATTGGAGGTATAAAAAATAACCTGACTAATTTGATTTGAAATCACTCCGAAAAAAAAATCAAATTTAAATTTCGATTTGTATGGATACATTAATTGAGAATGATTTAAATATAAAATAATTCCTACCCAACTTAATTATTTTCCAAGGACATAACTCTTATGTGACGTAAGGATGCTACTTATAACTCAGATGATTGTTCAGAAGTCTGTGAACTATTAATTTATTTTCCTATTACTCAATTGAATTAACAAATTATGTAAGTGTACTCTATAATTTATTAACAAAAAAACTCCTCTCCTCTCTTCGATCAAAACCCTAGCCTCTATTTTTGAATTTTGAAGGGGCTTCCATCGGTTTTAACCGGTGAAAAGCCCTAATCTTTGTTTCTTTAAAAGTTTCTTTTTAAGTTTATAATAATGCTTACTCCTTTGGGAGAAACTTTTCTCCCTCGAAATAAAGGGTTTCCGATCTCCTTCGAAATACAAGGGTTTTTTTACCGCCTTCGAAAGACAAGGTTTATCTCATCTTTTTGGGAGAGAAATTTCTTAGTTTTGAATCCATGATATTAGATCTAATGGATTGTCGTGAAATTATCTTGTTGCTGAAAAATTTATCAAGTTTTCGAATACAGACAGATGAATCAGAAGGAAAACATGGCTACAAAGGATCGTTAGATTGTCTCTCCAACAAGGCTGTATTTTCCAGCGATATAAGCGGGAGATGTACCACAGTGCAACATCTACTCGACGATCATAGTTTTTATGAAGGAAATTTTTATTTACATAATATCTTATGTATTTGTTAACGTCGAATCTTTATTGTAGATGTCGTATGACTTTAAATTAATAAAATATTTTTGCTATTAAAAAAAATAATAATAAATCCTTCCCGACTTCATTGAATTCGACCTGCACACTTGAATTGACACCTCTATTGATAAAGTATGATACTTTTAAGTCCAAAACATATAGCTATAGTATAAATAGGGGTGAATAAAAAAGTAGGGTACCTTGAAATCTTAAATTAGAATCGGAATTTGTTTGGCATAAAATTTAAAAACTTTGACCACAAAATTCCATTAATCAAGAAACAAGAGATAATATAGTCATATGGGGTACGGTCTTGTTAGCTTTGTCTCACTGCATAATTAATTAGCGCCTGTTCACTTCAACTTAATTTTATTTCAGTTCAGTTCAGCTCCAATCAGTTTAGTTCAGTTCAGCTCCTAATTTGTTTTTCTCATAAAATATTCACTTAAGCTCTATTCAGTTCAGTTCATTTTAGTTCAGCTCCAATCAGTTCAGTTTAGTAAACGTGAACAGGTCCTTACTCTTTCAGTTTTTAAATACTTGCTTCATTTCTCCATGCGCAGAGTTTTAGTAGAAATTGGATAAAGTCATAAAATATAGAGGTAGTAGGGTAGGTAAAAGAATAAAAAATTGTCAAAAAGCAAAAGTAGTGGAGAGAATTGGAGGAGAGAGAATATGAAATTAATAAAATATGATTCATGATGAGTCTATTAGGTGAGAGAAATGAATTAAATATTGTAAATGCTTTCCAAATAAGAAAGTGGAGCAAATATTTTAAAACGACCATAAATGGAAAGTGAAGCAAGTATTTACAAATGGAGGGAATAATATGGTGTCAGGTTTTTATAATTTATACGCTTATAAAAATGGAGTTATATTCGTTTTAAAACACATCTTGTAGACCATGAAGTTTTAATTTGTGCAATTCCATGCTTCCTAATTTAAAATTTTCGCCATTTCATCTCACTTTCTACGGGTTTCCATATTCCATTGTCCTCAACTTTCTACTAACGCAGTAACGCCAATGTTACAAATATGGACCTTGTTTGCTATAAGGCCATGTAGTCAACTGGCCCCTTTTACATTTTGGGCCAGATTTATGGAAAGAGTCATCAAACCCAAATTTTGTAAAATACTTACTCTCCTTCGTTTCCGAAAGATGTGCCCATTTATTATAGTCTCGAGAAAAAAAAAGTCTTATATTTGTTCACGAATTTACACCAATATGGGAAAGAAAATACAATGTCATTCGGAGTGTTTTTTTTTTTTTTTTTTTTTTGAGGAAAATACGGAGTTTTATTAGAATAGTCTCTACATGCATATAGTTTCCAAAAAGTAAATTTTATTTTATTTTTATTAAAGATATTGATGATCAAAAAGGCATCGAAAATATAAAAAATAGGTAGCACTGAGAAAAACAAAGGAAATATAATCTAATCTAATATATATATATAAAGGGGAGTTTTTTCCCGAGTTTTTAGAGAGCCACGTATGATTTAATTTTCTTAGCGCGCCACGTAGGATTATAAAGTTTAGTTGTAGCCAATTAAATAAGTGATTATTAAAATCTTTCATAATTAAATAATTCAAATGCCACGTAAGCAAAATTGACAAATGATATTTTTAAGTTTAAATTAATTAAATATAAAATATTATCTTTTGATATTAAGAATTTTATCAAAATGTATAACCAATTTTAGCACATAAATTAAAAAAATATATATTTAAAAAAAATTCAAACAAACCGTGCATTGCACGGGATTCATCTAGTACTAATTAAATAGATGTTAAGGAGTACGATGGATGCACACCCCTTGATAAACTAGGGAAAATATTGGAGAAAACGGCTTAACCTTTGTATTGATAATACTCACATATATCTACACAATACATAACTTGCCTAAAACTCCTAACAAGATAAACTTAACATAAATACAATATTAACAAATATAACCAAACCGACTCTAATACCCCTACCAATGAGTATGTTTGGAGGAGAGATCTAATAAAAAAAAAAATTAATTTTTTTTTAAAAAAAAAACACTATAATTCTTCCTCAGATCCATTTTGCTCTTTACACTTTGACTTGTTTTATCTCATAAAAAAAATTTAAAAAAAAAAAAAGGAAGAATTAAAATGATCAGAGGAAAAAATAAATTAAATTGTTAATAATTGGTGGAGAGCCATGGGATTGAAGCCTTAAAGGCTTCTAATGTCAGCTATGGTCTCTTAATTTCATTAGTTTGAAGGCACCCAGCCTTAATTAATCTGATATAAGAAGGACGATTATAGTGAATCTGATTAGGGTTTGAATAAAAAACAATGATTAAATAATCCGAGCAAATTATTACTAGTTCAACAATGAAATTATTACAAGATAACATTAATCATGTACTCCGTATTAGGTATATTGATATAAATTTAACACATTAAAATATTATAAGCTTTTGAGCATATACTTCGATATTATAGTGTTAGATTGAACAATAATTTATCTTCAAGGTCAGATCTATAAACCTCAATTTAAATTATAAATTTGTGAATGTAGCTATGTCTAGATCAAAGCACACATCATAGTTGCACTAGCACTAGATATCAAAAATTGTACACATTCATTCTAATGTTTACTTGTCATATTCTTCTTGGCAGATTCTATACAACTCAGTATACATTTGTAAAGAAGTGACATATATACGATAGAAGCAAAAAAATTGCTGAATTTGGCGATAAAATTTTGGACCACTCAAATTATGAAGGATATAAAATTGACAATTTGACATATCCAATTAAAGTGGTAAATCTCGATACGTATAGCACGTTAGCTAGGCTACTCAAACTCCATTATTTTAGTAACGAATATGAACTTTTACCATGTTTTGTGTTTATTTGCTTAGTCTTTTACTCAATAAAAGAAGGTGCTTCCTAAACTCATTGATGCTAAAGAGGTTGCATGACAACTACACCTTTTTCTCTCATTATTTTTCCGTTCACAAATTATCTTCTTGTTAAAGTATAGCATGCACGCACATTCACAGTTTTAGTAGGGATGCGTATATATGTGTGCTCTATGGACTTATGGAGGATAAAATACGATTTGTTAAGATTTTACAAATCGATATGATGAGAATGTATTCAAAACTTGAGTGAAAAATGATTGACGTAATATATAGTTTGAATGATATTTATTAACTCGGATGCTTTTGTTGGTCCATATGATAGGTTGAGTGAAACAATTCATGAATCTAAGAATAATTCGATTACCGATTAAGATGCTTTTATTAATTTGATTTTTTTTAAGGCAAATGGATAATTTTTGGATAAATGAGATGGCAAATCTTAGCATTTCTATTTGTTTGGATTAGAAGGACAGAATTGCAACAATTTTTATTTTATTTTTTTTTTCCAAATAATAGGAAACTCATAGCATGAAGGGTATAATGAACTCTAAAATGCATCTTCTTAGAATGAATTAGGTTCTGATTTATTTTTTTATTTTTTTATTTTTTTATTTTTTAAGTGACGATTTTATCAAGTTGCATTCTCATGTATCAAGTTTGAAGTTGGAATATAAAAATCCACTCTCACGCAAAGAATATATTTTTTAGCTCCAAGCCAATAGCTAGCATTCAGTAATTTGCACTAATGTGTGCATGGCACAAAGATCAAACCAAAAGACCTATATAAAGTTAACTAGTGTTATGTATCGAGTAACTGAGAACAAAGGAGAAGAAATACAAAATATATGGAAAGGATCAAAGGATATGTTAACAAAAAAGGAAGTTGTTGAGATTGTCATTACACATACTGAATATGTCTTATTTTACTTGTCTCATTTTTAACCTTACGAACATAGAGCAAATGGGACAAGTATCATGAAACGACTAGATCAAACTCGTCCATACGCATTGTAATAGGATCCATGTGCATGTCCAAGGTGTACCTACACATATACTAGTAATATATTTACGGACGTGCGAAGTGAGTGGTTGATTTGTGTGATTGTATGTGTGTAATAACAATGTTTAGTTGTTGTTTAGAAGGGATAAGAAATTAAGATCTTTGGAGTATGTACTGCCAACAGTCCGACACCTTCATGGATTCATTTTGTTTCCTTTTTGTAGCGAAAAGATGTATGTAGTATGTACTGTGTCTTACGCTACATTTCTAATACAAGTGTAAGATAATAATGCTATCTGCATTAATTAGGGTAAATAAGAAAAAAGATGCAATTGTCATACTAAGCCAGAAAAGGGGGGACAAGATCATCATGATTTATGATACTCTAATACAGTTGTCTAAACACCAATACGAAAAAAATAATACTCCCTCCGTCCCTAAATAAAAGCCTCTTTCTCTTTATTATGTGAGTAATAAATGCTAGAAAGATGCTTTGTATTAAGGGACGGAGGGAGTATAACTAAATAAATACTGGTAGTAATTATGCTTACAATTTCACTTAGCTTTTCAAAATTGGATATCATATAATATTGAGTAACCATTTCAAATTTGGATATCATATATACTGAGTAACCTAAATCCAATTTGAACATTTATGTTATTGAATTTCATGGAATTCAATCTTTTATCAGTTTAAATCAAATTTACTATTTGTGTACGAATTATAGTGTTACTAGTTAGTGATAACCAATCCAACAACGATATTGATTTGATTACCCAATTCGATCAAAACCGTCATTTAGGGCTTGTTCTCATCAGCTTATTTTCAGTTGAATTCGGTTCAGTTCAGATTCAATAAGTTCATTTCAGTTCAGTTCTTATCTTAATTTCCTTCTCTAATAAAAATATAAAATATTTAGTTCACTTCAGTTCAGTTCAGTCAATCAGAACAGACCCTACAGACCCTTAGTAATAATCTTTTGTGAGTTTGTCTATAACGTAAAAATTATCATCGATTACTAATTATCCGGTTATTCCTACCTCTCTTGATTTGCGCATAGAACCCAAGATGGTGGATGGCCGATTAATGATGAGCTTGGTCTATACCTAACACTTTGCATCTTACGCATTTTATGGCAATAGTTGTTTCAAACCACGTGATCATGCAACTTTGGCTATAGTAGCACTGTAGGTGCATCAACATTAGTTGACAATAAGGGTTTTTTTCTTCTTTTTTTTTATTTTATTTTTTTTAAGGGTGATGAATTTAGAGATAATGGGGCTATTTAATTTATTAATTTAAGATAACATGCAACTTTAATACTTCAGAAAGATTTTTTTTTTTTTTTTTTTACAACGTACATATACGATATACTACGTAATTACAATACGGAGTATCATGTTATATCATTTTGTTACAATGTGCTCTAAAGATTAACTTTAACTTTTCTTTTCTTAATGAGTCTGGTTTGTCAATTACTGTAGTACTTTTTATTTTTACTTTCAACTATTTTTAATTCAATTTATATTCACCTATATACATGGTATATATATTTTTTGCATACTTAATATCATTTGGGTTGAGTTCCAAGTAATTGAGTTTACATTATGCTTCAATTGTTAGCAAATATTTTGAAAATTGCTAACAAAGTTGCTCAGCACACATACCATGCAAAATACAAAGTTTTTTAAATAAAATAAAATAAAGGGATGGGGATGAATAATCTAATAATGAAATAAATCTTAGAACAAAATCACATAATAAATTCATTAGTCATTAATCGCCATTTATTCGAACTAATAATGAATTGAATTTCTGGTTGGTGTGAGTCGTGTGAATTTACAAAACAAAAACACAACTAACCTAAGTTCATATTAGACGTTTAGACCCTACAAAAAATATTTTCAAAAAATCCTAAGTGTAGACCACGAAAGCTGGAATACTCTTCTATGCATTGTAAGATATGATGAATACTCTTTTGTTTTAGTATATGTAAATATCTAAAGCTTTTCTCTGAAATACAGAACTGCTAATGCACCTTGAGACTGTATTATTAATAGTTGCTTATATTAAATTGTGACTCGAAATCTAATGGGTCTGACTTTGGATGCAAACCCCTTGGTGTAACTATCATCCCCAAGAGGAGGGTAACAGTTTCCCTTTCTTCACCTATTATGACACCACCATACATAAAACTCCATACAATCATTCCATCACTATCTGTTTATCTTCCCATTCCTTATATTTACTTTTATTTTGTTTTTTTTTTTTGACTTTTACTACCTAGTAATACATTACTCTCAATCCAAACATGTCGTTAGCTTTATAACTAAACGAGTAATTCATTATTCATACGATAAACAATTTTTTACACTATAACAAAGAGTGATGTACACTAGGTGCACCTGAAATTTTGTATGTATATAATAGCTGATTAACTATATATACAAGGAACTTGTATTGTTTTGAGGGAGGTAGGGAGGAGAGGAGCTAAAGGACATGTAAGTAGATAGATAGACCTAACCTAATCATAAATTAAGATTTTTCATTAATTGGGCTAAACTCGAATTATCTTGAGCTTAAAGTTTTAATCATCTCATTAACATTTTTAGAAGGAACGGTTACTCAATTAAACAACTAAGATGTATTGAATTTTTGTAAGGGACAATGCAACAATATAAATGTTTACGTATGACACATAACTGTTGTAATCTTTCATGACTTGTTAGTGAAGTTATGCAAGCTAGTTCTTTTAATTATTTACTTTTATTAATTAACATGGAGTATAATTTTTGGGTCCATAGAAGGTTTGATTACAAATTATTAGTTGTTCCCAGATACACATAGAGCTAGGTGTGCCCGGCCCATGAGTACGTGTTTTTAGAGATGTTCATTTTATCAGTTTCACTCTTTCAAAATTCCCTAAATGATGAGGAAAAAATAAAATTAGCTCATGAGTTAACTCTAGATGTACCCGGAAATACGATAGAGGTGCTTAGGTTTGGTGACATATTCATTTATCAAAGGAGTACTGTAATAACAACAAACTTAGCTTGTAAATAGTCGATTGATTTCTAGGTTAATATATTTCTTTTCTGATCATTTATTTCCATTTGTAAGAAAGTTGACTAACTAATCATGCTGGAGGAAAGTTTAGATGTTTAAGCTACTACAAGTATGAAGTTTTAAAATTTTGGAACTCAAATCTCTAAGCTAATTGAAGTTTTAATTGAATGAGGCTTTTAATTGATTTCGTAGCAGTAAAAGTTACTTCAAAAAGATTTATATTCTGAATGCCATTGGAATATTAGTTTAGAGCTAAACAAATTTTTTTTCTTCGTACATCATCATAACTTACACTAATAAAACATGTCCATATAATATATAAAAATAAAAAAATAATAAAAATAAAAATAAAAATAAAGAAAAACATTTCAATGTTACCCTCTCACATTTGCTTAAAGTAAAAATAAAAAAAATAAATAAAAATAAATAAATAAAAAAAAGCTAGGTAACAAGATTAATAACAACACATCAATACAATTGTACAAAGTTCCAATAAACTTATAATTGAACGTTTGAAAGAAATGTTAACATAATTTTGGTACAATAATAATTTGTAAATATCTAACAAAAATTATATTAAAAAATACCGATCAAATAAGTTATATAGGGACCCACTTCTTCAAGGGTAGTAGGTAATTTGTATTTATTATATTTTCAGAGTATTTATTAGTTTTATAGATGATCACTACATATGCATCAATGCATGATATGAAGTGAGCTTATACAATAATATTCCTGTGATAACCTAAGTCAACAAAAATCCAGAAAACTGGGCGAATTAATTAAATAAAATTGTCATAGAAGAGGAAGGCTACAGTGCTACACCAAATTATTTATGCCTTTTGCAGAGCTTGCAGCCTCAAACCAAGCAAGTGCTAATTATTGTAATACAGAAAGAATATTATTACCCTAAAGTCTTAACTCAATTAATATGTTTCATACTTATACCACAATAATTACTGAGGTTAATTATATGGTACAAGTATTATACAAGTACAAGATTTGTAGTAAGTAGTTAAGTACGTAGAAAGTGACAAGGTTAAATTTGTAGCTATATAAAGGGTAGTGTGCATTGGCTTAAAACATAACCAAATCCTTCACATTTTAGTGGGGTAAAAAAAAACATGGGAAAGTTAGGAGGAATAGCCCCTCTCATGGCCACTCTAGTAGTGGCTTTCGTCGCCCTTACCATGCCATTGTTGATCTCGGCTGATTACAAGTACGCCTCACCACCACCACCCCCCTACCAATACACCTTTCCGCCACCGGCTCATCATGAGATGCCTAAGGAACACTACCCACATCCACACCATGATAAGCCTAAAAAACATTATCCACCTTATCATCATTATGATAAGCCCCCGCACCATAAAAAGCCTAAGGAACATTATCCGTGGCCAAAACCTTCCCCGGGTTACAAGTCACCACCTTATTATTATTCACCACCAACTCCGGTGTACAAGTCTCCACCACCAACTCCGGTGTACAAGTCTCCACCACCAACTCCGGTGTACAAGTCCCCTCCTACTTACTACCCCCCTCCCACCCCTGTGTACAAGTCTCCACCTACGTACTACCCCCCTCCAACCCCAGTGTACAAGTCTCCACCACCATCTCCAGTGTACAAGTCTCCTCCTAAGACGTACTATCCCCCTCCAACCTACAAGTCACCACCAACTCCGGTATACAAATCACCTCCTAAATACTATCCACCTCCAACCCCAGTTTACAAGTCTCCACCAGTGTACAAGTCTCCTCCTACATACTACCCACCAACTCCAGTGTACAAGTCCCCTCCAATATACAAGTCTCCTCCTACATACTACCCTCCAACTCCTATCTATAAGTCCCCTCCGATATACAAGTCTCCACCAGTTCACAAATACCCACCTCCAACCCCCGTGTATAAGTCTCCTCCAGTATACAAGTCTCCACCAGTTCACAAATACCCTCCAACCCCCGTGTATAAGTCTCCTCCAGTATACAAGTCTCCACCAGTTTACACGTATCCACCCCCAAGTCCGGTGTACAAGTCCCCTCCACACTACTACTACCCACCTCACCCTATCTACAAATCTCCCCCGTTTCACAAATACCCACCGCACCACCACCACCACCACCCAATTTACACATCTCCACCAAAGTCGCACTATCACCCGTACCCTCACCCCCACCCCCACCCCCACCCTAAGCCTGGCTACCATTCACCTTCTCCTCCTTATGCCTACACTTCTCCCCCACCTCCGTACCACTATTAGCTTGAGTTGACTCTTGTTTTAAATTGTTGACAAGGTAATGCTACATACTATTATTAGATCAATTGTTGTGTATTATTACTAAACCTTATATAATACTACGTATTTGGATTGCGACATGCATGTATCTTATGAAAAAAACCACGTTTATTATTTCATCCCTAGACAATAATATATGTATATATTCGCGGCATAAGATTTTGCGTGTTTACATCATAATACACATTGATAATCATCATTTATCTTGTTTTGTTTATATTCATGTATTTAAGATGTGAAATGAGATAATAACAAGGAAATATATGATTTATTTTGCAGGTAAATGGCAGCTATTTGATTATTACAAGTTCAGAAAAACGGCACGCAAGTAGTCTAAGGGAAAGAAGTTGAAAAAAAAAAAAAAAAAAAAAAAACAAGACTGTTTGTCACAATAAATCAAGTTAGGGAATGAATTATTTTCTTGTATTCCTAGCTAGAGTTGTATTCAGTTTCCAACTTATGCAACTCAAGCATCGTGTAATAATATGTTTGTCATAAATTATTATAATTAAGTGTTTTTTATTGTTTAAACTACAACATAATTCCTTCTATGTCTTGAATCAACAACATTTGAAGTATGTTTATCACCGTTTTAAAAATAATTCAACACGAAAATAATTTTACTTTACGAGTTAAATTAATTTGTGATGGAGAAAAGAAAACGCGGTCATTTTTATAATGTCTTTATCTGGATGATTCTTATACAAATTTAGCTAAAGGTATATAATCATGTCACATGGCATAAAGAATCTAGTTTCCAAGTTCATAAACAAATTTGATAGTAGTATAGGAATAAAGTTGATCAAATTTCTGGTATAGTAGTACTAGCTAGTAGATAATGACAATTAATTGAATGAAGAGAATTGAAATAAATGTATCTCAAATTGACTTTTCACAGAGAAGGCAATTGTCATCATTAAGTGCTCTTTGAAGCATTTTTTACCATTTGTGTTCACTCTTTCAAGCACTTGCAAGTTACTACCAACAATTTAAAACGGTATGCTTGAGGAAATTAACTCTCTTTTATGCTAATTGATGTTAATTTACACATTCAAAAGTTAAAGTTTCTTAGAAATCATAATATCGTGTAGTTAAATGGTACTAATCGACTTACAACTAGCACAGAAGCTAGAAAATATACTGTATTTACTTTTTTCTTATTTACAAAGACTCCTAAGACATCTAGATTTAATTTGTACATGTAATCATAATTTTTTTTGCCTAACAGAATAGATGTACTTCTTCCGTTTTTTTTTTTTTTTTTTTTGATTGCTCCATTTTTATTTTCACGGTCTCCTAGATAGTTTATTAAGAGGAGAGAGAGAGAGAAAAAAAATAAGATAGATTCATGTGGGTAGGAGAGAGATAGAGAGAAAAAAATGTCAAAAATAGAATGTGTTGCAACTAATTAATAATTCCAAAATAAGAAAGTGTAGCAACTAAAAAGAAATGGATAGGAGGAAGTATTAAACAAGTCATGTGCTATTGGTCATTATTTACACAATTTCGACATACATTCAAGCTTTGAGGTTACATCTTGTGCCACTATTTATACGATATAAAACATCTCAAGTGAAGCTTCAAGCCTCAAAATAGCTTTTCTATTCTTACTTATAAACACTATTTACTCAATATAAAGTTATTTAAAGGTTGATTACCCTCTTAAATTCCTTTTCACCCCATAAATAATAAGTTAAAAGGGAGCTCCAAGACCAAAGTACATCAAACAAAATGCAACCAACATTTCTTCTGCCATCATCCCACAAAGTACAGGGAGCAGCAAGGATTACAAACAAATTATTAAACATAGAAACTAAGGTGTTGTTTGGTTACACTAATTTTTCATGGGCACTCAAAATTCCTAGGAAATGCAAAAGTGGTGAGTTGTTTGGTTAACCAAAAAAGTGCAAAATGGTGGAAGTTGGAATTCCATAGGAATTTGAAGTTCCCACATAATGTAGGAATTAAATTACCTAGGTCCCCCTAAGTCACTCAAAAATTCCCATGAATTCTAATTTTCCTATTATCTACCAAACAAGTTGAATTAACTTCCTAGGAATTGCATGAGTGAAATAACTTCCCATGAACTGTAAATTACCATGGAAGTTATTTACTTATTTCCCATTGCAACCAAACAAGGCCTAAAGCTAGAACGGAAAGCAAATAGCAGTGTCTAACACGATCGAGGGTAGCAGTGCTTGACATCTTCCTCGTACGCAATCCTAGCACAGCAGGGAGCAGTGTCATGGTGCTTCTCTCCCTCGGCCCTCCTTCATATTTATGGCCAACTTAGCCGAGTAGTGAGCAACAAAGTTTCCTTCTCTACGAATATAACTGAAGCTGAAATTTTGAGCAATTCCCCAACATCAGTTTTATTGGAAATTAAAGTTCTTTAGGCTCGAAAACCATACTAGTTCTCTTCAATACGGCCCGGTTAGTCCATTTCTCCGTGTACCGGTTTTTGTAAAGCCAAAGGTATTATTATCAATGGTCTTTTCTGTTTTGCAAAGCACTCGTCTTGCATTCGATGCTACAATTGCTAACATCAATAACAGGTGTACCAAAATCAGTTTACTAATAAATTAAATTTAGAACTCAAAACTATGCAAGCAAAGCAGATCATAGCATATCATCAAATTTTGCTTCTTTTGAAAACCATGTTTGGAGCATAAGAATTAGCTATCTCTGACCAAGTAGCTAGCCCTGAAATAGTGCCCCTAATACCCTCGATTAGAAAACAGTTGAGCTAATGCATTCATTGGATTTATAGCTATTAATTTATGGTAAATAACTAAGATAAGTAGCACTCAGGTTCAAACAAAAACCTGCCGAAAACTACACATCACACAGCTGATGCCAGAAATTAAAATACAGGCTAACAGATCTACGCCACTTCAATCCAGTTGCCAATATATATTTTCTTTTCGTCATCTCTTCCAGCATGCTCTATAACCTTTAAGGCAGGCATATAACCATAATACATTAGGGCAAAATAAACCACCAAATAGGAGCATGATTAATAAAAACCGCACTTGCCCCATCTCATTCACTAATGCCTCCCACGAGATCCAGCACCGGATCGAGGACCAGGGTGCCGAGAGAACTGTATGCGCAGATAAGCAGAATCTCGATCATCTTCATCCATTTTGTAACCTGTAAGCATTGACAGGAACTAATTACGATTACAAGTCATTAACTAAATAAATGCAATGCTTGAAGACTAGCCTCAAAATACTTTCTTTATCCTATTTGTCACAATGACACACTCTTCATAAGCGTAACTTCACCAAGACACTCTAAAATAATAATTCGACTATTCTCCTAACCAACCCCGAAAGAGAAAAAAAAAAAAAAAAAAAAAAAAAAAAAAAACTCTCGAATAACAAGAAATAAATTCCTCCAGCGATGCTCCTTTTAAAAATTTAATCATAAATTTATATATTAGGAAGGGTAACCCTCTTTAGAGCATGTAAAACTAGTTATATGAAATTAATTTCCTAACAGGCGAGATTATAACCTTCAGTCTAATTCATGTATAAACACAAAATGTCACAGAAAATGGAACATTTCAGTCCAATTCAGATATTAATTGAAAAACTGTAACATTCCTTTATGCTTCAGAAAGCATTCTCACTGTATAACTGGCTAGACTACTTCAACACACGAGGAAAGCTAGTGTACCAGCCTAGCACGGCTAGCAGGGACTAAATGATACATTACCTTGCAAGGCGCTTAAAGCTGTAGCAGCACAGGCTGCATCAACAAAATCCACAAAACAGAGGATAAGAGGATCTCCTCCACGCTGCATAAAACTAAACATAATTAAATTGCATTTTGGATACAGAAATACAAACATAATCAGATCTAGCAATAATGATGTTACCAGAAATACATATAAAGAATATATGTAGAGTTTGGGTCGAATTTATCAGGTTTCAGGTTGGTTTTTGGCAACAACTTTTAGCAGACTTCCAAGACATTCACTTTAGTAGTTTAATTCAGGTAATATCAGCTTGTCAGGTACTAGGGTTAATTGCACCTTTGTGCTGTTTTCTGCAACTAGGTTGGGTTCAGACAGTTCAGCTTAATTTATGTTATGAAAAAAAAAATCAACGGATCAAGATTCAAGTCTGTTTTTGACGGATTAGACTCGGATTGGGTTGGGGTTTTTCAAACCATGTCAATTTTGAGATTTCCTAAGTGCAGTATACAAACATAGAGTTATAAATAGAGCCGGCAAAACCTGACATGACACGACACAAAAACACGAAAAAATCAGGTTGGTGTCAAAGGTTTACGACATGTTTAACTAAACAGGTCAACACGATACGACACATTTAATTACACAGGTCGGGTTAGTGATGAGAATTCCAACACGAGACTAACACGAATCAACTCGCTTATGAAAAATAATCAATAATTTATGAATTTAATGATAAATATTTTGAATGGAGCTAACTTATAACACGATAACAACCGGACACGAAAAAAGCGAGTTAGTATCAAGGGTTTCCAACACGATTAGTTAAACGGGTCAAGATGACATGACACGTTTATTAAACGGGTCAAGTTAGTGTTGAGGTCCTCCAGCCTGTTTAACTTCGAACACGGAACACAAGAATAACACGACCCAACACATTTGCTAGCTCTAGTTATAAAGCCAAATCAATAAGTAAATTTTTCACACCCAATAATATCACATTTCATTTTCCTTGTATATTTAATAATCTATACGCCAATACTTTGATCCTCATGACTCTGGCATTTCTAGTCAATGAATTAGTCAAATCGCAAAAATTTTAATAAATTGTAAATATTACTTTTTTTTTTAAACGGTACCTTTTTTTTTTTATCAATCACAAGTGAAACTACAATCAAAGTAATTGAGGTCAAATTAAAAAAAAAAAGTAGCAACCAGTGTATGACGAAATAATTGATTGCTCACTTACATGTTTGGACTCCTTGGTCACAAGTCGTACTTCTTTATACCCCACAAAGGGGCGAAAAATATCTAGACTAGTTAAGAAACTTATCAAAAGAAGTTATTGATTCAGTCATAATGCAGTTTGATTAAGTGTCGTCAACACGTTATGAAAAAAGGATACGAGCTACTTCTCTTTTACTGCTATTTGGAGGAAGCCCCTCCACATATAGAGTGTTTGAAGCGTCGGAAGGAAGAGGTACAGTTTCACGTACAGATCTGGCCAACGTATCAACTCGCAGCTGACCCCCAAAACCAACATCTCGTCCATTTGATGCTGCATCTGGGACCATAGATCCAGGGCGGCCCAATAGAGATGGTTCTCCCACTGAGATACCCCTTGCCAATGAAGCTCCTGAAAATGTACTAGCTTCTCCAGCAGCGTAGGATGGAATTTCCTTCGGAAGAGAAAAAGGAAAAGAAAAAAAAAAAAAAACAAAGAAGTGTGTACTTCAGCAATAAGATGGATAGGCCAAACAGAAAATGATAAAGTGTCTCAATAGGATCAAAGAGACTACCGTTCTTTGGAGATAACGGTCATACGCAGACCCTAGTGTTTGTGAGTCCTTTGCAACCCTGGGTCCTCCTCGTTCATCGTCTCGTATTAAATAGTCACGCATATCAAGAGCAGGTGTTACCCGTGAAGGAGGCAGCTCTGTGGGATCGTGATTAAAAAGTTCAACAGGATTAAGGAGATTTACTGAATAGCCCTAGCCATGGGTAGCAGAAATAAATTTCATCCACGTATATGTCCATTTGATATTTTAAGCAACCCTAAAAGGTACAAGCCTATTGGAAGAAAATGGCCACTTGTACAAAATAAGAGTAGGGTTTATATGAGTCAACTTTGACCAATAAATTGTCGGTAAATTATAATATTTCATCACTAGATTGTCTTAGATATACATTCATAAGATTAAAATTAGGAAAAATTGCAAAAAACCACCTTTTATAACACCTTTTTTTGTAAAAAAACACCTTATAAAAATTTTCTTGTAAAAACACACCTAAAACCACTTTTTTTTTTTTTGCGAAGTAACACCTTAACCCGGTTTCCGGTGCTTGACTCGGTTTTCCGGCGTTGACTTTGCATGTGTGGGTCACGTGATCTTCTTCCTCTATTTTTTTTTCTCTTTTCCCTCGCCGCCCCCACCTCATCGCCCCCACCACCTCTACCACCCCCACTAACACCACCTCACCACCACCACTAATTCACTACTACTCTCACCAACATCATTTCACCCAAAAAATTTGCTCTTTCACCCCTGTTCATTCAGCCCCATCCACCCAAAACCCTACTTCACCTCTTCATCCCCTTCCTCCATTGAAGCCCAATAGAGAAAGCACATACAAAACAAAAAAAAAAAATTGAATTAAAGACCATATTGGTGTTCATTAATTGGCCTCTTGAAATTACTCCTAATTTCATCATTTGTGGGAAAAAACGAGAACCCTAATTTTCAATTACAAACCCTAACTTATGAAAATACGAAAAACCCAACATAATTTACAAGAAATTCAGTAATTACAACAACTTACCCTACTAGAAATTAGGTTAATTGCAACAATTCATGCTTAAAAATGGAGATTTCTTCATCAATGGTGAATAGTTGGGACTTTGTTGGAGAAAAGGGAGGAGAGAGAAAGTTAAATTGGAGAAATGGAGGGTAAATTGGGAAAAAAAAAAGGGGAAAGTCACCGGAACACGTGCTTCTCACGTGCAAGTCAATGCCTGAAAACCGAATCAAAGGACGGAAACCGGGTTAAGGTGTTACTTCGCAAAAAAAAAGTGGTTTTAGGTGTGTTTTTACAAGAAAATTTTTATAAGGTGTTTTTTTACAAAAAAGTTGTTATAAAAGGTGGTTTTTTGCAATTTTTCCTAATTTAATATGCAAACTTAATTCTCACTCAATTTAATAATTTCCTGACGATATCAACCAAGTTACCATCAGCCTCATAGACACTAAATTAAGAGAGCTTATGTAATGCTCTAGCATATCAAATATATAACCATCACCTTCATAGCGCATTCAAGTTTTCTGTTTTCCAAAATTGGTTTTTAATACTCCCTCCGTTTTTAAATACTTGCTCCATTTCCTTATTTGTAAAGCTTTTACTTCCTCCGTTCTTTTATTATTGCACCACTTGCCTTTTTAGGAAGTTTCACAAATATTGCACCATTTCCTCTTTAGGAAAAAAATTATTTGTGTTCACACTACAAATACCCAACATACCCTTGCTTTTTCACACTTACTTTTTAGTATATCAATACATCACATGGTCAACTTTGTATTTTTACCTTTCTCTCTCTTACTTTATTCCACTACCAAAATATTTGTACCCAACCCCTATGGTGCAATAATAAAAAAAACGGAGGAAGTATAATATTTAATTTATTTTTCTCAGACCCAATTTTATTACTTTTAGATTCTCTCTCCTCCAATTTACCTTCCACCAACCCCCACTATCTCCATATTTTAATACATTCTCTTAAAACTCCGCGCATGGAGAAATGGAGCAATTATTTAAAAACGAAGGGAGTACTACAAATGATTAAACATAATATATCAAAAGCCAAATAACACTTTGCACAGAGCAAAAAATACTCATGCTATGAAACAACACAGTTACCAACCAACTAAATTCATACAACTCAATAGGATTAGTCTTACCCTTAAAAATTATATAGTACCTACTCCCTCCATCACAAAATAACTGGGATGTTGGACTTATAACTGGGACATTGGACTTTTTTCACTATTCATCATTAGCTTTGACCATAATTTTTTACTAACATAAAAAACATCTTATATTTTATCACAAAATATGTTTTTCAATACGTATTAATATAAAGTTTCATAATATAATCTTTAAAATAATTTTAATAATTATTTAATTATATAAAAATATAGTCAAAATAGTGCATCAGCATGTATGCAATGTTGCCTGTGTCAATTATTGTGGAAGAGGGAGTAAAATGCAATGAATATTTATGTTGTAAGTTTAAAAAATTAAGTCACAATTCACAAACCCCATAAGAGGGTAAGCCTACTTTACTCATCCTCATTATTTTCATAATTTATACACACTCATATGTATCAATATACAGAGTAAGTCAATCTATAATGCAACACGTCAAGCAAAGCAACAAGAACACAGAAATATAAAACATATGCTGATTCTATTCACAAGTCTTCAGAATACCATAATCAATACTTGACAATTGGACTACAGGAATTAATGTATATAGTGTTGGACTTGCTTTTATTCTTAGCACAACACTCTCCAAGTCTCCATAATAAACATATATATTTCATATGACTTACATATACTAGAGCTGGAGATGGGAAACCTTATGAAAAACTTGACATCAAACTCTAGAAACTCATCCCAGCACTCATCATCCACTAAAGGCCCTTTAGAGAAAAATTCACTCTCCAATTACAGTCTAAACCCAGAACCAGAGTATAAGTTAGCAACCTCAATATTACTATCTCAATAAAGGGTGTAATGTACAGAACCTCACATAATTGTCAGAAGAAACCTTCTGATTCACTGCAAAAGTCCAAAATAACATCAAAGATGGATTATTATCAAATTTGGCTTATAATAAATTGTTTCGAGACAGGAGAACATTTACAAATGTCAAGCACAATTTAGCCCTACAATAAACACCAATTAAGAGGGGCACACACAGCTTGCTCCATCTGTTAATTGTCCACAACAAACCCACACTGAAGGATTTTTTGGGAACCAGTAGAAGTTATGAAAATAAAGGCCCTCTAAACCTCAATCCAATAATCCATTTCTCAATCTACAAATAAACATTACCAAAATCAAATAGCTCTTTGATTAGTCTTGCATATAGTAATGTCCTCCTCCAACACAAAAAGTTATGATGATCATAGTCATATCTGAATCATAATCTTCTTTCTAAAAGAATTCTATCAAAATTAGTGTTGCTAAGAACCAAAAAAGATGCAAAATTTGGGTACGGGCCTAAGATTTCAGCTTATTTCACCTGCAAAAGTGGGTAAATTTTCTTTCATATGCCATGAATACTTTAAAGATTACATCCATCTCTTTTTTCCAGGTCATAGACTATGTGGCATTCTAGTAGGACTACACAATCTTTCATGAGCTAAATAGAAAATCATCGACCCTAACTAAAGATTTTCATTTCCCAAGCTACACGACAAAGTGCAAAGCTCAAAAATAAATTTTCCAAAAAGTGGAATTAGTGTTATTGACCTCCCACTAGCCTATCACATAACCTTTGTACTTAGCCCCTCATTCAACTAACTGAAAGTCAATAGGACACCAACTTGTTGCGATCTCAATACTAAGAAGAAGCTTTACACTAATCACTCTTTTGCCAACTAGATGCACTAAATGAGCTCTTGTTGTTTGTTCTTTAACAAGGCAGAATAGAGCTACGTGATCCAAAAACTAGCAACAAAAAGCAGCTAACATTGTTCTATATTGCTTTTTAATTAAAATGACCTTGGGTGCCCACTTGGTTAAACTTAAGAGTTTCAGTATAAAGATTTTCCCATCGATAACCATACCAGAATAAGCCTTCTTTTTATTCAGATCCTATGCATGGATATTGAATCAAAATGATGCTTTGGAAAATTGTCCCACAGATCATATCATACACACACATTAATCTTTATCCCACTATAGAAATTACTTCAACGTTGATGCATATCATAAAGCCATTACCTAATGCTGGCTTTTCAACAAACTTCCAAACACGAAGATAAAATACTTAGAGGCAGTGCATCATTTCTCTTCTCTATTTACAACCCATATATTTACTTTTCTCTTTTCTACTTTCCTATCTTTCCAACACACACCTGCCTTCCACCCCCTTCCATTCCCACCCCACTAAAATAGCTCGAGAAAGTCACAATTCACATGAAGTTATTGTCATCCAGACTCTTGTAGAAAAGACCACATTCATTCAAAAAAAAAAAAAATGCATCTTTAATATTGTAAATTCATTTCAAGCTCAAAATAATAACAACGAAAACCAGGAGTATCACTTTTGTTATACTCCGACAATCTCCCGCCACTAGGGAAATAAAGTTCTCTTCTTTAGCATCAAATGCTTCTTTGTTTAAGAACAGGTTTGGTATTTAACATGAAACAAACATCATAATCAAACACGACGAAGAAACCGAAACGCAAAACAACCCAATTACAGTCAATTTTAAACTTTTCAGGCAATGAACAAATCACAATTGCACAAAAAGTTCATTGATTAACGATGATAGTGTTTTTTTCCTAAATCAAATGTCAATTCCTACCGCAAAATCAGCTTTACGGTGTGATTTGCATTCGCAACAAATCAATCAACCAAATTTAGAAGAATCAACCAAATTTAGATGAATCAACCCTAGATTAAAATTAATCGCCAAATTCAAATTCATACAGCTACAGAAAATTCTGAGGAGAGAGAGAGAGTTACCGTAATCGTTGCGAGGGCGTTTAAGCATGCCAGAAGACGTATACAAAGGTCCCTGTCGACCCCAAACTCCATCCGCCATTGTTAATTTTTCCAGAAGCTTGTAGATTTACAGAGTTTCGAAACTTGGTTTGAGTGAATTTGAAGTTTTGGAAACCCTAATTAAAATTGGGGAAGAAGATTGAAATCGATCAAGAGGTTGTGTTGTGAGCTTCAGGCATCCAATAGTGATGGCAACAGTACAAATGTACAATAGATCTCAAATGCTAGGAGGATATCAGCCCCTTAATCGCGCAAAAAATGTAATCAGTATTTATGGGGCATTTTTGGTGTTTTACTACGTACTTTATTTTCACTTATTTTTAAAGTTAATAAATTTATATACGAGTAATAAAAACACAAATTCTTATATGTGGCCGGTCATCCATGGAATTATTTCGTTAGTGTTATAGGGGATACCCGGTCAGTGTTTAGAGGTTACTTTGTTAGTGTTATAGGGGTTACTTCTTAAGTAATACATGGGTTATTCCATCAATGCTACAGGGGTTACTCAATTAGAGTTAAGGGGGTTAGGCCCTGTTCACTTCACCTAACAAAAATAATCAAGTAAAAATAATTTAAGTTCAGTAAAAATAAGTTCGATTAAGTAAAAATAATTTCAGTTCAGTAAAAATAAGTTCAATTCAATAAAATTCAGTTTTCTTAAAGAGGAATTATAATTGAAAATCAGCAAAAATAATTTCGGTTCAGCAAAAATAATTTAAGTTCAGTCTAATTAATTTAATTTTAGTAAAATAATTTAAGTTCAGCAAATACACTTATGTTTCAGTAAAAATAATTTCAATTCAGTAAAAATAAGGTGAAATGAACGGAGCCTTACTTTGTTCTTTTACAAACGGTCACATGGTGTGGCCAACTGCTTACAAGACGTGCTGAAGTAAAAATTATATGAATATATACTCCGTAGAATAAACTATAAGATTTGCCTTACTTTTTACTTAAATGTTAGATCATACTAGAAAAAATAAGTTCACATCAAATTTTATCATTTTATGTGCGACTTTTTATCGCTAAATATCTTTAATTTTGTAATGCAAATTTTATGAAAATTACTTCATATCTAAATAGACATTTATACAAATCTAATAAGCTAGTTTTGTGCCCCGGATAATGTCCGGATTATTTAATGTAATTTAAAGATAACTTTTCATACATATTATACACAAAATTTTAAGATAAATTTTATGATGTAAATAAACAGTTTATAATGGGAAATTCCTAACTCCTAACACTGAAAAACTTATCAAGTGGCAAATATGAAAATAAAAAGAACTTTTATATTATAAATTAATAATAAAACAAAAAAGGCAAATTTACCCCTTGAGCTATTAAGTGAGCAATGTAGGTGTTACTATACAATTACAAATATGCCCCTTAATAAGTTTTATAAAATTATCAAGGTTAGGAGTTGGGAAGCCCTCATTTATAACATATTAATGCATGTTTTAAAGTTATACATATTTAAGCATATGAAAGATTTTCGTTAACTAAGGGCCTGTTCACATTTACTTAATTTCAGTTCAGTTCAGTTCAGTTCAGTTCAACTTCAATCAATTCAATTCAGTTCAGCTCCTAATTTCCCTCTCTCATAAAATATATCCATTTCAGCTCAGTTTAGTCCAGTTTAGTTCAGCTTCAATCAGTTCAGTTCCGTAAATTTTAATAGACCCTAAGTATCATACGTGTCATACAAATTCTTATGTATTGTCTATATGACGTGACATTTGGCGAAAAACCGATATGCCAAATTTCTTGTTTTAGTTAATTAAAATATATCTTAAAATTGAATCTTATTTTGTACTGTATAACTTTTTAAAATGAATTTTACGATATATGCATAACATATTTATAAGATTTTTTTGGAGTTACAATCTATTTTGTTCACATGGAAAATTAGAAGTCTTATAGAAATATAACTCTAAATAACTTTTTTTTAATCCTAATAATCTATCTTAAATTCACTTATCTTGCGCAAAGGTGTCGTATTAGATCTTATATGTCGCCTACATGGCGCGACACTTGGCAAAAAGTTAAAACGCCAAGTGTCGTTGTCTCGTGACCTAGCTAAAAGTTTAGCTTTATATATTAGTTATATGATGATTAACATGCATATTAATTTAAAGTTTGGTCAAAAGATTTGTCAATCCGATCAGATTAGCCAAAATAAGGTGAAATAAGCAAAGTCTACAAAAGTTCAATTAAGATAAGATCATGGTTGTTAATATAGTGAAAAATTTAATTTTCTAAATGCAACCATTTAAATTACTCACTTTGCTAATTGTAGCCTTTTAAAATAAAAATTGCAAATCACAGCCTAAAAGTTTTCATATTTTGTTAATTGACACCCATTTTCAATTATCGGGCATAATTCCTTGAAAATGACATCATACATTTTGCTGTCGTTCATGTGTTTTGTTGGGGTGTAGAAAACTGCTTGCAATTGGGCAATTAAAAACCAAAAAGAGTTTTGTTGTTGAAAAACACAAAATTTAGAAAAGATATATTAAAAATGGTAAAAGGGTGACTTGTTCACCATTTATTTTTTTAACACAACACAAAGTATGGATTACTTGGGCCTAGCCCTGAAAATATTACATCCTAATGTCCATTGGTTAGTATAACCCAAAATGCAAACCAAGGACTATGTTCAAAATATTAAAACAGGAAACATAAAGATTGTTCTGACATCGAAGAGGATGATGATAATTAACAAAGCTAAATCTCCACATGAAGTTATACAATTCCCTGTAAGACAGCAAGATCAGACTCATAAGCAGCAAGGACACTAGTAGGAACAGTGTAATGTGGTACATGACCTTTGTGCATGCGCATAGCCAACTGGCTCAGATAGTGAGCAACTGAATTTCTCTCCCTAGGGATGTGACTGAGAGTGATAGTCATGTCATGGTTCCTCAGGCATCTGCTGATGTCAATCACAATAGCAGCTAATTCATGGTGCATATTGTCAGGCTCCTTGTTTATCATTACACGAACTACCTCAGCATCAGTTTCCACTTCAAGATATTTAACTGGAAAGGCTCTAGCAAAGTTAAGCCTCTCCCTTAATGCATAAAGCTCGCCCTGGAGTGGGGTTTTGGCATTGTATTTGCTGGAATATCCAAAGTACCATTCCCCTTTATCTGAAAATGCCTCCTCCACCAGCACCTTCATCCTCAACATTTTTCCAAGCTCCATCTGTATTGAGCTTGATGTATCCAAGTCTTGGGGGTCTCCAAAGAATAGATCTGTCGGCAAGAAGACCTTTGGCACAATACAACTTTTCCCTAGAAGAACCTGCAGATTGTCCCTGTAAACACAAATGTGTTGATTTGATAATCAATTATAAATCTTTTTAAAACAGAGTTACAATTGTAATCTTCTTTGTTAAAAATGACTCCATTTTGAAGTTTCCAAATCTGCCACATTCCCATTAGGAAAATGCATTTCCATTTAGGAGTCTGTGAAAAATTGAACTTAAGCCAAGCAGTCCAATTATTACAATTCATAAAAGTGGAGTAGCTGAAAGTTGAAGGAGGTTTGAGTTTATGAAGGATCATTTTCCAAAGGATAATGGAAGAGTGACAGTCCCTAAAAAGATGGATATATTCTTCTGCTTGTTGATGACATCTGCAACGGGTGCTATCAAAACAAGGAATTTTAATGGCAAGAGCACTGGCAGTGGGGGGGGGGGATAGACAATATACAGTTCCACATGAACATTTTGTACTTAAAGGGAACTCTAATCTTCCAAAATATCTTCCAATTGAAATAGAAAGGCAGAAGAACAGGAGAGGGGTTGGTGATTGAGAAGTAAGTTGATTTAATTGTAAAAACTCCTGAAACATGATGTATCCATCTAAGCTGATCAGGAGAGGAATGTTGAGAATAAGGGGAATGATATGGTGTGTGTGTCACTTAAAAAGTTTGAAGTACTTTTTAGGCTATAATTTGCAATTATTACTTTAAAAGGCCACAATTGACAAATTTGATATTTTAAATGGCTGCATTTGGCAAATTTGGTATTAGGCGGGGTTCTTTCATTTCACTTTAATTAAGCAAATATAAGGAGAATGTCAACCCCAAAGAGTCTGTTCTACTCTTCAGCTTAATTTCAGTTCAGTTCAGTTCTGCTCCAATCAGTTCAGTTCATCAATTTCTAATTTCCTTCTCTTATAAACAATTCAATTTCAGCTCTATTCATTTTAGTTCATTTCGGTTCAGTTCAATTCAGTTCAACTTAGTTCAGTAAATCAAAATAGCCCTTAATCGCGCTTGGTTGGTTTCTTTTAAAAAGTGTAATAATGAATCCTTTTTATCAGGCATGTTCCATGTTCAATTTTTTCCACTTATTTTTAGAGTTAATAAGTTTAGATAAGTAAAAATTATATGAATAACCCGTAGAATAAACTATTAGATTAAAAGGGAATATAAACCGGTCGTCTTCCAAATTATCTCATTAGACGTGATTTTCAATTATATAATTCCAACCAAATTAAACATGCAAAAGGCCGGGTGATCAATATAATAAATTGTACGACAAAAATATTGAAAACAACATAATAATAAAATTAGGAATCAAAACATCCAAACCATTTAAATAACATTCAATAGATTTTAAAAAGTAAATGATTAAAAAGAAATTAAATAATCGCTGAATCAAATCCCTTTTAATTTGCTACTCATGAAAAAAAAATATTAGCAAAACTTCAAAATAATATTAATTAAATGAAAAGAATTAAAATTAAAATTAAAATTAAGTTTGGATTAGTCAAACACTTCTTAATTTAACCCATCACGCCTTGGTTTAATAACGATACCTTGAGTATTATAACGTCTCTTTGAATTGTTTGAAGGAAAAACGGTTATAAGTATTAAAAGCGTAGAAATAGACTGTTTTTGCATCTGATTTCGTGTTCAAAACCCTACGTAAGAGTTTGGTATTTGTAGACTAGGTGACAGAAGGAAAATAAAGGAAGAAATTTACCACGACACAGCAGAAGATTGCCGCAACACGACAGAAAATTACCACAACACGGCAAAATTCCGGTAAAAGGTTACTCATCATCGAGTTAGAGTTAGGGAGACACGATTAAGTGTCTTTACAAAGGCAAGATGATTTACCCGATATGGAGATATTATATATCAATAATGGACATGATCCAAACAGAAGGAGTTTGGCCCATTAATCTGAACCAAATCGGTAGTCGGTAACATCGTGTACGATAACCAAAAGAATAAAATAGATGCTAGATGATACATTAAGAATTTTATTAAGGCTTTGATTGAGTTTATTATTTAGTTAATTGAACAAGCATTGATCATTTTTATTAGGCAAAATTGGCCTCAACACCCTGAACTATGGCTTAGGTGCACCCAGCACTCTATATTTTCCTTAGTAGCCAAAACACCACAAACTAATGACTTGGGTGCAAAGCGCACCTTTAATGAGTTTTTCGACCACCATTCTCGCCAGAGCCGGTGAATTAAATTTTTATTTTTCGATTTGTGTGTCGAAAAATGTCTCATAAAGGTTTTGGAGGTCATTTTGGTTAAGGGACTAAATTGAGCTCGAAACAAGCAAAAAAAAAATACTCCGTAGCTTTTATTTGGTTCAATTAGTTTAATCATTAGTGCTTACACAACTACTTTCCCCACATAAGTTTCACTTTCATAATTATTATGGGTCTCGTTAGATTCATCTCAATATATAATTTTAAAATATGTAATTTATATCTATCACAGTTGTATATTGGTAAATATGTCAACTCAAAATTAAATAGCGAAATAATAAATAAACAGAGTAAATAAATTGGACTTTCTCTATTTTTACACAAATAACTATCACAACTAGCTAACTAAATCAATATATACAATAATCAATGTTTTCAAGTGTAACGTTGTCTCTCTCCTCTAGCAGCAAAACTATATGCAATGAATGATGGTCTTGCTTTGGCTGAAGACTTAAAGTTGAAGAAAGTTGAGATTGAAACAGATGCTGAATCCTTGTTGCAGCAACACACAACTAGTTGCTCTGCGTTTCTTCTCTTTGTTTGGCAGGTTCTTTTGGGTTATCATTGTAGGGGTTTAAGGTAGTTTGGTTGTTTAGTAATGATGGTATTATAGACCAGGTGTTGGTCTTATTTTGGACAGCATCAAGTAAGTTTCATTTGTTAACAGGATGCTTGTTGTAATTAAACTTAGGCTTCTAATTAACCTTTTAATCTAATTCATTACTTTGTTTCCTAAAATTGTTTTCAAACTTACTACTCCTCCCCCTCAAATTTTATGCCATACTTTAACCTTTTCACTATTCACATACACCACTTTGACCAATATATATACACACGAAGTATGTTTTATCCATCCTCTAGCTTTTCTTTTTTAGTTGTCAATCTTGACATGTTTTGATTTTTTGTCACTACTAAAAAAATCAACGTATTTTGAATTTTTTTTTGTAATTTATGGTTATTATAAAACATAGTCATATGAAATCTTATTAAAATCATCTCAATGTATATATATATTCATACTATCAACATTTTATAATTTTTACTTATTGATAATTAGAGATATCAATTGTTGGGTTTTTGTGCACTGACAAATGTGATAAAACTTGTCAAACTAAAAATTGATGGAGGAAAGTACATAATTTTGTAGCAAACATGATCATGTGGATACTTGTTAGAATCGTCGCGCTCTCAATATATAGTTTCTGAGTATCAACTTCATTAAAACTTACTATTAATTAAAAGATTATTGGTCAAAGCTAAGTATTGCATTGATAAATACAGGCCAAATTGGGGCATTTATTTTGGATTAGAGAAAGTAATGTTTAACTAATTTGAACTGAAATTTGCTAAGTACACCTTATTTTGTTTATCTAATCTGATTTGAACTTACTTTTTCGAATATAATCTGGTCTAATTTGAACTTATTGTCTATTATCTAATTGTCTGATTGAAAAGACAATTATCTAGTTTATATGTACGCTAATATATATGAAAAAGTGGGGTTTTGTTAGATTCTTTACCAATACAATTTTCATATTTTTTTTCATAACAAATTTAAGTACATTTAACAATAAAAAAACACATATAAAACGATATAATATGTCCAAACTTATTTTTCTAATCTGATTTCAAAAATAAAAATATCATCAAGTGAACATAGCCTAATTATCAAATAGGGCCCATATAATTGTAGAGGACAGGAGTGAAAGTGATGTTGTATGCCCAATAAGATGCCTAAAAAAGGGACCAAAGATGGCACTTATAGCACCATATATGGATGATGGCCTTCTAAGAACACAGGGCCGACCAAAATAAGGGGAATGTTAGGGTCAAAGTAGGACAAGTCTACCTTCATTGGCCGCACATTATTCACTTTTGCTTTTCTCAATTAGTTGATGATTGATTATTACTATGCATGAACACTACATTTTGCCTTAATTTTGTTTGTTTGCTAATGGAAAATCTACTTTAAGGGCTTTTTAAACACATTTATAGATACTTGTAAGGCGGCTTTCATACTTATCATTGCTTAATTTCATGATTGTTGGTTGTTATTAAAGTAATTTGTACATGGTTAGCTTTTCTATCTATCAATTTTTGCTGTTGGAGGTTGAAATTGATCGTTTTAGATAGTGAATCATGTGACCCCAATTGCTAAGATGAACTACTTGAATGGTTGATAACTTGATATAGATTTTTCTTTTGGTCGTTGGAGGGTAGGAGTGATGACGCAAACTCTTTCTGTCTCAGTTTAGGGTGTGTTCGGAGGGTGTGTTCGGCGCTAGCTTTTGAGTAGCTTTTACGTACTCCACTTTTAGTAGTGGAGATAGCTTTTATGAAAAGTTACAAATATTAGCTTTTAAAATTAAAGGTAGCTTTTGAAGTAACTGTTGAAAATTTAATCTATATTTTTAAAAATAAAATATTGATTTTTATATATAACATCTAGTTAACCGTTATTCACCGAACACTTATACCTAAATTATCTATCTTCAGTTCTTCACAGCTAACAGCTTGTTGACAACTAACAACTACCTATACAGCTAACAACTACCTTCACAGCTAACAGCTACCTATACAACTAACAACTACATTCTCATCTATATTTTGCCGAACATGTCTAGTTGTCATGTACTGCAAATAATGAGAAAAAAAAAATTTGAACATTATTTTATTGTAATGTTTCTCACCTTTTACATTTCTTCCTACCAATAATAAAAATTGAGTTTACTATTTTTGTTGTTTTTTTTAAACAAATTTTCACAATTTGTAATAAACAACAAGATCTAGATATAACAATTTTTCACAATTTGAGAGTGATCTATCATTTCTGATCTTTTCTCTAATTTGCTAATATAACTAAGATCCGAAAACCCATATACCAAAACATCAAAATAAGTTATTACATACACCAAAAATCATAATTACAAAGTGGAAAATAAATTTACCTTTAAGAATGTTCATCAAATCGTGCAACCATAAACTCAATTCAATATATATAGTGAGTAGGTGATCTTTCATTTATGAAGGCATCACCAAACTTGCTAACAAGTGGGACCATAATAACATCAAAGTAAGGAAATTGCATCAACCATTAAGGAAACAAAGTTGCTAACCTACCACCGTATCTAGGGCATTGTACACTTCGATAAAAAGATTTCAGATTCTAGGAAAGATAGTTTACAATTACATTATAAGCTAAGAAAGATACGAGTATATTTTAATTTAATTAAATATTTAGCTAATAGTGACAAATTTAATATGTTTAGGGTAAAATGTTTCTTTTGCTTAGATTTTTGGTTCCATACGTGTATTATTCATGAGACCAATAACAAAATTCCTATATTTACTGCGTAAATAACAGATTACCTAGCTCACAATTATTTTGGGGAAAGCAGATATTGAATGTAGTGCCAACACTATATGGGAATGATCTTACTTATAGAGAAATTGTCCCATTCTCTAAAGGTTTTTCGATAAGATAGATTTAAAAAAGTTAAGTTCGTATCGAGATAAAATAAATTGTATAGAACAAACCTTGAGAGTTACTAGAGTTTATGAAGGTGTAAACCGATACATACGTTATCACTAGTTCTTAATCTCCCTATTGCATCCGTCTAAGTCTTTTTTGTCTTGATGATTGCCCATGTGTTAAGTGTATATATAGACGTTTTGTTATAACTTATCACTAACACAAAGAAATCGATACCTCTAATCAATGAAGACAATGACAATCCAATAATGTAGACATAGATTATAATTTCCCTAGTTTTTTCAATTTCATTTATAGCAACCTAAGAGTCCATTTGATGGGTTGACTCTAAAATTAATAATGTTTTATTTCTATCTGATTCTATCACACTTAACTCATCTCTCATGCACATAATTAAAAATGATATGAGATAAACCCGTACAATACGATAATATCTAACCCATTTAGTCAAATAAAATCAACTTGATTTTGTCTCAAGTTACATTTTAAGCTAGGTGTATTTTTTTTTTTCCATTCAATCTTGTTCATATAAAGATTTTTGATTGAGAAAAGTTGATACATTTGTAAAAAGACACTCATAGGTTTACCCGAGAGCATATAGTAATTTGTAAAAATATTGTGACTAAAATAGCGTTAGATTTGATTTTTTTGGACTTTTTTATAGCAAAAGGTGTGAAGAGCAAAGCATCATTTAGTTCATACTCTACAATAAAATGTCATGCCATTTTTAAATTAAAAAAAACCATCATTATTTTTATTTGTCTCAATTTGCTTACCATGTAACCATGTTTTTTTTTTCTATTTTTTTTAACCGATATAACCATGGCATTTACACGAGGTAGAGGGGGAAAAGTGAGTGAATAAAAGACCAAGGGCCTGTTCATATTTACTTAATTTTAGTTCAGCTTCAATCAGTTCAGTTCAGCTCCTAATTTTCCTCTCTTATAAAATATTCATTTCAGTTTAGTTCAGTTCAGCTCCAATCAGTTCAGTTCAGCTCAATTCAGTAAATGTGAACAAGCCCCAAATTCAAATGAACAAAATGTAGAGAACATATTGTTTGGTAATAATATGTACCAAAATCACATTAAAAGTTCTCCTCGTAAGAAGAACCTCATAACTCATGAGAAATCTACATATACTCTATATTAAGTAATCACAAGAGGGGGGGGGGGGGGGGGAGGGGTTTGGTAAATGGGAATTGAGGGTGGGAATGGGAATTTTAATCCCAAATAAAATAAAATCTCTTGTTTGTTAAGTGGGAATGGGATTAAAGTAGGGAATGGGAGTGGGAATAAATGGGGTGAATTCCCACCATTTTATTACCTAGGGAGGGTAGGTAATAAATGGGTGGGAATGGGAATAAGTAGAATATGACATTTTTGCCATTAATGAAAAAAATGGAAGAGAAAGATTAGTAAGGGTAATATTGTATTTTTGTTGTTTATTCCCCATTTATTCCCATCCACTACCCAAACAAAGTATTGTCATGTTTTTCTATATTCCCAACAATCAATTCCCAATCCCACTCCCACATTTTAATCCCCAAACTCCCATTCCCACATTCCAAACACCCCGTAAAATACATGTGTCGGATTCAGAATAAAAAAATTTCCGCCAAAATTTTTATTTTTTCTCTCCTTACAAATAACTTTATAAAAAATTTAATGAATAAAAATTTACAATAATTTATAAAAATATTTTAAATAATCAATAACATAATACTAAAACAGACACCTGGAATGACACGTGTCACTTCTTGGTGCTGTTTTTCCCTTCATTTTTTTTTCTATTTTATTATTTTTTTGGTGTTTAGAGAGCCACAAGGGCAAGGGTGATGAGAATCGATCCTAAGATCATTTGAAATTAGGAGGAAAGCTCTAACCACTTGAGCTATCCTTCACTCTCTCTATTTTTATTATTGACAACATCAATTACTTATTATAAAAAAATTCACCAAATCATAAAATTGTGATTTACTTCTTACGTACAACAGTTATATATTTCTCAAATCATATTATTCAATTATTGTGATTCCCATCCTTAAAATAATATTCACATATTTTCCATATCTTTTATTGTATATATTATTTCATATATTTTGTATAAATATGATAGTACGTACTTAAAATTGTAGTATTTTATACCTACTTTCAAATATTCAATACACAATATTTGTATGGAGTATATAGCGATTTTGTAACAAAATTATTTAAATGATGTATTAATGAAATAATTGATTCATACTAAAATAATTTTTTATATAAGCACGCAACTAAAATTTTGTTATTGTTATTAATCCCTCCGTCACCGTATTAAAAATTTTATAACACTCATTTGTCTAATTTACTCTTCGTGTGTTCATTTCATATATGCCTAAATTTGAAAGAAAATATATATATTTTATGGTTATACTATTATTTTTATAAAAGATTTTATTTTTAGTTTACATATGTAGTATTGATTCTAAATTATTAGTGAAATTACCGTGCATGACAGGGGACCTAACCTAGTGTATATAACAAGAGAGTTTTAAGGATAGTTATTAAATGAATTCAAATTAAACAAAAAATGTTATATAAGTTAGTTCACTAAACTAACCCCATTTTAATTGACTTATTATTTTGAAGTCTTATTATTATGAATCCGTACATTTGCACCGGGCAAAAACTAATAATTTTTGAATTTCTCTTACCTTAAAAAAGGAGTAAAATCTAACAATTGCTAAGATAACTACGCTAAAAGTCGACATATAATTAAATAAACATTCATTAAACAGATCGTTGCGTAATCATAACATACGTAGTACATTTTTTTTGAGGAGAATGCGTAGTACATTTTTAAATTAATACAGTAATAAGTGTTACATGTAGGGCTTGGTCACATACTCACATTTATTGAACTGAGGTAAATTGAGCTGATTGGAGCTGAATTGAACTGAGCTGAAATGAATATTTTATGAGAGGAGGAAATTAGAGTTGAACTGATCTAGACAGAACTGAACTGATTGGAGCTAAACTGAACTGATTGAAGCTGAACTGAAATGAACTGAACTGATTGAAACTGAACTGAACTGAACAAAAATTAAGTAAATGTGAGTAGACCCTTAATAAAATCATTTTCGTTAACAAGATAAAAAAAAAAAAAATCTAGACCAAAATCAAATACTCGAGCACTCGTTAACATTGTTTAAAAAAAAAAAAATCTAGACTAAAATCATTTTCGCGCCTTTTGATAATTCTAGCAAAAAAATAAAAATATTAAAATTATTTTAAAATTTGTTTATTAATTTTATTTTTGTAAAAAGCAACATTTTTTCTCTCTCAATCTCTCTTTCAATTCTTTCATCATCTTTGACTTGTACTTAGGCGGACGCGACCGCCACTTTAATTCTTTTTTCTCTCACTTTCTCTCTCCTCTTTCTCTTCAGACAATAAAAAGTTAAATTAAAAAATAAAAACAAACAAAATTAAAAAAAAACATTCTATCTCCTCATTTCCTCTCCTCCTTCGCCGGAGTTCTCGCCGCCGGCAACTTCCCGCCGCCGCACTTTCTCTCTCCTCCGAACTCCTCCTTCAAACTCCGAGATTTCATTGTTACCTCGAAATTCGTGCAATTGCTAAAAAGCACGATTGATCTGCTCTGGGAACTCTGCACTAGAGAGTTGTTGTAGAGGTGGGAAAGAAAAAGGGTTTTTTTGGGAAGATAGAATTAGTTAGATCTAGGGTTTTGAAAATTGAATTTTGGGGGAGTATAATTGGGTAATTTCTGGGGTTTTTAGGGTGGGATTTTTGGTCAAGGTTAAGGGGATTTTGTTGAATTTTAATGGTGGAAGTGTAGAAAGAGGATGAAAGGCAGTGATGTTAGAGATCGGAGAGGGAGGCGATTAATTGAATTTCTCACATGGAATGGCAGATCTTGTTAGTTATGGTAATGCCGATCGTGACATTGAGCAGGTTGTTTTTCTCTCTCCTCAATTTGTTGTTTTTTGTGATCAATTTGGTTTGTTTTAACAATTTTAGTTTTTGGGACGTCGAATTTTAGCTGTATGTCAATGAATTTAGTTCATTTTGGTGGTCAATTTGAAGTTAATTTTGACTTGGTTGAAATTATTAGAAATTAGGAAGAATGTAGTTTACTGGTTTTTTTTTTTTTTTTTTTTTTTTTGATGATTATTTTTAGAAATTAGGAAGAATGTAGTATAATGGGGTTTTTTTTGATGATTTTTATTTATTTATTTGTAAATTACGAAGAATGTAGTTTAATTTTTTTGTTTTAGTTTTGTTTTGATTATTATATTTCGAAAATTAATAAGGTAGGTTCTTCAAAAAAAAAAAAATTTGCGTATACATGGTTGGAATTAACTACATTGTTTACCCAAGGAGGGATATTGAAGAGGGTTATAATTAGGATTTACTCTCACATCACATTCCTTTTTCTCCCTTTTGTTTTTGTTTTGGTAGAGCTGGCAAATGGTCGTGTCGTATGATAAACGGGTTGTGTTATTGTCATCTTTTTTCTGAAGAAGAGGTGGGGTGGGGAAGGGGCTTTGTCTTTTAGACTTGTTTGGGGGGGGTGGGGGGTGGGGGAATGGGGAATTAGCAACTTTAAGGGGTTTGAAAGATTTTCATAGGTGAGTAATATGATGGTGCTGGTCCTTGTTTGGCATCTTGCATGCCTATGTGAATCCTATAACTTATGGTACACTTTGTTGATTGTGCTTAGAAGCTTAAAAAATGGGTTATGTTTATGAATTTATGATCATGTATAAATATTGATAAATGTGGTTTTATATTCAGGAGATTTTTGTTTATTGATAAGAGTTTATAAATTCTTGTTCTGAGTTGTGAAGAATGTACTGGCTACTTTGGAACATTAGAGTTTAGACAATGGTTGCTAGTTATACGGATTACTTCATGAGTTGTGATTCACATATTTCCGAAGATGTTGGTGTATACTCTTGATTATTGAAACTTATATTATTATCTCTCTTTCCAGCTTGACATGTCTTAGATTACTTTTGCTTTTATCTATTAACCCTCTTTATTTAAAAGTTTTAATGATGTTGTCAAAATAGCTAGTTAGGGCTACTTAACATGCATACATTCTAAATAGATTAGTGCCTCATAAACTAATCAGTTTCACTTTTATTTAAAATGCAGGCATTGATAGCTTTGAAGAAAGGTGCTCAATTACTTAAATATGGTCGTAAGGGAAAGCCAAAATTTTGTCCGTTTAGACTTTCTAGTGTAAGTTCAGTGCCTTCTGATTATGTTTCTCAGTTTAGCTGATTGAGAATACTTAGGAGATATGTTGTAGTCTTGTAGAAGAGCTGAATGCTTGAGCTCTTGCCAATATACTGATCAATGGGGCCTGTGGGGTTATACTATCCATTACATTATCTTGTTCTTGTTTGTGTCCATGTATTATTGATCAAAGAACTGTGGCCTGTTTATGTTGAAGTCTTGTAGGAGATATTTTGTAGTCTTGTAGAAGAGCTGAATGCTTGAGCTCTTGCCAATATGCACTTCTGTTTATTCAACATCTATAATGTATGTTGTGTGTGTTTACCGAATTTTAAATTTTGGGGTCTAAAGTTATGAATATAATGCTCTTTTGTCGGCTGCATGAACCCAAATTGATTAGTCCTTGTATTCATCGACAAAAATCTTCCTCTTCCATCCATTACGATCAAATGCCTCACTCTTATGCAAATCCATATACTTCATATCCTTCCTAATTTCTTCTAACTAAGTCATTTTTGGTCTCCCTTTCCCTCGTTATGTCCACTTTATAAGGCTACGGGGCTTCTCCTCTCCTGCCATATGGTTTTGAGGTGAAACTCCTTGTGGACTTATAAATTGAAGTCTCGTGAAGGGTGCAGCCAGGCTCGTTTAACATGGTATTATAGCTAGGTTGAGTTGGATTGAGTTGTGATATGTGCTAGTAATATGAACAACTCATGTGCAATGGGGAGTGTTGAATCCATGAACTAACCCACATGTGAGTGGAAGTGTTGCCCCACATTAATGATGTGTAGAGGGGAATATTGAGATATGTATCCCACATTGAAGTAAAGAGAAAGTTGTGTTCACTTTATAAGGCTAAGGGTCTGCTCCCTTCATTGCCATATGGTTTTAAGGTGAAACCTCATTGGACTTATAAAGTGAACTCTCATGATGGTTGTGTCAAAATGGTGTTCTTAATTAAGATTTAGTTGGTTAAGAGGGATTTAAAAAATAAAAGAAAAAAAAATCTTATAGTGAATTGTGTGATGAGTTCAAAGCTAAGTTGGAAATGTGATGGAAGATAGTAATATAATTGTTGTCCAATAGGCTTGTCTGTTTATCTGATCTGAATTTTTGCGATGGCTTTATCTTTTTCATGAAATTGTTTCAATGAAGGTGTAAATCACTTATGGAGCATATGAGAACTGGAGATTGTTTGACTCACGACATAAGATTAAGCTTAAAATCAGTCAAGTACTGTAAGCTGTAATTGCAGATCCTAGATAGAGGTCATTACTCATTAGGTCATGTAATCTTGAATGACTAATCTTTACAATTGTAAGTGTGGCATGTGTTGATGTTGGCCTTTAGGAATTTTTGCCATAGAAATGATAAAGAATGATTGATGTCAACATTGTTGCAAATTACGATTGAACTTTAACCATGCAACGACTAGTGCAAGGAGGAATTTTGCTAATAAACATGAAGTTGAAGTGAACCAACAATTGTTCAATTTTGGATTACAGTGAAATTTCATTAAACAAGATATAAAAGCTTCTTTGTAAAGTAAACAGACTGTGCTCTGTTGATAATTCTGGGATTTTTATATTGCTTAGGAACTCTTAGCACATTCACTCATGTCTTAGCTGAATATTAATTTAATTGCAGCCTTCAAATTTCTAAGGATAGTAAGGCTGTGGGGTAAGTACGCTTTGGATAATTGGCCTGCATGGTCTGAATTAGTACTTGCTTACGCATATGTGTCTACAGAAGACACTTGTAAGCCGCGCATTCATCAAATTTCGAAATTGATAAGCGAGTCACATTATTGATGCATTGATCACTATTAGCTTATTTTAACTTCCAGTGGGTGGCAATTCGAGTCAGCAGGTCGGGTTCGGGTTAGATTTTGGGTCAATTTTGGGTTGTGATTAAAAACTATTAAAAATAGTGTAAACTTAATATTATTGCAAAATATGATGATTGGGTCAAATCAGGTCGAATTCGGGATGTTCGGGTTCGGTTCAGGTCGGGTTCGGGTTTCTCTCATTAACTTCGAGTCAGGTTTGGGTCGGTTTTTCGGTTCGGGTTAGGGATTGCCAGTAATCTTCTTTCTCTTTTTTATCGATCTGTTTTTCCCCAAATGCAAGTAGATGATGCCATTTTAATCATCTACCAATTTACTCTTGTATAGTATATGTTCCTGTCTTCAATGCTAAGCACGTAACATTCTTTTTCATTGATGTTGTGGTGGATTCTTTCGACTCTTAACCTAATAGATTATTATTGCTAGTCAGATTACCATCTTTATATTTACTTTTTAGCAGATCTCTCTTTTGCTGACCATGCGGTTTATTCTGAAATATGTCAGGATGAAACAACATTGATTTGGTTGTCTAGTGGTGGTGAGAAAAGTATAAAGCTATCTTGTGTCTCTAAAGTTATTCCTGGACAAAGAACTGTGAGTTTTATTTTTTGGGCGATACTCACTTGTATTGGAGTTATACTTGATGTTTTAATAACTCCAACTAAACATGTTCTCTTATCTCTATTTTCCAGGCTGTTTTTAGAAGGTTTTTGCGTCCGGACAAGGATTATTTGTCCTTTTCCCTTATATACAATAACGGAAAACGGTCTCTTGATCTGGTTGGTAACAACGCTTTAGCTATTGTCTTGGTCATAATTTATGATGTCTGGCTATGATTAAAAGTTTATTGTGCCTTTCAGATCTGCAAGGAGAAAGTTGAGGCTGAGGTGTGGATTGCTGGTCTCACAGCACTTGTCGCTGCAGGGAAAGGTGGGCGCTCGAAAATTGACGGATGGAATGATGAAGGACTTTCCTTACAAGTAAACATTTGAAACTATCAAAATCTTGGAAATTTGGTTGCTGTTTCTCATGTTTGTAATTTCAAAGGAATATTAAGCTAAATTTGTGGATAATTGATTGCAGGACAACAAAGATTTGACATCAAGTAGTCCAAGTGACAGTTCTCTTACCTTGACAAGATATCTTAGCTCACCTGAAGATTCTTTTAGTTTTCATGGTGGTTTCTCTCCTAAACATAATCAGTCAGGCAACTTTATGTCTTCTGAGAAATCACATGTAGCTTCAGAAAATACAAATATGCAAGCAAAAGGATCTGCTTCAGATGTTTTCCGGGTTAGTGTTTCTAGTGCACCCAGCACTTCTAGTCATGGATCTGCAGGCGATGATTGTGATGCTCTTGGGGATGTGTACATTTGGGGCGAGGTTATATGTGAGAGTTCTTACAAGACTGGACTTGATAAAAGTGTGAATTTTGTTAGCACAAGAGCAGATCTTCTTCTTCCCAAGCCATTGGAGTCTAATGTTGTTCTGGATGTACACCTCATAGCTTGTGGTGTCCGGCATGCTGCTCTTGTCACAAGGCAAGGGGAAGTTTTCACCTGGGGTGAAGAATCTGGAGGTAGGCTGGGGCATGGTGTGGGGAAGGATGTTTTTCAACCTCGTTTAGTTGAATCTTTAGTTGCTTATAATGTTGATTTTGTTGCATGTGGTGAGTTTCATAGCTGTGCTGTAACAATGTCTGGTGAGTTGTACACATGGGGTGATGGCACTCATAATGCTGGGCTTCTTGGTCATGGTAATGAAGTTAGTCATTGGATGCCAAAGAGAATTGCTGGACCTCTTGAAGGACTCCAAGTGGCTTCTGTAACTTGTGGTCCATGGCATACTGCTTTAATAACATCAACTGGGCAGCTCTTCACATTTGGTGATGGAACCTTTGGTGTCTTGGGCCATGGAGACCGTGAAAATATTCCTTATCCAAGAGAGGTGGATTCTCTGTCAGGTTTGAGGACAATTGCTGTTGCATGTGGGGTGTGGCATACTGCAGCTGTGGTTGAAGTGATCGTAACTCAATCCAGTTCTAGCATTTCATCAGGAAAACTATTCACTTGGGGTGATGGAGATAAAAATCGTCTTGGTCAAGGTGATAAAGAGCCCCGTCTGAAACCAACTTGTGTGCCATCACTTATTGAATACAACTTTCATAAAGTTGCTTGTGGACATAGTTTAACTGTTGGGTTGACTACAATGGGTCATGTATTTACGATGGGGAGTACAGTTTATGGTCAGCTTGGGAATCCTTTTTCTGATGGAAAACTACCTTGTTTGGTTGAAGATAGGCTTGCTGGTGAAACGGTCGAGGAGATTGCCTGTGGTGCATATCATGTGGCGGTGTTAACATCCAGGAATGAAGTTTACACTTGGGGAAAGGGAGCAAATGGGAGGCTAGGTCATGGAGATATAGAGGACCGAAAGACACCGACCTTGATTGAGGCCTTAAAGGATAGACATGTTAAATATATCACTTGTGGTTCTACTTACACAGCAGCCATATGTCTTCACAAATGGGTATCTGGTGCTGAGCAGTCTCAGTGTTCCTCTTGTAGGCAGGCTTTTGGATTTACACGAAAAAGGCATAACTGCTACAATTGTGGACTTGTACACTGTCATTCTTGTAGCTCAAAGAAAGCATTTAGGGCAGCCCTTGCTCCAAATCCTAGTAAACCTTATCGTGTATGTGATACTTGTTTTGCCAAATTGAGTAAAGTTATGGAAGGTGGCAGCAATAGAGGAAAAAGTTCAGGGCCTCGGCTCTCAGGTGAAAACAAAGATAAATTAGATAAAGCAGAATTAAGATTGTCAAAGTCAATGCTACCTCCCAATCTGGATTTAATTAAGCAATTAGATACTAAAGCTGCCAAGCAGGGAAAGAAAGCTGAGACATTCTCACTGATTCAGACTTCCCAAACACCTTTGTTACAATTGAAGGACGTTGTTTTATCTGGTAGTGCTGATATAAAGCAGACAATACCAAGGCCGGTTGCTACGACAACAGCTGCTACTTCCATTTCCAGACCAGTGTCACCTTTCTCACGTAAGCCAAGCCCTCCACGTTCAGCAACTCCAGTTCCTACGACTTCCGGCTTGTCTTTCTCTAAAAGTATTTCTGACAGTTTGAAGAAGACTAATGAACTCCTAAATCAAGAAGTAGTTAAATTGCGTGCGCAGGTATGTTATATACCTCCCATGTATGTTTTCTAGTAGTCAATCGAATAAATGCTTTTGTCTAATTGGTCTTTATCTGGTAAGGTTGAGAGCTTGCAGCAGCGATGTGAACTTCAAGAGTTAGAGCTTCAAAAATCGTCAAAGAAAACTCAAGAAGCTATGGCACTTGCTGCAGATGAAACTGCAAAAACTAAAGCTGCTAAGGATGTTATAAAGTCGCTTACTGCACAGGTTGTTATCCGAATATCTATTTCAACACTTTTTGATATCATTTTATTGAAGTTAATGTTATAATATCTGGTGCTACATAACTGTGCAAATTTACAAAGCTGAGTTTTTTCGATTTGTTTACGCTAATATCAACTTCTAATGGAATTCTTTTTTAAGCACTTCTGTTTTCTCTGTTGATCCATAAGAAATTATCTTCTTGATTTGACAATGCGTTGTGCTCTGTTCATCCCTTAGCAAATGTCTCCCTCTGTTTTGGAATGTCTCCTAAATCCAATGCTTTTCTTCCCATTGTTTGCGCTACCTTATTATGTTTCAATACTATCCCATTCCCTTCTAGAAGGTTTTTTAGGTAAGTTTGTGATTTAGGCATTAAAAAAATGTTTTGAATCGAGGTTAATTTTTTCCTTAATCCAGTGATATCTTTGTGTTTAATTCTCTTTATATGTGGAGGATGCTTCTGTGAAGATGAATTCACAATTATGTATATCAATTCTTGTTTCAGCTCAAAGATATGGCTGAGAGGTTGCCACCTGGGGCTTATGATCTAGAGAACATAAAGATGCCACAATTACCAAATGGCTTGGAACCAAATGGTATTCATTCTGCTGATGCAAGCGGAGAGCACGTTTTAAGATCCGATCCTACAAATGGTTCCATCTCCTCGCAAACTGTAGTTGATTCATCCACGACAAACGGAACTGGACCTTTACAATCACCTAGGGAATCATACATGCTCAATGAAAACAGTTACCAGCTGAATGAGAGTTTTGCAGCCTTGAAGGTTAGAGAGGATCAGTTACATGCCAAACTGTCAGCTGCTGCTGGTGGTCTGCAGACATGCAGCAGCAGTGTTTCTGATGCCACTGATGCTCGGTTTTCGGCATCATCTCAAGATGGCTTTAATAGTAGTAGGTCAAAAAGTCCAGTCCCATCAGCAGCTAATAATAATAGTCAAGTTGAAGCAGAGTGGATTGAACAGTATGAACCTGGTGTATATATCACTCTGGTTGCCCTTCGAGATGGAACTAGAGATCTCAAACGAGTGCGTTTCAGGTAAATATTCCAGATTTTTGCGTCTTAATATGTCTTCCTCATTCAGATATTGTATGGCCCTTGAGAGTATGATGACGGTGAGAAAAGTCTGCCTGTTATAGCTGTTAAAAGTTAAACCATGCATTATGCATCTACATCAGAAGGCAGTTGATAAAATTGATAGAAGAAAATGACATGGATTCTTGTTCATCAAAGATATGTTCACTAAATTATTCACATCATTTTGTAAATTGGTTAATTCAAGATGCATTACCTAAATCGTCAATGTTTAATAAACATTGTGTCAAATGAGCTGCCTCTTTGAAACATGTCCTTATAAAACCACTCTAAACTAGCGGTCTATATATGCCAAGGTTTGACATATCTTTCCATCAATGCAGCCGAAGAAGATTCGGGGAACACCAGGCGGAAACATGGTGGTCGGAGAATCGTGAAAAGGTGTATGAAAGGTACAATGTTCGCGGGTCTGACAAGTCATCTGTTTCTGGACAAACAGCGAGAAGATCAGATGGAGCCATGTCCCCGGCATCCTCTTACAACTAGCCGATGACTGTAGGTAGGTAGTGACCCTGTAATTATTGGGATGCCTTTTTGCAAAGAATTGGCTATGATATTGACAGAGTAAATCACATTCTTCTGCCCCTCTAGAATTTTTGATTTTTTTTTTTACACTTCATTTTAGCATTTTGGGGGTTAAGGCGTTAAGCTACATCTTTTGACCTGTTAATTGTCATATTAGTGTATATAAATATAAATTATTCATTGCGAGAAAAATGGGATGTATGATTGTAGCTAGTTTAACGTCAATGTCTCCTATTTAACCGATCATCCCTTGTTATTCTCCTCTTATTTTGGAGATTGTTTTGATGAATTCCTACCTCTCTTTCCCTCAAAACTTAGGGGTGGCTTGCTGTTTTTTTAATTTTTCTTTTATTAGGCCACCTCTTAATTAGCATAGGGTGGTCCGTGATTATATTATGAAGTACCGAAACTCCAAAAGGCAAACGAGGCAAAATTATGGAACGGATAAATTATAATTATAAATAATATTACGTAAATTTAGAATGAATTTGATGTATATTCGTATGGCTCCAATTTTCCATTTTATTAATCTACATCTGAATCTCTGATACAATTTTTTTATAAACAAGTGCATCACTTTGACGCTGTGCTCAATCTGTATATTACTTCGTATATATTAACTTTGTGTTAGAGATAATATCTCAACACTTTGACTTAATATTATTTCTATACATTACTAATTTATAAATATAAGTAATATAATTGTTTTTATTTATGATGTGTAAACATTTCACTTTTTCACATTTAGTAATGTGAAACTTTGAACATATATAATTATATATCTTTGTTCTTACATTTGTAAATGTTTTTAAAATTTGATATTTTGGTACAATACATGTCTACAAAGCATATACTTTTTTTTATATATAATAATAAGGCAAAAACTAACAACCGTATCGTTGACGTTTATTAAGATGACTAAAAGTGCAAATATGAAATAGAGATCAAGTACTAAATTATACCAATTGATGCATGATTTTGGTATGCATTTCAAAGTTAATACCATCTTAGAAAATATACTTGTATTAAATTGTTATTAAAGACCCCTAGGACGCTCGTTAGCACTTAGGAAAAAAGGTTGTATCATCATTTTTTTTTGGGAAATTCTATATGATGTATTGTACATCAGAAAAAATAAAGTTCAAAGCACATCAGATGAGCAAAAAAATAAGCGCCATTCAAAAAAAAAAAAAAAAAAAAAAAGCAAAAGTGAATTATTCATAGATTTAGATCGAGATGTTGACAATAGTTGTTGTATTTAAGGTTAATATCATGATCATGCCCATCATCATCATTGTAAATATGTACTTGTATTTTTTTTGTCGGGTACATAAACAGTAATTAGGACAACCTTCTCCCAAAAAAATGTCTTAAATGAGTTTAAACGTATAATGCCTTATACTCTTATTAGGGCATGTTCTCTTACGTTGAAATTCAGTTCAGCTCAGCTCAGCTCAGTTCAGTTTAGTTCAGTTTAGTTCAGCTCAGTTCAGTTCAGTTCAGCTCAGCTCCTAATTTCCTTCTCTTATAAAATATTCAGTTCAGCTCAGTTCAGCTCAGTTCAGCTCAGCCGAGTTCAGGTAATGAGAACAGACCCTTAGTGCAACATAATTTGTTGTGTCATCGACTTCTTAATAGATTTTTTTTTTTTTTTGACAAATTCTTGATAGATAGTATAACTGTATAACATCATCCATGAGTTGATGAATTTTTTGAGCTAAGTACGGAATACTATATCAATTTGGTGCATTGGTTCAATTGGTTGGATCACATAGAAAAAGTCAATGCCAATTTCTAACGAGGGAGCTAATAAAAGTCAATTTTACCGAATATTTTAACGACGCATATACAACTTCTTAAATATTTTGTTCAGACTGAGAGCGATGGATATCAAGTGGGTAGAGCTCCCCTTCCAGTTCCAAGAGATCTAAGGATCGATTCTCATCTCCAATCCTTGTGGGCTCTCTAAACACCAAAAGAAAAATAACAATATTTTGTTCGGACTACATGTAATATGTTCGTTCGTAGCAACTAGCAAGTGTACATAGAGGTGGTCACTATCCGAAAACATTAGCATGTTCGCATGAAAAACCGACCCAAGGTGTTAGAAGATACAGACTACAGAAGTATATACTATCAATAACTTTATTGAAAGCTTGCCTCTTTTTTTTCTTTTTTTTGAAACAATTGAAATCTTGCCTCTAAAGTTGAATAATAATAAGGTTTTAAATTTCATAATTTATGAATCCGGGTTTTACCCATTATGCCATTAAAAGAGAGATCAATCAACTTCACAAGATCAAATGCGCTTTATTATATATCACAATATTAGTATGATTTATGTAGCCCGTAAACCTTATAGCTTGAAAGTGTGTTTTCTCTTATACGGAGTATATATGTATGTTAGACATTTACGCATGACATATATCATGGAACTTTAACTGAGAGGTCCCTCAGCTCATAATAAAACCGTCCTTACTTCCTTTCAGCTCATAGTAGGATTCACACTCTCTGAGTTTCTCGGTTCTATTCACATGCATTTTACATGATTTGAGTTTTGTTGAGAATTATACATGATTTTTAAAAGGAATAATTGTCAAAAAGAACATATGAACTTAGATCGGTCTTCTATAAATAAAAATGATCCTTTATTTGATTATAATCCTAAAATAATACTTCATACACCGTACCACTCTTGAAAGACAAGAAACTTTGTATACATCCGAGGTACAATAATTTTATCATACATCGAGGTAACTTTTATTGAATTTAGGGTAAATTTTAGACTTTTTTGGGTAACTTTTATCATTAAAGCATAAATAACTTTTATTTATAGTATTAGGATATAACTTATATATATATTAGGTAACTTTCATTCATTATAGGGTAACTTTTAGGGCTTGTTTACATTTATTGAACTGAACTGAACTGAACTGAATAGAGCTGAAATGAATATTTTATGAGAGAAGGAAATTAGGAGCTGAATTGATTGGAACTAAACTGAACTGAAATTAAACTGAAGTGAACAGACCCTAAATCATTTTAATGTAACATTACAACGGATGTACAATATATTATTGTAAATTCGATTTTTTAAATGTTTGTCTTTGAAGTATATCCGCCTTAAACAGGTCGTAATTGTTGGTGACTTATTTATTAACATGTTAACTGTGACATGTGGTGTTGTTTAATTTTAACTAACATATTTACCCTTGATTATTATTTATTTATATTAAATCCATATGTTTAAGGGTTTTTATTTTTTTTTTTTTTTTTGTGTGGCAATATTGACCTCGATCAAATTAGAATCTTAAAGGCTAAAATGACAACCGTAACATAATTTTTTTTTTTTTTTTTTTTTTGAAAAAACAACCGTAACATTAATTGAATAGTATTATCGACACGTAAATTGAAACAATTTTCAGGCTCTCATCAAAACAAGACATCAGCTATGGTATCATTTTTTTTCCCAATTTTGACCTAAAGTATTAAAATGTCCCCCGAAATCTTAACTGATAATTTTTTAGCACGTAAATTGAGACAGTTTGTGCCATGGTATGATTAAGGGTTATATAAGGTTAATAAGGAGTATAATGTTAATAACTGTTCCATATGATTATAATGGAAGAGAAGTATTTCGTACTATATTTCTTGGAGTACTATTAAACTACTCGTATTTGTTTTACAAAAGTGTAAATCATTTAAAAATATTTAAAAAATTGTACAGGACAATTATTTACTTTGTACTAACTCTGTCCCTGCTTGTGACGATTCATATTTCAACATGATATAAGTGGTAGCAAAAATATGCCCTTTTGTATGCATGAATAGCATGAGACGTGAGGGTGTAAAAGTGTAATAAAATCTATACTAATATATTAAAAGGCGTTTATAAAAACGTCTATGCGCCACGTAGCCTCTTCCAAATTATGCCACGTCACTTCACCAACAATTCATGACGCCACATCACTTTACGAACATTTGACAGCGCCATGTCACCTACCTAACATCTCCACATACCACACCATCACTAAATAAAAAAAAAATGATGATAAGAGGATTTGAACCCCAAACCACTTACAACAAAATTGACTCTTTAGCCATCTAAGCTAATTATCAAGAACAATATAGTTATGAAAAAGAAATATATATATATATATATATATATATATATATATATATATATATATATATAACTTTAAACCATATGGTTTAATTATTACAAAAAAAACACATTTATTTCCTACTTCACTCTTTAATTTGTCCCTACTTCGTACTCCGCATATTAAAAAACGTTCTTAAACCACCTCTTATTACACATATTACTATTTAACCATCTAAGCCAATATCAACTATGTTATTTGTATAGAAAAAAATTCATATAAGTGCAAACCACAAGGTTCAATTAAAAAATAAAAAAAAATTATATCTAAAGAATAACTCAATTTTGGTTTGACAATGACAATTGCAGTTTTGAAAAGCCTTCTAAAAAATTTATTGATTGTACGTCTACAACAGTATCAACTCGGGGCGACGCCCCGGGTCACTTACTAGTTATTATCTTAAAAATAGGTGTGTTTTCTTGTTTACTCTTCCTAGTCATTCCTTGAAATATAATTAATGTTTAAGTGTAAACACAGATAAATATAGGAACGAACTTATTGGAGAAAGTGTGAAGAATAAAAAAGAACATGGTCATAACTACTAATAGCTACATACTAACGTTGTATTAATTTAAATTCGATCTGTTTGCTTATTAATCTCTTATTATATTATCAAAATAACTTTAGTAGCATACCATATAGACAAAAAACTCTCAATTGTAAATTTTTCAAGGCTTGCAAGCTCTATTATCCTATTTCTTATTGTTGATTGAACAAAAATCATTTCTAAATATAAGCTTAAACGCTTTAAAAGCTATGTAGTATGTACGAAGTAGTAATTTTATATACTTGTAAATTGCAATTACAATTACAGAAATCTCATAATTTAATAATGCATGGATATTTTCCAATAAACAAGAACATCAAAGAGAAAATCAGAGCAATATGTATGATATAAATGTCATATAATCATCTTTTCATAAACATACTCCTTAACACATACCTACTTACATATATGCATGCAACTATGCAAGAGTGTAATACCTACTATGAAGGTAGTGAAGCTTCTAAACCTAAACTATTGTGACGTTGCGATGGGCCGGATGGGGGAGGAAGTGATCCTTTGGGCTTCACGCTTGAAAACACGGCCATCGAAAGCTCGTCCCTTGGGCCGGGCTTCATGACTTTGAAAACACTATTGGTAATTTGCCTTGATCCATAAGCAATCTCAAGAGATAAAGAAGTACAATATATAAGAAGTAGCAATACCTTAAGCATGTAAAATAATGAACTTCCTATTCTCATCTCTCAAAAATGGTTGGTTTATTTGCATGAAGTATAAATATCAACGTGCCTTAAGCTTATGGGCATGACCTAAAAATCTAGCTAGGAGAGTAGGAGGAATTAAATAAACTAGTATATTTATAACATATATAGTGTGAATTTGAAGAATGGTATAATTTGTTACAATATATAGATGAAAGGAATCGATTGATGATAAATCTCTCTCGAAGATGGATGGGTAACACACTAACACAATTTAGTCTTATGAAGAATTTTTCATATTTTTGAGATATGGTATATATAAGGATGTTTTGAGAATTTTCGGTAAACTAAGGTATTATTAAAATGAAAAAAAACTCGAGATTGAATAATTTTACATATTTCAGGAGTTATCAAAGGTGATAGCTCCCAGATGATAGATTGTAGCATATGGTGGGGTTGGGAGCATTTATGTTGGACAAGGGAAATAAATGCAAGGTTCACAAACATAGTATATTTTCATATGTGTGGGGGTTGAAAAGATTTGGTGGCTCCAAAATTTGTTAGTATGGGTTAGTGGGGGGCTATTAAATGCGACGACTAGTATTTGTTATAGTACTAGATGATGTGAATATTATAATAATATAAAACTATTTTTGGTTGATAAAAAACTTTATAGATGATGTGAAGATTATAATAATATAACTTTTTTGGTTAATAAAAAACTTTATAGTACTAGATGATGTGAAGATTATAATAATAATATGAAAAACATAGTACATACTAATTAAGAGAAATATTGCATGTGATAGAACTAGGTAGTGGGATTTATATGTTCAATTATGGAAATTTTAATTAGTCGGTTGAAATTTAGGAATCATTAGATAAATGTATAATCAATAAATCACTTTATTCGTGTGTGAAATCAGTTAAGTTTAGTGCAATTTAGTATTCTACACGATATACTATTATTAGTATAATAATCATAACAATTTTTGATTTGGGATTAGATGTAGGAGTGGAAGATGATTTTGGCCTATGAGTAAATTTGTATTGATATAATAAATTATAATTCGGTTATAAAATTAGCATGTCAAAAGACGATGTTGCATTTTCTTTACTAAATGTTTATTTATTCTATTTTTTCATAATTCTTATTTAGATGAAACCAAATGAATCAAAGGTCAAAGGTGCACTAGTGCGTAGTTGATGAAGTTGCGTAAAATATGATGAACATTGGAACATCAATAGGAATAGAGGGAACATAATTGACTATTACAACCGCAAATAATCCTCATCTTGAGTTCTTTATTTTTTTTTTTTACTTTAAAAATCAAGTTTTGCAACAACTAATAACATAGTACATTAGTACAAGCTAACTTTTAAAATTTTCTAGTATTTTACCTTCTCACGTTTACAAATGTAAAACTTTGCTCGTTAATATCTCCGACTAATAAAACTAACAAGATTATGTATAAGTTATGATGAAGAAGAGATTCTATTTTGTAGTTAGATAAGGTTGTTGAAGAAGAAGTGTGTATTAATTGCCGACTATGATCAATATAGGTAGTGTTCTATCAAAGTCCTGCGACAGGAAATCTTGTCGCTTGGAAGAGACCATTATTGTAAGTTATGGCGTTTTTCGTTGAGGAAATATGCAACTGCTTTGGTCGGCAGTTATGTAGGGTCACCTTTTGTTGATTCTTGCATAATGTTCCTATTTTGATTATCAAATTTACCATTTTCATTTGATAAGGTAGAACATATTTAGTTCACTAGTTATCATAAGATTATTAGAAAGATTTCTGTTGTTGAATTATGAATGTTACTCTGTATTGTTTTATAGGATAAGCAATATTAGAAAACAACCTCTTTGCCTCATAATCTTATATGTGTTGCATCACACCATCAACTAATAATTTGTCTGTGACTCGTTCATATTGATTTGTTTATAATTCCCATTTTAAACTTCTTTCGTGTTATTTTACACTAATGTATGTCCTTTTCCTCAACCAACATCCACTCTCGTGGTAGGAAACTTTTAACTATTAGTATATAATTCCTTCATTATCCAAATATGGTATTATTTATGTGCAGATGACTCTAACAAGACCCTACATGAATTAATTACATTTATATATTATATTAATTCCAATAAGATGAGCTAAACATAGCCTAATTCTCTCATTTTTTTATATTCCCTCCATTTTGCTTCTAAAGCAAAGTGGCTTGACACATAATTTTAGAAAAAAAATACATAGTGAGGAGTTTATAATACTTCATATAAAATATAGTTGGTGGAGGTATATGTAATTGGCTAATTGTTAGTACGAGATTGAAATAAAAAAATTTAGCAAGTGTGAGGTTGGTTGAAGATTGAAATAATGAAATTATAGTGATTCTTAACCAAAGATAGAAGTGTGCAATTTTATGGGAAACGAATATATGAAAAAAGAGTATTACAATTATTTAATGAACTAGGTTATTCCCTGTGATGCAGCGTGATATTTTTTTTTTTAATAATTTATGTTCTATTGCATTACATTGTGATATTGTATATAAAGATTAGAATTAGATACAAAAAAGTTTATAGTTAAGGGTATGTATGAACCATATTATTTACAATGAATTATTGAAATAGTCGAAAGACATTGATGCATATCGATGTAATTTTAATTAGAAAAATATACAATATACAATTAGCACCAACCTTATAAAAATTATAATTTTAGCTATCAAATAATTAAGAGGTTATATAGTACGGAGTATTCTGTAGAAGCATCTATTGATGCAAAAATTATACCTTCATAAAATAATTTTCAAACCAATAAAAATAGAGTAACTTAGCTTTTAAAAAAATATTAAAGCATTTAGGTGGAAAAATATTTTATGAGAAAGCAATATTTACACATTTTTGGAGGAAGACGATGTCAGTATATCTTGTTTTAGTATTAGTTAATGATAGAATATACGATAGATATTCAAGCTATTCTGTTATAGTAGGAGATATATTTTGTGAATATTTGTAAATATCTTTTGAGATTCCTAATGTGATTAGGACTCACGATTATAACCCTATATATATTGATTAATGGAATACACTCCAATCTGAGGAGTTTTAAGTATCTAACATGGTATCACAGCTTTAGGTTACGATCTAGCTTCCGCAAATTATTTTACTTTTTTTTAGCCGCCATCTTTGTCCTCTTTCCACGGAATTTTCTTCATTAGTGCCCCTGCAAGTATTCTTCCACCATCATTAATTGTTTAGTTTATCAGTTAATTCCCTGTCTCAATTCTTTTCTTTTGTTTTAGTTTTTGGTGCGCCTAACTACTTGCTGCCACTAATACCATGGCCAAAGATGACGACCCAGTCTCATCCTCTTCTTCTAATTATCACCCTGCTTTAGGTGTTAACAATATCAAGAACGTTTTTCCTCTTATTCTTGATCGAGATAACGTCCAATATTCCAATTGGGTTGAACTATTTGAGTGTCATACACACGCGTATAATGTTCTTGATCATATTGACTCTAAAACAACTAAACCGACAGATATATCAGATGAGATGTGGAAACGACTTGACTCCATTGTCAAGAACTGGATTTATGGCACAATCTCTAAGGATTTGCTTGAAACAGTTATAGAAAAAGGAGCTACGGCTCAACAGATTTGGGACAAACTCAAGGCAATTTTTCAAGATAATAAAACTACTCGGGCGGTTTATCTTGAGAATCAGTTCAACCAACTTCATTTGTCAAAATTCCCGGACATCTCTGCATACTGTAGGGAATTGAAAAACTTGAAGGATCAATTAGCCAATGTTGATCAACCCGTATCGGAGCAAAAACTCGTAATTTGACTAGTTTCAGGGCTAGTGAATACAGACTTTGATACAGTTGCTGCAATGATCCAACAAACCTCTCCACTGCCCTCCTTTGAGACAGCAAGGTCACGTTTACTCCTTGAAGAGTCGCGGTGTGCCAATGACTCATCTTCTCAAGCATCTTCTTTCGTGGCCCAATCAAGCAACACAGCCGGTTCAACTACCTCTCAACAGCAACAGGCGGTGCCGGCCGGACAGGGTGGCAACTCGGGTGGCCGGGGTCGTGGTCGCGGCCGAGGTCGTGGCAAGGGTCGTGGCAAAGGGTCACCACAATAGCAGCAACAATCTCAGCAGCAACAAAATGCTCCGCAATGGGGCACACCTCCTCAATGGAACGGCCCAACAAATCAGGCCCAACAAGCTCCTCTCCAATGGGGGCAGGCTCCTTACCCGTACCTTCAGCAATGGGCTGGGCCACGCCCTGCTCAGCAGCCACGGCCCCAGCAGGCTTATTATTCTGGGCCACCTCAACAATCTCAACCGGTCTTCTCTAATTCAAGCTCGGAGTATGGTCCGACCATGACACCGACGGAGCTAGGCAATGCTTTTGCAACTATGGGATTTCAAAATTATGATCCATCGTGGTACATGGATTCCGGAGCCACTTCCCACATGACAAACAATGCAGGTAATCTTTTACCCCTTTTTAATTTAAGCACATCTAATTATATTCAAGTTGGTAACGGTCAACGCATTCCAATTACGGGTTATGGTCATTCTACTGTTGCTAATAAATCTCTTTCATTACGTGATGTTTATTTAGCTCCCCAAATTATCAAAAATCTAATTTCTGTTAGAAAATTTACTTCTGATAATTCTGTATCAATAGAGTTTGATCCTAATGGTTTTTCTGTGAAGGATCTACGAACGGGGAATCTAATAACCAGATGCAATAGTACCGGGGACCTATATCCTGTGACCACAACACCGTCAGCTTGTCTAGCCACCTCTCTTACAGCTTTGTCTCCAACCACATGGCACAACCGCTTAGGACATCTTGGATCACCCACCTTTAATTTTCTTAGGAGTAAAAATTTGATTGATTGTAATAAGGAGCTTGACTCCACTTCTTGCATAGGTTGTCAATTAGGAAAACATACTCGTTTGCCGTTTTATAATTCCAATAGCACCACTTATTCTGCTTTTGATATTATTCATGCCGATTTGTGGACTTCTCCAGTACGTAGTGACAAAGGTCACAAATATTATTTAGTGCTTTTGGATGATTATACTCATTATGTGTGGACTATTCCTCTTGTGTACAAGTCTCAAGCCTTTCAAACCTTTCTCAATTTTCGACAATATGTTTTAACTCAATTTGAACGTCCTATAAAATCCTTTCAAAGTGATCATGGTCGAGAGTTTGATAACGACCCATTCAAATTATTTTGTGTCAAAAATGGATTGGTTTTTCGCTTCTCATGTCCACACACATCCTCTCAAAATGGCAAAGCCGAACGCATGATTCGAACACTTAACAATGTTAAGCGTACTATATTGTTTCATGCTTCTCTTCCTCCGTCGTTTTGGCATCATGCCTTGGAAACGGCCACTTATCTCCTAAACATACTTCCTACTAAAACTCTCAATCAAATTACTCCAGCTCAAGCTTTATTTGGGGTTGTTCCGTCCTATAGTCATCTTAGAGTTTTTGGGTGTCTTTGCTTCCCAAACTTATCGGCCACCATGCCTCACAAGCTTGCACCTCGCTCCACTCCATGTGTCTTCTTAGGCTACCCTTCCGACCATAGGGGATATAGGTGTTTGGATATCAACACTAATAAAATCATAATTTCTCGCCATGTCACTTTCGATGAACAAACTTTTCCGTTTAAGAACATCACCAATTTTAAATCGAATGATTATGATTTTCTAGCCTTAGATGATCCATCACCATTATTGCAACATTACCATTTGCAAACCCACATGCGTCAAACAGGCCGGCCCACACCACAGCAACATCCAGATGGGCTGCAACCCTTGCTGCCACAAAGCAGCCCATCTGTCGCTGGTAATCCAGCGGGCCAGACAGAAACTGAGCTGGGCAGCCCACCTCACCCAGCGTCCGCTGGATCACCAACGGCCCATCAGCCCAGAACCGAGCCAAACACTCCCCTGAGCCCACCGAATCAGCCCAGCAGCCCTATACAACCCAACCCACCTCATTCTCCACGCAACACACTCACATACACACCCCCTCCACTTCGTGGCATACCTCAAATAATTCCTACTTCACCACTACCCTTATCTCCACAAATGCAGACTAGGTCCAAGCATGGGATTTCCAAAGCAAATCCAAAATATGGCTTATCCGCCATTATCCGCTCCCCACTTCCCAAAAATCACAAACAAGCCCTTTCCGACCCAAATTGGAATGCTGCGATGAGTGATGAATATAGTGCTTTAATTGAAACGGGGACATGGGAATTGGTTCCTAGGCCTACGGGGGTGAACATTGTTAATTGTATGTGGTTATATCGTCACAAATTGAAAGCTAATGGTGATCTTGAAAGACACAAAGCTCGTTTAGTTTGTGATGGCAGGTCTCAGATTGAAGGTGTCGACTGTGATGAGACGTTCAGTCCGGTTGTTAAGCCGGCTACTATTCAAACAGTGTTGAGTTTGGCTATGGTTCGTAAGTGGTCTATTCATCAACTTAATGTCAAAAATGCCTTTTTACATGGTGATTTAAAAGAGTGTGTTTATATGCATCAACCCCCTGGTTTTGTTGATAAGAGATTTCCAGGCTATGTTTGCAGACTTCGCAAGGCTCTATATGGCCTCAAGCAAGCTCCGAGAGCTTGGTACCAGCGATTTGCTAATTATCTTTTGCAGATGGGGTTTGTCATTGCTAAAATGGATAATTCCTTATTTATTTTCCGACATGGGAAAGACATGGCATATTTACTTCTATATGTTGATGATATTGTGTTGGTTACATCCTCAGATAAACTACGTGAGAGCATTATCACTCACTTACGGAAAGGGTTTCCGATGACTGACTTAGGTCCTCTGAATTATTTTCTAGGTATTGCTGTTACTCGTACTCCTTCATACTTGTTTATGTCACAGCAAAAATATGCACAGGAAATTCTTGAGCGTGCAGGTATGAGTAGTTGTAAACCTGCACAAACTCCAGTGGATACTCAATCCAAGCTCAGTGCAGACGCTGGACCTAAGTTTCATGATCCAACACTCTATCGTAGTCTTGCAGGTGCATTGCAGTACCTCACTTTTACTCGCCCTGATATAACTTATGCAGTTTAGCAGGTTTGTCTATTTATGCATGATCCCAGAGTGGCTCATTATGATGCATTGAAACGGATTCTGCGTTATGTTCAGGGTACCATTGATCACGGGTTACACTTATATCCTTCATCTCCTACAAACTTGATTACTTATACTGATGCTGATTGGGGTGGGTGCCCGGACACTCGTCGTTCGACCTCGGGATATTGTTGTTTTCTTGGGGACAATCTCATTTCCTGGTCTTCGAAGCGTCAACCTACTCTTTCTAAATCAAGTGCAGAGGCAGAATACAGAGGCGTCGCAAATGTTGTTGCCGAGGCTTGTTGGCTTCGTAATCTTCTTTTGGAGTTACATTGTCCTCTCCGTCAGGCTACTATTGTTTATTGTGATAATGTCAGTGCAATATATTTATCTCATAATCCCGTACAGCACCAACGCACCAAGCACGTCGAAATGGACATTCATTTCGTTCGAGAAAAGGTGGCGTTGGGTCAAGTACGGGTCTTGCATGTACCATCTCGCTATCAGTTTGCTGACATCTTCACGAAAGGCCTACCTCGACAACTATTTTTAGAGTTCAGATCCAGTCTCAGCGTACGCCCTCCTCCCGCTACGACTGCGGGGGTGTGATAGAATATACGATAGATATTCAAGCTATTCTGTTATAGTAGGAGATATATTTTGTGAATATTTGTAAATATCTTTTGAGATTCCTAATGTGATTAGGACTCACGATTGTAACCCTATATATATTGATTAATGAAATACACTCCAATCTGAGGAGTTTTGAGTATCTAACAGTTAGTATGAAGTACTTAATAGATAAGAAACGAATGTAGTATTTTATAATTAAGAGTATAGACTAGTAGACCTATTTACTTTTTCACCCAAAACAATTTTAATAAAAACGTTTTTCGAAGTTGGGCTACTTCTCCTGGGCCGACTTTTTGTCAGGCTTCTGTTTCTTGGCCTGAACTGTGGCATATCTGGCCCATTATCAGATCTTTAGTTATAACCATACTAGGTTAAGTCCCGTGCCATGCACGGTAATTTTTAAAACTTAATACTTATCATTAATTTAGCATTATTATTTACTTATAAAAAATTAAACCTAATAGCAAAATAGGATAAAAGTTCTGTAATTACAAAAAAATTTAAAAAAATTGATCACACTAAAGAAAATAGAGAGAATGCGAGTGAGGGATAGCTCAAGTGGTTAGAGCTTCCTCCCGGTTCCAGGAGATCTTGGGATCGATTCTTACCCCCCGCCCTTGTGGCTCTCTTAACACACACAAAAAAAATAAAAAAAATGTAAAAAATAAAACAGAACAAATAATATATACACAACTAATAAAAATAACAATGATATACATCATTAAGTTATAGATAGAACACAAATATTGCAATTAAAAAACTATATATATATATATATATATATATGTATATATGTATGTATATATATATATTTATACATATATATATATATACATATACATACATATACATACATATATATATACATACATATATATATACATACATATATATACATACATATATATACATGTATATATATAAAAAAAAAAAAAAAACTTTTGGAGGGAAAATTTTTAACCAGGAGATGACATGTGTCATTCCTGGTTTCGCCTTTAGTATAAAATTATAAATTGCAGTTGTTGCTTCACTTGTTAAGTTAATTTTTTTTTTTATAATATTAATTAGTTTTATTTTATTTTATTTTTTATTTTTTAGGAAAACTTGGAAAGTTTAATTGTGATTATATTGCAAACATAAAATAAGGTTCTATGTTGCCCGAATCTAAGTTTTATATTTTTTTTTATGGAAAATTTGCCAATTACAGCCATTTAAAGTTTGTATTTTATAAATTACAGCCCTTTTAAGAAAAAATTTGCAAATTACAGTCCAAAAATTCTTATAAATTGTAAAATACAACCCAATTTAACTTTTCTTTCGGTATGTGTGTCAAAAAATATTTGGTTAAGGTTTTAGGGGACATTTTAGTCCTCAAGGATCCTAATTGAGCTCAGCAAAAAAATAACGTAACTGCCTCGTTTTGCGTAAAAAAATGTATCGATTTGTTAGCAACTTTTTTTTGTGTAAAAATGAGGCACTTCCGTTAATATTTTGCTAATTCCGAGCTCAATTTGGTTCCTTAAAAACTAAATTGGCCGCTAAAACCTTAATCGAACATTTTTCGACACGCGAACCGATGAAAAAATTGAATTAAATTGCAATTTACAATTTATAACAACTTTTGTGCTGCAATTTGCAAAATACTAACTTTAAATGGCTGCAATTTGAAAATTGTCCTCCTTTACATATTTTCATGCACATGTTTGAGTTTATCAATATATTCAGGTGTATCATAAATTGACTCGACAGTGATGTAACATCTAAATTGATTCCAGAGCTAATTCTAGCCCAGTTTTGTAATGTTATTAACTTGTGGTGGCTAGACTATTATTTTTTGTTTGAAATCTACGAGTAAAATTATAATGACTTATCAATAATCAACCAAATATAATCAAATTATTGAAAGGACTCAACCCAAATTAATTCAATACTCAATTGATACAATCTGATACGTATCTACTATCTAGTACGTACCTTAAGTGACCCAACCAAAATACCTGATACCTATTTGACATGACTCAATGTGCTCCTAATTTCTGATTGGTTTGATTTGATATGTACCTATACCCAATTGACCAAAGTCGAAAGATAGGTACCTATATAACACCCAAAAGACTTAAACTTGTAACTACCCAAGATAATCCAATAAAACAACTTTATTAAATTAAACTCGACTCAAACAAGATCCGAACTAATTGTTTAAAACCTGATTGTACTTATTACAACCTAATAATATATGTTTGACTCATCCAAATCCGAATAATTATTAATCCATCCAACCCTGATAATTTAGCCAAATACCAACTTGTCCATTCCTACACAAATTGGCACCTTTATTCACATCTCATTTGGGCATTGTAACATGTCACTCAACCCTAAAATATGTTTCATCATAAAAGTACTATATAAATACATGTGAATATCTAACATGTCACTCAACCCTAAAATATGTTTCATCATAAAAGTACTATATAAATACATGTGAATATCAAGTTATATTATTACCCTACATTAAAGATAAAGAAAGTTTGATTGTTTACGACTTTACAAGTATAAAATATGTTCAATTCTGTTCTAAAATCAATATGATGAGTTATAATCAAGGTTAATTATTTTTTGCCT